>NC_069659.1:330964561-331579874 GCF_027244095.1 Hemicordylus capensis
GTCACTCCCTGGGCCGCTGTCCTCTACCCCTCTCCTTACCTCCCAAAGAATCATTACCTTGGGGAAGGGGTAAAGGACTCTTTTCCAGATAGAGAACTCCAAGGGGCCTTTCCTTGGCTCCAAAATGATGTCCCGTTTGTCACTTACAGCCAAAGAAAAGGCCAGGTTTTTTTGTGGGGCGGGGGGAGGTGAGTTGGTGGGTCTTGCACATTCCTGCATGTCACTTTCCAGCTCTACAGGGTAGTCTGCACAATAGAGATACATTTAAAATAAATACAAACATTGAATTTAAAAATCACAAATGAATTCAGCACTCAGGGGAAAACAAAATCTTCATTTGAGGAGGCACCCTTTGACTTAAATCTATTGTGGAAGTGGAGTAAATATCTATACTTTGAAATGCCTAACCTGAAATTAAGCTTGATGTGCACCTAATAAAAATTCAAACCTCTGCCAACTACTTGGCTTCTACATGATACCGAGAGAAATATGAAAATCTAGCTGTCTGTTTGCATGCCATTTTCCGACAATCATGCCAGCTTGCAGAAAGGTTCTGCCACTTTCATCCCAAAAGCACATCTAACTTTCCAGAGTTTAACAGGAGTAGAGTTTGAGTTACTTGTTAACTATATGGAGGTGTGTGTATAAGAGCAATATAGTGCTTTCTATCTCAGCATATTTCCTAATAATTTATTAGCACCTTTGTGGATGGAAAGGGGAGAGAGCCATTGAAAGCTAGGATGGATTTTGAAGCATATTTTAGTATGAGATGTGCAAAATGCAATACAGAGCTTGCTGGTGAAAGATAGTAAAATAAATTGAAGTCACTGAGGTACAAAACCTCAGCAAAGTATTTAATTTCACACTATAAAAGGATGTGCTTAAGTGTTAGCACTAAGCTAAATTAGCTAGAATGTACAATCTTCCCTTTTTTGTGCTGATGAAACATTTAGCTTTGCTCTGGCACTTTCATCAGTCTCCATATAAAGGAGGACCTTTCCTCATTGTTGATCGTAAGAAAAGTCCAATGTTGTTTCTTTAACATGGAAAATCACTTCCTATATAAAAAGGGTGTTTGCAATTAGGATTCAAACATATTTTCACATTAACATAAAATTCAGGTTGCATAAATAAGGCCTAATCCTCATGACAGTGGGGAAAATCTGCATACCACTTCAAAATGCAAGTGGAGACACACATGGATTTGAATGCCCTGCAATACTTCTAGGCTCTACCTGCTTTCATTTATCAAGGGCAGTCACTATTATATGGTCTATTTCTGATAAATTACTGGCCGACATGATACACAGCATACTGCAGGTGCTTCTGCACCGTCCATACTGCTGCAGGTCTCTAAAATAACAACAGTGCCGTTGCACAAAGAGTGCTCTTGCATGGATATGTAGAACTGCACAATCACAGTTCTGCCATTATTTCCAGTGGCTGTAGCATGGCACATGTGCAATTGCACACTTTTATATGTGAGCACTCTTGTGAAAGAGCACTGGTGTTGTTTTTGATGTCCGCAGCAATGTGTGCAGTGCAGAACTGCCCACGGAACACAGCACATCATGTCAGCCACTAAACCTGTTTTGGCCCTCTTTTACCTCTTGGGGAGATTTATAGAGATCCTTTCATTTTTTTAAAATGTATTGGTATGTGCACTTATGCACTAAAAAACATTCATGCCCCTGCTAGAAAAAAGTAAAATTAAATTGAGAAACTGTTTGAGGAAATTCTTGGATGTTTTTTCCTAGGAGGAACTCTGAAATTCTTTTTCAAATGCCACTTTAGAGAAATTTCAAGTTCAGCTCATAGGCTGCCTTCACAGGTAACGCCAAACCGGAGGCAAACAACCCAAAGGTTCCATTTTGTGATTGTCCAAATGTGTGAAACTGTAGTTTCATCACAAAAGTGACATGAGGTTTTGGAGCCAAAACCATAATCTGAACCTCTGGTTTGTAGTGAGTTTTACTGCTCCAACCTGAGGTTTGAAGCCAGCATCATGTCATCTGAGTCAGGGGAGTAGCTATAATAGGGCAAGGGGAGACAGTTGTCTGGGGGCCCACTGCCTTGAGTGGCTCCCCAGAGGCAAGTCACATGACTGACTCTCCCAGCTGCGCACCTGCCCAGGCTTCCTTCAGTTGTATTCATCCTCCGAAATTTATGTGAGGGTTAAGACCAGGAGCTACCAGAACAGCAGGTCTTTCTCTCGTACCATTAAACGACTTGCATCTCCACAATTTACAAAACCTTTTAAAAATAATTTAGGATGATGTTCTATTGTGGCACACATATATATAAATTTTACTCTGTTTTTGTTACCACTATTCAGCCTCATTTAAGATTTCTGTACTTCATGAGCTGAGCTTCGGGGGGGGGGGGGGCGCATTTTAAAATCTTGTCACTGGGCCCACTCCAACCATGCTATGCCCCTGATCCAAATACTGCCATAACTTGGGTTTGATGCTGTGGCTGTTGCCAATATCATAGAGAGGACAACTCAGACCAGCCCAGAAATGCACCGGCTCTATGCCTGCAACACTTCTTGCTGGCCACCTCTCCAAGCCCTTGCCCCACCCCCTGCTGTTTCCGCACTCCTCCAGCCATTGCCTGGCAGCAGGAATGCCACTTCATCACATCCCAAGTTTCAAAGCCACATTGGGGGATGCCCACTTTCCACTGGGTCTCATATCCCCCCCCCCTGTCAATCTGTAGGGAAAGGGGATGGGATGACAAAACTGGCACTTTGTGGAGAGGTTTGATGCTGTGATACAAATCAAGTGATACAGCAGTATCTGCACAAGCACATGGAGTCCTGGTGGCACCCGCTTGTTTCCCAACAAAGAAAGCACATGCCAGGGAGATGATACATGGGGTCTGAGTTGAAAGACAGCCCCTGGAATTCTTGAGTGGCTCTGCTATATTTTTTGTACAACTTGGTAGGCGAAGGGGGCCCCAGTCCATTCCCTTTGAGTGCAATCATGCAGTCTCTGGCAGTACTCATGAGTAGCCCACCTTGGGGTATGCTGGGCTGGATCACTAATAATGTGTGATGATATCCCTTCTCCCAAGGACCACTAGTGGCAGGCCCTAGAGACACTCATGAGGGCTGGAGGGGTGTTGCTGCCCAGCCCCGTTGCTAGATCTACACAAGCCCCGTGGAAGGTATCACACCAACACCTTTCCAGGTCACAGCAACTGCCATTCAGCAGCAGTGAAAGCACTCACTCTGGCAGTCTGGTTGTCCCTTGGCACATATGCATGTTGTTTTTACCCAATATGGCCACCCTGCTTGCCAGGGATTGCTGGAAATAGGGCCCCCCCTTCACCCGCAATTTCCCATGGTGGCCAATGTACATATGCCAAAACACTGATCACAGCCCAGGAATTTTGAATGTGTTCTAGGAGCCATTCCCAATCTTGCCAGGCTGAGCTCACAGGGAAATGGATGGACACATGGGGGCTATTCCCACGATGGGGAAAAATCAGGCTAGGAAAGCCTAGCCTGATTTTCCCCGATCATGGGAACCACCGGGCTTGGCTGCGAGTCCGGTGATTCCTAAGCAGGTAACCCACCTAAGTGCCCCTGCCCTTAGCCTGGGTTTGAGGAGCGAGTGCTCCACAAAACTGGGCTCTCTGATTGTGAGTAGCTGAGGTGCGGCTCCACGCCGCGGCTACTCGTGAGTAGACTCCTAACCTGGAGGTGAAAAACCGCTTCCCGGCTCTGGGGGTCTCCCCAGTATGCCCTGCGCGCTGCCCCCCGAGCTCCCCAGCCCCCGCCAGCTCCATCACGTAGCCGGCAATCATGTCCCTGCCTGATCATCTGCAGGGAGAGCGGGCTTAGCTCACTCTCCCCGCAGCTTTGCAAAAAGCGGATCTCACGGATCGTGAGACCCGCCTCATGGAGTGCTCCAGTCTCCTTGGAAGTCTGTAGGTGTTCAATGTAGAGGGGAAGGCAAGGAATATGAGTTCTATATTTAAATAGATATACAAGGGGCCCCACATTAGTGGGGGCCCCTATTGTTGGGTGGCCTAACTCATGAGGGCTTAGAACAGGGCTGCTCAACTTCGGCCCTCCTGTAGGTGTTGGCCTACAGCTCCCATACTCCCTGGCTATTGGCCACTGTGACTGGGGATTATGGGAGTTGTAGTCCAAAAACAGCTGGGAGGCCAAAGTTGAGCAGGCCTGGCTTAGAACAATGGAGACCCAAAGCTCATGGAGCCTCTGGTCCTCCCCAGTGGACTGGCCTTCTCATGAGAAGGCTAATCCCCAGGCAGCAAGCCATCATGAAGCAGGAGTGCATTGAGGGTTCCTGGACTGCCATTTCAAGAGATTTGTTTTGTCTACAAATCACCCAAAACAGATTGATTTGGGTCCAAATCGTTTTGTACCCGAATTGATCCGCACATTCCTACTAGTGAGTAGTCCTACTGAACACAGTGGATCTTACTTCCAAGTCAACCTGCATAAGATTGTGCTATCTGACAGTGTGACAAGAGGGTTGCTATTTGTACCTGTGTTTTTCATTTGTGAACGTTGGAAGACGTGCACCATGTTGCAAACTCTCTCCACTTCAGCAACGGTAAATGTATGAAGCTGTCCCGTGGTAGTATGTGTACTCCCACTGAACTACAGTTCCATCCTCTACTCGATGTCAGGTAAATACTACTTGAGGTCTCTCCTGACATGAAGAAAAAAGAAGAAGAAGATGCTGTACTCATGTACAGTGTCTCCAAGTGTATCTGAAAGTCCTGCCCAGTCTGTCAATCACTCCTGGCAGCTAACTGAGCAAAGAGGCACATTTTTCAAGTGGCGATTCACTTATATTCAGCAATGGGAGAGCCATTAGCCCTCCCCCCTCCAGTGGCTGCTGCCGATGTCTATCTTACGTTATTATTTTTAAGAATGTGAGCCCCTTTGGTGACAGGGAACCAACCGTTTTATTTATGTTTATTCTTCTGTGTAAACCACTTTGGAGACTTTGATTGAAAAGTGCTATATAAATATGCATAGTAATAGTGTAGTAGTACACTGCTCACAGTCACAGTGGCATTTGTCTAAAGAGGGAAACGCTGTAAATTTGATGGCTGCCAGGAGTGATTCATGGGCTAAGCAGGACTTCCAGACCCACTTTGAGACATTGTATGTGAGCACAGCATCTTTTAAAAAACAACAACAGCTGAAGATAGCTTTGATTGCAGGCAAAGGGGTTCTAGGCTAGCCTTCTCCCTTACAGACTAGTTTTCTATGAGCAGATTCCATCCCTCTTTGCATTCCATTATGTGAGCCCCCACTTACAACTTGAAGTGGTACCGCTCAGAAAGAAGCTGACCTCATTGAGAAGTAGGGCTCTGTATATTCTTATTTGAAATGTTTAGCTCATCTAGATGTGCAGATATGTCTTGCCACTTGTCGTGTGTGATTCCTCTTGAATATCAAAAGCACTTTTTAGCCAGCATATTTGTTTTCTCTTCTGTCAAAGTCACATAACAAATTTTAGTGCTACAGAACACTAAATAGATGCTGTCAGTTTGAGAGCTGATATGGGCAGTTTTAAGTGTGGCGAAGAAAACAAGATTCTGTGGCTTATATATAATCTTGGGTTTTTTCCCCTACTCTGAGAAAAGGAGGCTATGAAATCTTGATTTAAAACACAAATGAAATTTGGTTTGAATAAATTTTCTCTGAACATTTAAACCAAAGCTTGGGGGGGTGACTTTCCCCCCATAGACTGTTGTGAATTGTTAAGTGGCCAAGCTGATTTGGATGCGCAGTAAGTATTAGATCCTATTTGGATCATAGAAAGATAGCTGCATGTTTTCATTTTACTGGAAACTTTATTTGACACTGACATCCGCCAGATAAAAGGAAAATCGAGAGTGCACATTTTAAATCTGTTAAAAATGATATGTCTTTCAAGAAGACCTAGGGAAACTATCCTGCAATAGAATTTTTATAAAGATATTCTCACCAAAGTGATATGGAAGGCGGGCAGGAATGGAAATTAGCATTTAGATTGAGACATATTGAGGAATAGGAAATATAGCAATCCAGAAGCACTCTTCTTTGTCATCACATAGACGTGGAGTCTTCCCTGATGAAGGCATGATGGCTGCCTCTTTAGACATAAGAAAGACAAAGTAAATAAAGTGGAACATTTTATAGGGTGAGCATCTTTTAGCAGGTGTCGGGAAGCCTCTCAGGACTCTTCTTTAAAGCGGCAATAAGCCAGAATTGAACATAATGCCAGCTAGTGGCATTTGATGAGTACTGTGCAGTTAAAACATGCAAAGGCAAAGACAGAAGATCAGCACCAAGGACACCAGACAGTGAAGGCTGGAGTGGACACTGATCGTTTTCAAAAAATGCGAAATGGACTTGGGACATCTTAAAAATTATTATTATTATTATTTATTCTATTTCTATACCGCCCTTCCAAAAATGGCTCAGGGCAGTTTACACAGAGAAATAATAAATAAATAAGATGGATCTCTGTCCCCAAAGGGCTCACAATCTAAAAAGAAACATAAGATACACACCAGCGACAGTCACTGGAGGTACTGTGCTGGAGGTGGGTGGAGTTACTCTCCCCCTGCTAAATAAAGAGAATCACCACATTAAAAGGTGCCTCTTTGCCAAGTTAGCAGGGGTTACCATTTTATTTTGGCATAGCCCTTCATGGACTAGAATTCAGGATAAAAGCTGGGAAAGGTTTGTAAACAGTGAAGCCTAAAGGCCAAGAAATACAATGACTGGGTTCATACAATCATCAAAATCAGGTAGGAGGCAGGTTTCCCTGGTTTGCACGATTGTGTGAACTTACAAAAATCCCTCCAGCCCAGGTTGCTCAAAGCAGGGTAACACAGCTTTCTTACCCTGCTCTTAACCAAGGTAGGAGGAGGGAAGAGCTTGATTCTTTGGTTATGTGAACCCACTCACCTCTTCTACCCAGACAGCAGGCTGCCCCTCACGCGGAAGCAATAGAGAGCTGTGGCTAAAGGGGCTGCCATCCATAGACATTCCACTCTGCACAGCACACTATGATCCTGAACCTGGAGCCATTCAAGGCTAGATTTGCCTCCTCTCCTTCATGCCTAACCAGGGAGAAGCTTCTGATGTCATGAAATTTCCCAGTCTTCTGGCAGCACAAAGCATCCTGGCAGACTTCAGAGGCTTACAGTCCCCAGTTTCAACATTGGACATAGCACCTGGCTGAATTGTGTGTTTCCTGAGTTTGTTGATCCAAATAGATGATTTGGTTGTGTGCTGTTAATGGGGTAGGAGCTCTCCAACCCCCTCCCGCTGAATCTTTGTGTGAACAGGCCTTAGGATTTGCAACTGGACTGTGACATTTTTACACAGAGCCCAAACACAAGTGCAGATATCATGGGATTATACAGCTGCACATGCCTCCCTTCCCCAATGAGTTGCAAGTCACAGGGGCAGTGCTACTTGGATTTGGTCTCCTTTGAAGGAGATATTACTTCAGGCATATGGTGATATTATAATTTGTAATTTGGTTTATTTACAGATATACAAAGTTGACTAACGTGGAGATAAGCAGCAGTGTACTCATACAAGCAAGCCCAGATCACCTCACGTCCCCAGAGACTAGTCCTCCCTCTTTCTTTCTTTCTTTCTTTCTTTCTTTCTTTCTTTCTTTCTTTCTTTCTTTTTTGCATTTTAAAGTTTTTATTGGCTTTTACAATAGCTTTACAATTAAGTATATATTGACTTCCCGCTTACCTGTCTGCACACTTCACGTTAACTAAGCCTATAAACCACTGCTATAATAATTCAAAACATACATACTCCACATTACTACTCGATTTTGCCCAACCCAACCTGCTGCTATTGCTATATTTCAAACCCTGCTGAAAGGTCCATATTAGAAAAATAGTTCTTTAAGTTGATGTGTTTTAGAAAACCAAAGTAACTCAATTTTACTTAGAAAACCTCAGTTTGACTTAAAGTAACCCCAGCTCAGCTCAGAGCCATCACGGCCTCACATGATCAACGTCATTATCTCTCTCCACTAAATTGTATCTAAAGAAACTTGGTTCTCACAGGATTCTCACTGTTATTTGCTGACAGTTAAGAAAACAGGATGTAACCAAATAAGGAGTGATCACCAGATGAACAATGAATCATTCGCATGTGTACTAGATACTTAGTCCACCATTTTGTTGCCATGTATACTATGTCTAGGGTATCAGCATCATTCAGATTGTTTGTATAAATGTAAGATGCACCTATAACCAATTTGTATTCAGTTGAGAGCGTAAAGCCCTCTGATTACCTGTTGCAACTGCAGTGCAATAAATTGCCTCTAATTGATTCCCATTGAGTCTGTTTGATTGGCTAAAAAGGCGGACCCAGGACGAACCGGAATTCACATCAAAGTAAAGTAAAAATGATTCCCAATCTTCTTTGAAACATTTCAGATTTTCATCCCTTATAAGTGCTGTAAGCTTTGCCATCTCAGCATATTCCAAATTTTTTATCAACCAGTCTTCAACCAGAGGGCATTTTAGTGTCTTTCCATTTCTGCGCATATATTATTCTTGCCACCGTGGTTGCATACATTAAAAATGTTTATTTTCTTCTGGAGAACTCTCCTTGAGTTATTCCCAGCAGGAAGGATTCTGGCCTCTGAGGAAATGCCATTTTAATTTTTTTCTTCAATTCATTATAGATCATATCCCAAAAAGCCTTTGCCTTCCCGCATGACCACCACATATTTATTTATTTATTTATTTATTTATTCTATTTATTTATTTATTCAATTTATTTATTCGATGGAAGAAAGTTCCTTCACATTGTCCACATTTCCAACATTTGTTTGAAACATTTTTATACATTAATGCTAATTTTTTCGATGCCAGATACCACCTATACATCATCTTATAATAATTTTCTTTTAAAGTATAACATGCAGTAAACTTTAAATCAGTTTTCCATAATTTTTACCAAGCAGCCATATCTATATTATGACCCACATCTTGAGCCCATTTTATCATAGTCGTTTTACCACTTCATCTCTTGTCTCCTCCAAAAGCAACAACTTGTACATCTTAGAGACTAGTCTTTCATCATTTTCACACAACTCCTTCTTGAATCTCAACATTTGGTCCTCAAATCCAACTTTAAGATCCTTTTTATAAATTTCATTTATAATCAGGTGATCACCTCAGGTCCCCAGAGACCAGTCCTGAACCTCAAGGACCTTCAGCACTTCGCTTCTCCACCCCATTCTTCCAAAACTCACTCTAACCATATTCTGAGATTATGTTGTATGAGCATACAGATATCTGTACATTCCTACATATTTTGTGTGCATTATTGTACATGTATTCATTAAAAAAAAATGAACCTGGTCATGGCCCGTGAAATGCATGGCACGATTTTACTGTTGTATCTAATGGTGCCGTGGGGAAATAACTTGCCTAGGGAGCAAGAGGTTGCTGGTTCGAATCCCCGCTGGTATGTTTCCCAGACTATGGGAAACACCTATATTGGGCAGTAGCGATATAGGAAGATGCTGAAAGGCACCATCTCATACTGTGCGGGAGATGGCATTGGTACCCACCCCCTTGTTTTCTACCAAAGAAAACCACATGGCTCTGTGGTTGCCAGGAGTCGACACCGACTCAATGGCACCACTTTACTTTATCTGTGTCCAACATAATGCATGAATGACTACCTGTGTGCAGATCTGTACCTGTGTAGATTGTACACTCAGATGAGTGTTGTACATAATTAGGCTGTTCTAACAAGCAGCCAAGAGCAGGCTAAGGCAGCCAAGCCCACTCGTAACTGCTCATGAGAAGCCGTGGGAAGCAAGTGGCTGCCACCTCCGCTGCAGCAAACCCACCTGCTGAAACTTCCTGCAAAATGAGGTTAAGAGAGCAAGTGCTTACAGCTATGGGTGGGAGACTGTGGGGTTGCCGGCTGGCGTTGAAGGAATCCCCACAATGCACTGCACACTCATGCAGTGCATTAGGAGAGTTTGGGTTGGTGGGGATCCGCTTCCCATCCCCTGACCCTCCATGCTGCCAGCAGCTACCGGCAATTGTGTGGATGGGCGATCCGCCCACCCAGAAAGAGAATAGGTATCATCTGTGGGGAGGTAAGTGCTAGCAGCCTTCATCCCCACTTTCCCTCAAGCCCTCTCTCACCAATCGTGAGAAAGAGCTCAAGGTAGGGTTGTGCGTTTTTTTTTCCTTTTCTGTTTTGTTTTTGGCCCAAATCCGAAACACCCCCATTTTGTTCTTTGTTCGAAATTGCAAAATCTGAATCCAAACTGTTTTGGATTTTAAAAAATGGCCTCGGTGAAAAACTAGTGGGTGGGGGTGGTAGTGCCCACTGGGTGGAAACTACCACCCAAATTTCAGAGGAATTGGACAAAGGGCTGATTTTTGGTGAATTTTTGAAGTATAGGATTTTTCCCATAGGGAAGAATGGAGGTTTCAGCAAAAGTATAGCTTCATGTTGGGGGGAAGGGGTGGCCCAGAACAGAGCAGCATGGGTGGTAGTGCCCAGTGGGGGCAAGGAAGCTGCCAGAATTCCATTGGGGCACTACCACCTGAACCATTCTTCTGCCCCCAAAGCCCCCTTTCTGCCCTGAATCCATCCCAAATAACATCAACATCACACATCAACAACAGCAGAGCTTTGGAAAAAATCAAGCAGATTTCCAAAGGTCATGCACATCCACATCCCCCCTGCCTGAAATGCAATTGTTCTACACACAACAGTGTGAAACAACAACAATGAAATGCACACTGCCTCACTGGCCAATGAGGGCAAATGCACACTGCCCCATTAGCCAATGAGGGTAAAATTTACCCTTAAATTTGCTTAAAAGGAATAAGGAGGCAATTGCCAGTGGATCAGCCTATGCTTTCTCTGGCCAGTCTGCGGGCTGGAAGGGCTGGAAATTCAAACAGATGTCAAAACTCAAAATGGAGAATGAAGGAGAAAGACTTTTTGAGATTGCAAAATGGAGTTCCAAAACAGCCGAAACAACAAAAGGTTTTGTATCCGATACAGGGATGTTTTGTTTTGGCTACAAAATTTTCTGTTTTGAGCATTGGGTGTTTTGTTTTGGCTACAAAACAGCCGAAATGGCCTCTTTTGTGCACAAAACGTTTTGTATCCAAAACAAAACGCACATCCCTAGCTCAATGTGTGAATAGGGCTTCTGTCTAGCCCTTTTCAGACAATACACATACAATATGTATACAGTCCATGCAGGTACAGTTCCATATGTACATAGTTAGTCACACATTTCACGACTTGTCCTGTAGCATAATGCAGGCCGAGAAAACCTACCCATGCCACTTCAAGACTCTAACACACAATGACACTGTTGCCCAAGAGGGCAGTTCCAGTACAGCTTACCCGTATGCTTGTATGATCCCCTTAAACTATTCCAGAACAGCCTTCTTGTATTAGAACCCCTCAGAGGCATGGGTAGGACTGTACCACATCTGCCATTATGTTCAGTGCACCCACACTTTCTGTCTGTGCCCTTCATTTGAGGGGGCCTGTGCCCAGATCCACTTCTGAATTAAACAAATGTACAGTTGTTGTTGTTGTTGTTGTTGTTATTATTATTACTATTAATTCAATTTCTATACTGCCCTTCCAAAAATGGCTCAGGGTGCTTTACACAGAGAAACAACAAACAAAACAAACTATAAATTTTATTATTTGTCCATATAAAAACATGCACATGTGTACACACACCTATATGAACATACAGTTTATGTCTGAGAAGGGCTTTCATCTCTCTCAAAACACCTGTCTTCATCAAAGCTGCTTTTTCTGTTTTTATTTTACACTCGCACATCAGCCTCTCAAATCAAGTAGCAGGGAGCCAGAATATTTCACTTTACAAGCTTTGATGGCTTTCCAGCTTTAGGATATTCCAGAGAGATCTTCTAACCATTAGCTCACATTAGGAAACATGAACTGGTCTCCCTCTTCAGCCATTAAGAAATATTAGCATCCCTTTGTCAGATCCCAGGCACTCTGACCAGGCATTGCCTTCAGTCAAAACCATAGTTTTAGTATGGTTGTGTCACAACCGAGAAACTACAACAAATAAAAATTCCTAACAATTCACCCCTTTGCCTGATTACTACTCCTACTACGACAATGAATATTTATATACCGCTCTTCAACCAAAGTTCTCAAAGTGGTTTAAGTAGAAAAATAAATAATACATACACAAGATGGTTCCCTGTCCCCAAAGGGCTCACAATCTAAAAATAAACATAAGGCAGATACCAGCAACAGCTACTGGAGGGATGCTGTGCTGGGGTTGGAATTGGCCAGTTGCTCTCCCCCTGCTAAATATAAGAGTATCACCACTTTAAAGGGTGTCTCTTTGTTCAGTTAGCAGGGGATGCTAACATAGGGGGAGGGGATGTAACCTCCACCTATGCCATTTCCTTTGGGGGTTAGGTGGTAGTTGGCACCCATGGGGCCTGACCATCCAACTCACCTTGGTGCCCCCAGCCCTTAAAAATATGGCCAAATTGATTCAAATTTGAATGGAATCAAATTTGAATCAAATCAACCAGATTTGAGGCAGCAGATTCAAGCTTGAATTGAATCAGGCTAATTCAATTTGAACTCGAATTGGGTTGCAAAAATTGATTCACGCACATCCCTAATACTGCATTGACTAGAGCAGGCAGAAGTTAGTGGTGAGAAATTCCACCAGGATTTAATATTTTTTTCTTAAGAGGCCAAGTCCTGTAACTGCAGATGATACAAATGATATAAACATGTCATCATTTAACTCAGTTCACATATAACACAGTATCTCAGGTTCACTCAAGGTGACATAGCCCTGTAATTATGCACCATCCCTACTTCTGGAGTAAGTTCCAATAAGATGAGATAGGGCATGCCATGTGAACCCACCAATCCTGCCCTACTTATTGCATCTGTAACTTAGATGTGAAGTGAGGAACGGACAAAGGGTTCACTAGAGCAAGTAGAGTCACCTTAAGTGGTGCAGCAGGGAAATGCTTGACTAACAAGCAGAAGGTTGACAGTTTGAATCTCCACTGGTATGCTTCCCAGACATGGGAAACACCTTTACTGGGCAGCAGTGATATAGGAAGATGCTGAAAGGCATCATCTCACACTGAACTGGAGGAGACAATGGTAACCCCCCCCCCTGTATTCTACCAAGAAAACCACAGTGCTCTGTGGGCGCCAGGAGTTGAAATCAACTTGATGGCACACTTTATCTTTACCTTACAGCAAGTAGGGAAGGGTATGCCAAGATTGGAGGTTTCACATGACACATCCAGTCTCACCTGGATGGAACTAGGAACACTGGAACTAGGGGAGGTGTGTGCTCCCGGGGTTGCAATACCTCCCATGAACCTGAGGTGCCATGTTTTATGTGAACCAGGCAAATGTCTTGGAGTGCACCTACTTGGACTCATGAGGGTCTTTTACAAACATCATTTGGAAACAGTAGAGTTCAGGGCAGAACTGCTATTTCCAGCACTATACATATTTATTAACTACAGATTTAACCACCTGAAAAGGACTATAATTGAAAGTCAATAGTCTTATTTGGTGTTATCTATGAGTGAAATTCTTCTTAATGTTATGCTTTTAATGCCAATGCATTCCCTTTTTTTTCTATGCAAGAACAATTCATATTCTGTATGCTTTCATGACATGGCTGAATTAAACTGCTAAATATTAATGCTATGCTGAAACTGCCGTTACCTCTTTGGTACATATTGGGTTTTTTCCAAATCTGCCATGATTTTTTCGATCATTTTGCTCTCCATACTTTTCAAAAAATATTGATGACTTTTAAATGTTAAAGATTAATCCTGTCCCTGCTATAAAACCATGACCTAATCTAATTTCTGAATTCATAGGTTGCCAATATTTTGGTTTTTAAGTCTTTATAGCTTTTATCCTGAATATTTTATTCCATTTTTCTAGGCCACATTTCCTGTACATTTTCGATGTTTGGTTAGTAAGAAAATAATATTGAAAGCTTTATATACAAACATATTTTCATAAAATATGTATCAAAACCTTTGGAATTCTTGCCAAATTTGAATCAGCAAGTCTTTATGCCCATTCTTTTTGATCCTGAATACAAGATGTTCAGCACATTTTATTTCTTTATTTAGGAGTTATAAAAATGCCACCCTGGGATCATTATTTGGAAAGAGGCACAATATAGATGTAAATTAAAGCAATTTTGACTTTTCAGAACTCTGTTAGGTCTTCATTAGTAGGTCTATTGTGGTAATCCTTCCCAAATTGTTTAATTTTCTTTCTAAATCCCTCACTTCATTGATCAGCATCTTTGTCCTCTGTCAGGTTTCGTTAATAATAACCCCTCAAATCAGAGCTTTGATCTGGGCAGATAGTTGGCTGTTTATAAGGAATATGAAAAGTGAATGAGTTCATTTTCAATTTATTCTAAAGAATAAGCAAGGATGGTATAAGCATAGAGAAACATTGTCAATAGGAACTAGCTTTTAAATAGCCACACCATAGACATGCAGTATACTGTATTGAGAAATATTGTTTTTCTTCACTCCACCCTAAGTGTGATATCAGGAATGATGCATGCATTATGCATTGCATGCATGCAGAAGGTGCCTGGTTTAATTCCCAGCATCTCCAGGTAGGTAGGGCTGCTGCCTGAAACCCTGGAGAAGCCACTCCAGGTCAGTATAGCCAATACTGAGCTAGAAGGACTAATGGTCTGACTTGGTATAAGGAAGCTTCCGATATTGCTATGACTATGTATGTACTTCTGGCCCTCTTGACCCTCTCTAGCTGCCTTGGAACTTGACCTTTACCTGTTTTGCCATGAATCTACATTTAGCCCAACTGGACTGGTCCCCCGTTCTAGACCCTGACCAACCAGAGGTGCAGCTAGGTAATTTTGCACCCTGGACCTAATGAGCTTATGCCCCCCTACCCACCCACCCCATAAGCATCCTTTGCAAATATATATATTTCACCAAAACACCACATCTGGGCCAGTATGGATTTGGGGGGAAAGGGGGCTGTTCCATGAGACCATTAATCACCTTAAAGGTGCCTCCGGCTGAATGCCAGTGCAGATCTTAACCTCCAAAACCCGCACTCGCCTGCCACAAAAAGAGGGGACATCTCAATTTAACCCCCTTTCCCCCACAACCTACCAACCATCTCATGAATACCCTGTTGCAGATCCTGGAGAAAGAAGTCATTGCCCTCCTCTGAAAGGTGAACACGTCCTCCCTATATAAGCATGACTCACTATGTCTAATGTCACCATGAGGGGTAACCCACCCACCAAGCGCCCTCACCATGCTTCCTACTTCCCTGTTGACTCCCCTACGTGCCCTGTCTATGCCACGAGGGTTGCCAGCCCCACTCCAGCACCACCTAGGAATAATGCAGGACCATATGATGGTTAACCAGGGCCAAGAGTTCAACAGGACTCTAAAATCTGCAGCTGCCTGCAAAATAAGGACCTTGCCCTTCAGCAATCCCAGGTCATTTCCGCCCAGTTGAATGACCAACACTTGCATGCATGGGCGAGATCTGAAGTGCTAGAAGAACAAAGACAGCAGCCAGCACCACATCATGCCATGCCATGACATCCAAATCACTTGACTCGAGCAGAGGCACTGCAACCCAACTAGATCCCACAATTGCTGGAGCATGCATGGTGGCTGGCCCGAAATACGAAACTGTGCCAGCAGATCAAAACATGGACCAAACCCAGGCAGCCAGCCACATCTGAAAAAGAAACTAGAGTTAAACAGATGAACCAGCTCTTAGACCCTTTGAGAGGCCAAACATTACTTCGGTAAGTCAAAGAGCGCCAACGCCCAATGCTCCAAATGGAAGCTGGGGGCAAGCCTGCCACCGCTGCCATGGAAGCAGCCCCAATCCTGAAAGAACGGGTCCAGAATGAGCCCACAGGCACTCCAGCCGCAAGCAATGCTGACTTTGTGATAACCCAAAATTGATATTGAGTCCAGTCCTAGTCCCCATGACGAGCGAGAAACATGATGTTAAAAGGCAAACATGGTAGCGTAAATATGTGCACAAGCTGCATGACCCTCCCGTTGCAGGAAGAAAGGGTGTTGATCATGTGAACAGTGACCTGATTATCACACCAGAAATAAACGGTGTGATTTTCCAAATCAGTGGCCCACAACCAGAGGCATAACTAGGGAAAACGGCGCCCGGGGCAAGCACTGAAATGGCGCCCCCCCACTGCGCCCCCCCACCGCGCCCCCAACATACTACATTATACTTAGGTTTTTCCTCACAAGCGCCCGCTGCCACCGCCAAGCCAGGCCACTGACTAGCCGCCAGGCGCCAGCAAAGCAATGGGGGGGGGCCACAGGTGGCGCGGAAGGGACTGCTAGTGGGGAAGGGGGCACCGACGCTCTCCCTTGACTGCTGCAGCGCTGCTGCACTGAGCAGGAAACATTTGTATTAACAAAAAATTTAAAAATTAAAAAAAAAATGGTCATGGCGGCGCCCCCCCCCCACGTGACCAGAAAAGATGGCGCCCGGGGCACGTGCCCCCCCTGCCCCCCCTATAGTTACGCCTCTGCCCACAACAGTTGAAAAAAATCCCAAAAATGTCAAGTCATGTGCCAGCTCTGCCTCAACACACTCCAGTGACCATACAGCAGTGCACCAGCAGCCCCTAAAATACAAACTGAACCCATGGGCCCCAGTCGCATCTGAGTGAACTTGCAACTCAGCTTCCAGAAGCAGCTCCTCCTGCCACAAGAAAACCCTATTGAAATCAGTAAGAAAATGCAGCCAAACCTGGATATCCTCCCAAATGGCCCGTGTGATATGCAAGCGATGGGGGGAGGGGTAGGCTAATTCCTATGATGTCATCACACAAGCAGTACAGAAAAGCCTGCCCCAGTGCAACCACATGACAGGCAAAATTAAGGTGACCTGTCAGAGACTGAAACTCCTTCAAGGTGGCCTTCCTGATGCCTAAAATTGCTGTAGGCAGAGCACCAAGGCGGAGACCTTCCTGCCGGGCAGCTGACAACATCCTTGAATGGAATCAAGCTCTATACCAAGGAAGGAAAGCACTGGGGGAGGCCACTCCATCTTCTCCATTGTGATGGGGACACCCAGCTCATCTGCCAAACATTGGAAAGTGCGCATAAGGCACAGACAAACTGGAACCACTAGGCCAAATGAACAAAACATCATCTCATTAATGCACAATAGCCTCATGCCTGGTCCGTTGATGCACACACCAAAAAGGTACTTAAGCACTCAAATGCAGAGAAGGAGATGGAACATGCCATCGGCAAAGCCTGATCCATAGATATCTTGCCCTCAAAGGCAATCCCCAAGAGTTCAAAATCAGCAGGGTGGTCAGGCAGCAAACAAAACACCAATTTTATGTCGCATTTGTCCATGAGAGGTACCCCTGAAAACCCCACACCCCTACTGCATGTGGCCACCATGGTGAAAAGGCCAGCCATTATGGGTACTCTCCCCATAATGAGGTGATTAGACTGGTATTCTCATCTGGTGTGTTCGGCTGCGGAGATTCCACAGGATCTACAGGAGACAGTACAACCCGATCATCAGGCGCCTCCAACGCAGTGACCCAGGCCTGGAAAAGGGCAACCTTGTGTTTATCCACAGCATCTTTCCCATGCTTCTTACCCCGCTCTGCCCCATTCGACCCCATTTTTCCAATGCCTGGATCCTAGACAGCCTATGCCAACTGCCCCTCATCCTTGGAAGAGAAAGAGAAAGTCGGCTCATGGGCCCTAGGACACTGCCTCTTTGGTGCAGGGGTCTTCCCTTTCCCCTTCCCTTCCCCCTCCTTATTTGGACTCTTCTTAGGCACCATAGCCTGCTGACAGGCCAATCAATGATATGCTGAGTGACAATACCCAGCAAAACCCAAAAGGTGGAAGACAGGGCTTCTGACAATCAGACCCGAGACTGACAGGGCTCCCTACAATCAGCCCAGAGACAAGAACACAAGGCCTCCCCTCCTGCCCAGTGCAGTAACCCTAAGGAAACCATAGGTGGCAGACAGGGCACCTAACAACCCAGAAAATGGATGGGAGGGACAGGGGGAGGGGGGAATCTCACTCCCAAATGCTCAAATCCACCCCAGCCCTTGAGTCAGCACAACCCACTGATAAATCCTCTCCCTATGGATGAACTAGGGCACCTTAATAAACAGGAAAGCCTCCCTATATGGATGCTACTCAGAGCAAAATTGAGCTGGTAGCTGGGGTGCCTCCCACTCACAACAGTGTGCTGGCTGATTGACAGGAAGCACCACATGCTCCAGGAAGGCAGGCTACATGCAAGCCCTGTCTCTTGAAGTGCCTGGTGCAAAATCCGGCCTCTCCCTCAGACCAACAGGCATTGGGATTGAGCAGGGTTCGCTGTAAAAGGCATTCCCAGATGTTGTTGACTAGAACTCCCAGCATTCCCAGCAGCAATGACCTTTGGCTGGAGATTATGGAAGTTGTAGTCAACAGCATCTGGAAATCCTTCTTACAGGGAATACTGCTCTCAAAAGATCCAAACAACTTCCTGTTTATTCACCAAAAACCCATAGATCTGGACCAGCATCCATTTGCCGAAAAACAAAACAAGACTATGCAAGCCCCAATGGATTAACATAGTTTCTTGACTATTCACAAACTAACTTTGACTCAACACATGTTCCGTTCTCTACAGTTCTCAATCAGACTTTTTGAATCACAAAGCAACTTGAGCATAGTGTGTTCATTAAAAAAAATGACGTGCATGAGACCCGCTTTTTAAAAAACTGCGGGGAGGATTGGCCGCCTACACAGTTGCCGGCTCCATGACGGAGCCGGCTGGAGAGCTTGGGGGCCATGCGGCCCCCAGAAGCCCCAGTATGCCCTCCGCAAGCGCGCAGGGCATACTGGGCAGACCCCTGAGCCAGGAGGCTGCTTTTAAGCCTCCTGGTCGGGGGTCTACTCGTTAGTAGCCGCGGCGCGGAGCCATGCTGTGGCTACTCATGAGCAGATAGCCTGGGTACCCGGGCTAAGCGGCAGGCTACAGGAGCGGGTTAGCTGTTCCAGAACCACCGGGCTTGGCTGCGAGCCAGGTGGTTCTCACGATCCTCAAAAATTGGGCTAGGCTTTCCTAGCCCGATTTTTGTGATCATCAGGATAGCCCCAATGTCTGTTTATTCAGATGTAACAGTTAGTTCAACTTTCACTTGATGTGACGTATTCTATCCATATCCATAACTCTTTCTTGCAGCTTTACTGCAGTAGGGGAAAATTCATTAAAAATCACAGCATTGATCAATTTCCTTGAAATAAAAATATGCAGAGTCCTGCCATCTTGGAGTACATGTGTGCCCAATTTCAGAACTCTTAAGCCCAGCCATTTTGGAAATGTCAACTGTTGGGCAAGGTGTGTGTGTGGGGGGGGTGACATCTTGCACTTTCTTATGAACGCTTATGTAAAATTCCTCCACATGGGGTGGAATGATGGTTGGGGGGTGGGGGTGGGAGGCTTCAGTTTCAGAAGTATTTGTAATTTTCTGCCATGAAACAAGTCACTTAAAGGAGTTCTTTGGGGGGATTAAACTTTTAAAAAATAAAATAAAATGATTGAACGATCTGCTTCATATCCATACACAGAGTCCTGATAATCTGCCGCGCATCTGTGCCAAATTTCAGATCTCTAACCCAACCCATTACAGAAATATAAATGGGACCCTCTTTTCCCTTGAATAAAATCATGGTGCCCTCTAAGAGAGTGGGCACATGGTCCTCGGCCCCCACATCCATATCTAGCACTGCTCTTGTGACCACCTGAAGGCCAACCTTTGCTGAGTCCTAATAGCATGCTACCAGCTACTCTCGGGTGCAGACCTTGCACCATGCAAGAACTCTGGCTCAGCCTCTTGCTTCTGTTGCCTAGCAACACCCTCTGGTAAAGATAAGGCCCCACTCAGTTACCATTAATTGGCAATGACCAGATGGCGTCTTCATCCTTCCTCTGCTCTGCTTGCACTGCTGCTTCCTGATGCCCAGCTACCAGCCAAATCCAGACAAGCAACAATAATTTCTTTTCTTTTCTTTTTTCTTTTTGCATATACATTCATTATGCATCAAGGAGAAAGGAAGCACATCTATAGATGAATGGAAAGGATTGCTGCTGTAGAGAAGCAATGCATTTTGGCTGCAGCTTGACATCTTTTCAAAGCTGAAACTGTGAGCTTAAAACGATACCAAGATTGAGTTGAAATTTCAAGCGGTTGCTGCGATATTGGCATTTAAGGAGACATCAGCATTTTCTGAAGAAAGGGAAATTGAGTTACAGATGGCATACTTTGAAATACACTAAGCTGGAAGAGTTGGAGATTACTCAGGACCCATGCAAGAAAATTGAAAACTATAAAATCTTAAAGAGCCTAACATCCCCCATTCTCTCTGGAGAGAATGTTTCAGATTACTCTTAATGTGTTGCTGAGTTTTGTATATAATGCACACTGCCTGTGTGACCCTTAACTTTAAAAGAGATTCATTCTGCACCTGCAGGATAAAATGAATTCTAAGGTTTGGGGAAGAGAAGAACCTTATTTAATTTTTTATTTTTATTTTTTTTAAAAATTATCTATCTATCTATCTATCTATCTATCTATCTATCATATTTGTATACTGCCCCAAACTCACTTGTCTGGGCATTTTACAACAAGCAAACAAACAAAAAGTAAAAACATTAGTTAAAACAAATTACAACAAAAACTTAAAACAGTAGTTAAAACAAAATAAATGATATAGCAAAATTAAAACATTACAACTCAAACTCTAAAACAACATTTTAAAACGATGATTTCATTGACCATGAAGATATTTCTTTTTTTAAAAAAAATGGGCAAATGTTAAGAATGTAGCATTACATATGAATCAACATGACAGCATATTCTGTCATTCATGTTTTAGTAACCTCCAGACTGGACTACTGTAGCACACTGTACATGTAAACACCTTTGAAAAGTTTCAGGAAGCTTCACCTGGTCCAAAATACTGCAGCAAGGGAGTTATCAGTGGCTGGGTAAATGGAGCATATGACTCCAGTGACTCCAGAGCCAGCGTTGTGTAGTGGTTAGAGTGCTGGACTAGGCCTGGGGAGACCTGAGTTCAAATCCCCATTCAGCCATGAAACTAGCTGGGTCACTCTGGGCCAGTCACTTCTCTCTCAGCCTAACCTACTTCACAGGGTTGTTGTGAAAGAGAAACTCGAGTATGTGGTACACTGCTCTGGGCTCCTGGGAGGAAGAGCGGGATATAAATAAATGTAAAAATAATTTGATCTGCACTGGTTTTTGTTAAAAAGCTGCTTCTTCTCCTTATTAGTTATTGTTATTATTGTTATTATTTTCCAGGTTCAATTCAGTTCAGATTACCGGTTTATTTATTCATGCATTTTATTGATATACTGCCTTTCAAAAGGAAAACTTTTCACAGCACAGTGCACAAAATAAAACAATAAGACCAATTGCAATTTATAACAGATGTTGCAAGTCAAAGAAAGGAGAGTATCCCATTAAAACCAGCAG
Organism: Hemicordylus capensis; assembly: GCF_027244095.1. Classification (NCBI taxonomy): domain Eukaryota; kingdom Metazoa; phylum Chordata; class Lepidosauria; order Squamata; family Cordylidae; genus Hemicordylus; species Hemicordylus capensis. The sequence continues at coordinate 330,986,182 of NC_069659.1, forward strand.
GAGCCATTAAGAATTGCTACAGCAGAGGGTGAGGCAAGCAGCAAGGCCCCTCCATCAGTCTGAGGAGGACTGACTGTAATCTGGCCCTTCCCTTCTGTGAAGAACCCAGTCCTCCTCTGCAACCATTACCACCAGGCTGCAGCAGAGGTCAAGGCAAAGCAGTGACAGCCCTCCATTGGCTGAGAAGGAGCTTCTTGACCCTCCTCTCTGACAACTTTTTCCCTTTTTAAATTTTGTTTGTTTTGTTGCTTCGGGACAGGATTATTCACTTTTCAAAATACTGTAAGCCACTCTGAGCCTGTCGAAAAGTTCAGGATATAACTCTAACAAACCAACCAACAAAGCAATTAAAAGCTTTGAAAAACATTTCTCCAAGCCTGCTTAAAGCTTATCAAAGTAGATTTATCAATCTGGCATTGCCAATCTGGCATCCTTCGGAAGGAAATTCCACAAATGCGGCACCACCACTGAAAATTGCCTTGTCCTTGGCACTCACCAACCTAAGTGAAGGTCCCAGGATCAACAAGTAAACACTGGAACTGAGTAGAGAGTTGAACTTGGGTCTCCCTTTTCTAGTATCCTAAGCACTATACATGTATTAAACTCGTCCCATGTTCCCCCCCCCCCTTATCTGAGCAATATTTCACAGCTTTTGTAATTGTTTGGTTAAGCCCTCCCACCCCACATCACAAATTGCCAAATATCTGTGTTTTACTGTCCACTGAAAGCCTTTGGGCCTTCATTTTAATGTTTGTGAATTGGAACATCACAAAATACATGGCATTGGTGGAATCATTTTCTGACATTGAAAGTAGGTGTATAAAGTATAACACTTAATAGTTAAAAATTATATTTGTTGTCCACCTATGCATGCTGTGCCTTGCTCACCCACCCCTCATCCTGGCTCTGAGTATCAGTATACCCTTTGAATATAGCCCGGTTCACTCATTATGTGGCCATTTATTTGTTATTGTAAACCACCCAGAGACGAACGTTTGGGGCAGTATACAGATTTAATTAATTAATTAATTAATTTACATTGTTACAGTGCCAAAGTCAGTGCAGTAGCAAGCCCACGTTGATGGAAACAACATTTGTCTGCAGAGACAAATGCTATACTCAGGAAGAGTCCGTCCCCATGATTGCTGGGTGCCTAACATTCCTGATCACCAGGGATCCTGAGTATAGCATTCATCTCTACAGACAACTGATGTATCAGTGGAAAGGAGGGGCTGGACCTATAGGGTACTTCCATGGCTGCTGTGCCTGGATATAGCATCTGTATGCCTGAAGAAGAGGGGTGTGCATGAAATGGATTTTGCATTTAGTTTCAAGCTCAAAATGAAATGCAAAATGCTCAAAATATTTTGTTGAAACAGTGGCCAAGCTGAGGGCTATTTTTCCAGGAAGACCCAACCTACCAATTGGGATAGGCAGGTAGACCAGTCCTCTGAGGTGGGCCAATGTGCTAAGTCTAGAGCAGAGGCTTGGTCTACCTACTTCATGTGGTTGGTAGACTAGGTCTCTGCTCTGGACTTGGTGCATCAACCTGCCTTGGAGGACTGGTCTATCAGGTAGACCAGTCCTCTGAGGTGGGATGACATGCGCTACCAGGTAGACCAGTCCTCTGAGGTAGGCCAACACACTAAGTCTGGGGTGGAGGCCTGGTCTACCTGCCTCACATGATGGTTAGAGACATCCAAAGTCTACACATCCTACCCCTGGTCTGTCTGCCTCACGCGGCAGGTAGATCAGACCTCTGCTCCGGACTTTGCACGTTGGCCCACCTCTGAGGACTGGTCTACCCACCAACCCCAATCAATACACCAGCTCTCCCTGGAAAAACAAGTCTCCAGAATGGTGCTCAAAACACTCAAAATGTTTCAAGATGAAGCAGGGCTGTTTGATTTCAAGCTCAACACAGGCCCTTTATTTGAAGGGTGTTTTATTTCAAGCTTGAAACACTCAAAACAGCCCATGTTGAGCTCAGAAATGTTTTGTGCTTGAAATGTTTTGCACATCCCTACCAAAGAATATCTATCTATCTATCTATCTATCTATCTATCTATCTATCTATCTATCTATCTATCTATCTATCTATCTATCATAATTTTATACCACCAGATATGTAGGTGGTGTACAAATGTTAAAATATTTTAAAATCAACACAGATTAAAATACATGACACTCTAAAAACAATAGTATATAAGAAAGTCTGAAACAAACTTTATTTGTTCTTATAGCGTGGTAGACAACATCATGCACCTAGAGCTCTCTCATTCATATATATATATATATATATATATATATATATATATATATGAGAGAGAGAGAGAAACACACACACACACCTAGGCCATCTGGAGGACTCCCTCGCCCCTCCCTCACCCCCCTCTCTCTATACACACTCTGTGTGACTTTCCCCATAGCTACCCTTGGGGGGAAATGCTTTGAACAGATACAGTACATAAGCACTTAGAGAAGACAGGAAAAGAATGACTTTGCCTTAACCTCCCTAGTAGTAGTTCAGAAATCTACCATTACTATCCAGAAATAAATGCTGCCTACAGGCTAGCTTGTTTCTTCTAAGGCAATAAAGAATAATAGGCAGCATCCAGACTAATGGTACCCTCATGTTGTGTGTGTGTGTTTTGCATTCACAACTATTTTTGCTGATCCTCCCTTTCCCCTGATGCCTCCAATGCCCCCTGTAAGTATTACCCCAAGGACTCGGTGACCTTCAAGGAGATACATCAGGGACAGCAGAGGCAAGGGGGAGAAAAAGAAATGCCATTATACAGGTGAAATGTCCTAGCACAAGGGCAGCATTAGTTCTACACAAGGGTAGTTGTCCATTTTTCACTCCTACAAGTTGGTCTTCCATTTCCCAAAGGAAAATTCCCCTGGCAAGCTTTTAGGTTTTGTGTGTTCTTATTTATTGCATAACTAAGTGGATTTGGGCATTGGATTTCACCCAGTGTGGATCAGCAAGGCAAATGTGGAGATCTGGAAGAAACATCTGAGAACATGTATTGATCATAAATTTCTCAGATAGGTTCCTTACAAACCTGCCTGTGTATGTACTGTATGTGGTTGGGATAGAAGCAAAATTGCCAGGTTTAGTCAATGAACCAGGAGCGCTGCTGTTAGCCGCTCCTAGAGGGCCCCATGATTTTCCCCAAGGGAAAAGAGGGTCGCTTTATATTTCTGGGATGGCCTGGCCTAGAGTTCTCTATTTTGATACAGATGTACGGCAATGTATCAGAATTCTATGTATTGATTTGAAGCAGATCAGTTTATCAGTAGATATTTAATAATTTTTTTAAAAAAATAAAAATAAAAAAACTTCAAAAAACAAGCCAGTCCTCTGGCTTGTTTCATGGCAGAAAATTACATCTAGAATGGAAGCCTCCCCTTGGACCCTCATTCCACTCAGATGTGGAGGAATCTGCCCATTGCCTTCATAGAGACATTTGCTTCCCACTACCCTGCTAAATACGAGAGTGTCACCACTTGAAAAAGTGCTTCTTTGCTCATTAGCATGAGTAAGGTTACTTTATCTTCATGAGGTTACTTCAAAGTAAGTAGGAATGCAATCATTTTACTTATCTCAAAGCAAAACAGAAGGTGGATTATGATCACTGCGCTTATCTCAAAGAGAATTTAAAAGGTAGGTTTGCTATTATTCTGACTTCACGGGCAGGGGTGTGTACGGAACTGGCTGGCCTGGTTTAGTTCAAGTCCAAACCGGACCTGAACCAGACAGGGCCAGTTCAGTCCGGCACCCCCTTAACCCCCCCCCAGTTTGGTTCGGGGGTGTGTGTGCGGATCTTTTACTAATATTTTTAAAACTTATCACCTCTGAGGGGTTTCTCTGAGGTGGTGGTGGTGGATCTGCAAAGGCTTCCCTTCCCCTACCAGCCTTCCTTCTCTCAAAAAAGGCCTCATTCTTTGGCACATTCAGGCCTTTACCCCGGCATGGTGGCCATTTTGAAGGCTGCTACGCCTATGCAATGGGCCTCTGCATGGCCTGGGTCAAAATTGCTGTGTTAGGGGAAAGGCCTAAGAGAAGGAAGGCCAGTGGGGTTAGGGGGAACCTCAGCCGTAAATCCCCCAAACAGCCCGGGGGGTCAGTCTGAGCCTTCAAATCGAACCAATTTGGTTCCAAACCTGCTCATACATCCCTAATCACAGGTGGGGAACTGAGATTGTGAGTTAGTGAGCCTATTCCCACAATCACTCGCAAGTGGGCGAAGGGGGCCTAGCCCACTTTCTAGTGATCGTCAGAACCACTGGGCTTGCAGGCAAGCCCAGTGGTTCCACAGTGGCTAGCCCGCCTAATATCCCCTCTCCTTAAATGAGGTTAACAGAGCGAGTGCTTCGTTAACCTTGTTTTTTTAATTGTGTGCACTTGCGTAGGGCATCCTGGGACTTCCAGGGGTTGAGCAGCCCCCGATCCCCACAGTCCCCATTGGCTCCGTAATGGAACCGGTAGTTGTGTGGGCAGCTGATCTGGCTGCCCAGGGCTTCACGACTGATCATCTGTGGGGAGAGCAGGCTAAGCCCACTCTCCCCTCCAAATCCTTCCAGGCTCTACACTCATATGCTCGTATGTAGAGCTCGTATGTTGAACCTCAGTGACTTCCCTAGGTACATTGAGTAGGTCTGTATCCCATTACATATTTCAACCCAGGTTTCCATTCAATATCTTTTCTATTGGACTACACCTGTTTTTCTTTTGGACCCGATGGAGAAATACACATACATACAGGGGCATGCTCACATAATGGCAGGAATGATTCCAGGTTCCTTGGTGGCTTCTGAAGACCTAGTGGGGGTTCATATTAGTGATAGTGTGGACAGAAGCAGCCTGGAGTGCTCCTCATTAGCCATGCTGGGAGTTGCCATCTTTTAAACTAATAATGCAACACCCCCAACTCTGTTGATACATCACAGTCATGCAGCTCAACTGAAAAGGAATTACACTGTTGGTTAAATATATATATTGTAGGCCCCAGCACAGCTGCTGATGAGTGCTCAAGGACTCTGCCATCCCCACCACCAAGGGAAGCCCTTGCAAGGGTTTGGGGGAAGTTTACTTAGTAGTAGAGGTGGTCTTTCCATGAGGTGAGGTGAGGTGGTTGCCTCAAGCAGCAGATTATTGGGTCACCAGCATGGCAGCAAGGTGCCCTCCTGCCCCCTCTTTTGAAAAAGGAAAGAGGGGTAGTAGGGTTTATCAAGGGGGGAAGTATTTGGCACCTTTACTCAGGTGTGAGAGAATTTAAATTAATTAATTTCATGTTGCTGGTCCACATTGAGCTTGACCTTAGGACAGATGGAACATCAACATCCAGAAAGATGAAGATTTGTGTCAAGCTAGTCTCAGGCAGTGAAGAGAATCTTACTTGCAAGCAAGCTTTTTTTCACAACCTACCAAGAAATAATGAGAATTGTACTTATCTAGCACAACGTTATTTCAGAACTCACACAATAAGCAGCAAAACAGGGATATTCAACTGGCTGAAGGTTCCCAGACTTCCTGTGAAATCTGAGGAGCCTGTACAATCTAATACAATGATTGTATGCCCTTTCTATGATCTTTTGTTTACTCTTTTCTCATTCAATTTCCACCTGGTCATGAGCATTTTACTCGACTGTCCCACCAAGAAATTCCCTGAATTCGTTATACTCCACTATGTCAAGCTGCAGGATGTCTGCAGGATGTCTGTGGGTTTTTGTTTTTCTGCCTCCATGTTGAAATATCACCATTTTAGCATTAGCCTATGTTACTTGTTTACCACTTCTCCGCACAATAACAGCAAAATCTTTAGAGCAGAAACAGCAAAGTGTCGGCCTACTGTCTTATATCTGCTAATGAGCCAGTGTGGTGTAGTGGTTAGAGTGCTGGACTAGGACCAGGGAGACCCGAGTTCAAATCCGCATTCAGCCATGATACTAGCTGGGTGACTCTGGGCCAGTCACTTCTCTCTCCGCCTAACCTACTTCACAGGGTTGTTGTGAGGAAAAACTTATGTAGTACACCATTCTGAGCTCCTTGGAGAAAGAGCAGGATATAAATGCAAAATAATAATAAATAAAATAATAATAATAATAATCTGGCCTGTGCAAAAGTTTGGTCAAGTTAAAACTCACCATATCAATATGCTTCTAATGTTCAGAAATTTGAAATTTAAATTCACATTTAAAATCTCCAACACAGGCACTCAGAGATCTTGAGCCACAGCTGTGTAATGGCTGCAGTGGCTTGGAATGCATCTCAGTAGCTGCATTGACAGCCACCATCTTGTTTTTCTGCATGAGGCTCGGCACTGAGCAGAGCCTAAAGAGCTGGCAGCATTTCTTTTATGTGCCTAGATCCCTAGCCAGCACCCAAGTTGTCTTGTGCCAGGCCTATAGCTTAAATAGAGATTGGGTGGTGATTCTGGGTTCATTCACACAACTGACTTTCTCCACTTGTGTACATGGATGTATGTCTGGGTGGAGAAAACTCATGTGAACTGCTATGGTATGCACAGTGAGATGACAACCATGACCATGCTAGCAGTTGCACTGTTTCCAGAAGTTGTGATTACTACTCAATTCACTTTCAGTGTTTTCCATGTAATCAAGTGCCTATGCATATCACTGTGTGTAGAAATCAACCAGCCCTATATAGAGGCATAATTCACTATCCACAGACTTGCTATCCATGGTTTGACATATCTGCAGTCGGGTAATGGACACCCGACCTCAGCATATGAGGAGAAAAACTGGGAAATCACGGGTTAAATTTGGATATCTGTGGTTTGTGGGGGCGGGGCTGGAAATGACCTTGGAGGTAATTTCTGGTCGCCATTTTGTGGATAAGAGCCATTTTGTAGCTTGTCTGTTGGGTTTTTGGTTTTTTTAAGAGGAATGTTTCATCAAATTTGTGGGACTTTTGAACTTGTGGGGGGCATCCTTGGACTCCTGAAGGCCCATGGAGTATGGTAGGGTAATTTATTTTGCCCGTTTTCATGTATTTTGGTGCTTTGGGGGATTTTCTTTTTTTAATCTGTGAACCTAACCCCCATGAACCCATAGACTCAATGTCTCATTATCCACAGTTTTGTTACCCACTGTAATCTGCATGAACATATCTTCTGCTGATAATGAGGTCCTTCTGTATAGAGAACTGTATAATTTTGTTGAGACTGACCAAACATCTGCAGGTATTCTGTGTAATTGTATGACATGTGGCCTGTAGGATGAAATGAACACCAATCCACTTTATGCTGCTTTGTCAAATCATCATCCTATCTAACCCAGTATTGTCTACATTGTCTCCCATATCTTAGACTGAGAACTTTGCCTCAGGCTGAGGTATCTTTGCTACTTGAAATCTCCTTCAATTGGAGTTGCTGGGTACAACCTATATCTTTTTTCCCCCATTCAAAGCATACTCTCTACCACTATGGCCCCTCCATAACACATCCTCTGTTTTGGCTACCATTATTTGATATTCTGATTAAAAGACTGGGACAATACTGCATGTTACAAATTCGTATTTATTTAATTTTAGCCTGTGGGGTGTGTGTGTGTGTAAACCTCGAAATACTATTTTTTCCAAGAAATGTAGCATTCCAAAGCTAGTATTCAAATACAGATCATTGCATAAATGACTGTAACTGACTGGAGGACAAAAAGAAGAAATATCCAAAATGGTCCAGGACTCATTAAATGCTGACACGGATGAAGACATGTACCGTTGATAAGTAAATACATAGCGATATCTATCGTTATAGAACTTGGCCTAGAAATTATTATATTACCCTTGGAGTTGACTCACCCTACTGGCTGCTAGCCCAGGAATGGTATTTTGCCAGTGAAAAGGATAAGTCTCACCACATTTTTCAGCAGTCCTGTCCAAGCAAGTATTTATTTTTGAATTGAGCCGAATGTACATTTTGCTGGACTCGGTCCTGATCTTATTTATTTAAATGTATAAACAGGCCCATCACATGGACAGCTGCACTTATAAATGGTGACATTAGTATACAGAATGTAGTTTTGGACAATGAAAACACATGTTTGAGTGCTGCTTGTCTCTTCAGTTTTCTCACTTCAGTAGAGCTGAAATGAACGTGGAGGCCAAAAAGTTCCAAGAACATGATCCTAGCTTGAATTTTCTTCAAGCTTCAATTTACACATACATTCAAATGTATACTTTCCTAGTTAGAATTTTTTTCTCAGCATTAAGTATTACTTATTGATCATCTGAGCTTTTTGTTACGAAAAAACTCATGGTGGCTAACAATACAAAAGTTATTTTTATTGATTGATTGATTGAAATTCTATAGCGCCCAAACTTTTGTCTCAGGGCGGTTGAACATAAAAAAATTAAAACACGTGTCTGGATATTTGCATTCTATAATATAAAAGTTAAAACAATGCAACAATCCAAAATCAACCATAAAAATTAAAAACAGTTTAGCAGGGGGAGAGCAACTGGCCTTATCTGTCTCCAGCACATCATCCCTCCAGTGGTTGTTGCTGGTGTCTATCTTATGTTTCTTTTAAAGATTGTGAGCCCTTTGGGGACAGGGAGCCATTTTTGTTTGTTTATATCTATGTTTGTTTATATCATTTATATCTATGTAAACCGCTTTGGAGACTTTGGTTGAAAAGAGGTATATAAATATTCATCACATTTGTATTCATTATACAAAAGTTAAAGCATTGTTAACAATGGGTTGAGGTCATGTCACAGTGAAGTGGCACTCGACCGGAGTGCTGGTTCTTGGAGCATGCATGTGATACTTTCGTGGCATGCACACAGAGTTGACATCTGTAATCAAGATTTGAAGTGGGGGGAAGTTATCAGCTTCCAGTCCATAAGTAGGGCAGAACATGCAGAACATGCTCTCCCCCTGCTAAACTGTTTTTAATTTTTATGGTTGATTTTGAATTGTTGCATTGTTTTAACTTTTATATTATAGAATGCAAATATCCAGACACGTGTTTTATTTTTTTTATGTTCAACCATGGGTTTGCATGACACAATGTCAACATAGCCATCCTGATACCGTTAGTTGGTCCTTGTGCACATGTTCCAGGGACGGGTGCTTTCGCCAAGCCATGATGACAGTAACAAGAACCCCAGAGCAAACAGCTTTGTATGTCCATATGAGCAACAGAGGAAATGATCAAAATATAATCAGGACATATTTCTTACGGTCTACCATCAAAAGCCTCCAAGGACAGCCATGCTTTTAGCAACTGGCCAACTATTTAAGAGTGAAAGCAGTCAGTTCAGCCGCCAGGTTGTCACCAGAATGACTCAGAAAGACCACATTATTCCTGCTTTAAGAGCACTGCACTGGCTGCTGATATTTTTCTGGGTGAAATACAAAGTGCTAGTAATTACCTATAAAGCCCTAAATTGTTTATGCCATTTCTTCTTCAACATTAGTCCCACAGCTTATTAGGGTCATCTGGGGAACAGATTACACCTAAATAGGTGTGTTTTAAGGCCTTCCTAAAAGCCACCAGATATTTTAAACCTCTTATTCCAGCAGCGAGCATAATGCAAAGCTACATTAAAAACAATTAAAAACCTCAGCCAAAAGACTGGTTATATAGGTGTGTTTTAAGGCCTGTCTAAAAGCTACCAGGTGTTTTAAACCTCTTAGTTCATCAGGAAGCATTTTCCAAAGCTCAGAGGTTGCTATAGAGAAGACCTGATTCCAAGCTGGTGATTATGAAGGTCATCTGGGGAAGTCTACCTGCAGTTACTGCTAATTCCAGTTGACTTTAAATATCACCAGCTTGGGATCAGGCCTCCTCTATAGCAGTCCCTGAGCCTTGGAACATGCTCCCTGCTGGAATAAGAGATTTAAGATATCTGGTGGATCTTTGGAAGGCCTTAAAATGTGCACCAAGTGTTTCGAGCACATCCGGGGGTGGGTGGGTGAAGATCGGTCACTTTAACTGGAAGAAGGCAGGTCTTGCCTGCCCGTCCGTTGCTGCTCTACTGCCCCCTATCTGTGTTGCAGACCACTCAAGATGGTGCTCACATATGCTCAGATGCCATTTCCTTCCAGACATTGCCCAAAGGCTGCTGGGAACAGGGAACTGATGAAGTTGGAGCATGCAGCATGGCTTTTTCAGACAGACAGCCCAGCTGCTTAAGATATACAGTGCTATAAGATATACAGTGCTGGGATAGTGGGTGGGGTGGGGTGGAGGAGCAACAGAGTGGCAGGTTAGACCTGCCTTCCTCCAGTTAAAGTGACCAGCTCACTCCTGCCGAAACAATTCGGCCAGGGCAGATCGAAGTGTTTTGGCACCTCGGAATAGAGGCACTGATTCGAGCACATCCCTATTTAAAACGCACCTATTTAACCATACTTTTGGTTGAGGTTTTTAATTGTTTTAATTGTTTTGTTTTAATTGTTTTGGTTTAATTGTTTTTCTGTTGTAAGCTGCCATGATATTTTATATGGTGGTATAAAAAATGCAACATAAAGAAAGAAAGAGAGTACCCTCAGAGACATAGTTTCAGGAGACGTAGGTGGCTGCAGAGGAAAGGGGGAATTGCCAGAAATCGTGGACCCCTTCACTTGATGGAAAACCGTGGTGTGTCAGCACAGCTAGCCTGGATAACCAACCACTATATTTTAAAACTTTTTTTTTTAAGGGATTTTTAAAATACTTTTTTCGAACAAAGTACATTAGAATTTTTAAAGAGGAAAACTTAAAAAAAAATTAATCATACAATGAAGTGAGCATTGAACTAATTTTTGTGTTTGGGAGCTCAGTTGAGGTTCAGGGCAGTCCAGGTTTTGGATTGGGGTTCATTTATTTTTATTTAATTTAAATTCTCTTTTTCAAAAACTATCAAATTAATCTGGAGGTTCAGATTTGGTTTAACTTCCTGCCCTTACTTTAAAAAAATGCATTCTGGAATTTTGTTGACCTTCAAATATGTGGCAAATTCCATCTCAAAATGGTGGGCTTCTGGTTGTAGCTGTGGGTAATGCACACATAGTATTTGGAGACAGGATTCATCCTGAGAATCTCAGCTTTTGCTTGAGGAAAGAAAAAGATTCTCACCATTATGACTGTGAATATAGGCTTAAAAGGGCATGAATGAGTGATGTCCGCAATTGAAAATGGGTATCTTCTGCAAAAAAGAAAAAAAAGGGGGGGGGGAGCATACGGCCTTAGGCATAGATCTTATGAGAAACTATCTCTTCTCTCTCTTTGAATTATACACTCTGGATAATGTAGCTACCTCTTGATCATTGTAAAGCTCAAACTTGGCTTTTCTTTGGTGGATAAATTAAAGTTGTAAGCCTCTTCCTCCAGACAAAAGCCTTGAAAACATAAACCTATTAGTTGCAATAGAAAGGAATTCACTGCTTGAATTTGTGTCTACAGCAGATAACTAAGAGAAGCCTTGTTATTCTTTACAAAAGATCTATTTCATGGTGAATTCTCAAGAATTTTCCCCAGCAACTTTGCTTACAGTATTTGGGTCAACATAATGTATAATGAGATTATTATCAGTGGTAGGCATGGGTCATATTTCACCAGGCTTTCAGGTAGGGGCTTTCCCTAGCTGACCTGTAAAGGTTAGGGATTGAACCTGGGACCTCTTGCATGTAAAGTATGTGCTGTAACACTGAGCTATGGCCCCACCCCAAAGGACAAAGGGAATTTACTCACATACTACCTGGTTAGACATTTAGTTCCCCATCTATTTAGGGATTTGCACAGGGAAGCCTATTTCCTCATGTATCTAGTCCCAGTTGGATTGGGGCACAAATATTCATTAATGAAGTCACCCTTAGTCATGTGACTTAGTCATGTGAATAAAGAAACTGGATCCATTTTATTTAAATGATTTGCTCATCTTTTCGTCTCTGGCTCTCATTGCTTTTGTCAGTTCTTTTGGAGACTGATTGATTGATTGATTAAGTGCTGTCAAGTCTGTGTCAACTCTTAGCAACCACATAGATAGAGTCTCACCAGGATGATCTGTCTTCAATTTGGCCTTAAAGGTCTCTCAGTGGTGCATTCATTGCTGTCGTAATCGAGTCCATCCACCTTGCAGCTGGTCGTCCTCTTCTTCTCTATCCTTCAACTTTCCCCAGCATTACGGACTTCTCTAGGGAGCTGGGTTTTCACATAATGTGCCTGAAGTATGATAGTTTGAGCCTGGTCATTTGTGCCTTGAGTGAAAATTCTGGATTGATTTGTTCTATGATCCATTTGTTTGTTTTCTTGGCTGTCCATGGTATCCCTAAAAGTCTTCTCCAGCAACAAAGTCTACCCATAGTTAAATTATGAATCCTTGAACCAATAGTTAAATTATGAATCCTTATACAAATTCACATGACCAGCTTGGGATGTTGAAAATAGCCCTATTCACATATTATGTTGTGCCTTTGTTCATTTGTCTGTACACATGAACAAAGGCACAACATTCACTTGTTTTTGTGTGAATGACTATCTCAATTCATTTTAGAAATTAACCTGGGTATAGGTCCCCTGAAATGCAGGGTACAGATAGGAAGTGTACTACTGTACCTGCATTAAACATAAAATGTGAATAACTACCTGTGTACAGATCTGTACTTATGCACACTGTGCACAGATGGTATGATTATTGAAGATAATGTGTGAAAAACAGCTAATGTAGGCTAAATATATCTTTGCAGTTTAGTACCAGAAACTATCCTAGCATTGCATTGCTTCATTGCATATCTAGCTCACAATTCAACTGTGAGCTCATATTTACTATGCCTCTCCACATCCCATTTTAGACGATTTTGTGATAATGAGGCAGAATGTGGATTGAGTTGTCAGCTAGGCAAGCACAGTCATATGACCCCTTTACCATATTGTAAAATCGTCACCATATGGGTCAACTCAGCAGCATACTAATTTGGTTGTGTGCATTTGCCCAAAGATTTGGATGCCAATCCAGGAAAAAAATGGCCTGAATGTAGCTTATCTGGGCCCCATTAAACCTGAGGATGTGTCTATTGGTGTACATCTTCAACTGGATCCTCTGATCTCATGCACAACTAGAGCTGGATCAAAACTTTGTCCCCTGGAACTTTTACACACAGCAGGCTTTAGCGTGAGTTTACTGGGTACTTTACTGCGAACTTGAAGTTGTCCCCAACAACCAACACATATAGTGTATTTTTTTACCCCAGATATAAAGTGGGCTACACTCTGCTGTGAAAAACCCAAATGGTTTGTGAACTGCTCCCTGATAACTCGCAGGGACTTTGGGGTAAATCTAGCTGATATGTGAATGCACCCCCCTCCATTCCAGAGGATATGTGAGTTAAAGGGCTTTAAAAGCCCCATATGAAAAACTTCCTGAGCTTTTCATTATACTTTATGGGACAATGCTCAGGACAGCAAACTTGAAAGGGTCAGCATTTTCCTTTCACTTTATTAGCTGGCAAGTAAACACACACACACACACACACACACACACACACACACACACGTCCCCTGAGCTCACTAAAGAAAGCATTGTTCTGTAGGTTCCCCAGAGAAGGTGTGACCTTTATGGCTACTTTACAGTACAGCATATTGATGTTCCCTTTTTACATTACAAAGTTTACTCATTTCTTGTCAAGGACACACACATAGAGGGAGAGAGAGTACCAAAAGATGACTGACAATAGAGATAGATGAAAACAAATGTAAGTTGAATGTTTCCGCTTACACCTTCATCAGCAACAGGATTTTGTGAGCATGCACAGCTCACAGGGTGGCCGTTAAGAACGCTGTGTTGTTAGCAGAGTTCCAGGGCAGGTGACAAGAAAAGAATGATGGACAGCTATTGCAGTTGGATGTAAGGTGGTTGCATGTATCATCCTCCAAGTTCAATACATGAGGTGTGAGGGTCTTGATTCTATATATGTACATTTTCCTCATTTGCCCAATATCTCACAATGTGCATGTTGCTCAATAGGAAATATTTCCATATTAGTGAGACTGTGGTTGCCTGAGTCAAAATGTCTAGCCACAGGTATTCCAATTTCTTTCTTGGGATGATGGATTTGTGGTTCCTGAAACATGACCTCAGGTCTGTGGATATTTTGCCTATATATTGCATATCTGGATATTTGCATTCTATAATATAAATGACATAGGTGGAAGTACATATGGGGTTTTTCCTGATGTAATAGACTCTCTTGGTAGTTTCTCTCTCTCTCTCCCCCCCCCATCATTTAAGCAGGAAGCAAAATATGTAAATGAATATGGTCCAATGTGACAATTTATCTATAGAGGTGCTATCCTGCCAACATCCTTGTAAACCATCTTCCTACTGCATAGACTAGACACATAAGAAGCCTTCTATGGGGAAATTTACACAATCATTTAAGAAGGAACAGAGGGGTGGAGAGATGGTATCTTCAGGAACCATACAAACTGCAACCAGTTGTTCACTCAATTAAGTTCATCATCCAACTAAGAATGGTTCATCATCCAGCTAAGAATGCATGCAAACTAGCCTTCATCCCTGCCATGGTTCCCTCTTACAGGGATTTCCAGATGTTGTTCACTACAACTCCCAGTATCTCCAGCTGCAACGGCCTTTGGCTAGGGTTTATGGGAGTTGTAGTCAACAATATCTGGGAATCCCTGTTATAGGGAACACTGATCCATGCCTGTATGCCACCCTGAGCTAGGACTGTTTGTCCTCGATCAACCAAAATCAATGTGTGACTCCCTTTTCCTAAGGATCTTTAGTGGTGGGATGATGTTTGCCTCTCACAAGACATTTTTCAGCATGCAGGGTCTTTATCTCATATTGACTTCAGTGGTTTGAGAAGATTCCATTGCCTATTTTAAAAAGACCCTGCATGCCAGAAACTGTTATGCCAGTTGGATGGAAAACCTAATAGTTCTATGCAGCAGCAGAAGAGGGTGGAAAACAATGGAAAGCAAAAGGGAACAAGGCTGTTCTCACGAGCAGCCTAGCCCAGGCTAGGGCAACCTTGTGTAGAGCACTGGGATTTATGTGGATCCTGGCACTCCTACCGAACCTAACCCCACTCCTAAGCCCGGCTCTTAGCTGAAGTTAAGCAAGCAAGCACTCTCTTAACCCAGCTGCTGGGCTCATGTGTCTCCTCGGCTCCATGGAGCAGAGGAGACACAGTGATGGGTGCCTAGAGCACCTGTCTGATGGGGTAATCCCCCAAGGCACTATGCTAATCACACGGTGCCTTGTAGGATATGTGGAGGCCAGGAAAACAAGTCCCGGCCTCAGTTGCTCCTCACTGCTCCTGGCAGCACAGGTCATGTGGTCATGCAGCTTGTGTGCTGAAAGGATCCGGACCAATCATCTGGGAGAAGGAAGGCTGAACCCTGCCTTCCCTCCTCCCACGCACGCCATTGTGTGAATAACCCCGAGGAGTAATGATAACAAATGAAATACTAATCAATGAGTAATGAAATGTGATTTTTACTGAATGAATAACAAAGAAAATGCTGAGTTTTAATGATGGCAATACATGTCGTCATTTGCTTCAGCCCCGCTTTGGGGGGGGGGCACACTTCATTTCTGGAGCAAAGCTTTGGCATTTCCCCCATACACTCTTAAAACTACTTTAAAAAGCAAGAAGGGGTCTTCAGGAGACAGACCAATTTCTTCTGTCATCACTCCCAGCCACTTGGGAGCAGGCAGTCAAATTCCACCGCTTGTTTTTACTTATTAATTACTTATTTCCCTTCCCCTGGAGAGCTGGGAATGCCACAGGTGCTCCTAGGATTTGTAGTCTTTTCTGAGCCTGTGACAGGCTCCTGAAGCTTTGCAAGCCCTAGTGTCTATGATGTTAGAGGTGGTAGGCAAGGATACTGGTGGTGTGCTGACCCTATGGATCTAGCAACATTCCCATCGCTGACTATATCCAGTTTGCTTCTTTTGCTTCCTGCATAAATGGTGGAGAGATTTCTGTTTTTAAAAAGTAATGGCTGGTTTAAAAAAAGAGAGAGTAAGTTTTGCAATGCACAAAAGAAACATCAATAAACTATACTTGTAAAGTAGCCATAAAGGTCATGCTTTCCCTGGGGAACTTAGAAAACAATGTTTGCTTTAGTGAGCTCAGGAGAGTCATGTGTATGTGTGTGTTCGTGCGTGTGTCTGTAGAGTTGCTAGCCAATAAAGTGAAAGGAAATGCTGACGATTTCAAGTTTGTGGTACTGAGCACTGGCCCATAAAGTACAATGAAAA
Source organism: Hemicordylus capensis (assembly GCF_027244095.1). NCBI lineage: Eukaryota > Metazoa > Chordata > Lepidosauria > Squamata > Cordylidae > Hemicordylus > Hemicordylus capensis. Next base: position 331,002,428 of record NC_069659.1, read on the forward strand.
GCCAAGGGAACGCAAGCACCGAATTATTAACTGAATCATAAATGACAAGTAAAACAATGAAATTGCCATTTTGAAGGGGGACTGGAAAAATGACGTTCACTCCCCTTTTTTTTAAATTAGGAGAGATCATTTTAGATGTCTACTTCCTTTCTATAGGAGGTTTGTTGTCCTTTTTGCAGGAAAAAGAAATGAACATTGGTTGCAAAACTTTGTGGCATATTGTATTGTTATAAACTTGTATTTCTATAACACCGAGCAATAAGGCTGAAACTTGGGAAGAAAGCCACATCCTTGCCTCTAAGAGAAAGGTGTTTGCACAGATTAAAGAAGAAAATGAGTAGCTACCTTCTGCGTGAATGAGGCTTAGCTGGCCCCCCATGGTTTGTAATCCAATGTTCTGCCATTGCTGAGAAGAGTGTGTTTGAGATGTACTTAGTGGCATATGGAAAGCTTACACATGTTGCTGAATCCTCCAGATTGTCCCTCCCTGGTAGGCTTTGTGTACTTGCTGGGCACATAATATTTAGCACTGATGGGTGAACCCCATTGGCATCTATTTGGATTGAGACCAGCAGTTATAAGCAACAATGGGAGGTCTTTAGAAATCTGGGGGGGGGGGTGCTGGGAGTGGAGAAAGGGAAGTGATTGCAGCCAGTTGCTCCTGCTATCTGCAAGCAGCATAGAAGCATACCTATACAGGAAGCTGTCTTATACTGAGTCAAATCATTGATCCCTCTAGCTCAATATTGTCTACTCACTGATTGGCAGCAGATCTCCAAAGCTTCAGACAGACGTTTCTCCCAGCCCTATCTGGAAATGCCAGGGATTAAACCTAAGACCTTCTGCATGCAAACAGCTGATCTTCCAATGAGCTATGGCCCTATCCCCTACAGAAACATCTTACACTGCTCATGTGTCATCTCCCATCACATGTCATCTCCCATCAGGGTGGTGTTCTGTGGGTGGGGACTCCTGTGATTTCTCCATTGTCATGGACGGACCACCATCTGGTTAAGGTTGGACTCACAGTCACACACCACCTTCTCAGGGGTGAGGGACCTATTAGGATGGTCCGCCCAAGAAAGTTATTGGATCCCATAGGATTTCAAGAAGCCTTGGAGGGATTCAGTGTTGGCTCTGGCAGCGATCCTGTTGATGTCCTGGTGGAGAATTGGAACAGCAAACTCACCGGGGCAGTAGACATGATCGCTCCTAAGCGTCCTCTCCGACCCGCTTCAAAACTGGCCCCTTGGTATACGGAAGAACTACGGGGGCTGAAGCGGTGAGGCAGACGACTGGAGCGCAGGAAGAGAAAGACTCAGCTTGAATCCGACAGATTGCAACATAGAGCTCAATTGAAGACCTATGCTCAGGTGATACATGTGGCAAAGAAGCGATTCTTTTCGCCCATATTGCATCCACAAGTGCACGTCTGGCGGAGTTGTTCAGGCTTGTGGGAGGGCTAGTATGTGCCCCTCCTCCCTTGAAACAGAATTTGGAACCATCGATTACCCGCTGTGAAGTGTTTAATGAATTCTTTGTGGATAAAATCTCTTGTATTTGGGCCAACTTGGATTCCGTCTCCACACTTACTTCAGTATCTGATGTGGAGGTATCCAGCGACTCCTCTTATGTGGTTAGGTTGGATCAGTTCCAGTTTGTGACTCTTGAGGATGTGGACAAGCTGATTGGAACAGTGCAGCCCACCACTTATCCTCTTGACCCATGCCCAACATGGCTTATACTATGTGGCAGGGGGGTTGTTGTAGAAGGCCTGGTAGAGATCATAAATGTGTCTCTGAGGGAAGGTAGGATGCCTCCTAGTCTTAAGGAGTCAATTATTAGACCGCTTCTAAAGAAGCCTACCTTGGGTCCCTCAGAGCCGAGTAACTACAGGCCTGTCTCCAACCTTCAGTGGCTGGGCAACGTAATTGAGAGGGTGGTGGCCTCCCAACTCCAGGCAGTCTTGGATGAAACTGATTATCTAGATCCATTTCAGACCAGCTTTCAGGTGGGCTATGGGGTGCAGAATGCCTTGGTCGGCCTGATGGATGATCTTCAACTGGGAATTGACAGAGGAACTGTGACTCTGTTGGTCCTTTTGGACCACTTGGCGGCTTTTGATACTATCAACCATAGTATCCTTCTGGAGCGTCTGAGGGGGTTGGGAATGGGAGGCACTGCTCTGCAGTGGTTCCGCTCATACCTCATAGGAACATAGGAAACTGCCATATACTGAGTCAGACCATAGGTCCATCTCGCTCAGTATTGTCTACACAGACTGGCAGTGGCTTCTCCAAAGTTGCAAGCAGGAATCTCTCTCAGCCCTATCTTGGAGATGCCAGGGAAGGAACTTGCAGCCTAGATGCTCTTCCCAGAGCAGCTCCATCCCCTAAGGGGAATATCTTACAGCGCTCACACTTCTAGTCTCCCTTTCATATGCAACCAGGGCAGATCCTGCTTAGCTTAAGGGGACAGGTCATGCTTGCTACCACAAGACAGGTTCCAGATGGTTCTTCAAAATCTCAACTTTTGTATGGTGTCCCTCAGGGCTCCGTATTGTCTCCCATGTTGTTTAACATCTACATGAAACCGTTGGGAGAGATCATCAGGAGATTTGGTGCAGGGTGCTATCAGTATGCTGATGGCACCCAAATCTATTTCTCTATGTCAGCATCATCGGGAGAGGGCATAACCTCCCTAAATTCCTGCCTGGAGGCAGTAATGGTCTGGATGAGGGATAACAAACTGAGACTGAATCCAGATAAGATGGAGGTACTCATTGTGCAGGGCCGGAACTCAAGAGATGATCTTGATCTGCCTATTCTGGATGGAGTCATACTTCCCCAGAAGGAACAGGTACACAGCCGAGGGGTGCTTCTGGATCCAAGTCTCTCCTTGGTGTCCCAGGTTGAGGCAGTGGCCAGAAGTGCCTTCTATCAGCTTTGGCTGATATGCCAGCTGCGTCTGTTTCTTGAGATAGATGACCTCAAAACAGTGGTACATCTGCTGGTAACCTCCAGACTGGATTACTGTAATGCGCTTTATGTGGGGCTGCCCTTGTACATAGTCCAGAAACTACTGTTGGTCCAGAATGCGGCAGCCAGGCTGGTCTCTGGGTCATCTAGGACAGACCATATTACTCCTGTACTGAAGGAATTACACTAGGTGCCAATATGTTTCTGGGCAAAATACAAGGTGTTTGTCATAACCTATAAAGCCCTAAACAGCTTGGGCCCTGGGTATTTAAGAGAACATCTTCTTCGTTATGAACCCCACCGCCCATTGAGATCATCAGGAGAGGTCTGTCTGCATTTGCCACCGGCTCGTCTGGTGGCTACTCAGGGACCGACCTTCTCCGTTGCTGCCCTGAGGCTTTGGAATGCGCTCTCTAGTAAAATAAGAGCCTCCCCATCTCTGACAACTTTTTAAAAGTCTTTAAAGATGCATCTGTTCACCCACGCTTTCAACTGATATTGTTTTGATTGTTTTAGTGTTGTTTTTAGAATATTGTTTTAAAATTTTAAATTGTGTTTTAAATTTCTTGCTTTTAAATTTTTTGTTTTTAATTAATGTTTTACTTTTAATCTTGTTGTTAACCGCCCAGAGATGTAACTTTTGGGCGGTATAAAAATATGTTAAATAAATAAATAAATAAATAAATAAATAAATAAACAAACAAACCCATGGGCACCCTACTTAGCAAAGGGGACAATTGATGCTTACAACCACAAGACCAGCTCTCCTCCCCAAACTTGAATCTCCTCCTGCTCTCTGTTGTTCTCAAGATATATTGAGGCAGATCTACCAAATGAGAGAGGGGCTGCTGAGGCAGCACCTCAGCACTGTGCAAAGTGTGACACTAAATGTGTGCTTAGAGGCAACTTGGATGTGAAGGAGAATTTGTAGGGGAGAGAGTTCTAAATCTACCTATAATTGCACCCTGAACTTTCTCTTGAGGCCTTAACTCCCTGCAGCAAGGTCCTCTTTCATGGCAGCTGTGATTGTTGCAATAGTTTAAGAAGAGAGACTGTGCCCCCTGTCCTTTTCCCCCTCTTCCTGTTTCTCTCTTCCTCTTCCTCCCCATCTCCCTGGAATGCTCCTAAAGCAGCTTTCCAAGTACCAGGGGAGAGGAAGAAAGAAGAGAAGAAAAACAGGGAGTAAAGGGAAGCCCCACTCCTTTCCTGGTAGGGATGTGCATGAATTGATTTTTTCCATTTGATTTGTACCCAAATCGAATCACCCCTGATTTGTTTTGGGTCCAAATCTGGCACTTGGGCACTCTGTTCATTCGTTTTGCACCAAGATTGGTATGAATGGAGACCATGAACCCTATGAGTTCATGAACTTTTCATTCATAACCTTGGTGCAAATCGAATGAACAGGGTGTCCTTTACTATTGAAAATAGCTGCAAAACCCAGTAACCCATGGGCTTGTGGTTTGTGGTGTATGCTGGCACCTCACCCGCACTACACCACAACCCACTCTGGCCACCCTGGCACCACTCAAGTGCAGTTATGGGGCTGCTAAAGTCCCCATTGGGGGGGGGTACCTTAAAGACACACAGACATCAAAATTTTGTAAAAATCCACCCCTGTGGCCCATTACTTTGAATATTTTGTGGTAGCTGATGCCACCCATTGGGACACTACCATCTGACACACTGTGGCACTCCTGGAGGCACACACGGATGGAAATGGGCACTGTCTGTCCCCATTGTCCCCTATGGGTGGATGCAGCACACATCAGCAACAATAAAGCTTTACAAAGGAGGTTTCCAAAGAGTACACACACCAGATCCACTGTGTCCTCCACATCCACTGTGTCTACCACATCCACTGTGTCCACCACATCCACTGTGTCCCACCATCCCCCTCAACTGCCCTTGCCCCCCCCACCAAATGCAGGATAACAGCAGCAGCCCAGTTGCGTAACTATAATAGGGCAAGGGGAGACAGTTGTCTGGGGGCCCACTGCCTTGGGGGGCCCCCCAGAGGCAAGTCACATGACTGACTCCCCCAGCCACACATCCACCTGGGCTTCCTTCAGTTGTATTCATCCTCCGAAACTGATGTGAGTGTTAAGACCTGGAGCTACCAGAACAGCATGTCTTTCTCTAGTACCGTTAAATAACTTGCATCGTCCACAATTTATAAAATCTTTTTAAAAATAATTTAGGTTGATGCTCTATTGTGGCACATAGGAGAAATATATATATATATATATATATATATATATAGAGAGAGAGAGAGAGAGAGAGAGAGAGAGAGAGAGAGAGAGAGAGAGAGAGAGAGAGAGAGAGCCTCATTTAAGATTTCTTTACTTCATGAGCTGAGCTTCAGTGAGGGAAAGGGCATTTTAAAATCTTGTCTCTGGGCCCACTCCAACCTTGCTACGCCCCTGCAGCAGCCAGTAACCAGCAACAAGCAAGTGTGAAATTGCAGAAGCAGACTACTTGGGCCAGTATCAAAGGCCCACCCTCCCCCAAGCATTTCATCAACACGCAACTAACACAGCTACATCGGTGGCACCTGGCCATAAGTGGGTTAAGTAAGTTCAGAATGATGCAAAACAGGGCTGGCAGTGGCACAGCAAAGTTACTCACACACCCCACCTACACAAACAGAAGAGTGATGATGACAACAGCACACATATTAAGAAGAAAAAAATTTAACCACTAGGCTGGGCTACCCTCTCTTTTCTAACCACCTAAGTACCTAGCTAATACGGGGATCCGTCCCACAGACAGAACCCCTGTTTAAACTTCTTTTAAACTAAACAAAAGTTTTAAAAATGCAAACCCTTATAAAAATCCCCTCCAACAAGAAAAAACCACAACTAAAAATACACAATTCAAGACTTTACTTTGTGTCTCTCTGTGTTGTGTGTGTTGTGTGTCTGTGTGAAAAAGGCTGCTTACTCAGTCTAGGACTTTGCTCACGTTGCGTCCAGTTGTCCACTTCTGTATGGTCTGGTCTCTGCTGAGTCTTTTCATTCAGTCTTCTTCAATCTTCTCTTTTTTCAGTCTTCAGAGGGGCAGGGGGCAGGGGCAAAAGCCTGGGAAATTAAAAATAAAAGGGGATGGCTAGCCAGGTGGCAGTGGCCTGAGGTGTGCTGGGACTGAATGGCACAGACAGCAGGCACAGGCAGTGATTCTCTCAGCAGCAGGAAGGGGGTGAAAAAAATTCTCTTCTCTTTTCCTCAATCAGGAAAGCAGGAACAAAAAGCAGAGAATCCACTCCAGGCAGCAGGAAAGGCAAGGCAAAGCAAAGCAAAGCAAAGCTCCCCCCCCTCCTCCCACGAGGCAGAATGGTGGCTGCCTGCCTCCTTAAACACATTTGAAAATCCCTCCTTTGAACTCCCCCCACTCTTGTCCCTTCTTTGACCCTTCCCCTAGCCAATGCTGGGTTCAGTCACGCCTGACAACACAAGATTTGAATGAAAAGAGCCAATCTGGAACCAGGGAGGGTTCATCTCCAGCAAACCACTGCATACTGTCATTCACCAATCTGAACCTCGGGTGGGCGGGAATTTTTTTAAAAAAATCTTTGAACAAAATGGGGTCATCGTTCACCACAAAATGGAGGTCCAAATTTACAAAACTTTCAGATCTGAAATTCAGGAGATTTGTTTTTGGACCCACATCTGGCCAGCTAGCAAAGGGGCAATTTGTTTTGTTCACAAATCTCCCGAAACAGGTAGATGCAGGTTCAAATCATTTTGTACCCAAATTGATTCACAAATCCCTACTTCCTGGTATCAACAGAGCAGCAGCCAGGAACAGGTAAGCATGTGAGAATGGAAGGGAAGAGCTCCCCATCCTTCCCCATCGTTCTTCTCTGGCTTGGATTGGGGCCTGATCTCCGTATTCATGAGAATGAGGCAATAGAGCAGCCTGTACCACTTCCAAATGCAGCTAAGGGACACCACTTATGAAAGTCCCCCTCACCCCATATTCATAGAAAACTATTAATGCAAATAGGAAACTAGGACATCATAGAGAATGGTTCCACCAAGCTGTGCTAGCTTTGTCTTTGGATAAAATTTTTGGTAGAATAAAGAAGCATTTTTTAAAATGAGGTGCACAGACACCCCTTGAGAAATTCCATTTGTCTCATCAGAAAATCATTTGACTTCCCTGGAAAATTCTCAGATGTTTCTCCTGGGGAGAAACCCTGAAATTCACTTGGAAGTTTGTTTTTTGAAATTTTGTGGTTAACCTTATCAGAACTGGGCAGTCCAAAGTGATGTAATCCATTTCATCAGCATTTTGTTAAATCTTTCCACTGCAGGTAGAGATCAAGCCTTTAATCTGAGCTGGGCGGGGTGAGGGATGTTGGGGGTGGAGGTGTCAGCACAGTTCTGAGGACAGGTATCTATCTATTACAATTTGTAGGGATATGGAGACAGCAGATGGAAAAATTCTTCAATGTTTCTCCTTGGAAAGAACCCTGAAATTATTTTTAAATTTCAGTTTCTCCTTAGGAGGACCTCAGGAATTCATTTGCAGATTTCACTTAGATGAAATTTCAGTATCACCCCTAATTGCCGCCAGCTTGTTTGGTGGCAGCTCGGGACCAGGCTTTCTCTGTGGCTGCGTCGGAGCTTTGGAATATGTTCCCTGTTGAAATAAGAGCATCTCCTTCTCTGTTTGTTTTCAGGAGAACCCCAAGATGCACCTCTTTTTGCAGGCTTTTAATTGGAATTAATTTTAATAATTTGTTTTAACAACTTGCTGAGATTGTTTTTATTGTGGATTTAAAATCTGTTTTTACTTTTTTTATATTGTTTTAAATTATGTACACCACCTAGAGATGAACATATCAGGTGGTATAAAAATATGATAGATAGATAGATAGATAGATAGATAGATAGATAGATAGATAGATAAAGGTATATTACAAACTAATTAATTGCAAGACTAAGCAACATCACAAATATTTTGTCTGTGTCTCACTGCCTGACATACAGAGAAAGAAGGATGCACCAGTGCAGCAAGACAGCAGCCTAACAGAACTTCCCAACTAATTGCACTGGTGTAGTGGAGAAGCAGCCATTTTTGATGGCTTTTGCAGAAAGTCCCCTTTGCCACCTGAAAATATGTCCCCGAGGGCTGTACAACCCTCAAGGACATATTTCTTTAGTGGCACAGAGGGCTTCCAGGGGTAGGAGAGGGCATTAAAAATTGCCAGTTCCTGCTGCATGGGTGCAGTTAGTTGGAAGTTCTGTTAGGCTGCTCTCTCAATGCACTGGTGCATCCTTGCTCTGTATGTCAGTGTGGAGTGTGTCCAATTGTGCTACATACTTTAATTCATACCCTGAAATGGATTTCTGCTTATGCAGCAGCTTTCTTGATAGTGATTGTGACATTAATGCTGTTCACATCATGCTCAAACTTATTTTGAAACTCTACACCTTTAAAGTAGCTGACAGATCCTGATAGGAGCAAATATAAATGATTAAGTCTTCAAGGCATTTCCTCCCCCTGTTTGTCATACTGTATCAGCAAGTGTCTTAAAGCTCCTCACATTTTCCAGACCGCCAAGCAGCAATAATCCATTTATTCCAAGTAGGCATATTCCATATGAAACAATCAATAGTAACAACGACTGAGATAGGTTGGAAGTGATTGTAAAGAGGAGAATATGACACACACTTAACTTTTGCATTGAAATAAATGGGACTTCAAAGGGCTTTGGCTTGGCTGGATGGTGCCCCAGAGTTCCTGTATGAACGGCAGATAGTGCTGCAGGTTTAACATAGTTTACCTTTTCCCCTTTTGATTATTTTGCTTTCTCACTTTGGCAAGCAGAATAAAAAAGAAATGGGAAGTGTATAAGTCAGGGTCATACTAGATGATGTGTTAAGTCTATTATCCCATGTTTCTTTTCTGTTTAGAAAGAGCACCTTCGTGGAGCAGATATGGATTGGGACCCACATGGGGAGGGGAGTTTGATCCCTTCCTGCACAGTATTCTCCCATTAAATAAAGTCCCCATGTAGCTGCTGTTTCCCCAAGAAATTGCTATTGCAGCAAATGGTACTTCAGTGGGCAAATGACAGCTTCGGAGTGGGAAAGCACTGGGAGGAAAGTGTTAGACTCCCCATGCCCTGTGGTCCCAATCCAGATTCCCCACAACCACCATTTCTACACGAACAAAAAATGCACGTGAGAGACCATGCCATGTTTAATATATACCCCCTGGATTTTAGTCACATAAGTGGCCAACTACTTGCTGGGGATTTCCTTATAGAGCCAGGGTGGGCTATGAACCACTCTCTATTGCAGCAGTTTTATTGCCCTGTTAAGTTGTTACTTTGGCTGCATTTGCAAGTAACGGAGAACTGGAGTTGCAGTGGCCAGATGCACCTTCTTCTGCAGCATCATTTTAAACTGCCTCCCACAGAAGCATTTCCTCCCTGGCAGTTGTGGGAAAGGTGCAAGGTTTCCTGGGAATTGTAGTCTTTTCATGAGAGCCTACAGTTCCCAGAAAACCCTGTACCTTTCCCAGGACGGCATGGGAAGAAGTAAAATAAACTTCCAGGAGTCATTTTAAGTGATGCTTTTTAGTTGTTACCTAGCCATACCTGGATTAAAGTAAACAGAGCCAGGCTTTCTCCTGCTTATGCCTGGTAAGTACAATCAGGGAGGACCCAAATTTCCATCTCTGTATTCAGCCAGAGCAAAGTGATACCTCCTCTTAAAGACTGTTCTAATGTATACAATAATTCTAGATTAGTTTTCCTCTCCATCCAGCTCAAGCCCTTTTCAAAATTTGTGCACAGGGCTGCACCCCTGCGCTATGCACATTTGTTAAGATGTCTCTAAAGGGCCCTTGTGGAGAGACCCTGATGTTCCCTTCCACCATGCTTTCATTATGAGGTCATCTATCTCAAGAAACAGAATGCCTGGAAAGGACTTTTATATATTCTTCCATGGCACCAAATTGCCTCCCTTTTATTAACAGATGAATGATTAACATCCATTCAGAACTGTGCTCCATCCATATGTATGTTTATATAACTTTTTTTTTCAGAAGCTGGATCTACTCATATCAGCAGCTGTATCTCTTTATATGATGTAGGCGAGCTCGCACCCTAACTGGCCCGGCTCAAGGGCAGACTTATGAACCGGCCACATAGTGAACCGGCCACGCATGCACAGCAGCCTCCAAAATGGGCATCACCAGCACAGAGAGGCCCCAAATGGGCAACTTGAGACCAGGGGGAGGCTGGCAGGGGGAGGGGGAAATGCAGGAGACCCCCGCCACGGCCCACAATGACAGTAAGTCCGGTATTAAACACATTTGTTTCTATCTTCCCCTAGAGCCGGGCCCAAACTCGTTTGGACTCAAGCCAGTCCCAGCCCAGCTTTATAGTGCACAAAAATAAACTGGACCCACTTCAGTTCAAGTCTGCTTCGACTCAAACCAAACCGAGTTTTCAGGTTTTGTGTACACCCCTAGTATGATGTTTCACCACACCTATTCTGCTTTTCATATTTGCTCTAGGTCTTCCATTGTTGTTAGATTGTTTCTCAAACATTTAAACTGATAGCTGCTCAATTTCCTTCATATATGTGCAGCACAATTCTATACGACGATGACGAATATTTAGATACTGCTCTTCAACCAAAGTTCTCAAAGTGGTTTACACAGAAAAATAAATAAGATGGTACTTTGTCCCCAAAGGGCTCACAATTAGGGATGTGCACGAACCAGTTCAGAGGCCATTTTAGAGGCCTCTGAACTGGTTTGAACGCCAGAGCCAGTTCAAAGTTCAAGGCCCTGGGCTTGGCACTTTAAGGGCTGTGGGAGGGCCCATCGCATTTCCCCCACCGGCATCGTTTATTTCCAAAAACCTTCAGGGCGGCAACGTACCTCTCTGCCACCCTGTTGCCCTGATCGGCCAGAAGTGGCCGGAAGTACTGGGCACACATGCACCCATTGCGTGCGCGCGCATGCACGGAAGATGGTCACACGCGCATGCAACAGGCAAATGCATGCAACAGGCGGGGTAAGTGCACCCTCTCCCCACCCTTAAAGTGCCAGGCCCACTGCTTCTGGACCTCCCAGCTGTGGTTCCGTGCACATCTCTACTCACAATCTAAAAAGAAACATAAGACAGGTACCAGCAACAGCCTCTGGAGGATGCTGTGCTGGAGGTGGATAGGGCCAGTTGCTCCCCTTGCTAAATATAAGAAAATTACCAATTTAAAAGGTGCCTCTTTGCTCAATTAGCAGGGGTCTATAGAAATTTACTTGGAAGTAAGTCCAACTGTGTCTAGTGGAATTTACTCCTTATAATAATACTTAGCAGTTGTATAGTAGGGATGTGCATGGAACCAGCAAGGGCTGGTTCGATGGAGGGGGGTGGATTTAAGTGGGGGGAGGCTGCACTTGCCCCCAGTCACATTTCCCCCACTGGTGCACGATTCCCTAAAAGCCCGTTGGGACGGCAGCATACCTCCCTGCTGCCCTGTTCCGATGTCCAGAAGTAACTGGAAGTAGTAGCTGCAACTTCATGTGTCACACAATGTGCGTGCACATGCACAACCTGTGCAGTCACAGCTGCTACTTCTGGTTACTTCCAGAAAACATAGGAATGGGGCAGCAGGGAGGTACGCTGCCACCCCAACAGGCTTTTAGGGAATTATGCGCTGGTGGGGGAAACACGGCAGGTGTGTTTGTGTAAGTAGTAGTAGTAAGTTTATTGCGGCCACAGACCAGATTAACAAACAATCACAGTTAATAGCATTGATAAGAAAATGCAAAAATTTCAAAAGTTTACAAAATCACAAAAATTACAAAAAGTGTGTAAGTGCATCCTCCCCCACCCTTAAAGCCCCCCCCTGCTGTCGAACCCTCAAGCCTGCTAGGGTTTGAACTGGTTCAGAGGCCCATAAAAGGGCCTCCGAACCAGTTTGTGCACATCCCTATTGTATAGTATTGATGAGTGTGTAGATAACTTCACAGAGGGCTGTTGCAAAGATAGCAATACATGTGGTGTTATTTACAAATGCTAAGTTTTATTATAAGAAGAATTCCTACAATTCACTTGGTGGCCTTAGACAAGCCTCTTGATCTTATCTCATATGGGGATAGTACTATTTACATAAGACCACCTTGTAAATTAAAACCAGAGGCAAAGATTTGAACCAGGGAAATCCTAATCCACAACTCACTCTCTTGGCCACTACATGACACTAGGGACTGATATTCAGAGCAAAGGTGCACTTGCAGGAATACATTGGGTTACCACAAAATTAGGGTTGCACTACTGCAAGCATGCTTGTGGTTTCACAACAGTTTCACAACTGCAGCACAGCTCATTTGGTTTAATGGGAATTTTGTGCAAGAGCACTCTAGAAGTATACTGCAATGTGTATACTGCACACCTGAAGAAATACCCAGTTTTTCATTCAACTAAGCTAATATACTGTACTAGCACAAACAGGCTCATTCCAGAAGTGTGCCATTGATGTGCATGTCAGTCAGTGTTTTATGGTGAATAAACACTACACCAGTATGTTGTAGCCATAATCGGTTACTACAGGGGATTTCTTACACGATTGACATTTTTTAATATTCATTTACTTTTTAGGCCAGAGTTCTTAAGATGAAATGGGTTACATTCAATATGTTCTGCAGCATTCTTTCCCTCTCTGCCATTGCCATCACAAAGTGTAGCCAATCTTTTTCCTTCCTATTTACCTTAATGTCCAACTCTTCTACTTATTAATGGCATCCTCTATACATGTGTTAGAGGATGCCAACATGTGTTAGAGGATGCCAACAGAACAGGGGACATTGAGCACCCTTGAGGGAATGGATCCCATGACGAATTTTGGCTCTTGAGTCAATGTCACTTACTCTAATTATACTTTGCTATGTCTTGTATAGAGTATATATTATGCTTCTGTTCTAAATAAAGAACTGAACATGTGGGTACTTCTTCTTTTTAGTTTAGTGTGTGTTTGTTTTATCACAGGGAAGGAATAGCTGTGCTTCATCCATACTGTTTTGCTTGAGGATGTATGTGTGAATGAGGGCCTACAACGTCTTCTACATCTAAAGCATATTAACATCTGCATAATATCTTAATAAAAATGCCAGTTCTTTATTGAACTTGGAGTGAGGACAACCTGTTGATGAGAGCTCTTAACGTGAGGAAGGATCACTCAAGGAAATAGAACTGGATTAATTTATAGAGTTCAAAAAATCGTATTCTTTCTTGTTTCTTATCACTACTTTTTTAGAGCTGTGGGGGGATGTTATAAAATCATGTGATTATAGTTGACTTACAATTATGAAGCCTTGAAAAAGAAGACACACTGCTGCTGCTGTGTGTGTATATATATATTCTAATTAGGTACTAGTTTTCATACATTTTTTCTTCTCTCTGAATGGATGTTCACAGCTTTCGAGTTTTGCACTCCCTATGTTATAAACTCATTCATGCAGAAACCCTTTTCAGGGCATGAATATATGTACTAAGTTCTGCTTTATTGACAGTCACAGTTCTAATATAACGAACTTGTGTAAAAACCTCTGTGTGTGTGTGAGAGAGAGAGTGTGTGTGTTCGATATATTTCCATTAAATTGAGTTGGCCCTGGCAAAGGCGGATAAACAGTCCCATTCACATACCTGGATTAAGGCCTATATAGCTTTATTAAAATTGGCTGTCGGCAAGTGGTATGATTTTACAAGTTACTGTCAACATTTTTACTAAAATCATTGTTTATTTCTCTAGGACTGGGAGTCTGGGACTAGTAAGCTCATGTCATTTTACCCCTGCTGACTTGGCAAAGAGGCACCTTTTAACGTGGTGATTCTCTTTATTGAGCAGGGGGAGAGTAACTGGCCCTATCCACCCCCAGCACAGTACCTTCAGTGACTGTTGCTGGTGTCTATCTTATGTTTCTTTTTAGATTGTGAGCCCTTTGGGGACAGGGATCCATCTTATTTATTTGTTGTTTCTCGTATAGAAATTGAATGAATGAATGAATGAATGAATGAATGAATGAATTGGCAAGATTATAGGAATTTGGTTCTATTCATAACTGTTATCTATCTAAAGGTGAAGTGTGCCGTTGAGTTGGTGTCGATCCCTGGTGACCACAGAACCAAGTGGTTTTCTTTGGTAGAATACAGGAGGGGTTTACCATTGCCATCTCCTGTGCAGTATGAGATCATTTCAGCATCTTCTTATATCACTGCTGCCCGACATAATCTGGGATCTAGCTAATTCCTAACACTCTATCCTGTTCTTTTACTACTATTGCTGATATGTATATACTTCTAACACCAAAATTTCTCAAAGGAAGCAAGGAAGGAAGGAATTCTTTTCCCAAAAGGGCTCACAAAAAATAAAAGATAAACTAGATACCAGCAACAACCACTGGAGGGATTCTGTGATGGGGTTAGATGGGGACAGTTACTCTTTCCCTGCTAAATATAAGAGAATGGCCACCTTAAAAAGGTACTTCTTTTCAGTTAGGAGGAGCTGACATTCTTTTAACATAGTGGCTGAGTTCGGATGTACTGAGAAACCAGAGGTCTCTTCACCTCTGGTTTCCAAAGCCACACATCTGGACTTGGCAAAACAGAGTTACAGATGGAAAAAGAGCTGAGGTTTCCCTCCCTGACCTTGAGTCAGAGTGAAGATTCACCATCCTTAACTCTGGTTTAGCAGTGCCAGCGCTACATTCAAATACTCGCACCATAGTTTGGGTCCAACGGGACCAGAGTTGGTCCTTCCTGTGTGGGCTTTCCTTCTGTAAACAAGGAAGCCTGAACAGCCAGCTCCCCTGCCTCTCTGCAGTCTCGCTGGCTGCAGAGAGGCCCCTCTCCCCACCATCCAAACACGGATGGAAGAGCAGGAGGAGGGGCATGGAACTACGGGTCCATTGCACCACCACAGTTCCATGCTATATCCAAATCCAGCCTTTGTTACCAAGATGTTGTTACCAGCCAGCGTTTCCAAGATGCAAAAATCAAGATAATGGGCTTGGTTCTTAGTGGATAGGTTTGCCTGGAGCAGGACCTCCAGATTTCAGGCTTCAATTTTAGCTTCCATCCCAATGGTGTCCTCAAGTACACTCCTTCTCATTAATCTCTATATATGAATTGTTTCCATTTAACCAGGAATTACAGAACTCATGGTGGTCACGTCTGTCAAAAGCTATTAGTCATAATACTACCTCTGAATTCCAGGTCCAAAAGTAGTATCAAATATCAATCTGAAGACAAGTTGCTGGATAACCTCCACAAGAGTGTGTTGTGGGGAGGGTGGTGGTTATTAAAATTGTTCTTCCCCAGAGGCTTATAGAGCCAGATAAGTTCCTGATGTTTCTTGCGGATTTTCATCTTAAGAAAATTGAAAACTCTGCTGAGTCCCCAGTTGATCTCTGGAATGAGATGCCCAGGGCTATCCAAACATCCTCTCCCCAGCTGCAGAACCCAAATGGCTCCATGGTTTGCAATGAAGAGGAGAGCATCTGGGAAAATACCTAGAATAGCAGTAGGTGAAAACTCACAACAAATGCAACTGAACAGGAGCTAAAGCACATTATCAGGAACAGTCCTTGGTGATGATGGAAGCCATCCAGTGAAGCTTTTCTGGATGCTGTGGTCTTGGCCCCTAAGACAGGGACCTTATAAATGTACACTTCAATCTGCCTCTGTTCACAGAACTCACTGCACCTCCTTAGGAGTCCTTGCAAATAAAAAACTAGCTTTATGCTCACACATACATCACCATAATAATGGACAGAACCAGAAAAGATGTAAGGAAAAATGGTGTCAAAGGTAGTATCAGATCAAGGCATGAGACAAATTGAAATCTGGTGTGGAAGCAGAGCATTATCAGATCTAGGTAATCTGGGGCATACTGGAAGTAGACTATGAGGTCATTCACACAATCAAAAACTGTGTTCTACCCAGGTTTCAGAGCTGTGTGTGTTCCCAATTTTTGGTTGTGTGGACTTAGGTGGAGACTCCACAATTAATTCGCTGTCTGAACTGGAGGTATCCATCAACTCCCCTTATATAGTTTGACTGGATCGGCTTCAGTATGTGACTCCTGAGGATGTGGACAAGCTGTTTGGAATGGTGAGGCCTGCCACTTGTTCTCTTGACCCTTGTCCAACATGGCTTGTTCTATCTAGCAGGGAGGTTGTTGTAGGAGGCCTGGTAGAAATCATAAATGCTTCTCTGAGGGAGGGCAGGATGCCTCCTTGTCTCAAGGAGGCAATCACTAGACCTCTTTTAAAGAAGTCTGCATTAGATCCCTCAGAGCTGAGCAACTATAGGCCTGTTTCCAACCTCCCATGGCTGGGCAAGGTAATTGAGAGGGTGGTGGCCTCTCAGCTCCAGGCGGTCTTGAAGGAAACTGATTATCTAGACCCATTTCAAACTGGCTTTTGGGCAGGCTATGGGGTGGCCTGATGGATGATCACTAATTGGGAATCAGCAGAGGAAGTGTGACTCTGTTAGTCCTTTTGGATCTCTCGGCAGCTTTCAATACTATCAACCATAGTATCCTTATGGAACATCAGAGATTCTTGGCAGTGGGAGGCACTGTTTTACAGTGGTTCCACTCCTACCTCTTGGACAGATTCCAGATAGTGTCGATTGGAGATTGTTGCTCTTCGAAATCTGAGCTTAAGTATGGTGACCCCCAAGGCTCCATACTTTCTCCACTGCTCTTTAACATATACATGAAACCACTGGGAGAGATCATCAGGGATTTAGAGTGGGGTGCTATCAGTATGCTGATGACACCCAGATCTACTTCTCCATATCAGCTTCTTCAGGAGATGACATAACTTCCCTAAATGCTTGCCTGGAAGCAGTAATGGGCTGGATGAGGGAGAATAAACTGAGAGTGAATCTCCAGAGATGATCTAGATGGGGTCACACTTCCCCAAAAGGAACAGGTTCACAGTCTGGGAGCACCTCTGGATCCACACCTCTCCCTGGTATCACAGGTTGAGACGGTGGCCAGAGGGGCTTTCTATCAGCTTCAGCTGATATGCCAGCTGTGTCCGTTTTTGAGATGAACGACCTCAAAACAGTGGTACATATGTTGGTAACCTCCGGACTTGACTTCTGCAATGCACTCTTTGTGGGGCTGCCTTTGTATGTAGCCCAGAAGCTTCAATTGGTACAGAATGCAGTGGCCAAGTTGGTCTCTGGGTCATCGTGGAGAGACCACATCACTCCCTTGTTGATCGAGTTACACTGGCTGCCAATAGGTTTCCAGGCAAAATACAAAGTGCTAGTCATAACTTATAAAGCCCTAAATGGCTTAGGCCCTGGGTAATAATGAACTTCTTCTTCATTATGAGCCCCACCACCCATTGAGGTCATCTGGAGAGATCCGTCTCCAGTTGCCGCCAGCTTGGCTGGTGGCCACACGGTGACGGGCTTTCTCGGTTGCTGCCCCGAGACTGTGGAATGCGCTTCCTACTGAGATACAATCCTCCCCATCTCTGACAATTTTTAGAAAGCATTTGAAAACCCACCTCTACATCCAAGATTTTTCAGTTCTTTAAAATTTTAAGGTTTTAATTTGTGGGTGATTTTTAAATTGTTAAATTGTTTTAAATTTGTGCATATATTTTAACTTTTTTATGCTATTGTTAATCACCCAGAAACAAAAGTTTGGTGCGGTGTACAAATGTGATAAAACAAACAAACAAACAAACAAACAAACAAATATTTTTTGGAGTGAGCGTCAATGAACTCCTGAAGTTCATTTTCAAGTTGAAAGAATTTTGCTGCATCACTAAATGGAGCCACCATTTATACTGGGAGGTCCTTTTTTAATACTAGATTGTGAAGAGAGAGGAGAAGACCATCACCTTCATGCCCTGCTTATGAACTTCTAGAAGTATTTGAGAAGAAGTATTTGGGAAGCCACTGCTGTACTAAATGGACCCTACGTTCTCATATGTCCCAACCTTCACATTCTTAAGCTTACTGGGCCTAGTAACAAGTTGACTCATTAATTTTCTGCCTTGAAATTACTGTGTGTTCTTAACCACTTTGTGTAATGAGATCAACACGTCAGAAAAAAATGCCTGTATACTCAAGGGTGTTACTTTTTCATACATAAAAATATTCATTTTTATATTCATAATATTCATAAAATATTCATAAAAATATTGAATTCTTAAAATATGCTCTTATTTCCTATTTCCTGCACAGCTTAATTATTTTTACATCACTCATGTTTCATACATATAGGGAGAAAATTACACAGCCCAGTGCTTTTCAAACAAAACTGCCTTGCCAGCTTGTGTTCAATACTCACCCTATCAAGAGTGTTGAAGCGGTTCTCTGGGACCATGTTTCTATCATCATCCTGGAACAAGCACAGGTAGATAACAGCCAGCATTATCTGGAAGGTCAGGAACAGATGAAATAAAAGATTGAGGCTGTCAGTACTATAGATTATACTCCAGAAGAGAACACAGTTGTGTAAAATATTGTATTGATTTAAGGACATTATTGTCAAAGTCTTGTAGGTGAGATGAGATCTATTTACATGCTAATGATGGCATGCTGGCTTTTTGTATTCAGAAGTGAGTAAATCATTGCCTCTAGAGATCTTCCATCCAGCAAAGTAGATAGTTATCATTCTGTAACATCATTCCATTATTTTTATCTAAGAAATGATGATACTTTCATGCACTAGCATCAAGGGCAGGAGTGGCAACTTTTCCCTGTCCTCTGCTCCTTGATAGAGTAGGGTACACTTTCAATTAAAGGCCCAAGTCCACTGAAAATTAATCATGGCTAAGTCCCATTCAAAGTATTAGGACAAATTCTATAGATTTCAATTAGGAGTTTGCATTCATTTTGGAATGAAAGAAAGAAAAACCAAATGGTGCCCAATTGGTTCACATGGATTAATTCCATAACAAATGAGTAATGAAACCCCATCTATCGTCATTTATTTAATTATGTTAATCAAAGAGGTGCTTTCCTAGCCCTGGCAGCATTTGACAGTTGCACCTGGTGGCCTCCATTTTGTTTTGCCCAGAATGCTTGGGCATTGCATCATTTGAAGGGTATTATGAATAAAAAGTGGCAACCACCCATTTACTGTGATTACCACCCTCCCCCCGCCACAGAACCCCCGACAATTCAGACATTCTTGGTACAAAACCCCCCTCTCTGTTGGGACCCAGCCAGAGCAGTCGTGGAGGACCTACCGTACCTTTGGGATTACAGGAAGGCAGGGCCCCCTCCATTTGTGGGGATGTAGCAGCCATCTGTGGCTTCACCCAAAGAAGATGAGGGGGAAGTCTGACATCGAGAGGCATGTCCGGAGCTCACAGTGAATGGCCAATCACTGCGGTGGGCCTGGGCCTTGCAGAGTCAAGTGGAGGGGCAGAGCTTCCAGAACTGGAAGTGAGGAATCAGGCAGTGAACAAAGTGTGGGGGGTGGGGGAGACTTGCAGGGATGGGGTTTACATGCCAGACCTGTTCAGGTCTATTTAGGGGATGTCTGGCCAATGATGAGGAGCAATCTTGCCAGTGCTGGGCAGGTTGGGATCCTAAGGAAAGAGGCCCAAACCATGGGGAAGACTTGCTTGCAGGAGGACTGAAGGTGGTGTAACCCCCTCCCAAAGGGACTCTGAGGCCAAGAAGAAGGAACCAAACCAGGCTCCTCATGGGGCTGTCCAGCAGAAAAGATCACAGAGACACTGACACTCTGCTTCTCCCAATCCTATGTATAACACAGTTTAGTGTTATACCAATTTATTCTGATCGAGATTTAATTTCGACCCCAAAAAAGCAGAAAAATGTGCTCATAACAAAAAAAAATTCATTTAAGCTAAGAAAAAAGGAAAATCCAGATTTCTCATTAAAATGGTTGAAGTGGTATCACAAGCAGAACACTTTCCCCCTTGAATTTGTTCCAAAAGGTGTACAACAACATTCGTAGACAGCAAGCCATCATCATTACATTGAGTGCACTCTCTCTGCATGCTCACAAAAGCTGGTAGTTTCAACCATCACCTTAGTATTTCTGGGGCCTTTGATCATTCTAGGATCTAAAAAGGAAGCTAAGAAGATGTTCTTGTAGCACAAAAAATTAAGAATGTTTGAAACAGCCATTGCTGCATTTTATGGCTGCATTTTTTCTTTTTCCTCTAAGACTTAAAAAACATCAACCCTTAATGTACAATTAATGTACAAGACTTAAAAAACATCAACCCTTAATGTACAATTCTCTCTCTCGGAAGAGAGAGCTCTATCAGGGCTCTATGTCAAATACATACTTACGGTTCAGCAACCATCACAAAGTTAAATTCTCTCTCCTGAGGAAAAGTAGATTATTACAGGCCTTGCAATAGAGTGGAGCAGTTAGCCTTATCGCTAAATAGAAATTTATTCATTATTTATTTATTTATTTATTTATTTGGTACATTTCTATACTGCCCCATCCAAAGGCTCTGGGCAGTGCAAAACAAGTAAAAAGCAAAAACCAACACAATTTAAAATAAAGTGCTTAAAAAAATGTAAAAAACAATTCAAAACAATTTAAACCAATTAAAAATATTTTAAAAACAGTTTTAAAACCTTGAAAGGCCAGGCCAAACAAACAAGTCTTCAGGGCTCTCCTGAATGCCAACAACGAGCCCAAGCTACTGATATCTGCTTGGAGTGCATTCCACAAGCCAGGAACCACTACAGAGAAGGCCCAGTTCCAAGTCACCACCAGACGTGTCGGTGGTAACTGGAGGCAGACTTCTCCATATGACCTCAGTATGCAATGGGGATCATACAGAAGAAGGTGCTCTCTAAGGTAACCTAAGCCATTCAGGGCTTTAAAGGTAATAACACTTTGTATTTTGACTGGAAACATATTGGCAGCCAATGCAACTGTTTAATAACAGGCATAATATGGTTTCTCCAGGTCACCCCAGAGACGAGTCTGACTGCTGCATTTTGAACTAACTGAAGTTTCTGAACTACATACAAAGGCAGCACAGTTGCCAGAACCTAAGGGGTATACTCGTGGGTCAAATGGGCCATAAGCCAGAATTTGGCTTTTTTAAATCCAAATCTGGCCACCTAGAAAGGCAGCCCCATGTAGAGTGCATTGCAGTAGTCAAGCCTAGCAGTTACCCACTGATGTATCACTGTTTTGAGATCGTTCTCTCCAAGAAATGGATACAGCTTTTGAATCAACCAAAGTTGAGGGAAAGCACTCCTGGCCAAACGCTCCTGGCTCCACCTGAGATACCAGGGTGTGGCCTGGATCCAAGAGTACTCCCAAGCTGCATACCTGTCCCTTCTGGAGGAGTGTAACCCCATCCAGCACAGGAAGATCTAATTCATCCCTCAGATTCGTATCTCCCACAATGAGCACCTCCATCTTGTTTGGATTCAGCTTCAATTTGTTGTCCCTTATCCAGCCCATTATTGCCTGTAGG
The DNA here is from genome assembly GCF_027244095.1 of Hemicordylus capensis. Classification (NCBI taxonomy): domain Eukaryota; kingdom Metazoa; phylum Chordata; class Lepidosauria; order Squamata; family Cordylidae; genus Hemicordylus; species Hemicordylus capensis. The sequence goes on from NC_069659.1 coordinate 331,023,883, forward strand.
CAGGTATTTAGGGATGCCATTTCCTGATGAGGATGAGGATGAGGAGAAATAGATTTGGTTGTCATGAGCATACTGATAACACCCTGCACCAAATCTCCTGATGACCTCACCCAGCGGTTTCATGTAGATGTTAAAAAGCATTGGTGACTGAATGGAGTCCTGAGGGACTCCATATAATGTCTCCCATTTCAAAGATCAACCATCACTAAACTCCACTGTCTGCAATCTGCCTGAGAGATAGGAGCTGGACCACTGCAAAGCAGTGCCTCCTATCCCCAACAGCCCCAGGCGATCCAGAAGGATACCATAGTCGATGGTATCGAAAACCTCTGAGAGTTCCAAAAGAACCAACAGAGTCACACTCCCTCTGTCAATTCCCTAGTAAAGGTTATCCATCAGACAGACCAAGGCAGACTCAAGGCCTGCTCTAAAGCCAGTTTGAAATGGGTCTAGATCAGGGATTCTCAACGTGTGGGTCCCCAGATGTTATTGGACTTCAACACCCATAATCCCCAGCCCGAGCGGCCTTTGGTTGGGAATTATGGAAGTTGAAGTCCAATTATATCTGGGGACCCACATGTTGAGAATCCCTAGTCTAGATAATCTATTTCATCCAGACCTGCCTGAAGCTGGTTAGCCACCACTCTCTCAATCACCTTGCTCAACCATGGGAGATTGGAGAATGGCCTATAGCTATCCATTGCTGAGAGATCTAGGGAATACATCTTAAGAAGTAGTTCTATCATTACCTCCTTCAAACAAGGAGGCATCCTATCTTCCCTCAGCAATGTGTTAATGATATTAACTAGGCCTCCTCCAACAGTCTCCCTGCTAGACTGAAACAGCCATGTCGGGCAAGGATCCATAGCAAGTGGTAGGCCACACTGCCACAAGCAGCTTATTCACATTCTCAGGCATCACAGATTGAAACTGATCCGGTCAAGGAGGATTGCTGGATACCTCCTTTATAGACTCTGAAATAACAGTGGAGTCCAAGTCAGCCCGCATACAGGAGATTTTGTCTGCAAAGAACCCATTAATAGCATTACAGCAGAACATAGTCTCCAGGGACTGGTTTGAATTTGAAAGAGCCTAAATCAAACTCCTCACGATCCAGGACAACTCTGTTGAACGTGAACCAGCAGAAGCAATGTGCACAGATCAGAACTGGTTTTTTCCTGCATGCACCGCTTCCTCGTAAACCTTCAAATGGGCTCTCTGCTGTGTCCAATCAAATTTGAGCCAAGTTCTCCTCAACTTGTGTTCCAGTCACCTACCCTGCTGATTCAGACCCAACAGCTCCTTTGTATACCAAGGGGCCACTTTTAAAGCAGATCAGAAGGGACGCTTAGGAGTGATCATGTTTACTACCCTGGTGAATTCCCTTTTCCAGGTTTCCACCAGGGCATCAACAGAATCAGAATTAGAGATTTGCAAACAGGTTTGACATTGTCCAGTCCATGCAGAGGCCCATTGTGTAGGCATGGTGGTCTCCAAAATGGACACCGCACCGGGGGGAAGACCAGAACCGGGTGAAGAAGATCCGAATGGGCCAGTTTGGGATCAAAGGGAGGCTGGTGGGGGGAGGGGAAACCTCCACGGACACTCCCCTTGCTGCTTTGGAGAACATTCCTAGAGGGGGTATGAGATATATATATATATATATATATATAGTTTGATAACCCACCAGAGCGAACAGAACCAAGTGGGGGGAGGTTCAGGGGGTGCCAGAACTGGTCTGGTCCGATTCAGGTCTGGTTCGGACTCGAACTGGACCAGATCAGCCGGTTCCATGCACACCCCTAATCACAATAGCACCAACATTGAACCCCTCCAAGGCTTTTTGGAATCCTACTGGATCCAGCATCCTTCTTGGGTGGACCATCTTAATAGGTCCACCACCCCTGCAGGACTTGGTTGTGGCCATGAAACGAACCTTAACCAGGTGGTGGTCCATCCATGACAATGGGGAAATCACAGGAACCCCCACCCACGGAACACTCCCCTGATTCGAATAAAAGATCAAACCAAGTGTGCAACTGACAACATGAATTGGTCATGAAAATAATTGGGATAGGTCCATAGTTGTCATGGCCACTATGAACTTCTAACCCACACCAGACAAGTCAGCCTCAAAGTGGATATTGAAGTCCCCCAGCACTAAAAGTCTGGGTGACTCCAACATCAACTCCACGACCAGCTCCGTCAGCTCAGTTAGGGAATCAGATGGGCAGCGGGGTGGATGGTACACCAACAGAATCCCTAATCTACCAGTTCTTCTTTGAGCTTAGGAAGTCCATTGCATCTCTATTATTCACCTGAAAACTTAGTGCAAAGATGAGATAAGGCAAGGAGCAGTGGGGACCATCATGATACAGATGTTACTGAAATCACAAATGTTACCGAAATCACAAGGTAGGGGTGCAGAAGGTTGAGCTGCATCAAGGTTTGGATCTCTTAGGCTTCCTGGCATAATAGGGTAATGAATCACAAGAGAAAGGCATAAAACCCAAAAGTCTAAGTGACATACATGCTCATGATCTGCTGCCTGTAGCATTGGCATGACATGTATTTAATCAACACTGAAAGAACTCCCATGTCACCTAATGGCAACGCAGATGCAATACTTTCAATGACTGATCCATGTCATGAGACAGAATACGTAGCAAGTGATGAACATACATATACACAGCAGCTTTCTGTCCAAGGCAAGGGTGCTTTCTGAACCAGCAGCTTGAACCCACTAACCAATCAACTGGAATCTATACATTTCTGGCTGTGAGCCATAGTACTAAGAAGTTAGTGCTGGCCTGTGTCATACCCTAAAATTTATCTGGCTATGGACTTGATAGTCGGCCTGATCTACAACTGAGCATGCTGTTATCTTCCTCTGCCATCCCAACCTGAATGCTTCTGTATCTCTAGATGTTTCAGATGATACTTTCTGGATACTGCAGTACCCAGTGGTTGAAGGGATTGTTTATAATCTTGCCAATATAAATATGAGGACATGCCAATAGAGGCCAAATATCAGACAGCTTATGGTTGCAGCTAACTACTCTCTGTTGGTTTGTCTTTTACTGCAGTTGAATGTTTGATATTTTCTCTAATCTCTGTATTACTATCTGCTGACCCACTGGGACATTGTCCTTTAGGAACCACATAGTAGGGGTTTTTTTGTTTTATTTTGTTTTAAGCTGCTGACCATACAAGCAGCCAGTACTGCAATTTCAATTTAGTGCCAACATAGTCCTCTCTCCTCAAAAGAGCCATCTGTTTCAGGTTTTCTCTTTTTGCATCTGATATACATCCTGACACTGATCTGGAAAAACTTATTTTCTTGACACCAGTCTTGTTACGTTTTAGCCCAAGGCCAGCTCAAGGGCTATTTATAAACATCTACAAGATGGACCACATCCAAAAGTTTCCTTAGTCCTTTGGGGTTGACCTTTGCCAAACCAAATGCTCAGTAGAACTCTTCAGAAGTTTTCATAAACCATCAAACCACTGTCATTTTATTGGTACTATTTTCAGTCAGTTTAATAATTAAAAGAGGGGGAAAACCCAGCCAAGTTCTGGTGTTAACTTTTTCTGAGTTTTCACACAGTTTGTGGACATTTCCAAGAGTGGCTTATTGCAGTGTTTTGCAGCAGGCATTTTGTTTCTTTTCCAAGTTCTTGTCATCTACAAGGACAGTGAAGGTGCCTATCAAAGGGCAGAAGCAGGACTTACTTAGCTGTAAGTCTCTGATCGATATGATCTAAATTATAATGCATTCTGCTCTTGCAGCACTGTGGAACTGTTGGAGATATGCCAACTTTAAATTTATTATAGTTTTGCCATGTCCACTATGATCTTAATGACTGGAGGGATTGGAAAGAAACATGCAAAAACCAGTTACTGAGATAACAGAAGCCACCATTGATTTAAGTGGGTCTTAAATCAATAAAGCATGTGTCTATGTGTGCATGCATATATATTTCTATTTCATGAAAATTAACCATTCAAATTCAGGTAGGCCACCTAAACTGCATTGCTTCACTACCTGAGTTACACAGTTGCTGCCTCTGTACCACTGCTTTCTATAACAATTTATTAAACCAGGGAAATCACATGCAGTATATTTAATATGGAGTATGCATCATATATGTGATACAAAAAACTCAGTTATTTACGGTCAACGAACAAATAATATCTGTGATACATATATGTGATATGGTGATTCCTATGCCAGCATCACCCTCAGCTAATGAAGAGTTGTAGTTAACATAGCTAGTAGCCATCAGCCCCTCCCACATGTTTATGTATGTTTAAATGCTATCAGAACAGTCTGGGAAGCAAACACATGGAAGCTTTTAATCATGTGAATCAGATAACGTAAGTATGGGCCCAGAGCCAGACCTTTATGTAGATGCCTTCATATACACACTTCTGAGTTTATAACTCAATTGAAATAACTCTCCAATTCCACACACGTAGGATTATCACTTGGGATGTCCTGCTGATTAATCTGGAATTAATAACTGCTACCACCTGATTCAATATTCACTAGGTCAGAGGCAATCACCATGTGAGAGCTAGAAGTTAGGAGCCATGGGTCAGGGCCAAGAGAGCTAGTGAATTACTGTTGTTGTCCAAGCAAAGTCCCAGCCTTCATAGTCCTTCATAGAGATGACACTCAAGTTTGCTGTGTTCAGACCTAGAAAGTAGCTGTGGAGGCTCACAAATGGTCAAAAGACCCCAAAATTCACTGGCACAAGATTTGGGGGGGGAGGGGGGAGGCGGAGATGCCAAAGGAACCCTCCCCACACACACACAGACATGCAGCTGCCACAGCACCCCCCTGAAGGCCACCACTGCCCTCGCTGGGTGGCAAGTCATTTTTTTAAACCTGACAATTGAACACCTCCCTGCTCTTGAACCATGCCCAAACTGGCACATCCCTAATAGCTTTTCAGTTAGGATTAATATTAAACTAATTACTCAACTGAAATACAGCCTGTGCCGATGTGACATTTGGGCAATATGAGATAACAACAACAGAAAGTAAAGTAAAGTAATAATAATAATAGCAATAATAATCATAATTATTATTTATTATTATCTCTTGTTTACACAGTCAGACAGGTGTTATTGACTGGTTTGTTTTATCCAGACATCGAGTCCTTCCCAAGGACCTGGGATGCCAGAATTTTATTGTCAATGGTTATAGATATCGTCGCAGAATATAGGCTGTTCCCAGTAAAGCTCCGAGGCCTGTTTTGTTTAGTATTTGTGAAAGTGGAGTCAAGGCGATTACAAACAACAGAGGGGATATTGAGTCCCCTTGGAAAATACCTCTTCTAATGCTAACCTGTTGTTGTTGTTGTTGTTGTAATAATAATAATAATAATAATAATAATAATAATAATAGCACCTCAACACCATAGGGGCCACAGATATCACCACCAGCCAATTACAAAAAGCAGCTTTACTGAGATCAGCCTATATTCTACAACAATATCTATAATAATATCAACAAAGATATTGATAATAAAATTCAGTCATGCCTGGTCCTTGGGAAGGACTCGATGTCTGGATAAAACAAACCAGTCAATAACACCTGTCTGACTGTGTAAACAAGAAAAAATAATAACAACTAAAGATAATAATAATATCAGCAGCAGAAGCTTTGATATGAACTTAACAAGCCAAAGATACAACAAAAGGAAAAATCAAAATGGAAGGTTAGACTGGAAAATAAAATCTGTAAGTTAAGGCCAGATGCCAGCAAACTGAAGGACATGAAAGAGAAAAAGCTTAAGAATGAAAAGATCAAGAAGTACTTAGTGACGAAGTACCACTTGGAAACTGTGAAACAGCAAATTACAGCAACAACAAAGAAGATTAGCTGATATGATGCTTGTGTACTGCAGTACCAACAAAATTTCCTTTTACTATTCGAATCAATGTCAGTTTTACCCGAGTGTTATTTTATTTATTTATTTATTAAAACATTTTTATACCGCCCAACACTTACATCTCTGGGCGGTTTACAACAGAATAAAAACAAAGTAAAAAATTAGTTCAGACAAAAATGAAAAATTTAATACATTACAACAATTGAAATTTTTTAAAAGATTATTTTAAAACAGCATTAAAAGCATTAAAACAATATTAATTAGAAGCTTCTTTAAAGACTTTTAAAAGCTGTCAGAGATGGGGAGGCTCTTATTTCACATGTTAATGGAGAAGAATTGGATAACATTGTGCAACTGGACCGGACAGGGAACAGCTCTTCGGGTTTTGGAGAAACATTTGGGACAACCCAGTTGATTACAACAAGAACATAGAATGGATTTAAAAAGCTGAGGGAAAACTGGATAGAACCAAAATGGATGACTTGATAATAATGCCCCAACTGGTTGAAAACAGAGGGGAAAAGATTAAGAATTGGACAGCACCATGAATGGACTAAGTACACAGCTTCTGGCTCAAACATCTGACCAGCTTACATAAAAGACTAGCTGAGCAATTGATTGATATACTCAAAGGTGGAGAATTTGATGAATGGATGACAACTGGAAAGACGTGTCTTCTTCTGAAAAATTATGAAAAAGGAGCAGTACCAAGTAACTATAGGCCAATAATAACTTGCCTTCCAACAATGTTCAAGCTCATGACAGCAATTGTAGCAGATGCTGTGCAAGACCACCTAGAAAGGAATAGTTTGTTACCAATTGACCAGAAGAGAAACTGTCAGAAAACAAGAGGCACAAAAGATCAGCTTCTTATTGACAAAATGGTTTTGGAAAATTGTAAGCGAAGGAAGACAAATCTAAACATAGCTTGGCTTTCTTGACTACAAGAAAGCGTTTGGCTCATTACCACATAACTGTATTTTAAAATGCCTGGATATGACTGGAGTGAATGATAACATTAAAAACTTTGTAAAAAAAAAAAAAGGCAACGAACACATGGAAGACTCATTTGCTATTAACGGAGAAGAAGTGGGAGAAGTGAACATCCAGAGAGGAATATTTCAAGGAGACTCACTGTCACCTTTACTTTCTGTAATCTCCCTAATTCTAGGGATGTGCAAAATGTTTCGGGCACAGATTGATCTGTGCCCGAAACGAGCAATTTTGGGTGATTCGGGGCTGAACCGAATCACCCCCGATGCCCCCCGATATTTTTCGTGCCTGAGCCGAATCACCCCTGATTCGTGCCTGAAAAATTCGGGTGATTCGGGATGACGTCTCTTTGAATTTCCCGCCTTTTTGCCTCCATTGATTTGAATGCAAAAAGGTCTGATGTGACGTCAGCTCGAATTTTGGGTCCCAGGGGCAAAATAGTGGGGTGGGGTGGTAGTGCCTAATGGGTGGAGGCTACCACCCCAATTGCAGGGGAATGGGGCAAAGGGCTGATTTTTGGGGAATTTTTGAAGTTTTGGTGTCTTTGGGGCAGATCGGGGGCATAGCATGGGATCTGGGGAAAAAGAGTGGGGTGGGGTGGTAGTGCCTAATGGGAGGAGGCTACCACCCCAACTTCAGAGTGATTGGGCAGGGCTGATTTTTGGGGAATTGTTGAAGTTTTTGTGTCTTTAAGGTTTTTCTCCATAAAGAAGCATGGAGGTGTCAGCAAATGTATAGCTTCACGTCGGGGCAAAGGGGTGGCCTAGAGTAGTGTGGGGTTGGTGGTAGTGCCAGGTAGGGGCAAGGAAGCTACCTGAATTTTTTTCAAAGGATTTGGGCAGAGGGCTGGTTTTTGGGGAATTGTTAAAGTTTACGTGTCTTTAAGGTTTTTCCTCATAAGGTATAATAATAGAGCTTTCAGCAGCCCCATAAGTGCACTTGGGGGGTGCTGGGGTGGCCCAGCGTGAGTGGTGGTGTAGTGCACATAGGGTGCCAACCACCCCCATGGGTTTCTAACCCATGGGGTACAGGGTTCTGTTGCTTCTGAGGTATTCTGAATGTGGATTCTATGATAGCAAATGAGATTTTCAGTGAAACACCATGAATCCACTCTAATTTACAATCATAGAATCCACACTCAGAATACCTCAGAAACAACGGAACCCTGTACCCCATGGGTTAGAAACCCATGGGGGTGGTTGGCACTCTATGTGCACTACACGACCACTCACTCTGGGCCACCCCAGCACCCCCCAAGTGCACTTATGGGGCTGCTGAAAGCTCCATGTATACCTTATGAGGAAAAAGCTTAAAGACGCGTAATCTTCAGCAATTTACCAAAAATCAGCCCTCTGCCCAAATCCTTTGAAAAAATTCAGGTAGCTTCCTTGCCCCTACCTGGCACTACCACCAACCCCACACTGCTCTAGGCCACCTCTTTGCCCCTGACATGAAGCTATACATTTGCTGACACCTCCATGCTTCTTTATGGAGAAAAACCTTAAAGACACAAAAACTTCAACAATTCCCCAAAAATCAGCCCTCTGCCCAATCACTCTGAAATTGGGGTGGTAGCCTCCACCCATTAGGCACTACCACTCCGTCCCACTCTTTTTGCCCAGATCCCACGCTATGCCCCTGAACTGCCCCAAAGACACTAAAACTTCAAAAATTCCCCAAAAATCAGCCCTTTGCCCAATCCCCCTGAAATTTGGGTGGTAGCCTCCACCCATTGGGCAGTACCACCCCACCCCACTATTTTGCCCCTGGGACCCATTTTTCAAACCTGAATTGATTCGGATTCGGATTTAATCCGAATCCGAACCGAATCAGGGGTGATTCGGGTAGCCCATATTCGGGCACAGAACAGAACGGGGGTGATTCAGTTTGGGTCCCGAACCGAATCAGTGAAAACCCTAATTGCACACCCCTACCTAATTCCACTATCCATTATCTTGTACAAATCAAACCATGGATACCAAACTTCCAAAACATGAGTTAAGCTTTCCCAGCTTTTTTACATGGACGATCTAAAGCTTTACGGAAAGTCATCATCCGAAATTGTGTCATTACTCAATACGGTTAAAATTTATAGCCGTGACATTGCAATGGAGTTTGGACTGAACAAATGTGCTATATTGGCAGTACATCGAGTAAAAATGACAACTAGTGAAGGAATTGAGATGCCAAATGGAAACAACATAAAGAGTCTGTCACCTGAGGAAAGTTATAAGTATTTGGGCATTCTCAAAAGTGACAAAATCAAGCATGTTGAATTGAAGACCAAAGTTAGCAGGAATATATCACACGAGTAAGAAAGACACTGAAATCCAAACTCAATGATGGTAACACTGTCAAAGCAATCAACACATGGGCAATTCCTATAATCCAATATACAGCAGGTATTGTTGATTGGACACAAGCAGAATTTGATGTGCTGGATCGGAAAACCAGGAAAATAATGACCATCAATCATGCCCTGCACCCAAGAAGTGATGTTGATGGGCTGTATCTGCCAAGAAATGAAGGTGGATGTGGAATGTCAGACAGTCTGTTGAAGAAGAAAAATGAGCATTGGTGGAATACATCAATGAAAGCCAAGAAGAAATGCTACAGGAAGTGAGTAAGACAGGAGTGTTGAAAATAAAGGAATCATAGGATGAATACAAAAAAACCAGCAGATGATGAATCAATGAGCAAAATGGCACAACAAACCATTGCACAGTCAGTTCTTTAATGACATACAATTGAAAGTCAACAATAGCACAACATGGCAGTGGTTAAAGAAGAGGACATTGAAGAAAGAAATGGAAGGTCTCATTTTTGCAGCTAGGAATAATCACTATGAACAAATGTTATAAAAGCAAAAATTGATAAGACCCAGAAAGACAGTAAGTGTTGATTGTGCATGGAAGTGGATGAGACAGTTGAGTACCTTGTATGTTGTTGTAAGAAAATCATGCAGACTGATTATAAGGAAAGACACAACAAAGTTGCTGCAATGATCCACATGGACTTTTGCAAGAATTACAGATTGCCAGCACGCAAGAATTGATGGAATCATATGATTGAGAAGGTTGAGAAAATGGAGGCAAAAGTCCTTTGGGATTTTAGAATACAAATTGATAGGCATTTAGCACACAACACGCCTGATCTGACAGTCATTGAGAAGAATCAGGTTCTGATCATTGATATTGTGATCCAAGGGGATAGATGAGAAAATGAAAAACAATTGGAGAAAATAACTAAATACAAGGACCTTCAGATTGAAATTGAGTGGCTCTGGAAAAAGAAAACAGTAGTGGTGCCAAGAGTTGTTGGTGTCCTTGGTGCAGTACTGAAAGAATTTGAACTCCATCTCAACACCTTGGCCATCAAAAAAATTACAACACATCAACTACAGAAGGCCACACTACTCAGGACAGCATGGAAAGGGCCTGATAATAGAAAGGGCCTGATAATTAAAGTACCAAATCCAGTCAATAATATCAGGTAGACTGCATGTAAATATCATAATAATATGAAAGAATATATTTGATGATGATGATGGTGATGATGGTGATGTATAATGATATTGCAGTTGATAATGATATTACTTTTCAACATAAAAGTTCTCAAAACTGTTTATATAGACAGTAATAATAAATAGAAAAAATGGTTCCCTGTTCTCAAAGGGTTTACAATCAACATGCACACACATATACATACACACGAGCAACAGCCATTGGAAGGACACTGTGCTGGGACCAAACAGAGACAGTTGTTCTCCCCCAGTTAAATAGAAAACCACAGAGAGAAATAGAACTACAACTTGAAAGGTGCCTCTTTGCCTAATTAGCTGGCCCTATTCTTTTCAAATGTGTGGTGTCATTTTATGAAAGTACCACATCTGTGGGGTGGATAAGTTTCACTTCATCTCTGGGAAGAAAGCTACTTTTGCATAGTGAACAGAATGTAGGATTTTTCCTAGGGAAACCTGAGTTCAAATTCCTCTTAAGCTACAAAGCTCAGTAGATGGCCTTCTGCACATTAGTCATGCCTATCATTTTGGTATTCCTATTGACAAATATAGCTAAATGTTTTGGGGATGTGTGCCGGTACTGCATCTACATGTCTTTGCCTACATTGCCTCTAGAAATACTGCACTCCTATAGCACTGCTAAAGGACATAATTAATTCATTTCCTTACAGACTTCTTTGACATACATGCAGAGCAATGGCATCCTTTACAGCAGAAAATGCCTTTGTCATTTGATCACCTGTCCCAGACTGAAACAAAGAACTCCCTCATTGCTTTATTACCAACAGACTTGGTTCACAACATCTCAGCTTCCTCAATGAGCTTCATGTTGTTAATCCATTTATTGTTCTTCAAAGTGTTATGCAAATCCATGCAGTGATTGCATAACTGGATTGTGTATTCAGATTTTTTTCTTCTCTGTAAATCACTAGTAGACCCAGAGGACCCACACTGACAATGCATCTAAGAAGGCTCTTGCATACTGTTTATGCTGGGAAGTGCCAGACAGACAGACAGACAGACAGACAGATAGATAGATAGATAGATAGATAGATAGATAGATAGATAGATAGATAGATAGATATTCCATCGACTTGGTTCACAACATCTCTGTTCATTAATGACCTTTCTGTTGTTTATCCACTTATGGTTCTCCAAAGTGTTCTGCAAATCCATGCAGTGTTTGCAGTACTAGATTGTGTATTTCTCAGTTAGATGTAAATCACTAATAGACCCAGAGGTTCCACATTCACTACACACCCAAGAAAGTTCCTGTACATTATTTATGCTGGAAAGTGTGTAAAAATGCATCACAGCTTCTGGTATAAAGGTTTCTAATTACATTCTAATGCAAATGTTTTGTTTCTGATGCAAACTACTGAGCACCCTGAATACATCTGAGACATGTAAGAATTTCCAGGATATCACTCATAAAATATATTATATAACCACAAATGTATATGCCATAAAAAGCAAATTAGGATGGAAAAAAACAATCCGTTTTGGCTATCATAAGAATGAATCAAATGCCTGTTTACAATAAAGGTTTGCCCCGTCTCATTTGTCAATAAATAAAGTCTCCTACTTCTGTTAAAGCTTAGGGTTTATTGTGTTTTTGGATTCGGAGATATGGATCTGGAACAAAAAGTAGCAAAAGCAAATTCACATTTTGCAGAGCAAATGTGTTTATCATATACATATGTGTACAAATACCATGAACTGAAAAGTTGTGTTTGTCAACATGCAGTGGACACTGGCCTGGGAAATTTGGCCAGTTGGGTTCTCTGGTGCATGTTTAGCTGAAGAATCCAGCAAAGGAATCCATCTCAAAGTAGTTATAACTGAGCAGATGAGTTCAGAGAACATGGGCCCCCTGGCTCCTGAGGGCCCCCCAGGTCTACCCCTCCCTATTTCCTTCATTATCTCCCTCTCTTCAAGGGGCTGCCAGGGAGAGGATTGAACACGGCCCCCCTCTCTGCTAGCTACACCCCTGCTATTGCAACATCGCACATTAGCAGCATTTGACAATAATACAATCATTAACATTAAAATACTATTGTAATTACCACATCCCAAGGAAGTAACAAACATTACAACAGTGTTTAAACAAATTTAATGACAGTTTATTTTGTAACAAATAAATAAAAAAATTACAACAGAACAAGCAAGAAATTAAATGATAACAGTAGGAACAATAACTATTTACGCAGCAATGTTCAAAAGTAAAACCTTCCCTTCTAGCCCTTAGCACAGAATTTGAAACATACCATAATGGACTGTCCCTTTTCTAGCATGCCTTTACAATCATTCACCATGACTGAGTAAAGTTTCAATCATAGTCAGGAGGGCTGTGCATTGAATCAGAACAATACTTGGTTTCAATTCAATACAGCCCATATAATTTTTTTCTCACTGTATCTTTCCTGATGTAAATGTCTTAATGGTGAGCCCCATCCAATACAATACTGGCTGTACCATATCAGACTGCATTGGAGGACTGAATGCCTCCTGTACATCCCTGACCCATGTCCATACAACCTCTGTTTGAAAGCCTCTAGAGAAGGAGAGTTCACTGCTGCATGAGGCAGAAAGTCCCAGTGTTAAACAGTCCTTACACTTAGGGAATTCTTCCTAATCTCTAGCCTAGATCTGTTTTCCTTGCAATTTCACTCCATTGGTTATATTCTTGACCTCCAGAGCAACAGAGAACAAGTCCACTCCTCCATCTTTGTGACAGTCCTTCAGATCTTTTAGTTGGAGATGATGAGGTTTGAAGCTTTGATCTTTTGCATGCAAGGCAAATGCCTGAGCGATGACCCTTCCCATCAAATACAATATCAGTTGGCTTTGAATATGGGATAAGTCAGAAATCAGTTGTCTTGGAACACTGACCAGTGCTACAGAAATGAGTTGAAACTGAACTTGCCTTTCTTCACTGTTTTTTCTAAGATCTTGTTTGTTTATACAACTCAGCTCTTCAAACATGGCCTACAAAGGGGGGCAAAATATATTAGAAATTACATAACCAACATCTGAGGCACTTATCACACAGGGCCATTAGGGAGGCATGCCTGTGACATGCCCATTTAAAATAAAAAAGTGCCCCTCTCCTCTGCCCTGCACTTATGTCCAAGTAGGGACCCTTCTCATTTACATGGAGGCGTGCAATCATCATCATCATCATAATCCCTGTAACTCTCAAATGCAAATGCTGCCCATTTTAAATTCTTCCAGACTAGGCTACTATCCATCTTTGTGAATTGTCCGCAGTCCCTGAGGTTTACCCAGTGAATTATGCAGGCTCCTGTCATGTGGAACTTTATTAATGGGTTTCTGACAATTTAAATAAATTACATCATGTGAACTGTCATTATCGCTCTTGTCCATAACCTCCTTAAAATGTCAAGGAAGTTAGTTATGCGTGCTCTCCCTCCAATTTAAATGACCTCAAATTACATTATTACCTTCTCTATCCTATATTGCCCTTCACCGTGGGCTTCATTATTTTACATGTTCTATGAACAGGGCTGGTTAGCTTAAGCTGAGTTTTGACTGACCTGTTAAATGGACAGGTTTATCCAGATTGCAGTTCTGTCCGGTGTCTAATGGCTGTCGGGCAGGGCAGGGTTCGTGTGCAGGCCTTCTGAAGGCACAGTGTACATGTGCATCCGCTCTCCTTGCAGGGGGGTGGGGGAGGCAATGTGGTTGCATTGATCCAATGGGAGAGCGAGAGATGCATTCATATACATAGCATACGCTCCCCCTCGACACACATACTGCCAGCTCCCACCCACCCTTCTGATTACCCAGTGAGAAACTAGCTGGTCACTTCCGGGCCAAGTAGGAATTTTTGTTGTCACCTAAATTGGCTCAGGATGTAGAAGTTAGAATTGGCTCAGGATGTAATCATTTGATAAGGATTTGGTCACATGAGCGGGTGAGTGAGTGTGAGCAAGGCAAGATAGGGTATTCATTGGTGTTCAACCGGAGGCACCTTTGTTGGGAGAAGGATGGCTCTATAGAACATCCCTTCAGGGTTTGGGGGACAGGGCTGGTTGGGAATTGACCATTTTTAGGTGGCTGCTTGGATCACCCATTCAGAGCTTTGGGGCTTGAAGGGGGCATGACCTGGGCAGTTGCCTCCTTGGCACAGTAAACTGTGTGGCTGGAAGAAGATAAGCAGCAGTTGCTGCTAGGATCTTTCAGGCCTGGTTGATTCACCCATCGGTGATGGGGGCAGACAGTTCTCGATAGGAGGCTGAATGCCCCTGAGAGGGATTGGAGTTGCCTGCACTCTAGTTAATTGTTACTAAGCTTGTTGCATATCATTTGTAGGTAGTTAATACAGTGTGGCCCTATTTCATCCCATACACATGTGTCTTGTATTCATTTGAGAGGTCCGGGGGCAAAGTTCCTTTACAAATCCAACTTGAAACAGAATCAGTTTAATTTTAACTAACAACACCTGATGTCCACATTCAAAACAAGTGAACAAACAAAATTTTTTAAAGGCACTAAAGAAGTCATTTTATTGTAGTAGAGTAGTAGTAGAGCATCTGCTATTTCCCTATTTCTTCCCTATTTCTTCCGATGCACAAAACCCACAACAAATGTGTGAATATCACAATCCTACACATGCTAACTCTGAATCAAGTCCCACTATGTTCAGTAGGGCTTACTCTCAGCTAAATGTGCATAAGACTTCAGCCCTGCAACCCAATCCTTTCCATGTTTACTCAAAACACAGGATTCAATGGGATTTATTTGCAAACCAGCATTTAGGCTGAATCCTATGCACACTTACCGGGGAGAAAGCCCCATTGAATACAGTGGACTTACTTCTGAGTAAACATGCACAGGATTGCATTGCAGGTCTTTAGGGTGATTTAAGTTTCTTGCTGCAACAGAATAACATGGCTACTCTTTAGGTGTTTTGTTTTGCTTTGTTTTTTGCAAGTTCATACTATTTTATGTTGTTTGCATGGAATGGACAAAGATATTGATTATGATGCAAACATAATTCCATCTGAAAACTTTCTGCAAACTGAACCAACTCACATTTTGAAGCAGTTCAGGGAAATTGCATGAAAAATTGCTCCACTGTCAATATACTGAGTGTCTGTAAAGCCTAAAGATGTTTGTCATTGGACTGCAGTTGAGCAAGCAAATGTGAATGCTATCCGCTGCTAAAGGACATCCTTGTTTTCTTTCTTGATTTTTCTTCAGTGCAGTGTCAGTGGTTGTGAGTCATAGCAAGGCACTGAATTTAGGAACATATATGGCAGTTTAAAGGAAAAAGACATCATTGGTCACAGAAGCTATTGCATATAGATCAGAATGCTTCACACGTGGTCAAAATTGCTTTCTGCGCTCAGATGGCCATATTTCATTGAAGAATGTGAAACTATAGAAGACAAAATGTGGATTGATGGCTGCATGTCTGGCCTTAAAGACTGGAGGAGGCTACCATTTTAAATATAATGTCCACTAAAATGTACATCTATGGAGTTGTAAGGTTGAACATGACAAATACATGCTTGCAAACACATGTGTCATACAGCTATATTCACCAAGAAGCGGGGCTTGACTTTGATTTCCTGTCAAGTGTATTTAGATGGAAAACCCAGGTTTGCTGCCACATAGCGACTGGGTTCAGACATAACATGACACCTCAGGTTCAGCCAAGCTGCCTCAACCCAGGGTGTGCTTGTGAACCCTGCTCCTGGTCTTGAGAACAATATGCTGAGATTGGGTATGTTGTACGAACTCACCAGTCTCAGTATATCCTACTCTGTTTCCAACACAAAACTGGACTTTTGTTTACTCACTTCAAATCCAAGTTACTGATATCTGGTTCCCTGCCACAAGTTAGGTGGGATATGACAAGCTCAGTGGGTTTGCATCCTTTCTTGTACAACACACCCAATCATTCCTGAGACTGGAAGAAGGGCTTGTATATGTGCCTGGGGCTGCAGTAGCTCAGTTAACCCTGTGTTTAGTGTGAACCTGGCTGATATTATTATTATTATTATTATTAATAATAATTCAATTTCTATACTGCCCTTCCAAAAATGGCTCAGGGCGGTTTACAAAGAGAAATAACAAATAAGATGGCTCCCTGTCCCCAAAGGGCTCACATTCTAAAAAGAAACATAAGACACACACCAGCAACAGTCACTGGAAGTACTGTGCTGGGGGTGGATAGGGCCAGTTACTCTCCCCCTGCTAAGTAAAGAGAATCGCCACGGTAAAAGGTGCCTCTTTGCCCAGTTACAGACGTAAATGCAAAATGTTGAACTTCAGATTGTTAAGCTTAGTTCTATGACTCATGTAAAGCTGTCTAATACTCCATCAGACCGCTGATCCACCTAGCTCAGTACTATCTTCACTGACTGGTCCTCCCTAGGGATTCCAGGGATTGGACCTAGGGTCTTCCACATACAAATCATCTGCTTTACTACAAAGTTATTCCTCCATGTACTTATGGTTTTGGTTTGGGTTTCAAAGAGAATAATCAATAATCTGCTTTTAGTTAATCTGATATTTCATGATGAGACATCATGACTTTTCAGATGCCTATGCACATATTGAGTATAATAATCATAGGCTCTGTATCAAAAATTGGGGACACAGCCAATCATTCAACTTTCCCTTCATCACAGAAGCTAGACAGTGAACATCCCAACAATTTGTTCTCTGAGCAATGGAGTATTCATAAACAGTCTTTGTCATTACTTCCACTTAACTAATAGGTTGTAGAGGCTTTACTGCCACTTATGCAAAACAAAAAACAAAAAAACGGTATAGATTTTGCTGCTTTTTTTTTTTGCAAGCAAATAGAATTTTCTCCCAAATGAATTTCAGTTCTAACACAATGAAGGATATCTCTCTCTCTCTCTCTCTCTCTCTCTCTCTCTCTCTCTCTCTCTCTCTCTCTCTCCACATTCACATGTAATGCAGAACTGGTTGAATAGGCCTGCGGTTCTGCAAATGTTATGTCCAAGGGAACTCAAGAATGTAGTACACCACTCTGGGCTCCTTGGAGGAAGAGCGGGATATAAATGTAATAATAATAATAATAACTGGAGTCCAGCACAGTGACAAAATGGAGGGTTCCAAATCGGAACTCCAATCTGAACCATTGGTTTGTAGTGAGTTTCATTGCTGCAATCCGAGGTTACAGGCAGTTTGTGGTACGCCTGGATTTGGAACCGCAGACTCCTGGCCCTGGAACTGGAGTTGAGGGAGGCTCAATTTCTGAGGGAAGTTCCACTCCCCCATTTCTGTTCTAGGAATCTAATATATGGGACACAGCCTACCCACCCATAAATGCACTTTATGCTTTTTCCCATTCCCCCCTTTTTTCTGGTTCCTCCACTGCTGAAAAGGAACTTCTAATTTCCTTTCAGATTTCATCTATGGTGACATCTAATGAAAATTTAGAGAAGCATTGGGGACCCTCCCCCATTTCCATATCAGCTCTTAGTGCAACGTATTTGTTTCCAAAGTTTGACACAAGAACCTCCCATGCCTAGACAATCATGCCACTCTGCTTCCATGGTCTTGAGATTCAGGACTCCACCAGTAGCTATTTCCCATGGCCTAAGAAGTATGCAACAGCTGCTGCTGCTAAAACTTGTTATAGTCTAAGTGAAAAAAAATATTTCTAATAGATGTTTGGTGGGGGGAGAGAGAGAGAACGAACAAACTGCCTTTGTAGCTATAAGGGCTTGCTTCCCTCCCTCATGAAGCTGAAAATTTTGACCTCCGGATGAGATGCAGACTCTGTTAGTGAGGCACATGATTCTTGCAATCTCATCAAAAGTCAGAATTTCCCACAGTGCCTGCAGCAAAGAATAATTCTGCCACTGCCACCACCTCCTCCTCCTCTCTCTCTCTCTCTCTCTCTCTCTCTCTCTCTCTCATAAAAAAGCTGCATTGTGAACCTCTTGATCCATGGTCCTCCCAAATATCTTGAAAGGTGTTATTTTATATCTTCTCTTATTAATGAAAATGTTCTTCTCTGCTGAGTTATTCCTTGCACACATCAAGAGGGGTCGAGTGATTGATTAATAATAACAGCCGATCGATTTACCTTGACTTTATCTTTAAATAGTCCAGTGCTACCAAATTTTAAAAAAACTGCTATGAATCCACATTAACTGTCTTGTTCTTTCACCTTGAAAGGGCTAGCACTATCAGACTGCTGAAGAGAGCACAGCTTTTGCCAAGGTTCCTGATAATTTTTGTGTCTGTTTTCTGCATTTAACCAAAATTACTTCTTGGCAAATCAGGGGACAAGAACACATTGGCTGATATGATGAGGGAAAATTACTTAAAGTGTTCCCATTGAAATTAAAAGGACAAGTTGCTTAACTTTTCAACTGCTTTGAGTAATTTTCCTCCACATGTCAGCCATTGGCCTTAATCCAGCCAGTGTTATTATGAGCATATGCACAGGAAAGTTATGGACTTTAAAACAAACAAACATACATCATCTTCAATTGTGCTGGGAATACTATACTTCTGATATATTCTAGGAGCAGCATCTCATACAGCAATCATCCCATTAATTCAGGAGTTCTCATATTTGGGCCCCAGATGTTGATGGGCAACTCCCATCATCCCAAGACGTAATGGCCTTTGGCTCTGAAGTGGCTGGAGATGATGGGAATTGTAGCCCAACAACATCTGGAGACTCAAGCTTGAGCGTTCCTGCATTATTTTCTGTGGACTTACCTCATCTGCTTGGACTTGTCCTCTTTCTTCAATCCATGATTATGTCTCACTTCTCAGTCATCTACGTAGGCCCCACTGCCTAAACTCCACAAGGCAATTGAGGTGTGAACTGCCACAAGCTGTACTTTGATAACCACATGCCTATGAAATGCAAGAGAAAATGATGCTCCAAGCATTGATTTGGGGTAAGACGAAATCTTTCAGGCCTCTCTCCTGGGAAGTGGAGAGGGGAGAGGAGAGCTGGTCTTGTGGTAGCAAGCATGACTTGTCCCCATAGCTAAGCAGGATCTGCCCTGGTTGCATCTGAATGGGAGACTTGATGTGTGAGCACTGCAAGATATTCCCCTCAGGCGATGGAGCTGCTCTGGGAAGAGCAGAAGGTTTCAAGTTCCCTCCCTGGCTTCTCCAAGATAGGGCTGAGAGAGATTCCTGCCTGCAACCTTGGAGAAGCCGCTGCCAGTCTGTGAAGACAATACTGAGCTAGATAGACCAATGGTCTGACTCAGTATATGGCAGCTTCCTGTGTTCCTGTGAAGTGAGCCTTCTACTGCCTGTTATCTCATCCCCCTACTCAAGGCTTCACACTCTTCACATACCTGAGTGGTTGATAGTTTCAGAGTACTCTTGCACAACTTCAGTTCTTACATGCGGAGACAGTACCAAGGACTTATGGTCTATTTTCTCTCTAAGCAACCAGGATGTTGCTGCCCACCCATTCTAGTAACAGGCATGGCGGTTTTGCTCCATCCTGCCTTCTGAAGCACAAAGCTGAGGAGAGTTCTCATTGGCTGAGAGGCCTGAGGGGAGGAGTGAGTCGGTTACTCATGTCTGTGCCTCTCATCTGGATGGAGAGCAGAGGCCCTGCACACATGAGCCTATGTTATGCCACTGTCCCCCGCTTCTTTTGTACATTCTAAGTAAAGCAAAGTGTGCCGTCAAGTTGATTTTGACTCCTGATGCCCACAGAGCCCTGTGGTTTTCTTTGGTAGTATACATTCTAGCCACTAAATAAATAGGAACATAGGAAGCTGCCATGTACTGAGTCAGACCACAGGTCCATCCAACTCAGTATTGTCTACACAGACTGCCAGCGGATTCTCTAAGGTTGCAGGCAAGGATCTCTCTTAGCCCTCTCTTGGAGAAGCCCGGGAGGGAACATGGAACCTAGATGCTCTTCCCAGAGCAGCTCCATCCCCTAAGGGGAATATCTTACAGTGCTCACTCATCTAGTCTCCCATTCTTATGCAACCAGGGCAGACCCTGATTAGCTACGGGGACAAGTCATGCTTGCCACCACAAGACCTGCTTTCCTCCCTTATGGATTGTGACAGTTCCAGAAGCAGCATCTATAAATGTAAATGCAATTGTTAGTGTGACTTTCTTTCCATCTATATATTTTTGTTTTGTCTGTAAAAAGAAAAAAATAAATTTCACACACACACACACACACACACACACACACTACACAACATTTTTCTTCTCAATGTGGACTTTTAAAAAATGACATCTCAACCACAGTATCAGCTCCAGTGATCTCAAGAGTGCTTGCCACAGAACATCAGTCTCTCAGCATCTGTCATATGTGGAGAAGAGTGAAAAGAGAATCGGCCAACATGCTGAGCATTAAAAAACAAAACAAAAAAAAAACACCACTAAAGAGATCAGGTCTGGATTTTAATTTAAAAAAAAAAAATAAAAAAATTGGGCCATGTTGTTTGATATCCTCATAATTCCAGCTCCAGGCATGAGAATTCCTGCAAATGCTTTAGAAATGGAGCAATGCAACGTTTGCTAACAGAATGCTCATTTCCTTTAGGAACTGCCATCCAACACTGAAGAAATAATCACTTTATAGAAGCTAATAAAGGCTGGATTAAGCTACAGCTTTGAAGAACTCATCTCAAAAGGAGCCCTGAAACCACTGTCTAAAAGTAATATTATCAATATTAGAAGCTGAAAAATTATACCAGCAGATCTAGGTCAGTGCTTTGGGGGGGGGGTGGAAAATAATTTTAGAAATCTAAACAATAGAACCAATGTTAAAAATATTACTCCCAAGCTGCCTCCCAGGTAGTCTGAATGGCTTTCCATCACCAATTTTCAGCATGATTGTATGTAAATCTGTAGCCTTCTGTTTGAGATTTAGCTAACAGAAAATGCTGCTTTAACATTTTGTACTGAGGATTCAGTACTAGATAAAAGCTGTTTTGATCAACAAAGGACTTCCCTTTGTCTACATCCTAATAAAACTTGGCGCTTCAGCTCTTGGGTTGGGACCCACAAGTTGGTTGCATCAAACTCCAAAATAAGATGCACTACTTTTGAGATTGTTGCTATCCTACCTTTCCACATCATTACGCAGTGGTATCACCATCATTGTTGGAGGGGTATAAACTTTTTGTTAAGGCAGAAAAAGGAGAAGGTGGGTGCAAAGAAGGACAGTGGTCAACATTACGGCTGTGAATTACAGATTTTTATAGAGGCCATGTGACTATTTGGGGGATCAAACAACTGTTTTTGAATGTGTTGTGGTGTCCAAAGTTCTGGGGAGTTGGTTTGAAAACTTCAGCCAAAGTTCTCAAAGCAATTTTTGCATAAATATAGATAAATATAAATAAATACATAAGATTGTCCTCCTATTCTAGGAACTCTAAAGCTCTAGCAGGTTTATGTAGCTGGGTTTTGTGACCACACACACACACACACACACACACACACACACACACACACACACACAAATATAATATCACATCACATCACATCACCACATCATATCATATCAGGCACAATCTTAAAAAAAATATATTGGGCATAGTGTGGCATAATGGTTAGAGTGTTGGACTAGGACTGGGAAGACCCGTGTTCAAATCCTGATTCAGCCATGAAGCTCACTGGGTGACTCTGGGCCAGTCACATATCTGTTGTGGGGATAAACATAACCATGTACACCACTCTGGTCTCCTTGGAGGAAGAGTGGGATATAATTGTATAAATAGGTTAGTTATTATTTAAGTGCCAGCTGAAATTGAGGGGACTTAAATCAGCCATGACTAACTTGTCTCATTTATTTCAGTGGTGCTTAGTCATGCTGTAGTCTGGATTTATAAATATTAATATTTATGAATATTAAAACAAAATAAAATCAATACCCCCCAAAGAAATTAATATTTTACTTCTTTGGTTTCCTTTTCGCAGGAGTACAGCAGTGCTTCAGCAACAAGTAAATAAATTAAACAGCAACAGCAGCAGCAGCAACAACAACAGCAACCAGCTTTTGTGCCAAAATGTCAGTCAAGTCAGTATTGGGGCTGGGGGCAGGCAACGGTGCTTTCCTACTTCCCTCTCCACGCATTTCCTGATTTCCTGAAATGCTAACCTACTCAGTCCCCTTCAAAATAAATAAAGCAGCACCCTTTTAAAGTGGTGCTTCTCTTTATTTAGCACAGGGAGAGCAACTGGCCCTATCCATCCCCAGCACAGCATCCCTCCAGTGGCTGTAGCTATGCAACTGTCTATCCTATGTTTCTTTTTTAGATTATGAGGCCTTTGAGGAGAGGGAGCCATTTTCTTTCTTTCTTTATATCTGTGTAAACTGCTTTGGGAACTTCTGTTGAAAAGCGGTATATAAATATTTGCCATCTTCATCTTCATATTGTGGGGATAATTTCCTAAGAGGACTTTTATATGGAAGGGGAGGTATTGGGACCGCATGCATTGTCCACTCTCCCAACCTTCATGTGCTAACTTGAAAGCTAGAATAGATGCTATATACATGCAAGTGAAAGTTCATCGGACTATTTCTGCTAATCAGGAATCTGTTAAAAAACAAAACGAATGCAAAACCTGCCTGTTCTTTCCAATCCCCTGTTCAGTTAAAAAAAAAAGTGTGGAAAGATTGCTTGGCCCCAATAGTGTGGAATGCCTCCTGACTCACCACCCCGACCTGGAGCAGGTCATCCCTGCTGTCTGAATATTGTTGACCTGTGAATGAGGCCTGGGTCAGGCCTCAACAGGGAGGATCCGCTGCTAGGAACCATGGAGAGCCTGCCATTGTGGCAGGATGGTGTGCAGTAGTGCTACATGCCTGGTGTGGCCATGGAATGATGGCTAGGCAGCTCTCTTGTGCACTGGCTCCTGTGGGGTTGATGTGGTGGAAGTGTATGATTGAGAATGGCCTACCTGCCCAAAGAGGATCCTCACTTTCCAGATGGGGGCAGCCTTTCCATGAGGCATGGTGAGGCAGTTACACAGGCATGGGCTCAGGGGGTTGCACGTACTGGGCCCCCACCACCATGGCTTGCCCTGCTTTGTGCTTTCTCTAAGAAAAGTAAGCTTATGAGGTCATCAAGGTATATGTGTGTGGACTTTGCAGGCCTGAACCAATTTGAACCAAATTTAGCACAGTTGTAGTGAGTTGTAATGCCATAGCTTGTGTTGAGGTCATTCACCCCAGTTCAAGATGGTGGATGTGTGAATATTGAGGCAGAAGTAGCTAGCTAGTGAACTGCCTTACCGATGTGAACCAAATTTGGTACAGTTGTAGGGACACATAGGGACACCACAATGGGGTAGTTCATGATGATTCCACCCCAGTTCAAGTTGGCAGACACATAAATGTTTGAGGCGGAAGTGGGCTAACTTGTTAAGATGGTAATTATCAATTAAGATTATAGCGAAAGGAAAGTAGGCAGATTAGTTCTTACCAGAACTTCTTATTCCTTCTTCACCTCAATGGGATGTATCTCTTCTCCCTTCCCCCCAACTTGAGCTAGGAACACTCCTGAGATTCCTCATGTGTAAGCCACAGGTGGAAGGGTTGTAATATTGTATTTTACCTCAAGCAGCAAAATGTCTTGAGCTGCTCCTTCAGATGGGCTGGGGGCAGAACTCCAAATAAGCATTTGTGGTTGGTCTCAGTTAAAGCCGCCATGCAATTTAAGAGGTCATGGTGAGCAGTCAGAAGGACATCCACCATCATAATAGGGGAAAGAGAGCACCATTGCTCTCAGTATAAGAAAAACCACATTACAAACATTATACTGTGTTGTCAGAATCCTCTCGCAGAGTATTTTGGGTTTCTGAGTGCCATATTGCAATGAGGAACAGTATGACAGTGATGGCAATATATGTACTTTAGGCCAATATATGTTAATGAATAATTGACTTGCAGAAATATGCAATTACAGCAGTGCACCATTATATAATGGCCCTTGCATTAAAATGTTGTTGCCTTTGCTGAATGATGTATTACATCGCTGCAGATGCCACTTGTCTTGGAATCTTTGTGAACGGTTTTGCTGATGATACTAGTTATCAGCAATCTGTGTCATGAATTCTTTGTGAGTCTGGGCAATCATTAATGCATGACCAACAAGTGATGAATGAGGAAGGGACTGAGAACTAATTCAATGTACAACAAATATGGGTCTCGCCTACCAGACGTCTCAGGTCACTTTCTTATCAGGAGTGCTTTCATTGTAAATCCTGCAGAAGCAAGAGAGATGAAGTCATCTGATTTTCACCTCCTGTCAGTGTCTACACTGTGGTGGTGGGGGGGGGCTTTATTTTGGCTCCATGCCCCATCCTCCTGGTATGAGATATCCTGGAGCTAGAAGGATCCCTGTCAGTGGTGTTCAATGAGGTGCTGCACTAGGCGAAGGCCATTGCATGGTGCTCAAGGTGGGGTCTAGGAATGCTTGCCCTAACATTTCAGGACCAGGAAGTGGCAGTGGAAGTCAGTGGTGACACCGCCAGTACTGTGCAGGTGGATGCTCACTGAACTGGTAGGCACTCTTGCTGATGTCAGCAGCTTGCAAAAGCATGAAATAATCTCTCTAGTCATCAACCACTGGCTGTAGCACCCCACGCTACCCCACCCCACAAAATTGAGCTGGCTCGTGCTCAAACTGGCTCGGCTCAAAGGCTCGAACCAGTTCAGGCCCAGTTCGAGGGCGACAGAGGGCATTAACATTTTTTTAAAATGCTGACTTACCACCGCTGAGGGCTTGGGCAGCCTTGGGGGTGCTGCACTGACTGCAGGGGAGTCCCCAGCAGCTCCCCTCCCCCTGCCAGCCTCCCCTGGGGTGGCTAAGGCCATTTCAGCCCATTTTCGGGCTGTTTTGGCCCTGTGTGCTTATCCGGCAGCCATTTTTGAGCTGCCGCACATGCACACTGGCCACAGGGCTGGTGCTAAGGGTTCTGGCACTCCTCTGCAAACTATAAATCGGCGCCCCCCTCTATTTTTTAAAAAAACTGTGAGCGGAATGAGTTTTGTTCTGGGCAGCAGTATCAAGGCAGTGTGTGCACATGTGCATTATTAAGTGCCACTATAGATAATAAAACATGTGCGCGCACACGAACACACACGTACTCCAGAGACATGAAAGGAAAGAAATGGATTTTACAATTTTATTATATTTTTTAAAATCAGATTTTTACTTGCTTTCACTTCACGTTTATGTATAATAAAAAGAAAGAAGCTTCCTTGGACCATATTGAACATAGGAAGCTGCCATATACTGAGTCACATCATTGGTCCATCTAGCTCAGTATTGTCTACACAGACTGGCAGTGACTTCTCCAAGGCTGCATGCAGGAATCTCTCTCAGCCCCATCTTGGAAATGCTGCCAGGGATGTAACCCTTCCTGCATGCAAGCAGGCAGGTGCTCGTCCCAGAATCTAGGGGAAAGAGCATGGAACCCTCATGGGGAAGGGTTTTATAGAGTGGAACATAGCCTGAGGCATAACTTGGTCACTTGGGTATCATACATCCTGTGAGCTATCACTTGGATGCCCCCCTTAAACAAAAGAGTTTCTCAATAGGTGGATTACTGCAAGTTCAGTGCTCGCCTGGCTGGCAACCACTCCTCAGCCTCCATCACCATTTTTAGAGAACAAGAAAAAAATGTGGCTCTTCACCCAGGCTTTTATATGAGAGTACAGTTTTTACTGCTGCTGCTTTGTGTTTTGTGTGTCACTGTTTTATATAGGTTTTTAAATTCTTAAATAGAGATAAATTGTTTTTATATTTAATATTTGTACTTTTAATTTGTACTTTTTGTGTATTGTTTTAATTATATTGTAAACTGCTTTGGGATTCTTTTAATGAAAAGTGGTATAGAAATGGAACAATACATAAATACAATAAACTAACCAACCAAGAAACCAAGCAGTCTGAGAAGAAATGGAAGGGGGGATATCTCTCCCTGGCATTACTCACCCAAAACTAGTAAGGAAAAAGGGAGGAGATGTCCTTGAGGTTTGCCTTATCTCATTAATACTCCTTAAGAGGGTAAGAAGTCCGTATTCCATTACCTTTTGTCTTCTTTTGGCACTGGGCTCTCTTCCCTGACTCTCTGCATATGCTCAGATGCAATCAGAGTGGCATCTCCTAGTCCATGCTGTCGCTTTAATGACCTGAGGGCACCAGGAAGCACCTCATCAGGATGACCTGTAATCTCAGGAATGCAGAAGGCGAAAACTTCACTTCCATGTAGGCTAAAATGACCAAGCTTCTGGTCTGGGGGTGCATTCACACGCACCAAAATCATGAATGGAGCAAGCCTGTAACATTGTATGCAGTCATGACTGAGCAGTTATGCTGGGATTTCTTTTAAACAATTATTATATTAATATAATAATTATTATATTAATATAATTAATATAATAATTATTATATTATTATATTAATAACTATTATATTAATATAATAATTCAAAACAATGTATTATTCAACAGATAATTTGGAATTAGAATGCATGAATGACCAGTGGAATAGATGAAATAAACTAAAAAAAGAAGTGAAAAATAGAGAGGGAAACACTATTCTGTAAACTCAGTTGTCCTCTGAAAACAGCGAAAATCCATTTCAGAACTTCGTAACTGCTTCTAATCACTCTTTAGTATGCTTAACATCATTTTTTCCCCTTCAAGATAGCACATAAGAAGAGCTACCAGACAGTAAACTAATCCATTCATTATAAAATGCCCCCAAGAAATATATTTTCTCCAGCTGTACATTTGCCTTTTGCAAAGGAAAGCAATTTCTAAAACTGGGAGAAATGCTTAGCAGGAGAACAATGTTGGCTTTAAAAGTTGTACAGAGATAAGTATTTATGAGGCCTGTGGCAAAACAATGTATCATTTCAGTCTAAGTGTTTAATTCGGTACAAAGAACCGAAATTAACTGTATTTCGTTTATAAAACGATGCCTGTGAGACTGATGGCATGTATCAGGACATTCAACCATGCAGGCATATATGCAAAAAAAGAAAATAAAAAACCACTCTAGGAAAAAAGCATGAGGTAGTGTTGCAGTGCTTCTCCCCACATGTCTAAAGCCTCCGTCAGGCTCCACCACTCGCACACCCACATGAACTCCGCAATGGCATTCTTCCGGGCTGCAATCAAGAGCTGGGTGTCCTCCGATATCCCAGAATGCACCGCAGGAGCAGCATGGTGTATTAGGGGAACTCAGCTCTGGCTAGCCACTCCTACCCCCTGGCTCTATCATAAAGATGGCTGCCAATATCACAGGAGCAGTTCCCGGCAGTGCACAGCCCCTCACAACCAGCGAGTGAGGTTGGAAGCACCCACTCAGAGGCGCTCTTACTCCTGGACTTCAGGGCACACACTTATCCTCCTAACTCACCTTAGACTTTGGTAGATGATTGGGGCTACCCAGGGGAGGAGTGGTGGGGAGTGATACTAGGGCTTCACCCAAGCAGCCCTGCCTCGGCTAGCCCTGTTCTACCCAGGTAGGCCTGGTTGTGAGAATGGGCTCAAACTGTTTTTTCCTTCTCAGATGTTTCTCCCTAGCATGCAGACGTGTACCTAGGAAATTAGGGAGCCTGCACCTAAAGGCCTTTGGAGCTCCCACCCCACCCCACCCCACGGCTGCAAATCAAGCATCATTTTTTAACATGTAGGTTCTTGAAGGCACAAACCACACCACTCAGGACAGACTAAAGCAGATTTTGGGGCCTCCGGTGGGTGTGGAGGCCCTGGACTTTGGCCCCGAAGTCCAGGGATCAGAGTGCCTCTGAAAACATGAGCCCCAAAAATTTCTTGAGGAAAAATATTATAGCAACTCTAATTCAGGCCCTCAACTTTGTCCACTGTGTGGAGCGTTTCAGTCTCAGACTTCTAACAGAATTATGGGGAAATAATAGCTTCCCCAGTTGGAGGGAAGTCTTGGATTTGGGAAGTACAGTGGGGTAGCCGGAAATATTTTTCAAAATGACACTGACACTCCTACAAATACCCACCAAAGAAACAGGCTGACATACTGCACAATGTCCCACAAGGGTTGTCAAAATGATGAGAGCTGCTGCATGCTCACAACAGCATCATTCACACAGCTGTGCAGGCACACTGTTGTGTAGATGCCAGAATAACACAAATGGCAGTTATATAATGGGACAGCCATTAGAAATCACGGCTGTAGCATTGTGCAACTGCATTTGCACAATTCTGGTCTTCACACAACTGCACTCTTGCACAACTGAGAGCCAGAGCGGTATAGTGGTTAGAGTGTTGGGCCAAAGAAATACTGAGCTCAAAATCCCAATTCATCTGTGACAACCACTTATCTCTCAGCCTAAACTACCTCTCAGGGTTGTTGTGGGGATAAATATAACCATGTACACCACTCAGGGCACCTGGGAGAAAGAGTCAGATATAATGTAAAAATAAACAAACATTGCTGTTACAGGCATGCAGAAATTCCTGTGGTTCTGACCATGCCCACAGGATGATGGCCTGAAAATATTTTCCAATATCCCAGTTTTTCTGTAGACAGAGTTTCTACAAAAACCATAAACATCTTAACCTTGAGGTCATCCAACAGGGAACATTACATTTTTGCCAGGTGCCCTTGGGCAGTAATTTTAACTTTCCTGTCTAACTTTTGCCCTTTACCTCTTGGTACGTATTTGCAGCCTGCTCTTTTTTCTTATAGTCTCTCGCTAAATGAGTATTGAAAAGTGATAGGTCAGTGGATTTCTCACTAGTTGTCAACAAATGGCCAGCAGATGGCGCTAAGCAATAGCACACCATCTGGACCCCACCTAGACGATCTTTTGTTGAAATCTGTGATCATGTGAGAATATATTGCCATCTGGAAATCCTCGGGTTATAGTTATGATCTATGGAGAAACCTTCTGAGAAAATTCTCCGCAGTTTCTACTTGGTGGAAGCCTGACATTCTCTTTTAAATGTCACTTTGTCAAAAGGTTGGTTCCAAAACTAGATCTATAATGAAAAGGGCATGTTTGCATCAATATGACGTTATTATTAGCTTTCAGGTATTGGAATATACCTCAAGCACAGTAGATTTTCTCACCAGGGAAATTATATAAATTGAAGCTTTGCTGATGCCAAGGTTCCGCTTTCAGGTGTAGTTTGTGGTATTACTATTCTACATTTGGCCCATGGATTAATGTATGTTTCAGACTGGATAGCTAAAGTTAATCTTCCCTGTTGCTAACAAAATAGATGCTTAATCCTACCCAGAGAGAAGAGGTAATGGTTTTCAGAAGGATTTGGTGTTTGACATCTTGGTAGAGCTCTGCTTTGTAATGGCTGTCTTAGTTCATTTCAAAGCCGGACTTTTGAAGACTGTGACAAATTAACTCAGTGTACAAGGAACTTTGATCATTTACTATACAGTAGAGCCAGAGACCAGAACAGGGTCATTCTAAGTTCTTCTGATGTAATGATGGGGGAAAGGTGGACAAAAAGGACTGTTGATATTTCCCCTCCTTCATCTATTTTTCCTGTAATGGATTGCAGCATACTGGGAATATTTTTTTATTGTTAAGATAGATCGAAATACATCTTCTTAATTTTTCATTGCCCTAGGATACTCTTTTTCACCATCTCAGACATTATCTCTGATTGCAGTCATCGTGTGGAGGTCATTTTAAATCACCAGCTGCTATCACATGGTATATTATTTGTATGTCCACATTTGTAATGTTCAACATGTCACTGCAGAACTTTCTTTATGTCCACTCATAGCAGTGTGATGAAAACTGCCATGTTTGAATTTCATTTGTTTTCCCCTTCCTTCAATAAATGTTTCAATCTCTGATGTTTTCACAAATAGGTGTTCACTCACCTATTTGGAGCTGTGTGGGCATTAAATGTCCACTCATGTCCACACAGCAACATCACAGTTGAATATAGTCTGAAGACAAGTAAACAGTTTGCCACTCTTATGCACATGTTTTATTTGTGGGAAGTAAGATGGTTTAACATGAAATAGAGATGTCATCAAAACAGGTTTTTCCTTCCCCACGAGCGTTCCTGAAAAATGTAGTTTCCCCAAGAACAACTGCTATCCATTGCAGCCCTTAGGAAAACTACATTTATTGGATGTAATTGTGCCTGGTAGCAAGTGTGCCAGGGAGCAGAGCAGAAACCTGCCACTGCCATGAGAGCTAGCAGCCAGGTAAGGTAGTGGGAAGGAAGGTGTGGTATATGGAGACATCGAAGGGTGGCTGTTGTGTGAGAAAGAGAGGAGGGAAGATGCATGGAGCCTCAGGAGGATGAAGTGTAGGGATCAGGAGTACAATTGGATCCAAATCCATTTGGACTGGCTGCAAATAAGCCAAAATAGCTTGGCTAATTTTGAAACAATCCAAATGAAATTTGGGGCTTTTCCAAACAGCAATAAGAAGCACTTTGAAAAAAGTTTATGGATCAGTAGAAGGCGAGAGCTTACTCAGCATCCAGGTACACTGACAGATTTTGGTTGACTTTCCCTGCAGGATCTGACAAACAGGTCACACACAGTCAGCAGGCTCCTCAGATGGTTTCTTTGGCACCACCTAGGACTTTTACACACATGGCATTTAGCTCACATCTCCTCCAGAATGAAGGGTGCAAGTTCACATATCAGCTGGATTTACTCCAGAAGTTGTAGCAGGCTATCAGGGACCAGTTCACACACGATTCTGGTTTTCACCGAATTAGGGCTGCGCATTCTAGCTTAGCCTGAATTATGTCTGGGGTAAAAAAAAATCCTCTATTTTCAGTGGCTTAAAACAAAACAAACAAACAAACAAACAAACAAACAAAACCCCGAGGCTTCTGGTTTGCCCCGATGCCTCCCTGCGATGTGTGGAGGGCCCATTGCCAATAAATCAGCTTTTTGCAAAACTCACACTTGTTTGTGTAATATTTGCTGAGGGGATTTGCAGGACACCAGGAGTCAGCAGAGGGCACTGCATGGCAACTTGTCTCACCAGTCTTCCACAAGGAAGGGGAGATTGACAGCTGTGTTCCTTATTGTCTGCTCTTTTGAGTGATTTGCAATTGTGAACAATTTTTTTTGGGGGGGGAGGGGTTTGTGACAGATAGACCAGGTACCATTAAACACAGTGTCTGACATCCAGAATAAATTGCTAAGGAGTGCTACTCAGGACATACTCTAAATACTTGATTTCAATAAGACTGCTCAGGAGTGATCAAGTCTGGCTGTCAGCCACTGGGAATTACTTCTGAGCAAAGTATACAGGATGGGGCTGTTAGTTTTCTAAGAGCACTTCTATTTCTCCTCCTATCTATGCATCAAGCCCCAAGCCCACTAACTCTACCCGAGCTGTGCGTGTGAGGCCAAAGAGATTCTCAGGTGGTAATGGTCACTCTTGGGGACCAAGCTTTTCTAATCAACAAATAACATTCTCTCTGATAAGAGAAGCAGCTAATCTTGCTTCTTTCCTGTGGCATGGAAAGAAATGGGAGGGGGTGTTACAAAGGGGATATATGCAACCTCTGTTCTCAACCTCATAAAGATGGCCCTCCCAAACCCACTGCTGTGCAACCATAATGCAGAACTCTCTTGTCTCAGCACCCACTCCCAACTCCCTGCTCCCTGGAAAACGAGCATTTTTCAAAGTGCTTCTTCGTGTCACCTGGAAAAGTTCCTTGAGAAGCTCACACATCATTAATCCAAGAATACCAGTGGTTTGGCATGAAAAGGTTAAAATGCTAGGACAATACAGACAGTTTTGCATTAGAGGGCCAAATATCATGAGTATGCTGGCAACAACATTGAAGATAAAGTTTTCTGGAGTTATGAATACCATTAGCTTTATGCTTTATTTAACTTCAAAATGGAAACATCAGGGAACATTCTTTCCCTGTAATTTAGTAATTTATAGACTGATCTTAGCCAGAGAACAGCACTATAGAGAGTTCAAAAACAAGGATAAATATTGCTAATAAGGCTGTCTATTGCTCGAAGCAGGTCATGTTACTCTTGATATGCACAAATCAAGTTACTCATCTCAGCACTAAACTGAAGA
Organism: Hemicordylus capensis; assembly: GCF_027244095.1. Classification (NCBI taxonomy): domain Eukaryota; kingdom Metazoa; phylum Chordata; class Lepidosauria; order Squamata; family Cordylidae; genus Hemicordylus; species Hemicordylus capensis. The sequence goes on from NC_069659.1 coordinate 331,056,346, forward strand.
TGGAAATAATCGAATATGCTCTACTCAGTGTTCAGCAGTAATCATGTACTGCCATATTAAATACTTTTGCAACAACCATAAAAGGTGATTGAAAAACGTGTTCCATTAAGATTAGCTGATTATTTTGTATAGCAATTCACAAGGAGATTTGGCAGGGTCAAGAGGAACATCCATGTTTAAAATGAGAGTAAAAGCAAGGAAATTACAGGGGGCTGCAGACCAGTGGACAAAATTGGAGCACTAAACATCATGGTCAAGACTGATGTAAAAGGAAGTGTAGGAACAGTAAATAAAAGGAATACTCAGGAAGCATAATTGCAGGCTATGCAAGTATCCTAGTCTTAAATGGCCTTTTGAACAAACAGCACTTGTGTCACAGAATAATTGAATGATGTCTTAAAATGTCATTGAGTCCCTTAACTTTGTTTCTGAGGGGAATGCAGCTGTCAGAAAACATGACTGTTGTAGTCTTGAACGAAGAGCTGAGATGGTTGTCTTCTAATCCAGAGGTTCTGAAACTTGGGTCTCCAGATGCTGTTGGACTACAGATCCCATCATCTCCAGCCGCAATGGCAGAAGAGGCCCTCTCACGACACATCTCCTCAAAGTAAATTGAGAAAGGACTTTGGGGCCACATGCATAAATTAATGTCCTGAGCAATTATAAATGGATCAGTTGGCTAGGCCTAATCCTAAAAGGTTCTGTGAAGTAGACCCATACAGTCTAGTGTCTGACTTCACTCTAGGGATGTGCACGGAATTGGATCAGAGGCCCTTTGTTCAAATGGTGGGTGGTTCCACTGGTTCGACGGTGGGGGGTTCTGCTTTAAGGGTGGAGGAGGGTGCACTTATCCCTCTCTCTGCTTTCCCCCCACTGGCGCTCCGTATTTTAAAAGTTCACCGGGGCAGCAGCATACCTCCCTGCTGCCCCATTGCTGCCTTTACTGAAAGTTGGCGGAGGTATCCAACACACCTGTATGTGCCAGACGCATGTGTGGACACATACGATACACCCGCCTGCTTCTGGTAAAGGTGGCAATGGGGCAGCAGGGAGATACACTGCTGCCCTGGTGGACATTTAAATAATGGAGCGCCGGCGGGGGGAAAGCAGAGGGAGGGGTAAGTGCACCCTCCCCTGCTCTTAAATCAGAAAAAAACCTACCTGCGAGCCTCCCCGCCTAGTTCCATGTACATCCCTATTTCATCCCCTTGCCACAATTTTCAGATTCTACCCCATCACTAATATTCTGAGGCGGTTCCCACAATCAGTGCGAACCGCCAAAATGGGTTTAGCAGGGAGAGTGGGCTTAGCCCGCTCTCCTCACAGACGACCCATCAGTCGGCTGCGGGCAGCCAAACCAGCTGCCCACACAACTGCCAGCTCCATTACAGAGCCAGTGGGGACTAGGGATTTCGGGGGCCATACGGCCCCCGGATGTTCCAGAATGCCCTGCGCGAGCACGCAGGGCATGCTGGAGAGACCCCCGAGCCGGGAGGCTGCTTTTTAGCCACCCAGTCAGGGGTCTACTCATGAGCTGCCACGGCACGGAGCCGCACCACAGCAACTCACGATCAGAAAGCCCAGGTGAGCTGAGCACTCACTCCGCTAACCTGGGCTTAGGGGAAGGGTAGTTAAGCGGGTGACCCGCTTCTGTGAGACCGGGCTCGGCTGCGAGCCTGGTGGTTCTCATAATCTGCCAAAATCCCTTAGCCCAATTTTGGCAGACTGTGAGAATAGCCTCCCTGTGTGTTTGCATGGGTTGGGGGGAATTGGGCTTTTTAACTAGAAAGTTTCCCCAAGGACATGGGGCTTCAGTATCACACAGCTCATATATATCACACTGATCGAACAGTGGCACAATCACACTGCCTCTGTCAGTCTCCGACCCATGAGCAGGCTGCTATAGAGGCTCCATGGCTGATGAAAACAGCATCATTATTTCTACTGGGAGAAATGTTGCTAAGTACTGACACTATTTTTAGCATTGCAGGCACCCCACTGTTAGATCAGCAGGCCCATGAGCGATAGATAAGCCAGGGAGTGCCTTGAGCTGGTTTTATTTGTAGGCTACAACTTTAACATTGCTTGTTTTTGTTATTAACACTGGACATCAAGCTATCATTGGGTGCAATCCAAAGCATACTTACTTTCAAGGAGTCAAAGCAGATAGAATTTTTCCGTTTGGGGAAATATATATATGAGCTAATCCTCTTTTCAACTTCAAGCTCAATTTGACTCCCAAGACAGATTGAAATGATCGCACATAGACACACACAGAAAAAGCAATGTAATTTGGCAAATGCAATTTTGCAAATGTTATTATTTGAAATCTTGGGTGCAGAATGACAGATACATGTTGCAATGCTGTGCTCTTGCCATTTTAAAGACCTTGTACAATGAATTGCCTAAGATTTCATTAATCAAACCACTGTTCTAATGTCAATATAAGTGACATATAGACACAAATATATCTATATTTCTGTCAATGCCTGAACAGAAGTTGTGGATTAATAACTGGGCTTAAATTTCCATTTTCAAGTATTTTGCACATATGCATTTTGTATGGGTATTACTTATAAGAACTTGCTCAAAATGAAATGTGAAACTCATTTATATATGTCATCCATAACTTTAATGATTTTTCCCTGCCTTCTCAAGCAATTCAATAGATGCCTTGAGGTTACCTTGCCCTTCTGGGAGGCTCAGAATACTTCCCAATTTGGAGTTGCCTGTGCCCTGTGGTTATAAAACAGAACAGTCAAAACACAAAGCAACGCTCATTTTAAAATAAACTACCCCAAACAATATGGAATAGATTGATTTGGTTCTAAATAGGGATGGGAGTATATTCTAGGGCTATGCATTCTTTTTCAGAGGAATGCGAAAGTGCAATGAACCTTTTGTTCAATTTGGCATTTGTGACAAGCTAAACAAAATAGGAATGAAGGAGTGAGCCCTGATCCATCAGGTCCTATTTGGGTCTCTTTTCCCCCCTTACTTTACTTTCCGCTAGCCAGTAGTAGCTGGTGTTGCCAAAGCAGCCCCCATGTTGGATCAGAAGATCCATATTATATAGTTGAGATTCTCATGAAATCAAATACTAAAGCTGGAAGAAGGCTATCTTGGGATGGCAGGAAATGCTCCCCTTCCCATTTTGTACCGTAATGAGACACTGCCTAGCCAGGCACTCAAGCATTTAGGACAGTGCTAGTCCAAATGGTGTATCTTCAACTGCATACATCATTCACTCAAATCAAATCTTGCCCCTGATGGATTCCAGCACTGAGCAGTGGATTGTATTTCCAGAGTCCCAGTTCTAATATCCTATTATTCCATTATTGGCTCATGAAGGGCATCACCTCCTTTTATTTATTTATTTGTTACTTTTCTATACCACTCCATACAAAAAAAAAAAAAGTCCCTGGGCAGTGTACAATCTAAAAAACTATTAAAATACTACAACAAAAACATTAAAAAGCTGTTTCTCCAACAGCTAATTTTACAGAAAACACTCCCATAACCCTTCACATAGCACACCCAACCTGATCCTTTTGTCACCAGAATGGAAGCCCTTTTAGAGGCCTTTCCTGTCTCTTGTTGCCTTTGTTTTGACCCTCAGAATTCACCCTGGAATCTTTTGTCAGTGTTCTTATGAGAACAACCTGCTGGCACATACCCTTCTTCAGTTTCTCCAAGTAATCTGAGAATAGTGGCTTCCATGCACTCCAGCTACCCTGCACTTCCCACTTTGGGACTCAGCTTATTGACAACATGCTCTCCAGCAGTCCCATTTAGAATCCTCAACTTGGGCACTTGTCAGACTTGTTGTGGGTTATAATTTTTACCCCCCAGTTAATTAGCAGAGCAGCACTAAAGCACTAACAAACTGCTTGGAGCGATGCAGCCTACTTCCTGTTCTCTTGACTCTTGCCCGACATGGCTAATACTATCTGGCAGGGAGGCTGCTGTAGAAGGCCTAGTACAGATCATGAATGCTTCTCTGAGGGAGGGCAGGATGCCTCCTTGTCTTAAGGAGACAATTATTAGACCACTTCTTCAGAAGCCTGCCTGGGATTCCTCAGAGTTGAGAAACTATAGGCCTGTCCCCAACATTCCGTGGCTGGGCAAGGTAATTCTGAGGGTGGTGGCCTCCCAGCTCCAGACCGTCTTGGAGGAAACTGATTATCTGGACCCATTTCAGACCAGCTTTCGGGTGGGCCATGGGGTGGAGACTGCCTTGGTTGGCCTGATGGATGATCTCCAATTGGCAATTGACAGAGGAAGTGTGACTGTTGGTCCTTTTGGACCTCTCGGCGGCTTTCAATACCATCAACCATAGTATCCTTCTGGAGTGTCTGATTGGGTTGGGGTGTGGGAGGCACCGCTTTGTAGTGGTTCCACTCTTACTTCTCAGGCAGATTCCAGATGGTGTCCCTTAGGGACTGTTGTTCTTCAAAAACTGAACTTCGGTATGGTGTCCCTCGGGGCTCTATATTGTCTCTGATGTTGTTTAACATCTACATGAAACTGCTGGGAGAGATCATCAGGAGATTTGGTGCAGGGTGTTATCAGTATGCTGATGGCACCCAAATCTTTTTCTCCATGTCAACAACTTCAGGAGAAGGCACAACCTCCTTAAATGCCTGCCTGGATGCAGTGATGGGCTGGATGGAAGGTAACAGGCTGAGGCTGAATCCAGATAAGACAGAGGTACTTATTGTGCGGGGTAAGAACTCGGGAGATGATTTTGATCTGCCTGTTCTGGATGGGGTCACACTACCCCAGAAGGAACAGGTACGCAGTCTGGGTGTGCTTCTGGACACAAAACTCTCCCTGGTCTCCCAGGCTGAGGCAGTGGCCAGAAGTGCTTTTTATCAGCTTCAGTTGATACGACAGCTGCATCTGTTTTTTGAGCTAAATGACCTCAGAACACGTCAGCTGGTCAACTCCAGACTTAACTGCTACAATGCATTCTAGATGGGGCTGCCTTTGTATGTAGTCCAGAAACTGCAGTTAGTCCAGAATGCGGCAGCCAGGTTGGTCTCTGGGTCATCTCGGAGAGACCATATAACTTTTATCTTAGAAGATATACACTGGCTGCTGACAAGTTTCTGGGCAAAATACAAGGCTTTGGTTTTAACCTATAGAGCCCTAAACAGCTTGGGTCCTGGGTATTTAAGACAACATCTTCTTTGCTATGAACCACACTGCCCATTGAGGTCATCTGGAGAGGTTTGTCTGTAGTTGCCACCAGCTCATCTGGTGGCTACTCGGGGACGGGCATTCTCCATTGCTGCCCCAAGGCTTTGGAACACACTTCCTGCTTAAATAAGAGCCTCCCCATCTCTTACAACTTTCAAAAAGGCAGTCAAGATGCATTTGTTTATCCAGGCTTTTAATTAGATATTGTTTTAATTGTGTTTTAATAGTTTTAACATTTTAAATTTTATTTGTTGAAATGTTTTAATCTTTTTATTGGTTGTTTGGTTGTTTTGTTGTAAACCACCCAACGAACTTGTGTTTGGGGTGGTATAAAAATGTGTTAAATAAATAAATAAGCTACCCACTCCAGTTACAGAGTAGTTTATAGAGTTTAGTTGTTGCAGCTATTTAGAGAAGACACATGGGGATTCTTGTAGAACTATATACTAAGTATTTATTGGTGAAGTACACTTTGGATAGGAAAGACCTAATCCTAATCTATACAACTGCATACGGAATAGGTAGGGAGAGAGAGAGAGAGAGAGAGAGAGAGATTGAGATTTCCATCTGCCCTCTAAGAGGAAAGGAGGGGATTCTGACTCTCACAGGAAATACCTGAAGAGTCATATCAGGGGTCATAGAGTAGAGACAGGTAGAACAGCTAGGGAAACCCTTACTCACTATCTGTACTCTCAATGTCCCTAGTGGTCATTAGGATAGTTGGTGCAAAAGGTCAATGTACTGGAACTCCAAGAAGAGTCCCAGACACTTTTGAACTAGGAGTGTGCACGGAACCATTTTTGGTGGTTCCATTCAAATTTGAACCGAATTCAAATGGAAAACACTGGTCTACAAACCGGTTTCGGAAAACCTGCCTCTAGTCCATTCAATTGAATCAAGCCCAGTTTGAGAGGCTATGCTTGTAAAGGGGACTCTAGTGACGACCCCCCTTTACAAGCAAAGGGAAATTCTGCCTTTAAAAGATTTCTAAGGGCAGCTAGTGTGGTGTTGAGATGGCACCTTACTGATAGCAGCAGCTCTTCTAAACCCAGGTGCTCTCCCCACCAGCAGGGCAGCCCCTATAGTGGCAGTGCAGTTCCGGCCTCCACACATCCGGGGAAGCTGGAACCATGCCGCTGCTGCACGGGCTGCACTACTGGGGGGAGAACTGGGGTTTAGAAGAGCCACAACCAACGGTAAGTTGCCGTCTCACCATGCCCCCTCCCCAGCCGCCCTTAGAAATATTTGAAAGGCAGGATTCCCTTTTGCTTGTAAAGGGGAATCCTCACCAGATTCCCCTTTACAAGCATCACCCCTCAAACCAGATCAAACCGTTCCATAATGGACCGAGCCCCGTTTGTCTCTAACTCAGACCAGCCACCCTTTTTTGAGGCCAGTTCAGTTGGAGTTCAAACCGGTTGTATTGGGCTGGTTCAAATCAAACCCAGTTCGATTTGAACCAGTTCTGCACACCTCTACTTTGAAAACTTTGGACTGGATGCTAGCTCAGTACCTCAAGGTGCTGATCCAGCCCTGGTGAAGGCTTCACTGATGTGTGAAAAACCCCTTGAGCCCCTCCTTGGAATCTACCACTCCCCCTTCAATGAGTTGCTGCTACAGGAGACTGAAAGATGTAAAACCTGTGCTTCCCCCCTTTCTGTGTTTATCCCCTTTTTTCAATCTCTACTTTCATTTTCCTCACAAGTTACTTCACTTTTGTCCTCCTCCCCCCTCCTTTATAAAAGAGACTTCAGCTCCTTTTCCTTCCAAGCCATTACACATCACCTGATTATTTGATTTGTCCTGACCTCTTCCTTTGGAAGTCCTGGTCATCTTGTTCATCTCCCTTGAGATACTCTACTTTGATGCTTCACTATCCAGAGTCATGTTTCTAAGTTATGCATGTGTTGCTCTTCCTAATTTGTTTTGAGTGCAAGTGTTCTGGGCCAATTCTACTACACAGACATAAGTCCATCTCACAGTCTGGTTAGAGTTTCATAGCTGCAGAAGGGAAGCAGGTCCAGAGGTGCACCAAGGTAATTTTGAAAGCTGGACCTAAAGGCCTTTTGGAGGACCTGCTCCCCTGCAAATTAAACATCATCATGCTCTTCCGGGTGACCATAACACCCAGGACATACTAAAGAGGATTTGGGGGCTCCCCAGCAGTGTTTCCTTTAACAGGAATTCCCAGATGTTGTTGACTACAACTCCTAGCATCCTCAGATGCAGTGGCCTTTGCTTGAGGATTATGGGAGTTGTAGTCAACAACATCTGGGAATCCCTGTTAGAGGGAACACTGACCCCCAGGGGAAGTAGAGGCCCTGGACTTCGGCCCTGAAATCCGGGGTAAGAGTGCCTCTGAGCAGGTATCGCGTGTCCCAGGGTAATTCCCCCAGAACTGATGACGTGTCATATGGAGAACTGCCACAGGGCACACAAACTAGGTGTATATGTGTGAAAGACACATGGGTTTAAGCAAGCATGGAAAAACTAGGAGGGAGGGAGGAGAGAGGAGGGAAACTGGGCAGCTTCAAACAATCACCACCAAATAAGTAAGCTGAGAAATGGAGGCTCAAAGTAAGTGTACGCTCTCTATGGCTGTGTTGTGTGAAGCCACCAGCCTCCAGTTGCTGTTCAGCATTACCAAGATTCTACTGACTTCTACCCAACTTCAACTCTTGGCTACAGAAGTCAGGTGAAAGTTGGGAGGATCTTGATAGCATAGCATGGGAACAAATGGATGATAGATCACATGACATGCCTGCTAAGTGTGCATGCTCACTGGGAATTTTCAGTTCCTGGCTTACCAGGTTGAAGGTTGTTGTATGAATCCACCCAGTGTCAACTCATATTCATTCATATATATATATATATATATATATATATATATATATATATATATCTCGTAAGCAAATCCTAATTGCCCATAGGAATGTGCAGCAATCCTATGCATGTTTACTTGGAAATAAGTGCCATTGAATTCATTGGGACTTACACCCCTGTAAGTGTGCTTAGGTTTGCAGCCATAGAAGATCAGGCTCTGGAATACCAAAAATGTTATCTCTTTATCTGTTTTGCAACCAATATGAATACAAAATGTTATATAGAATAAAGGCATGGTTCTATGAATGCAAAACTATTCTCCATCTTAACTATGCTGGCACAACTGTGCCAGCATAATATGGACCAGATTCCCCATCAGAAAACCTCCATGCAAGTGGGTGGGGGTGGGTTTGTTTCTCTGAGAGTTTTTTTTTTTAATTAAATCAAAGGGGTGTTACTTTAGCTACTACTTTTTCTTGCAAAAATAATCAAGCACCCCCATCTCTTATTCTTATTTTAGGATGCCCTTTCTGCACTAAGCAGGGATCAGCTGTACCTCCAGGGATAAACGTTGTGATTTATATTTATGAAAGAGCAAAAACAGGAAAAAAATGTAATCCAAATACTGAGGAATTCCACACCAGGAAGTCTATAACTATTCACAGGTCTGTAATATACACAACTTGCATCCAGTAACGAATGCCTCTGCACCTACAATTACACCATTGTGCCAATTTATTGGATTTCACAATACATACCAAATGTGAGATTACCCACAGTCCCGAGACCACTGAGCACAACGGAAAGAGTTATGTTCAAGGCAGGAGCCTTAATGCTCTGTATTTCCTTCCTGAAGCCCCTTTAAATCAACTCCTTGCCATCAACATTCTTTACAGGTTCTTATTTATTTATTTCTGAAACTTATTTTTTATAGACTTCTTTACTATGGGAAGGTTCATGTAAGAGACAAATGAGCTGAAGTAATGGTTCAGTTATACTGCGGAGCTTGTTTGCAGAGGGAGAAAGCTCTTTGGTTGCTCTCTTTATTGATCAGTGGCTGGAAACTTAATGTACTTAATGTATGTCTTGAAGAAATTGTGTGTCTGGAAAGCAAAAGCATAGGTCACAGCATCGGCTTGAAGTCTTGAAGAAATGCCCAAGGTTTTGCAGTGGTGGTAGTACCATGTGGTGGTGGTGGAGTAGGGGGTCAGCCGCAGATCCCCAAAGTGGCAAAATAAGGCTTCTTTGTGAAATGATGCTACAATACAATTTTATTCCTTGCATTAACAACAAATACATTGTAAGCGTGAGGATCAGACCAACTCCTAGCTCCGGGCTGCTCAACTTTGGTCCTCCTACAGATTTTGGCCTACAGTTCCTACAATCCTTGGCCACTGTGGCTGGGGATTATGGAAGTTGTAGTCCAAAAACAGCTGGGGGGCAGGGCTAAATTGAGCAGGCCTGTCCTAGGTAGAGCCTGGACTAGGAATAATGTATGGTATGGGTAAAATCAAATCCCCGTTTGGGAGGTTACATTTATTACTTGCACTGTAATGCATTGCAATCCTTCTGTCGGTCCCTGATTTCCGAGATGTTCGGGGCTGTAGGACCCGTGAAAGGGCCTTTTCAGTTGCTGCCCCGCTCCTTTGGAACTCTCTCCCCCTACAGATCTGGCTAGCCCCTTCCTTACCGATCTTCAAATCACTATTGAAGACTTTTCTTTTTCGCCAGGCTTTTGCCCTGTAGTTTATTTTTCTGTTCTTTGGTTTTAATTAAAAACTTTAGTTTTTAATTTAGAATGTCGTTTTAATATTGCCTGTTTGCATGTTGTTGTGCACCGCCCGGAGTCTTCAGAATGGGCGGTATATTAAATGTCTCTAATAAATAAATAAATAAATTGTTATCCCAATGTACTGGACGCTCCTCCCCACATTTTATGCTCACAACAGTCCTGTGATTGCATTAGGCTGGGAGAAAGTGACTAGCCCAAAGTCCCCTTGCAAATTTCATGGATGAGTGAAGATTTGAATGTAGGTCTCCTTGATCCTAATCCATATTCTAATCACTCTGGCTTCCACTGTGGCCAGGAGGAGGTGTGGAGGGAACTGTTCCATTGACGCTTGTGTTAAACCTGCAAAAGGCAGGTCTGAGACTGCAGGTGAGTAGTTTGTAAGGATCATACCCATAGTTAGTTTGGAAGAGCCCCGTTCAAGGATTATGAAAGTGGGGATGCTATACAGGACTAGGGATGTGCAAACGGGTTCGAAACTGAACTGGTTCAAAGATGAACCAGTTCAGTTCAAAGGCTTGGGGTCGAGCTGAACCACCCCTGGTTCAGCTCGACCCCAGACTGACACCCCCGGCCCATTCGGTGTGTGTGTGTATATATATATGTGTCTCTCTGTGTGTGTATATGTATGTGTGTGTGTATATATATATATATCCCCTCCAGGGGGGGTTCTCCATGGTGGCGGGGGTGTGTGTGCCCACGGAGGTTCCCTCCTTCAAAAACGGCCCCATTTGGCCATTCTTCGGCCGGTTCAGACCTTTCCCCTGGTGTGGCAGCCATTTTGGAGGCTGCCTCACCTGCGCAATGGACCTCTGTGTGGCCTAGCCTGGGAGAGAGAGAGAGAGAGAGAGAGAGAGAGAGAGAGAGAGAGAGAGAGAGAGAGAGAGATTTGAACCCCAAATCCCCATTACTTGAATAAGATAGGTTACACATGCATGCTTGTGCAACAGGTGCGGACCCTGTGGCATGCTTCGTGTGGTTTAAAAGTGTAATTGCAATAGTGAAATTGCAAAACAGCACAATTTTGGAACTGTCTGTGCCTTCCCATGGCTTCACAGTCTTCTTGCATGAGCGCAACTTGGCTGATTGTGCAAGTGCAGCATTATGATGTCATCCATTATTGGGCTAAATTTTCCAATGGTCTGGTTTATCAGAAGACAGCTTCCTCTTTTCCCTGATTGAGCTAAATGTGTGGCAGATTTCCCCATCTTTATGGAAATACAAAGAGACAGTGCAATGCAGAGTTTAGAGTGTTGTACCAGGGCCGGGGGGGGGGGGGGCTGAGTTGAAATCCCCATTCAGCCATGAAACTCACTGGGTGAGTCTGGGCCAGTCACTTCTCTCTCAGCCTAACCTACCTCACAGGGTTGTTGTAAGGATAAACATAACCATGTACACCGCTCTGGATTCTTTGGAGGAAGAGTGGGATATGAGCATGTCTCTAATACACACAACCATCAGGGACATCTTTTTGGGTGTCCCAGAGCACTTCCTGTGGAAGGGGAGGTTGTAAAAATGTCCCTCCCCCACCACTGAGCCAGCAGCGAAGCTGAACCTTTTGAAAGAACTGGACCTCTAACTAGGACAGAGCCATTTTCAAATGTACACCAGAAGACCCATTAAACAAACTGTGCAGCATCCAGAGTAGTGAACGGACAGTATGACTGTACTCGTGATGCGATATTTATTTCGTGGAAGAAGCATCAGGAGCATGTTGATACTGGCCAAAGATAATAAGGTATTGATTAGTGTTAGATCCACCCTCCCAGAAAAATAATTTGAAAAACACACCCCTTTATTTTCAAGGATTAAATGAAAGTGCTTTCTTCAAAGAGGGCATGTTCTTCTATTGTCCTTGCCCATTGTACAATTTGTGTGGATTTCTTTCCTGGTGACTTTTAGATGGATGTTAGATCCAAAACTAATTTAAGGAAACGGACATGTTACATACTCATTTATCCAAAGCACTGTGTGTTTTAGCACTCCTTGTAGCAAAAGCATCAAAATGTAGTTTTGCCTTTTGAGTTCGCCATATGCTGGGAGTGAGAAATGAAGACCAATTCAAATACAAGCAATGCACACAGTGCATTTCAGACTAATATTGTTTCTGAGTGGCTATCATTGGAGAGCTTAATCTATCAAGGTGGGCAGCAATGCCTGATTGAGCATTGCTGAGCAGGGCTGCACAACTTCAGCCTTCTGGCTGTTGTCAGACTACAGTTCTCATCATCCTCAGACACAATGGCCAAAAGTCAAGGATCATGGGAGTTGTAGTCCAACAGTTGGAGGGCCAAAGTTGTGCAGCCCTGGTTAGAGAAAGAATCCTGTGATCTCCTCCAAATGTGGTATTTGGCAGATGATATAAGGACCTGTCCACCAAACTGCACCCTAATCTAGATCTACAGGAATCTGGAGGATTATACTGCAGAAACAGGTCACTTTCCCAGTATGAAGAATGGGTAAACCACCTTCAGCAAGCCCACACAATGAAACGGGTTGCTTCAGCATCCGAGTCAGAGATTGCCATACAGAATGTATGGGACATCACTGTTACCATGCTTGATCAGCTTCATGTCTCTTATATGAGTGTATATTTAATTTGTGTGTCTGGGGCAAGGACACCAACTCAGTCCGGGGGGATACTCTTTGGTGGAATTACTGGACGCTAAGGTAACTCTTCCCTTCTGCATCCAACTCTAACCAGCCAGGGAAACAGACAGCTATCCATCCACTAGAGCAAGCCCAGAAAAAAACTAATAGAAAAGCAGCAACTGTACCTAACCTTTGATCAGATCCAGGCAGTGTATCTTACTCCAAGGGGCAAGCCAAGACAGGAGGATAGGACTTTTTTAAAAAGAAAATTTTATGGAACACACAATAATCAATTGTTGTATATTGGTGGCAAGAGTGGATATAGTAGAGATGATCTGAAGGCTATTTTATTGAAGGGAGGGAGAAGAGTAGGATGACCAAGTCAAAACTGCAAGGAAAGTGAACGTGGAGTTGAAAAGGGGAGAGGAAAAGGAAGAGCAAGAAAGAACACTTTACTTCTCCTCTTGTTACAGAGAGATGAAAAATCTCAAAGGGGACAGGTAGATCTCAGGGTGGAGATCCAGCTTCCATGCTGCAGTAAGGCCTTCACTGGGTTGGATAGGCTTCCTAGGCTGATAGGCTGACACTTAGTCCAGGAGGATACAATCATGTCTGGGTGCTTGGCAAGCACCTATTTTCCAGATTCCAAGCTGGGCATGTGCATATGGCCCAAATCAGGTTCAGGTTCAGGTCCATAAAAATTGTGCAAAGTGACACTCAGCTGGAGGTCCCAGAGGAGACTTGGGCAGATTGTCAGTCAGCAATCCTGGTTCAGAAATCACAATAAGATCAGGGGGCTCAAATCATCGCAGGGGTTAAATAAAGGGGGGGAAATGGGAGGCTTCCTAATAGGGGTGTCTTGGAGAGCAAAAGACAGTAAGGTCATACACATGACCTTTGGTTGGGTGGAGAGGGTGGTGGAGGAGGCAGAGATGGACCTACTTTTCCTCCAGATGACTGTTGATTTCTTGCTTGTTGTGCCGCTGTGTGTCCACATGATCTGCACTGCTCCGTGCAGTGCAGATCTCTGGAGGCTGGGATTTCTTTCCCTGGCCTCCAGGAATCCCACAATGCACTGCATGATGAGCATGGTACATTGGGAGATTCCCCCGGGAGTTGGGTACTCTAGCATCTGACTCTGTATATGCTCAGGCTGTGTGCAGCCTGAGCATACACACGGCCCTGGACCTGGGATTAGTGATGTGCGGTTCGGTCCGGATCCGGATCGGTTCGTCCCGAACCGGTCCGGATCCGGCGGTTCGATCCCGGACCGAATCGGGCCCTTCTGGGACCGATCCGGACCGAATCCGAGTCGGTTCGGCTCCGAACCGGCTCGGGTTTCCCGAACCGGTTCGGGAGTTCAATTGAGTCTCTGGAGTGTCCCTTTAAAGTTTGAAGTGTGTCCTCCATTTTGTGGCTCATTCCTGAAACTTTTGCTCCTAGCATCCATTTTGTGATGCTATTTTCAGGCATTGTATTGGCTGCGCTATTGATCCTTTGATTGGCCAGAATGAGTCCTTTGGTCTGGTAGGCTGCTTGGCTGTTGCACTGTTGAGAGCTGGCACCCTGTTGGCCGTGGGGGAGTGCAAAGGTGGGGGCTCCCAAAGGAGGGAATTTCAAACCTATATAAACCCAAGCCTCTTCTCTGGAAACTTCTCTTGGCTGCAGTTGTGGGATCATCTCTGAGACCTTGCTTGCTCTTTTGCTGCTGGTGTCTGCTGTGAGTCCCTGCTGACTGTGTGTCACATTAGTGTGTGTCTGTCTCTCTGCTCTCTGTGTGTGTTGTTGTGTGCCACCTTGTCCATCTGCCCTCTGTCTGTCTCTGTCCAAACCTCTTTAATACTTTCCCCTCAACTTTTTCCAACTTTTCCTGTTGTGTGTTTTCTGTTCTCTTCACCCTTTCTCTCTCAACCCTTCTTCCAAAGTTTTGGCTTTCCCTCCTTCCCCCCCCCACCCCCCTCTTCTGCATTGCTTTCCTGTTTTTGTGCCTTGCCTGACTTTTGTTCCACTTTTTGAGTTGCATTCAATTATTGCTTCTGTGTAAATTTATATATTTGCTGATTTTGGTTTTTAATTAATAGCTATTGTTATTGCTGGCTGCCTGTCTGAGTTGTGTTTCTGAGGATTTAGTTTATATTATTGCTGCAATTTGATTCCTTGTGTTCTGATTTTGATTGTTAATTTGTTCCCCTCTGGCCCTGCTCCTAGCTTCCCCCCTCCCTCCCTCCCTCCCACCCAGATAAGATTGTTTCCCTCCTGTGCTGCTGCCTGTTGAGCCTTGCATTCTTTGGATTTCTTTGTGGAATTAGGTTCTGGTTTTGGTTTTGCTCCCTGTGTGTGTCACCCACTCCCCCAGTCCCTCCCCCTGGTAGTTGTAAACCCCCCCCCCCCCGCCCTGAGACTTTCTGGCTGCCCTTTGGTTTCCTTTTTTTTACTTTGTGTATAGATTGTTTGGATTCAAATTTGATTGTTCCCCTGTGGTCCTGCTCCTAGCTTCCCCCCTCCCTCCCCTCCAGAAACCCACTCCCCCCACTGCCACCTCCTCCTCCACTCCTGCCCTGCCTGCCCCCTCCCACCCAGACTGAGTGTTGTTCCCCATCCTCCCTGGTGCTGCTGCTGCTGCCTGTTGAGTCCTGTCTTAGTTACTTTGGTTTTTTGTGTGAAATCAATTAGCTTCTTTTGGTTCTGGTTTTGCTGTGTGTGTGTCCCATTCCTCCCTGCTGGTTGTTGTTGGTTCCTCTCCCCCCCCCCCAGACTTTCTGCCCATTGTTCCCAGGTGTTGTTTTTTTTTTTACCCCAGGCCCCCTGCCACAGACTAGCCCCCAACCACACACACCCTCTCTGCTCCCCCCACCCCACCTCTTTTCCTCCTTGCCCCCGACTCTCTCCACTCACCCCAGGCCCCCTGCCACACACTAGCCCCAACCACACACACCCTCTCTGCTCCCCCACCCCACCTCTTTTCCTCCTTGCCCCCGACTCTCTCCACTTACCCCAGGCCCCCTGCCACACACTAGCCCCCAACCACACACACCCTCTCTGCTCCCCCCACCCCACCTCTTTTCCTCCTTGCCCCCGACTCTCTCCACTCACCCCAGGCCCCCCTGCCACACACTAGCCCCAACTACACACACCCTCTCTGCTCCCCCACCCCACCTCTTTTCCTCCTTGCCCCCGACTCTCTCCACTTACCCCAGGCCCCCTGCCACACACTAGCCCCCAACCACACACACCCTCTCTGCTCCCCCCACCCCACCTCTTTTCCTCCTTGCCCCCGACTCTCTCCACTTACCCCAGGCCCCCTGCCACACACTAGCCCCAACCACACACACCCTCTCTGCTCCCCCCACCCCACCTCTTTTCCTCCTTGCCCCCGACTCTCTCCACTTACCCCAGGCCCCCTGCCACACACTAGCCCCAACCACACACACCCTCTCTGCTCCCCCCACCTCTTTGGACCGCTGCTACTGCTGTGTCCTCCCCCCACACCTGAATCCCCCCTCCCTGCTGCGCTGCGCTTCTCCTCTCTCCTCTTTCTCTCTATCATCTCTCTTTCTCCTCTCTCTCTCTTTCTTTTCTCTCTCTCTCCTCTCTTTCTCTTTGTCCCTGCCCCCCCTCTCTTTTCTCTCTCTCTTAGTCTTTTCTCTCTCTGCTCCCCTTCACTTTCCACCTCCTCTCCCACAGCTGCAGCCACACACAGTAGCCTACCCACCTGGCGGCTGCCATCGGTTTTTTTTTCTTTTTATAGTTTTTGGTTGATTTTGTCTCTGCTTGGGGGTGAGTTGAGCGACACAAACAGTGTTGTCTCCTCACTTCTGCCCCTCCATCGTTGTTGAACTACCCCGGTTGCCTGTGTGCCTCGTGCGGCCGCCCTGCTGTGTCTCAGCCCAGGGTGGCTGGCTGGCGGCGGCGAATCAGTGACCAGCAGTGAGCGGCAGGAGAAGGACCGGAAGAAGAGGGGTTAGTGCGTGTGCGATTGTGCACCTTTTGTTGCCCCTTTCTCTCCCTAGCTGGCGGTTTTAAATAGGGACACCCCTATTCTGAAATGCATTTGGGTGTGGGGAGGAGGGAGGGAACCTTGGAGAGGAGATGTACTGTTGTAAAACTTGTGTCTTCATGCCCATGCCCAGTAAAGAAATTGCTGCTGTGTGTTGCGTTGCATTGCATGCGTCTTGCAGGTGGTTTTTGAACAGGTGCCTTCCAGAGTGCTTCCTTGCCTCTGGGGCAGTCTGAGTGGGGTCCAGGGTTCTGATGCGATGCTGCCACTGCTGGGCCCATGCCATGCCAGAGTGCTTCCTTGCCTCTGGGGCAGTCTGAGTGGGGTCCAGGGTTCTGATGCGATGCTGCCACTGCTGGGCCCATGCCATGCCAGAGTGCTTCCTTGCCTCTGGGGCAGTCTGAGTGGGGTCCTGGCTGGTCTCTGATGCTGCCACTACATGCTGGGCCCATGCCATGCCAGAGTGCTTCCTTGCCTCTGGGGCAGTCTGAGTGGGGTCCTGGCTGGGCTCTGATGCTGCCACTACATGCTGGGCCAATACACACGCATGATGATGATCATGATGTTCAATCCATGAGGCTGCCATCAAGTGTTTGCTGCTGCTTGCTTGCCATGGCATTGGGCAGGCAGAGTCACAGAGTGGGTGGGTTCAACCTCTGTGTTGGTGTGACTGGGTTCTGGTTTTGGTTGTGTGCAATTTAGAGTCACTAAATAGGCTGCATTGAGTTTGAACCACCCCCCAGAACCCACACTTTGTGTTCCAGTTCACTAAATAAGGGTTTCCTCCTTTGATCTGCAGGTTCCCAAGCGTTGACTGCATCCCTCCCCCACCCCCGGTAGGTGCTGTGCCCTCCCCCCATCCACTCCCCCCCCCAAAAAAGCTAAAAACTTGCCACCCACACCACAACTACTCCACCCAACTGCCCGTGCCACCCTCCCACACCGGGGTTCCACCCTTTAACCCCCTATTTTTCTAAAAAAAACCCCTCCCAGACCCATCTCCCCAATTGGCTTGGTGGTTGACTCCCAAATTCAAAAAGGACACCCTCCCCCTCACTTCGATTGGCTTCCCCCCCCATATCAAAAAGTCTTCCTTTCCCCCCCATTGGCTTCCTTTTTTCAAAACAAACTTCCCCCCCGCCGCCTCCAAATCAGCTGCCTTTTTTTGGCCCCTAAGCCCCTCCAAATTATTTTTTTGACCCTGTCTGGCCTTCCTCCTAAAGTCTCCCTCCTTCTGACCTAGCAGCATGTCTGAGCGCCGTGTGGCGGGCAGGGCTCGCTCAAGGCTGGCAGGCAGAGGTGGGAGAGGCCAGGTGCGGGGTGCGCCTGCGGCACGGGGAGGGAGAGGACGCGGGGAGCCTGAGGACACCCCAGTTCTCCCCATTGGAGAATTCTTTGCTCCGGCCCCATCTTTGGTGCGCAGGATTCAGTTCCCCACGCCTGCTGCCGCCAATCGCGGCAGAGGCAGAGGCACTGTTAGGGCTGTGGCGGGTCCCTCCTCGCCGGCGGCACCAGGTGCTGCTGAGCTACCGCCAGTTGTTGAGGTGGAGGAGACTGTGGAGTTGGAAGAGCAGGTAGAGGGCGGTGAGGACCGTGCGGCTGGCAGCGATGCAGCCAGGTTCTCCCTCCCTCTGGGGCCCCTTCCCCCTATCCTTTCGCCGCTCAGTGGGGCCCCCCCTCGTGAAGCCCGACACTCTGGTGGGGAGCGGTCTGGCGAGGTGGTGGAGGAGAGGCCTGCCTCTCCGATGCCAGTTCAGCCGGGCCCTTCCTCCGCTGTGGAGGGCGGAAGGGGCGGGTTGGGTGGCAGCAGTGGGCAGGCAGCGGCGGCCGCCCCCCCCCTAGGACTGCAGCCACCCTGCGAGAAACGGCCTAGGACGGCGCCCAGGGCGCAGGAGGCCAAGGGCAGTGGTGCATGGGTGCATTTTGAGGTTCCTCAAGATGACCCATTCCACGCCCGCTGTGTCCACTGCAGGATGCTTGTCAGCCGTGGAAGGGACCCTGCGCACCTGGGTACGACGCCTATGTGGAGACACCTAGAGCGTCACCACCCAGGTCTCAGGGGACAGGCTGGCAGCGCTAGTGCGCCTTGTGCATCTGCCACTAGGGCGGGCAGCGGCAGTGTGCCAGCCAGCAGGCAGGCTACACTGCCCGTCCAGCGGTGGACGCAGTCCTCGGGCAGCCAGCGTATTGTTCGCGTGGACCATCATCACCTCACCCGCCTCATAGGGGAGATGATTTCCACCGATGACCAGCCGTTTCAGGTGGTCGAGAACAACGGCTTCCGCCGTATTCTCCAATACCTGGCTCCCGAATACGTCATCCCCTCAAGGACGACGTTCAGCCGGAACGTGGTCCCCTCCCTGTACCGCCGGTGCAGGGAGCTCGTGTCGGCCGAGCTGCGTGCAGCTCCGGCCGGGACAAGCGTGCATTTCACGACTGACCTCTGGACCAGTGTCAGTGGGATGCACGCTTCTTTCCTGGCCCTCACTGCCCACTGGTGGGGACCGGAGAGTGAGGGGACCTCCGCGGGCGATGCTTCCGGGTCCGGCGCGGCTCCCGATGCACTACGGCACAGGTGGGCCGTCCTGCACGTGGAGACGATGGACACGAGGCACACCGCGGAGGAGGTGGCGGCCGTACTCGACCGCCAGATAGAGGAGTGGATTGGCGGGTGTCCACACCTCTCCCGCGGCTTCATTGTCACCGACAATGGAGCCAACGTTACCGCCGCTGTCGAGACAGTCATGGACTGTGTGAACATACGGTGTATGGCACACACGCTCCATCTGACCGTCAGGGACGCCCTTGGCCTTAAGGAGCTGAGGGCGTCCCAGGAGAAGGGGGCCCGCCCCATCGCAGGTGCTGTTGCTGCCACGGCCACGCTTGTGGATAAGTCCCGCAAGCTGGCCGCCCACTTCCACCGCAGCGAGAAGTCCAGGAGACTGCTTCGCCAGAAGCAGGATGACCTTGGCCTTCCTCGCCATCTCATCCCTACGGATGTGGAGACGCGGTGGAACTCCACCTTCCTCCTGTTCCAGCGCCTGTTGGAGCAGGAGAGAGCCCTTGTCGCCCTGGCGAGGGACGAGTCCTTGGATGTCTGCGACTTCTCGAACGCAGAGTGGAAGCAGATGTCCGAGGCGGTGTCGGCACTCGAGCCCTTCCAGCTTGCCACGAAGGGCTTGTGTGGCGACACCACTCCCTTGAGCCAGGCGCTGCCCACAGCTGTTGGTCTCGAGAAGCTGATGGGTGGACTCCATATCTCTCTGACCACGCCAGAGGGTCGTGCTCTGGCTGGGAGGCTGAGGTCTGGGGTTGACAAGCGGCTCGTTGATGTGCTGGGAGACAGGGAGGAGTATGTCCTCGCTTGTCTCTGTCACCCAGCCCTCAAGGGCAATGCCGTGAGTGCCGACGACTTGCCCAGGTGGAAGGGCATCCTGGTCGAGAAGGTTAGGGAGGAGGAGGCCGCTAGGGCCCGCAGAGACCAGGGTGTTGGTAGTGGTGCGGGGGCAGCCCTCGCGGCCCAACCCGCACCCAGCAGCAGCATGGGCGGCCAGCCGGCGTCAGCTTCCCCTTCCCCTCCCTCTTCCCAGTCCAGCAGCGCGGCATCCCAGGCGGCGCCATCGCAGCAGCCATTTGCTACCGACTCGAGATCCGCCCAGTGGTTTCAGCGGTTCTGCTATGGCGCCATGCCTGGTATGCGGGAGGCTCGACCTGCCAGGCCCCCCTCCAGTGCTGAGCAATGCGTTGCGCAGTACTTGGAGGAGCCTGTGGAGGGAGACGGCGTGGACTGCGCACAGTTCTGGGCGAGCCGCCGCCAAGTCTGGCCGGACCTGGCGGTGGTGGCTGTGCGCCTCCTCTCCTGCCCCCCAACCAGTGTCCAGAGCGAGCGGGTGTTTTCACGTGCCGGGGACGTGGTGACACCCTCTCGCTCCCGCTTGGACCCTGGTCTGGTGGAGCAGCTGGTCTTCCTTAAGGTGAACCTCCCCTTGTTGGGCTACCCCAAGCTTGAGTTTGAGACGGGCGAGTGATTACCGTGGGTTGCCCCATGGTTGGTCACCTGCCTGGCTCGACCTCTGCTTATCCCTACCCTCCCCCCTTCCACCTCTAGCTGAGCTGACGTGACAGATGCTGAGCCGTGCCAGCCAGTCGCAGCGTGTAGTGTGCCCACACAGAGATGCAGTTGTAGTAGTAGTTGTAGTGCTGCGACTGGCCAGATGTTTACAATGCCCACGCCCACCTAAAAAGAAACCCAATGCTGACCAGCACAGGCCCTTTATCTATCCACCTGTCAGCATTTGGGGACCTGGCGTGGGCACGGCACACCCCCCCAAAGTAGCACAGCCCACGGAGTACTAGACTTAGCGGCAGCGGCGGGTATACGTTCAAAAATGCAGTGTAGATATGTAAATACTGTATGTAAATAAACATGTAAATAATT
This sequence comes from Hemicordylus capensis, assembly GCF_027244095.1. Lineage (NCBI taxonomy): Eukaryota > Metazoa > Chordata > Lepidosauria > Squamata > Cordylidae > Hemicordylus > Hemicordylus capensis. The sequence continues at coordinate 331,077,187 of NC_069659.1, forward strand.
TTTTCTTTAAAAACCCCATGTCAAAATCAAGCCTCAAAATTATGCAAAAGAAAGAAAAAAAGGTGACAAAGGGAGAACAAAATGATGAATGCCAAATGAATTGATTTTATTGAAAATGTCACCAGAAATCATGTGTGGGGGGCTTGGTTTACATGGAGAAAATGATTGGGTGATTTTTTGAAATGAAACGAATGAATTATTATCATCTTATGTTCATCTTGATTGTGGTCACTGTTGATGTTGGCTGATGGCAAAAAACCCAAAACCATCAGAATAGCAATGAACTGGCTGCCAACACAACATATTGATTGATAACTGTGCAGGGGGGGAATTGGGTCTGTGTGTGTGTGTGTGTGTGGTGCAGGCTCAGTCTGTCTCTTCCTGTTGTGTGTCTGTCTGTCTGTCTGTCTGTGTGAATGGATGCCTAGCACTGTCTCTGTGTGTGGATGCTTTCTGTGTGTAGTGTGGTGTGTGTCTGTCTACATGTTTTTTTCCTCCCCCCTCCAACTCCCTCCATCCTTCCCCTCTCATCCTCTCCCCTTCCTCTTCACCACCTTCCATCCTCCCTCCCTTCCAGCCCACCACCGCCTCAACTGCCCCCAACCCCGGTCTGGCAGATGATGAGAGTCTGGTCTCTCCCACCGAAGCACACACGTGAGCACGTGTGTGCACAAATATGTGGCTGACCAACTCTGAGCCGGACCCTCCCCCCTTCAATCCCCTCTACATCCCTCTCCCCCTCCCCTTTCCTCCCCCCTGCCTCCCAGCCTCCCTCCCTGCCTCCCTCCCCCCTCCTAGCTAGCAGCGCACACATACACACACAAAACACCTGTGGTGGCAAACACCACCAGCACACATGCACTCACACTGGTGCCACCACCTCTGCCTTGGGCCTCTGTGTCCTTGAGCAGATATGTGGTGGTGGACCAGAGAAGCATTTCTTTCCAGCAAGGCAAAAGGCATGCACTCACTGCACACACACACACACACACACACGAAGAGGTGAAGACGAGAAGAGGCAACTTCTAGAACCAGCAGCAGCAGGTGAGTGTCGTGTAATTGTGTTGCTTCCCAAGGCCACTGCCCATGCTCAATGCTCAGTCTGCTGAAACTAAAGAACTAGCTACAGTCACCCTTCCTCACATGCAGCTCAGCTCAGCTCAGCTCAGCTGCACAGCACACTGACTAACTAGACACTACAGCTGGTGGTAGAAAAAACAGAAGTCTAGATTCTAGAAGATGTCCTGGTGGATTTTAAACTTTCAAATCTGTGCTAGGATTGCCTCGCCCGCCTCCTCCTCCTCCTCCTCCTCCTCCTGCCTGTAATTGTGCCCTCTCCCCTTGCAGTTGCGCCGTCGTGATGGGTTGGTGATGTGCGTGCGCCGTCTACTTGTTAGCTCTCTCCTCCTCATGTTGGCTGGGCTTGCCAGGCACTGGCTGGCAGCAGCTGTTGGCTGTGTGCTAGGCTCAGGCTGTGGCGCGCGTGACTGGACTGGGAATGTTATTGTAGCGGCAACACTGGCTGTGGTGGTAGCAGTAGTAGCTGTTGTTGTTGCTGGGCTGGTGGCTGCTGGCCTGTGCTGACTCTGCGCACTTGGTCTGGTCTGGTCTGGTCATTGGGATGCAGATGTAGGGTGTGTGTGCATCATCCATGGGGAGCATCAGAGCAGAGCAGAGCAGGTTGGCTGGCTTCTGTCTGTCGGGCCTAGTCAGTGGCAGGCACTGAGTGAGGCGGTGGTTTCTTTGGGCATCACGTCACCCATCATGCGGAGCAGCAGGTCTGCTGCTCTGCTGCTCCGCCTCCTGCTTCTTCTCTGTGTGTGCTGCTCTTGTGCTTAGTGTGCTGCTCCGCTGCTGCTGCTGTGCTGGCAGGCAGCACAGCTGTGGCCTTTTTGTTAGATCAGAGAGTGGGTGTTGTCTCTCTGAGTGTCCTCCTCTTACTTGCTTGGATAGGAGTGGTGGTAGTAGGTAGGCATTAAGATGGACTGACTAGGTGTTACGTGTTAGGGCGCCCAGAGAGAGGCGCCAAAAAGATGGGGTGGCAATTGTTGGGTTGCTCCTAGTATTATTGGTGAATTTCTGAAGAAAATTTTTTTTTCCATTGGCTAGAATGGGGGTTCGGGGCTGCCCCAGACCCGCCTCTGTGGGGTGGCAGCACCCCCAAAGTGGGTCCGGGGCCATGGCAAAAATGCCCTCAGTCCCTCCCAGCAATCCCCGTAGAGATAGGAGTGATGGTTCTGTTGTTTTTCTGAGGTGTTCTGAGTGAGTGTGGATTCTGTGATAGCAAATGAGAGTGGATTCATGGTGTCTCATTGGAAATCTCATAAGCTATCATAGAATCTACACTCAGAATACCTCAGAAAAACAACAGAACCATCACTCCTATCTCTACGGGGATTGCTGGGAGGGACTGAGGGCATTTTTGCCATGGCCCCGGACCCACTTTGGGGGTGCTGCCACCCCACAGAGGTGGGTCTGGGGCAGACCCGAACCCCCATTCTAGCCAATGGAAAAAAAATTTTTCTTCAGAAATTCACCAATAATACTAGGAGCCACCAATTGCCTTGGGATTTTTGGGGTGGAGGACACCCATGGGTGGCTACCACCCACCCCAGCTTTTTTGCCCCTAAGGGCTCCACATTGTGAGTTATGGGCAAAAATTTATTTTTTGAAAAAAAATTGTAAAAAATCAGAGGAAGGTCCAATCGACTTGAAATTTGGGTGGCAGGTAGAACACAATGTCCCCTTCAAAACCAGCCACTTTTTGTGATCCGAACCGGTTCGGTTCGGATCCGAACCGGTTCGAAACCGAACCGGACCGGGGGGGTGGTCTGGCAAAACCAAAACCGAACCACCCCGGTCCGGTCCGGACCCGGTTCGGACCCGAACCGAACCGGGAGAACCGGTTTTATGCACATCCCTACCTGGGATCAAGGGCTTGCTCATGCCCTTTAACCTGGGTAAAAGCCTGGGTAAAAAACCTGGTCTACTAGGGGAGGCAGTGCTGGGATCAGCCTTCATCCCAGCACTGCACACAAGCAGCCCTACTCAGGTAGGACTGCCCTAACCTGGGTAAGGCTTCTCATGTGCACAGCCTCAGTGAGTGGCTATGTTAATTATCTAGGTGAGTGCTCATGAAGTTTGAATGAATGGTCTAAAGCAGGGTTTCTTAACCTTGGGCCATTGGTACATTACAGTGGAGTTAGGTTGGTCCATTCAGAATCTCATTATGCTAGGGCCTTTTTTCTTTCTTTGTTAAAATGCCAGAAGTGGTTCCTGGCTTTTCCAAGCTAGTAGCTTCAAGCCAAAAGCCTCTGCCCTACATGATAGTTTTTCTTGTTCAGAATAGATGGTTAAATCCAAATTGGTGCTTGGTAGCAATACTTCCTGCCAAGGAAATGCCCTATGGGCCCTCTCCTAATCATCTCTTTGCTGCCGGTTTGCACATGATCTGCCCCCCCCCCCCGCAAGAATTTAGGAAAACATGTCCCAGTGTGTTGAGTGGAGAAAAGGATGTGGGAAAACAACATTCTTATTGCATGTGGCTGGGTTGGTGGATGAAGTATTGTCCAAACTTGGCCTGAGACAGAATCATGTAAGAGAGCAACATTTGTACTGTAGTACTAATCAGCAGCGAGAATTGGACTGGATTATGAGTTTGGGGGATAAATCACCCCCTACTAAATCTGAAGAGTCTTACACCACATCCCAAAAGCTGGAATTCTTATGTTATTTCAAGGGAACTTGCTTGCAATATGCTTAGGATTGCAGCATTGGGTAGAAAAAAGTACGGTAATACTTTTTGTTTCTGCCTCAAAAACTTGAACATCTGCTTCGCTCATGATGGCTTTTGGTTGGGTTGAGCAAATTGACATCAAGGCAATTTTTTTTCCATACACGAAGCCAACTTTGAAGCATTTGGGAAGATTATATTCTCTTTTTATGATTTCAGACATTTATTTCTGCTGTGCTTGATGGAAGATATACAAATACTGTGAGGGCAGATGGACTGCATCTGTGAGTGCTTGGAGCTGAGGAACACGTTCTGCATTTTTCCTCCATGTACTTGTTTCTGCTTTCCAGTGAAAACTGGATGGATTGAATCTTCACCCACCAATAATAAAAGTTACTTTTTGTCAAGAAGTAGAATTGTGCATGGTAGAAAATCAAGTTAATGAATTTTCCCCAGCTTTTGCTAACTATTAAAATAGAGAGAGAAGTTTCAGCTAGGATTTGGGCTGTGTCTAGAGTGGTGGTTTGGACAAACCAACCCCTAATGAGATAAAGGAATGGACCAGTAGGATGTCGGGATATTTATTTATTTATTTATTTATTTATTTACATTTTATATCCCGCTCTTCCTCCAAGGAGCCCAGAGCAGTGTACTACATACTTAGGTTTCTCCTCACAACAACCCTGTGAAGTAGGTTAGGCTGAGAGAGAAATGACTAGCCCAGAGTCACCCAGCTAGTTTCATGGCTGAATGGGGATTTGAACCCAGGTCTCCCTGGTCCTAGTCCAACACTCTAGCCACTACACCACGCTTGCTCTCTATGCAAGAAAGATATATGTGCTACTATATGTGCTACTATATGTGCTACATATGTGTATGTAGCACACTGCTCTGAGCTCCTTGGAGGAAGAGCGGGATATAAATGTAAAAAAATAAAAATAAAATATGAATCTCAGTGTGTTCCCCCATTTAACTGTGTGGATCAATTTGTGGGGTCAAAGTGGAGCATCCAGACTCAGAGCAGTATGTCACTGGATACCAGATGCTGTGGAGCAACACACTACTGCCTTCATGCCTTTCTTCATGCTCATTGGGGCATCTGGTTGGCCTGAGCTGATTGTAAAGATAATCAACACTGTCCAGATTAATTCTGCTAAGAGAGCTTTGCTGTTAATAGTTACAGTTTTTACAAAATGGGCTTTTTTGCTTGGACATTATGCCTCAGATATTTGCTTGGATATTCTGCCTCAAGTCATTTGCCTTTCTTAGTCATTATTTAGACCAGGGATTCTCAACGTTGGGTCTCCAGATGTTATTGGACTTCAGCTCCCATAATTCCCAGATACAATGGCCTTTGGCTGGAGATTATGGGAGCTGAAGTCCAATAACATCTGGGGACCAAACGTTGAGAATCCCTGATTTAGACCATGGTATGTATATGAACCACTAGTCAGTTTTGTGTAGACTCCCACACATCTACTGGTTGCTGGGATTTTGGCAAAGGATGCTGGACAAGGTGGACAGTGTTTTGATCCAGCAAGGCACTTCTTATTTTCTACACAAGAGTGCATACTCAGAGTCTCTTAATGTAGTTTATTTATGCCTTAAATATTGAGATAATTCTGTGCATGCTCTCTTGGTCCTGTACATTTCCATCAAGTGGTACACAGAGATCCAAGCAAAAAATAAAGACACTATACAAGACTGCAGTTAGCCCACCTTCTTCTAGACAAGACCTTTAATCTCTGACAGCACAGCACAAGCTTGTGATCCTTTATATATGCTGGAAAAAATTATATCTTGTATTATCTTCAGATGTTCTTCTGAATTCCTCTGGAGCTTTGAACAGGATCCATTGGGATGAATGTAGCTCTTAGAAAACACTTTTGAAAATTTGAATCTCAAAATTTAACACTAAAAAAAAAAAAATCAAAATCAAAGAACTGAATTTTTGAGAAAATCAATTCAAACGTACATCTTTTTATTTCAGCCCCATTCTTTGGTATCTGACACTTTTTATATGATTTGCTGTGCCCCACATAATCAGAATTATAGAGTTTGATTCAGAATGAGTTCATATGTGCATTTTACTACATGTTTTGGGATCATTTTTTTCTCAGTGTGATCATCTGTGTTCTGCTTTCACTGAGGTATCATCTACGCTCAGTATCACTTACTTAGAGATGTTATTGTGCCATCTATCTATCTATCTATCGTGTACCAGTGGCATAAAGAAAAATAAAGTGAAAAATATAGGTGTCATTCAAGTGCAGTTTAGTGACATGCAAGCAAAGAAACTGCCCCCCCCCTTTTGCTATGTAAACTGCTTTGAGAACTTTCTTGGGGAAAAGCAAATCAATCAATCAATCAATCATCATCATCATCGTCATCATTGCCAATGTTCTACTTAAGGAACTGATGCTAGTTCTGCCTCCATCACCACAGCAGTCTCACATTTGCTCATTTTGTACAGTCATTGCTTGGACACATCTGTGACCTTGCTGGGGCCCTTGACTACAACCTTATGAGCTGTGATGGCTTCTGTGATGGGGACATTTCCTTTTCCCTTGAGCAGCAACGCTAAGAGAGGAAACTGGTCTACAAAACCTGCTCTTGATGCTACTGTTTGAGCAAAGTGCAATTTAAACAGCAGCGTTCAAAATCCAGGGGCTTGAAATGCAGGCACTCATCCTTCACATCTCCATGCACAAAAGGTCCTGCATTTTGAACCCTTCAGTCTACATGTCGCTCTCAATCCTCTGTGATGTGATGTAATAGCATCCAGTGAAGAAATGGCGAGATTACACAGTCTTTCCATTTGACCTTGTTACCCTCTTCCATATAGGGAGTCAAGCAGACAATCTGTGAGACAGGAGGCACTGTTGAACTTAGGACCTCACAATATAAGTTCCGCAAGTTCCTGCCAAAATGCCACCGTAAAGAAGACCAACTTTTTAAAGGCACAAATGATGACTTCTTATGATTTATTTATTAGGTTTTTATACTGCCTCATTCAGATGGCTCTAGGCAGTTTACAAATATAAAATCAGATTAAGAAAACAAATAAATAACTCATTAAAACAAAATTAAAACCAGTTTGAAATCATTTCAGTACTCACTAAAGGCCTGGCTAAAAACGATATGTTTTTAGGGCTCTTTTAAAGGCTGCTAAAACTCTTTAGCCTTTATCTATAGGGAGCAAATTCCAGAGCCCAGGAGCAGCTACAGAGAAGGCCCAATTCCAAGTCACCACCAGGTGAGCTGGTGGCAGCCGGAGATCTTAAAGCGTGGTGGGGATCACCTTAAAGTGTGGTGGGGATCATACTGAAGAAGGCACTCTCCCAGGTAACCCAGTTCTAAGCCATTTAAGGCTTTAAAAGTAATTACCAGCACTTTGTATTTCCCCGAGAAACATATTGGCAGCCAGTGCAGCTGTTTTGAAACAGGCATACTATGTTATCTCTGAGAAACCCCAGAGACCAGACTGGCTGCTGCATTTTGAACTAACTGAAGTTTCTGAACAACATACAAAGGCAACCCTACGTGGAGTGAATTGCAGTAGTCAAGCCCAGAAGTTACCAGTGAGTGCACCACAGTTTTGAGATCATTATCTTCAAGGACAGGACACAGCTGTTGTATCAACCAAGGTTGATAGAAAGAGTTCCTGGCCATAGCCTTCACCTGAAATACCAGGGTGAGACCTCTTCCTTTAGTGGGAGTACAACCCCATCCAGAACAGTAGGTTCTGTCACATCACTTGAATTATGACCCCTCACCATTAGTATCTCCATTTTGTTTGGATTCAGCTTCAATTTATTATTTCTCACCCATTCCATTACTGCCTGAAGGCAGGCATGTAGGGGAGCTATGCCATATCCTGAGGATAATGTCATGGAGAAATAGATTTGGGTGTCATCAGCATATTGATAACTGCCTGCTCCAAATCTCCTGATGATCTCATGCAGCAGTTTCATGTAGATGTTAAAAAGCATGGGGGATAGGTTGGGGCCCTGAGGGACAACCCACAATCGCAATCGTTTCACAGAGCAACTATCCCTGAGTGACACCTTCTCAGATCTGCCTGTTATAGGAATGGAACCAATGAAATCAGTACCCCCTATTCCCAAATCCCTCAGACAATTCAGGAGGACACCATGGCTGATGGTATTGAAAGCCACAGAGAGACCCAAAAGAACCTATAGAGTCACACTCCCTCCGCTGATTCCTTAGTATGGATAATCTATCAGGACAACCAAGGCTGTCTTAACCCCATAGCCTGCTCTAAAGCCAGTTTGAAATGGATCTAGATAATCAGTATCCTCCAAAACGACCTAGGATTGATCAGCCATCACTCATGGGAAGAGCGGTCCCAAAATGTTGTAGTATAGCTATGCTGAAGGATGCTCCCATGTCGTACTAATCCAAGCACATGCACAAATGTGCCTATGCAACTAATGAGCTCCTCAGATTTGTATATGTAAAGCATGCCCCTGAAACTCAATTTTTACAACATCATGAGGCTGAGTAAGGACACATAGGAGGGAGATTTATGTGCATTGACTCAAACATTTGCATGGAGTCACTGGGATAGATAATTAACAGTCCACCATCAGCAGTAGCTCTCCCACCTGGGCGGCTGTGGAATATCAAATGTTGTGCAGAGCAATCATATGCATAGAAATAAGTCCCACTGTGTTCAGTAGGGCTCACAGGGAACGTAACATTTCTGCAGTTGCACAAGAATGCTGTTGTGCTCGTGCAAAATTTGCACAGAGTTGTGGAACAGTGCAGCCATACTCAGATATTTACCCAAACAGAAGACAACTCTGAACTGAAGACGACCTCCTTAAAAATAGAGATTAAATATGGTTTGTACCAGAATTTACCCCAAAGGAAAAGGACTATGAATTTAAGATCCCCCCCACCCGATTTCTAACAGTAAATAACTTGAAAAAGCCTAGTCTTGGATTCAGGTGAACACAGTATATATAACGGCTACACTGTTGCACAACACCATTTGCACAATTTTTGTGCTTTTGCAATAGTGCTCCTGCACAACTGCACAAATGTTACATTCCACCACCTGCGGAACACTGTGCAGTGTGTCAGCCAGTGTGTCCAGGAATGCCATCTTCATTGATTCATCAAATTTATCAACTGACTTAAGGTTGCTGCACTAGTGTCTGTTACTGCTGTGGAAATACTCTGACTCTCATCTTTTCCAGGCAGAAATTAGCAAGTTATAAATTGTGAAGAAGACATCCCCAGTCATTAAATTACATGAGCATTCACATTTATTTGTTGTTGTTGTTTTAAAACGCATCCTGCTCCCAGCTGCTCCTGCTTCCTCCTACCTGGATTAGTCAGATCCTACCTAATCAGAGATCACACAGCAAATTATGACATCACAGTGCTAAACAGCAAATTCTGTTTGGCCACATAATGATGTTACTCAGGGCAATGTAAATTAATATGAACACATTTCTAGAACAGGCAGCAAAAAATTGCCAAAGGGAAGGTATTTTTCAGCACGGCCAAGAATGCAGTACAATTGAGTTGTTTCAGATTAGCTTTAGTGATTATGCAATGCACCTGATTAACTTAACTAACTGTAGTCTAATGCTCACTGTGAATTGCTGGCTATACTTGTTTCCAAATTACTTTAATCATGGATGTTTAAAATGCCAGCAATCGTATTAAGCACACATGGGGTTTTTTTAGGTTGCCAAATAAAACATATTGTTCTTGTTGCAGTTATTACCTATCTCCAGAGAGCTTTGCCATTTATCATAACCAAATAAACAAAACAGTAAGTACGCACTTAAGGAGCCACTACAAAAACTTTCTCCCAGCCATGATACCAATTTTCAGCCACGTTTTTGTGGCCCACCTAAGCAGATGTCTCCGACCATCCCAGTAAGTACATTCAGAAGTTTATTTATCACCCAGAGAGGTGGATATTTACATTCTCATAATGCCAGATCAACTCAGTCCTTATCACAGTTGCCTTGACATAATTCCATGGACATAAATGGACTGGATCTAAGAGAGTGCGGCTGTCCTCATGCTCAGGCAAAACCGGGCTAAGAAATCCAAGCCTGGTTTTGCCTGCACACAAGAACTGTTGGGATTGTGCCCAACCCCGGCGGTGCCTCAGCATCAAACCTGCCTCCGGAGCCACCCTCTTAAATGGGGCTAAGAGAGTGAGTGCTCTCTTAACCCAATTTTTCTGCTCGTCCGCCAGCCCCAGCTGAGCAGGCAGACAGCGGGGCACCCGGCCAGCTTCAGGGAGGGCAGGGGGATCCCCATAATGCACTGCATACTTGCACAGTGCATTATGAGAGTTCTGGGGGGTGGGGCAATGCATCCCGGCACCCCAACCTTCCAAGCTACCGGCAGCAGCCAGCAATCATGTGGGCGGGCGATTTGCCCACCAAACAAACCGAAATGGATCATCTGTGGGGAGGCAAGCTTTTTAAGGCTCCCTCCCTGCTGACCCTGTAGCCCAGGCCTGCTAACTTAGGCCCCCCAGCATTTTTGGACTGCAACTCCCATAAACCCCAACCAGAGTGGCCAATAGCCAGGGATTATGGGAGTTGTAGGCCAACATCTGAAGGAGAGCCGAAGTTGAGCAGCCCTGCTGTAGCCCTTTCTCATCGATGGTGAGAAAGGGCTCGCGGGGTGTTTGTGTGTGTGTGCCCACTGCAGTTAGCCAAATGGTTCTTTTAACCCTATTAAGCTGAGTACACCAGACAGTAAGCGTATTTGATACAATGCAAAACAAATTAGGCTGTAAAAGAAATGCCATATAACAGATTTACAGTCTGTAATGCACACTGAAAGTCTACGGATATAGATCAGTGCTGTCATCTCACAGTTTGCTTGCCTTTCCTGGTTTTCACCAAGAGCCTAAAGAGCCCTCAGCACCATTTTGATTCATTTAGCAAACTCTGTTTCACACTACTCCTAATTTCATGTGGCAATGATTAAGGATGGAAACTCTTGCAGACTCTTTGCTAGTGCAATCCATCAGATAGCTGTGATTAACTGGAAGTGTTCACACCAAGGAAGTGTGCACCAGTCTTATGACAATTGGCTGGAATTTCCCAGAACAGATATTTTATTATTTGCAAAATAAATTTATATCCCACCTTACAGGCGCAGATACAACCGTCACTAGATGGTTCTAATAACAATAGACTAAAACAATGATAATAGCAACAAGAATAAAATAAGGAAAACTAATTGTTATACAGCAGCAGCAATAGAACAGAACAAAAACCAAATTTAATTAAAGTTTTGTGAAACAGAAAAGAGATCACTATGAAGGAGGGCGAGTGAGATTCTGATGAACTTCCCTGGCAACAGAATTCCCAAGCTGCTGTGTCCACATAGGAAAAGTGACTTATAGGAACTGAACCCCTGTTGAGTAATGAATTCGTGACTAGAGCGGTGGTGGGTAGAGATGTGCAAACTGGCTAGTTTGAGCCAGTTTGCCATTGAACTGGGCCAGCTTGAGGGCTTGCCCTTGAGTCAGACCAGACTCATTTCAGCTTGCCCTCAAGCTGAACCCCGCCAAGCCAGCTCGGAGCCGGTTTGGGAGTTCTAAGTTAAAACATTTTTTCTAAGGCTTACCCAGCTGCTGCAACTCCAGGGAGGGGGGACTCAGAAGTTTTCCCCAGCCCCCCCCCCAGTCATCTCCAGGCCATTACACCCCATTTGGGGGCCTTTGGGGGCCTCTCCTGGCTCATGCCAGCCATTTTGAAGGCTGCCAGGCATGCATAGTGGCTGTGGGTGTGCCCGGGTCTCAACCTTCTGAATGCAGAGCAGATGCTCGACCACTGAACTACAGGCCCATCCTCCCAAATTGGCTCCTCTGCCCTTTATGCCTGAGGTTGCACAGGTCCCGTGCTGCTAGGAAAGGTACACATGGGTATAGAGGTAAGTAGGAAGCTTATACTGAGCCAGACGGTCAGTCCATCTAACTCAGTATTGCCTACCCTGATGGACAATGGCTCTCCCGGGCTTCGAGAGTGTTTCCCAGCTCCACCTCGAGATACCAGGGTTTGAACTTGGGACCTCTTGGATGCAAAGCAGATGCTCCATCACTGAGCTATGTCCAGAGGCGCACCTAGGTAATTTTGGAGCCTGGAACTAAAGGCCTTTGGAGGGACCCCCGCCCACAAATTAAGCATAATTATGCTCTGCTGGGTGACCAAACCACCCGGGACAGACTACAGAGGATTAGGGGTGTCCCAAGGGCTATGGAGGCCCTGGACTTCAGTCTCAAAGTCCAGGGGTAAGAGTGCCTCTGGCTACGTCCCCATCCTGTAAAGCTTTTCTCGCTCAAGCTCATTGCTGGACTGGACAATGAAGGGGCCTGTTTGTCTGAGAAGCAGCTGGATAGGACAGTGAGCTTATCAGCCCATCACCTCTGAGTCAGATCAATGGTCTATCTAGCCTGATAATGTGCTTTATGGCCAGCAGTGGCCCTCCAAAATGTCAGCCAGACACCTTTCCATACCTAAATTCCTTTCAACTGGAGAGGCCAGGGACTGAACCTGTGACTTTCTGCAAGCAAAGTTTTTCTGCCACAGCCCCAATAATTACAGCCCCTGTAATTATGCAGCATTGCACCCACACCAATGGAGACATGAGGCTCAGTTGGAGATAGTGTAGCCCCTTTAGTAATCCAAATCCAAATCAAGCTACAAGGGAATTGGCTCTCCATCTTCCTTCAGCTTGTCACCAAGGTGCAGGTTCCTAACCTGAAGTGCTTCAGGTGATTACATCCTGGCTCAGAGAAGCCTCACAATCGAGAGTCAATTGCTGCTTTTCATGAACAAGAGAAGGGACCAAGACATATGAACCACCACCCAAAGCCACATAGGTCCTACAACATAGAAGAAATCTCCAGCTAGCACAACCTGAGTCACAAAACTTCTAGGGACTGACCAAGGGCTCCCCCTTATGCCAAATGTGTGTCTTGGGGTGCTCATCAGATACTAATTAACTGCCAGTCCTGCAGTGTACCTTTAATTATGACCAGAAAAAACCTAATTACAGAGTCTAGTATGAGGTAGCCAAAAGACGACCACCACCATCGGTCAATTCTTACCCAGTCCTCCAAAAGGCCACCAGCCACCACAGCCCACACTATACTCAGGCAGATAGTATGGATGCCTCTCAAGCACCAAATGAGGATCTGGGAGGGCTCTCAAGCTCCACCCCTCCCAGATGCTCAACCAGTCACACTGTTCAGAATGTCCCATGCTTCATCCTGAAGCCGAATGGGACAAAGAAGATGCACTGAGGATGTGTCTGGGTGATCGGCAACCAGCCGCCCAAAGCCAGTATGCTTCTGGCTTAAAAGGCCTTGTAATTCTTATTTGTCTAGGCAGGCTTTTGGAATCTGAGCTAAACATTTGTCCTGTTATCTGCTGCTTAGAGTAATCTGGTGGTGTGGCTTGGATAATGGATTTTTGCTGCTGATGTTTCTATTTTGAGCTTATGTTATACGTTGGTTTATGTGCGGAGTTTCTGAAATGAACTGTATACTGTTGAGAGATGGTTTTACTGTAAGCCACCTTAAACAACATAAGGAGGCAGGGTTGAGAATGTTTAAAATGAATTGATTAAATAATCTGTTCGGTTAATTAAATCAATTTCATGACTGGACACTGAAACTGGAATTTCAAGGGGCCATAACAACAGGGATCAATTCACATATGAACTAGTTAGAAATCTTATATGTGCATATTCATATGAACTACATATAATGCAGATAGTCATCAGCATACACATCCAGGTTGATCAATCTTCTTCCCTTTTTGGAGGGGGAAGTCACATACAAAACAGACATCTGCACATATGATTTATGAGCCATGACAGTAGGATGACTCCCCAAAATATGTCCTGGCCGTATATGTTGTACAGCCTCAAAATCACAACAGAGAAACTGTGAGGGAGAATTACCCTCCTCCTGAAACATGCATACAGTGTTACCTTTACCGGTGCTTTGTTAGTCTGGAAGTTGGCCTCCCAGAATCCTTCAGTATTGCCTGGCAAGGCCCAGCCTGTGGATACAGAGACAATTGCTACAACCCGGTATATTACTCCAGGTGCCGGTGTATTATTTAATCTACCACTCAACATGAAAGCAGGATTCTTGTAGCAGACTTATAAACATTAGAGGGCCTTGCAGAGGCCATGTATGCATCTGTGTGCTCATATATTCACAGCAGTGATGTCAGTAGGTTGGCAGCCAGAATGGCAGAAGAGGAGGCTGGCAACAGAGGGGCACTCCATAACTCCAAACCTGCCTCTAGAGCAGGTTTTGAAGGCTCACAGCCAAAAACTGAAGCAGCACAAACAGCCCTAATATTTACAACAGAAACAGGAGCATAAATGGGAAGTCCACGTAATTTATATGTTCCAGCTTCAATAACCTAAGACTATCAGAAATGATAGCAAACTGTGCAGGCTATTCATGGTGCTATAAATAAAAAGGCATGCTGTCTCCATTCACTGAGTGACAAATAGTATCCAAAAAATCTCCAGTTTGGAAAATGATATGCCATCTGCTTGTCATTCATTGCTAAAAGCCTTTTTCACACTCGGATGGGAAGAGATCTGATATAAATGATTATGGCCCTGTGGACGGAAAAATACAGAGCTTATCCTTTCAGACAGACAGGTGACAAGCTTCCATCTTTGATCTTAGCCAATGCATACATATTTCAAATTCCAAATAAATACAATATTTCTCTTTTCAGTCCATCATGGCTGTCAGCAGTTGAAAGGCAAGCTATCCTTTGGAGACTCTATCAGGTTAATCAGCTTGATCGCACTAACCAATATGATTGTTGCTGGTCAGGCACCTTTTGGTTCTGACAGCAAGGAAGTGATTGATTAACAGGCAAGCAAGGAGAAAGGAAGTTTAACTGCTGCACAAAAGAGTGGATTTACTCTTCTGCTTGAGTTCCTTTCTTTAAAAGCCACTACAAAACCTTTTTCTTACAAAGGCAAAATTTAGTAGACACACCAGAGTGCATAAATCTAGTAAGTAAACGGTGGGGAGTTGTTGTTGGTGGTGTGGGGGGACTGGGAGGCTGGCAGGGTGGATTATTTCCTAAACCACCTCAGATTAGCTCAGGAAATATTCTGAGTTCTTGCATGGGGCTGTAGCTCAGTGGTAGAACATCTGCTTTGCAGGCAGAAGGTCCCAGGTTCCATTCCTGGCAGTTCTGAGAAGGGCTGGGAAAGACTCCTGCCTGAAGCCTTAGTGAGCTGTTACCAATCAGTGTAGGCAGTACTGAGTTAGATGGACCAATAGACTGGCTCATTATAAGGCAGCTTCCTATGTCCTACATTACCAGTTTTGAGAGAAAGAGCTCAGATGGCTTCCAGGTAAGTTTGAGACAAGTTCTGCAGAGTTTGCCCTTCTTTACATATTAAAAAAAAGTTAAGACAAGGTGGATGGACTTGATTACAACAGCAATGGATGCACCACTGAGAGACCTTAAAGGCCAAGTTGAAGACAGATCATCCTGGAGAGACTCTATCTATGTGGTCGCTAAGAGTCGACACCGACTTGTCAGCATTTAATCAATCAATCAATCAAGACAAGCTCAGATATACATCCATTCTTTGGATTCTGGCCTTGAGAAAAACGAAGACGGCAAATATTTATATACCGCTTTACAACAAATGTTCCTAAAGCGGTTCACACAGATATAAATAAACAAACAAAATGGCTTCCTGTCCCCAAAGGGCTCTCAATCTAAAATAAGAAACTTAAAATGGACGCCAGCATGAGCCACTGGAGGGATGCTGTGCTGAGGATGGATAGGGCCAGTTGGTCTCCCCCTGCTAAATACAGAGAATCACCACTTTCATCCACTTTGTGGAGAAAGTGGAGAAATCCATTTTGTTTCCTCTAACTAGTAAGGCAATTAAGTATTTTTTTGATGCCCTTAAGGAGATCAAGAACAGAAGTGAAAAACTCTGAAGACAACTTAAGTTCCCCCAGATTCACACACAAGGATATTGTTGCCCTCAGGTGCAGCACATTCATTATTAAACCTGAACTGCATTTTCTGCTGACAATGAAAACGTGTTTGTGAGCTCTGAGACACAGAGGGAAGGGAAGCTTGTGGCCACTTCATCAAAGTGATCAGTGTTATATTCAGGATGCAAATGAGGTGATGAAGGAATGGCCGGCCCTATGGTGGTGTTTCTGAGGTGAAGGACATTACACAACTTCATGAAAGGACTTTGGAAGACTCAGGCATTTCTAAATACTTTCCCCTGTCAATCCACCCAGCTTCAGAGACAGCATTTCTATTGCACACACCACGTCAGTATCCACATGGCTAAATTATTGTGTGTGTGTTTTTCAGTTCCCTCTCCCATTCATTCTGTTCACAAGCCCATGCAAATGCCCAGCTTGGGACATTGCGAAAAAGGTTTTTCAGTCTGAACACAAGGGAATTCTTCCACTCCTCAGCTACACAGCACAGTGCTCATCTCAAAATCTCCTGGCAGATTGTATTCCCAAGGGAAGTGTTGTAACTGAATAATAAAAGGGGGAAAACCTTCTGAATATCCAAAGGTGGATAATGCTGGATGCATTTGTCTTAAATGAGAAATCATACTTGTGTGCAACCTTTTTTGTCAAACACTGGAATGATCCACTAGGAGACATAATCTGCTTTTCTGGCCAATCCAGTGTCGACTGACCCTTTAAGATTCAGCTGAACTTGGGTATTTTAATAAATTATCAAAACACAGAATGTTGTATTGTTCTTCCTGCTGTGCACTGCACTTCAGAACAGCAAAGTTTGATGGACCTAGCAGCTTTGCAAAATATTCACTTCTATGTAAAGCTATAGCAGTGCTTGAATTAACAGGGGAAATATAAATGGACAATAGAGGCCAGTGCAGGCGCTGCCGGGCGGCAGGTGGCGAGAGGCACCTTTTACGCATAAATTAGTAGGAGCTTACCTTTGCTCTGGCTCACTGCAAGCTGCTCCAAGCAGCAATGCCCTGCCCAGCACTCCCTGCAGTGGCGGATTGGCTCCGCCACTCACCTGGCCGTCAGTGGGGGATCAGCTCAATGGAAGCCAGCTGAGTGGTGGAGCTGATCCCGCCCCCCGCAGGGAGTGCTGGGTGGCACACTGCCACTGCTGCTTGGAGCAGATTGCAGGCAGAGGCGTAACTATAGGGGGGCAGGGGGGGCACGTGGCCCGGGCGCCATCTTTTCTGGTCATGTGGGGGGGCGCCGCCATGACCAATTTTTTTTAAAAAAAATTAAAAAAATTTTCTTAATACAAATGTTTCCTGCTCAGTGCAGCAGCGCTGCAGCAGTCAAGGGAGCGCGTCGGTGCCCCCTTCCCCACGAGTGGTCCCTTCCGTGACACCTGTGCCCCCCCCCATTGCTTTGCTGGCGCCTGGCGGCCAGTCAGTGGCCTGGCTTGGTGGCGGCGGCGGGCGCTTGTGAGGAAAAACCTAAGTATAATGTAGTATGTTGGGGGGGCGGGGGGGGGCGCGGTGGGGGGGCACGGTGGGGGGGCGCCATTTCAGTGCTTGCCCCGGGCGCCATTTTCCCTAGTTACGCCTCTGATTGCAGGTCCTGCCGGAGTGAAGATAAGCGCCTACTAATTTATGCTTAAAGATGCTTCTCTCACCACCTCCCCTGGTGTCCCCCACACCGGCCGGTATGTAAAGGGGGTATTAATGAAATCCAAATGCCCCGAAGCCACCCAGCTTTAGTCAAACAATGGCTCCATTGTAACATTCTCAAAATAATAGCTAAGGGTGCTGTCACAAAAAGTAATGGAGGGCAGGCCCTCCCCGACTTGCTTCTGTAATTAATTAATTTATCTATCTATCTAACATATTTTTATACCGTCCAAAACTTGCGTCTCTGGGCAGTTTACAATTAAAAATCATTTCAAACAAAATCACTAACACTGAAATCATTTAAAACCAACATTAAACATTAAAACCATGAATCTAATTAAAAGCCTGGGTGAATAAATCTGTCTCCAGTGCCTTTTTAAAAGTTACCAGAGATGGGGAGGCTGTTATTTCAATAGGGAGCACATTCCAAACTCCAGGGGCAGCAACGGAGAAGGCCCGTTCCCGAGTAGCCTCCAAACGGGTTGGCAGCAACCGCCGATGAACCTCTCCAGATGATCTTAACAGGCACTGGGGCTCATGGTGAAGAAGACATTTCAGAAGACCTATTTGAAGATGCCCTACATACCAGATACATTTTAAAATTTAAAGAGTGCCTAGTGTTCCTATGTGTTTTTAACCAAATGACATGTCATTGCTATGCTGGAAAGGAATGGAGAGCTAGTATAGTGCAGTAGCAATGAGAGTAATCTACAGATCAGGAAGTCATGGGTGCGGGGGTGGCTTGATAAGTAGGTTTTGGAGCAGGAGTGGCTATTTTTTATTTTTATTTTTTGGTGGTGGTGGTGGTGGCGGCGGCGGCGGCAGATGCCTTATTTAAAAACCAGTGTGTACTGTGCTTTTGTGAGCAGTGGGAGCAACAGTAGCAACACTGGAAACTCTGAATATTTTCCTCACAGCCAACTCTAACAAGCTGCCATGTTTGCCTGGAATGTCTCTCAGAAAGACAATAAATAATAATGCTCATGGAGGCTGCCATTTCCCCCCAGAATGCTCTTCAGAAAGACACTCCTTCGTAACACCTGGGGAGGTGCCACCCCCCCATAATGCCCCTAAAAAGACATTCCAAGGGGCATTCTGGGAATGAAGAGCTGGTCTTGTGGTGGTAAGCATGACTTGTCCCCTTAGCTAAGCAGGGTCTGCCTTGGTTGCTTATGAATGGAAGACTAGAAGTGTGAGCACTGTAAGATATTCCCCTCAGGGGATGGAGCCGCTCTAGGAAGAGCAGAAGGTTCCAAGTTCCCTCCCTGGCGGCATCTCCAAGGTAGGGCTGAGAGAGATTCCTGCCTGCAACCTTGGAGAAGCTGCTGCCAGTCTGTGAAGACAATACTGAGCTAGATAGATCAATGGTCTGACTCAGTATATGGCAGCTTCCTATGTTCCTATACCCCAGCTGGCTACAGTGGCATGGGGATGGCATAGACAGCTTGTGTTCTTATGGGCAGTCCCTCCACCCATGGTAGCAGCACACTCCCTAACCTGGAAATGATGTGTTCCCTCTTCCGGTGGTGGCGGCCTTCACCTTGGCAATGGTGTGCTTCTATCAGCCATGTGATGTGTCACTGGGGATTGGCAGGAAGTGTTACTGGTCTGCAGGAACACGTTGCGGGGGATTGGCAGCATGTGGCAGAGCATGGAAGCCCTGCCCAGCAGGTGAAGGGAGGAGAGAAAGGCATTCCCAGAGAGGAGAACGATGGCCCTGGAGGTAGGAGGGTCAGGGCCAGATTAAGCTAGTGCAGGGCCTCTAGCATAAAGGGGCCCTAAATTTTAAAAAATGCACATAAATATTAAAACATTAATTATTTACTTGCATAGTAAAGTAATTCAATTTTTTCATTTGCTATATTTTGGAGTATGGGAGACCAAGCCACAAACTCACACTTACTACAACAACAATGAACATTTATATATTGTTTTTCAATCAAAATTCTCAAATTGGTTTACATAGAAAAATAAAGAGTGGATAGATGCTTCTCTGTCTCCAAAGGGCTCACATTCTAAAAAGAAATATGTGGTCGACACCAGCAACAGCCACTGGACAAATGCTGTGCCAGGCCTTCTCTTAAAAGGCACATTTAGCAGAAAAGGGATATTTTCTCTAACATGGATGGACCAAATAAAACAGGTAAAGTTTTAACTTTAATTCCCAGTTGGGAGCCGGGCATGTGGGGCCCTCGAAAATTCAGGGCCCGTAGCAAATGCTACATTTGCTACTACGTTAATCCGCCATAGAGGAGGGTGTGGGTTATTGGGACCCATGTGGCCTATTATAGCTCTGGCTGGCTGTCAAGAATTACTGCGCTCTCTCTCTCTCTCTCTCTCTCTCTCTCTCTCACACACACACACACACACAGAGAAACAAGCTGTGATTTTTGTTTTGTTTTGTTTAACGGACATTTGCCACCAAAGTGGTAAGCAACATCATCCCCTGAATCTTCACAGAACTGAGCCTCTTCCACCAAAATGCCGAGTAGCAGCACACCTCCACATATTTCCACCGCCTGCCAATGAAGCGGAGAAAACAGGAAGGCTGTTCAGATCAGTTCACAACTTCTTGGTGATTAGTGCATCTACATTGTGCGGTTGCATCTTTCTTTTGCAGTGTGTTTGTCAGGGCCAGCTCTGCTGACAAGCAAAAATCCTTGTTCGGGTCTGTGACTACATGTACACTGATGAGGCATCTGTTTTGTAATGCACAAAATAAAGACTGAATGGTGATTTCCTCAGCCCCTCCCCTCACCCCCGCAATAGGCAATCTATTATGAAGAGAGCATGTTTTTACAAAGAATATGGTCATTTTGGTGTATCTAATATGGAGAAGGAAAATGTCATAACAGATGAATTCATACATTATGCATTTTTGACATTTAGATGCATTGCAGTGACACTATCAATGGGCCACTGCTAGATAAGAGTACAGAGTGAAGATACTCTTTTAGAGTAAGGATGAGGATTATATTTTTATAACAGAACTGTCCAATGTGAAGAGAATTAATAGCTACAAAATAGCCAGGTTGACTAAGTGTCCTTGACATAATTTGACTCCAGTTTGGTGGTTGCTGGAGTTTCTATTCTGCATGTTATCATGCAATTAAAGTTTAAACTGTTAGTATTTATTCAACCTAGACAACAATAGCCTTTTTTCAGAGTTTGTTCTGTAGAGTGCATTTCGGGAGTGGCAGCAGTAAGCTCTGCCCCTAACCTCTGCACATCCATTGGAATGAATTGAGCCCCTGATCTTGTTAACTTGCAGGAGATCTAAAATAAGCCAGCAAAACATGCAGGGTAGTCTGCTTTTGGAGCATGAATATAATTTCTAGATCAGTTTTCAAGTTCAGTGCTCAGGTATTTTAGAAAATCCAAACTCACATTATTCAGTGAATTTTAAGATTGTCATTAGTGATGGATAGGGGCTCTGCAATAATACAGAGAAAATGATTATTTTGTCAGATGTCCACCCAGATACAAACAAACAATCCAAACTTAGATTTGACCATTATTGAAGTGGTTCCAAAAAGCATTCCTTGAACATAAGAACAGCCCTGCTGGATCAGGTCCAAGGATGATTTAGTCCAGCATCCTGTTTCCTACAGTGGCACACCAGATGCCTCTGAGAAACCTACAGGCAAGAGATGAAGGCATGATCTCTCCCCTGCTGTCGTTCCTTGCTACTGATATATAGAGGCATCTTGCCTCTGAGGCTGGAGGTGGCCTATAGCCATCAGAGTAGTAGCCATTGATAGACCGGTCCTCCATGAATTTGTATAAACCCCTTTCAAAGCCATCTAGACTGGTGGCCATCATCACATTGTTCGGCAGAGAGTTCCAAAGCTTAATTATGTGCTGTGTGGGAAAGTGCTTGCAACCTTCTCACTTCCTCCAACTTACAGAGTAAGGAGGGCTCCTGAAAAGCATTGTATTAGGTCCTACAATGTTTGATTGCCACAGTGTTCAGAGATTATGGGAACTATGGAGAATCTAATTCTCACAGTTGTTGGCATTCCTGGATGCTGCAATGAGCTACAGAATCTGAGGCTCTTTACCTTGGAAAAGAGGTGACTAAGGGGAGACATGATTGAGGTGCATAAAATTATGCATGGAGTGGAGAGGGTAGACAGAGAGAAATTCCCCCCTCACAACACTACAACCTGGGATCACCCCATGAAACTGAAAATCGGGAAATTTAGGACCAACAAGAAGTCCAAACTTTTACATACAGAACATAATTAATCTATGGAATTCTTTAGCATGGGATGTGGTGATGGCCACCAGCTTGGATGGCTTTAAAAGGGGCTTAGACAAATTCACGGTGGACAGGTCTATCAATGGCTACTGGTCTGGTGGCTTTGGGCCACCTCCAGCCTCAGAGGCATGATGCCTCTCAATACCAGTTGCAGGGGAGCAACATCAGGAGAGAGGGCATTCACATACCTCTTTTTGCTGTGGGCTCTCCAGAGGCATCTGGTGGGCCAGTGTTTGAAACAAGATGCTGGACTAGATGGGCCTTGTGCCTGGTCCAGCAGGGCTGTTCTTATGTTCTTATGAACATGTTTAGAAATGTCCAGCAAAGCTGAAGACTACATTTTCATGGAATCATGAAGACTACATTTTGCATAGTCAACAGTGTACCTGAACTCCTTATAATTTACCAAGTTAAAATTACCCCCACATTCTGAAGTCTTCTCTGTAGTTACCTGTACCTTGTCAAATTGACTCCCTAGGGGAACCTACTTCTTACTTTGGTTGACATTTGTTAATCATTAGTTTTTAATTGCATAATTAAGTTGCTGCATAATCTGCTGCTAGAAGATCTTTTAAAAGACAGATTAGTTTAACTGACAGTTATTTTTATAGGTTTTGTGCATTTCATTGAATTTACTGTTGTATTTATTTCATTACATAAATGAACAAATTCTTCCATTTTCTTCACTGAACTCATGACAGCATACATCCAGGCATGGATGAGACACAGATCTGCTTAGCTTCAGGAAGATGGCTGTATCATGTCCGTTCATGATGTTGTGAGGAACTTTAAGAACAAAACTGGGCGATAAGCAAAGTCTCAACTGTTAAAAAGAAATAAACATTCTGCAATGAAATATAGGGTCTACTGCCTGACCTTCCCATTGTATGGCGAAGGGGAAGCAAAACAATATTATATTTCTCTACATTGGTTAGCTGTCTACATATGCTGTGCTAATCTTCCTTTAATTCATAGCGGTGGAATAGAATGGAGAGCGGGTTGTTGCCTTTTCACTTTTAGTGAAATATAGTCACCTAACCTGATGGTTTACAGGTGTGTTAGGAACTTATTCACAATCCTATTTTTGATGAAGCACAGTGGGTCCAAAGGGTGTCCTTAACATTTACCATCATTTTTCCTCCAGTGACTTCAGAAGGTGTTAGATCTTCACTTTACCTCCCCATTTTTCATCACAAGGCAGATTTAATGACTATTGAATGTCGGTCAACAATCTATATGTATAGCGTTCCTAGCAATGTCACCTGCACTGTCAAATACTGGATGGCATGAATAGCAGAATATAACCTTGGATGAAAACCTGTTAGACACAAAGTAAATATATAAAGAAAAGAGAATAATGATAGACATCTGAGGGCTAACTGAAGCTGTTTTCATTGCGAGAAAAATGATACCTCAGGAGAAACCTGTGCCTTTTGCTCCCCATTTCAGTTAGTAATAGCTCACAAAGATCTCCATACTTAGGTTCCTGGTCACAATAGGCAGGTACATTATGGGTCTGTGGACACGTGGATTAGACTAATGGTGAGCATCCTAATGCATGTATTTGGTATGAGGAGTTCTAGCTAATTCCATGAAAGGCTGAAAAATTCCTACCTGGCCCCCAATTGGATTACCCTTGCATCTCCAGATAGAGCTCCTGCCTGCAACCTTGGAGAAGCCACTGCCAGTCTGTGTAGACAATACGGAGCTAGATGAACCAATGGTCTGACTCAGTATATAGCAGCTTCCCACATTACTATGAGAGAGAAGACCATCTTGAAGTTGCCAGGAAGTTAAAGTGAAGAGAGTTTGAGAAGAATCTGAGAGCCCTTGCTCTATTACAAATCCATGGATTTTCATGAGAAGGCAAACAAGTTTGAGCTAGACCAATAAAAGACTTGTGCATTGCAATGTGATTGGCACACTCTAGCATTGCAATTAGAGCTCTTCTCTTTCTTCTCTCTCTCTTGATATTGGGATTATTTATGTGTGTATTAGATGTGAGTGTAAATTGCATATATGATTCAAATGAATATATAAATGTTTAATAAATTGTTAGTAACAAAAAAGGGTATTCAAAAAGGAAGGAGAGCTAAAGTTCAACTGAACCCATCTAGACTGCTGAACCTGTACATTTTTTAAACTGCTGTTGAAAACTTATTGCAGGAAAAGTATGTTCTCCTGCAAGAATGTCCATCATAAAACAAAACGAACAAAAAATCAATCAAATTTCCTCACATCAATGAAGACACGAGGCAGCATTTCTTGGCAGTTAATTGTCACAACTATATTATTTCTAAGCCAAATACTGTGGCAGCAAGATTGGGTTCCCCACCCCCTTTATACTGCAGGAACTAAGTGCTTCTGAGTCCAAGATACAATCCCTATACCTGCCTATTGTTGGGTAATTACAACCTTCACAACTCTAAGGCTGATCTTAGCCCTAGACAGTCAGTGTTTCAGCATCACCTACACCCCCACTAGCCATTCAGTTTTTAAGGCTGGTGATGCCCCAATGCCAAGAGACACCCCAGTCAAATTTTCCTAAGTAATGAAGACTCTAGGGAAGGATTACAGCTCTTCTTAATGTAAATATCATCCTAGGGTGCTCACCGTTATGCTGTCCTCAAGCCTGCACCATACCTGCCACTGTGACCAAAGGAAGCCCAACAAACTACAATTAAGACTATGAGGGAGGAAAAAAGACTCCCTATCAATGGCCAATTTGAGGAAGAGCCAAAAATTCCAACTCAGCCCTGAAAAGGATGACCAGCTAAAACCCACGCTGTTGTGTAGGGAGGGAGGGAGGGAGGGAGGGAGGTTGCTCTAATGCCAAGTGAGGGTTCATAGGGAAAGAGTTCTAACAGCTCTCTGGCTCCACCCACCTGAACTCTCTTCCAATCAGAACATCCCACCAGCCTTGTGCTTTATTCAAGACTGGGTGGAGCAAATTCACCAAAGCCAAGACACGCATTGCTATGCAGCATGATTTAAGAGGCAGCAAAGTTAGTAAAATAAAGTTGTGCACTTTAGAATAAAAAAAACAAGTAACTTGCATTATCATGTAGAAATTCCCCACCTATCTGTTTCTATGTCATTTGATTGAATAATTACAAGTCCAACCAAAAACTGAAGCACCAGAAATTATTAGGGGCCCATGGCTCACCTTGACACGACTGTGGAAATGGCAATGTGGCCATTCCTTTCTATAGGCAGTGGAGTTATCATGATCAAATGTTATTGAACTCTGACAGTCTTTTATTGCTTAGAACACTACTGAGTCCCTTTCTTTAGACAGATTTGAAGACTAATATACTCTAACAAGCAAAATGATCTTACAAACAATAGTAAGCTTGTATTTGATACAAAAAGTTGCCTGGAGCTTTGGAACCAATTCAGTGCAGGCAGCTTCCCAAACAAAAAGAGTGGAATCGAAAGGTCATTTCAGAGAAAGTTTTGCTATAAGCTGAGATGCTTAAAAGCTTGGAGGGGGAAGAAAAAGCACATCACTTGATGTAAGTATTGGTAGCAAATTGAACTTGTCACCTTCAGTTTACAATTGTCCAACAGTTCATTTAGTTTTTAAGATGGTCATATTTCATTACCACAGTACATTCCAACATGGCTCATAGGTATTGAAGAGCTGTGATATATCCAGGGTTCTGAAATGAGGGAAAGAAATCA
The DNA here is from genome assembly GCF_027244095.1 of Hemicordylus capensis. Lineage (NCBI taxonomy): Eukaryota > Metazoa > Chordata > Lepidosauria > Squamata > Cordylidae > Hemicordylus > Hemicordylus capensis. The sequence goes on from NC_069659.1 coordinate 331,102,548, forward strand.
AGGGAGATTGTCACCTAAGTAAGGATATGAAAGTCATCTATTATGTTTAAGTAATCTAACATCTAAGTCAGAATGTTCAATATGGTCACATTCGCATGTAACATGAAACCGGCGTTGAAGGGGCTTCTGACAGAAATTTGTGTGCATCCGAATGCTTACAACTGCAGTTCGGACTGAAAATCTACCCGTGGTTTCCCTCCCCAGACTCTGATTTGTACCTTTGGTTTGTAGTACATTTCATTGCCTTTAACTCTGCATGGTGTGAAGAAAGTGGATAGAGAGAAATTCTTCTCCCTCTCCCATAACACTAGAACCAGGGGTCATCCCATGAAATTGATTGCTGGGAAATCTAGGATCAACAAACGGAAGTACTTTTTCACACAATGCATAATCAACTTGTGGAATTCTCTGCCATGAGATGTGGTGGCAGCCAACAACCTAGATGGCTTTAAGAGGGGTTTGGAGAACTTCATGGAGGAGAGGTCTATCAATGGCTACTAGTTGGAGGGCTATAGGCCACCTCCAGCCTCAAAGGCAGGATGCCTCTGAGTACCAGTTGCAGGGAGTAACACAGGAGAGATGGCATGTCCTCAACTCCTGCCTGTGGCTTCCAGTGGCATCTGGTGGGCCACTGTGTGAAACAGGATGCTGGACTAGATGGGCCTTGGGCCTGATCCAGCAGGGCTGTTCTGATGTTCATATGTAATTCTGGTTTTGTGGTGCCAGTGTTATGTCCAAATGCAGCACCACAGTCCCACTCTGCGGCTACTGGAGTTTGGGAGGAAGCTCCTCCCTTGCTCTGGCTGTAATTGGCTGCTGGGTGTGTCCTTTAGTAAAAAAAAGGCCCACACAGCCACTCCCCCCACCTGCCTGCAGTCTCCGTGACTGCAGTTTGCTTCCTGTCTGTTACATGTGAATGTGGACAGGAGAGTGGGGGGAGGGGGAGTGGAACCGCAGGTCCATTCGACCCACAGTTCTGTGTTACGTGTGAATGTGGCCAATTCTGAGCATACAAACCCTCATTTTAAAATACGTTTGAGCTACCTCCACCAATACTGTTGACAAGCAGGGAAAAAACTTCTCCTAGCCTCTCCCCGTCCATCAGGTACTTGAACAGATTGGAAGGGAAGTTAGCACCGAACTAGTTACATGTTACAGATCGATTATTCCATCAATGCAGTTAAGGCTGTTAATTCAATCCATTCCATGTGTTGCCTTATATCTGCATTCCAGGATATGTGAGCAACTGTGTGTGGCTCCCACACCAATGAAAGCTCAAGGCAAAAAGGGGGCCACAACAAACATCAGCCAAATCAAACAGTGGAATTGGCTCTTCCCCACCCCAGTGCAAAAACTAATGTAGGAGCTAGTCTCCAACCTACACTATCTGGGGTGATTGCTCCTCAGTTCAAAACAGCCTCATGGCCATGAGGTCAATTGCTGGTCATCTTAGCTAGCCAATATGGTTAAAGTATATGTAGGAAGTATCCCCCTCAAGATAAACAGCCTGTAAGGTTGGCAATGTGCCCAGCCAGAACTCCCAAGGGAAGATTCAGAGAAGATTCAGTGAAGCTTCACTGTGTACCTTGGGATGCTCATAAATGCTCTGGCCACATTTGCACATAATGCCGGTCCGTTACAGGTCCAATTCCACTCCCCTCCCCGCCCTCTTGTCCGCATTCACACATAACGGACAGGAGGCGGACTGCAATCATGGAGACTACAGGGAAGAGGGGGAACTGGCTGTGTGGGTTTCCTTCTTGACTGAAGGACAGCTCCGGCAGCCAATTTAAATGATTTTAATTGTAAACCATACAGAGACGCAAGTTTTGGGTGGTATAGAAATACCTTAAATAAATAAATAAATTGCAGGACAGCCCTGGCAGCCAGAGTTTCTCCCTCAAATCCGGTTGCTGCAGAGGGGGACTATGGTGTTGCATTTGGTCACAATGCTGGCACAGCAAATCCAGAGTTAAAGGCAGCGAAACCCGCTACAAACCAAAGGAAGCACCTGGGTGAGTGGCAGCATGGTTCATTTGGGAGTTAACGTTAGAAATTCTACAAGTTACACTTTAATTGAGGAGGAGTGGGACACAAGGCAGACTGAACCCATGGAACAATAAAGGAAGGAATAGTTCACTTATTAGAGACAAATTTGGAAATTAGAGGCAAATCTGAGGTTCCTGCTCTGAGAAAGCTTCCAAGGAATTTCAAAGAAACATTGAAAAGATCAGCGAAATTTGTGAGGGATGCTTTGTACATTCCTAGTCATTAACATGTCATGGCATAGGTTGTTTGTACACAGATTTTTCATGGGCTCACATAATTGTTGAGTTGGAAGGGACCATGGTTGTTTTCTATCTAGTCCAATTCCACACTCAGCTCAGGAAACTGCTGCCACATGTCTGACTATCTAACAAAACCTCCAGCAAAGGAAAGCCCTCTGTTACCAGACAAGCTATGTTTTGGGGTAGCACAGAAAGCACTCCTCTATGTGCATGGGACTGTGGGATCACAGTCTCCATTTGGGTGTTTTATTTCATGGGCTCATGAAGATTTCATTTGCCTGGGTTTAGCAAGTCCCACAGGTGGTAGCTCAGCATGAGTAAAGTGTGGGGGCCATGTGCCCCCAAGACAGAATAGCAAAAACTGAATGGGCCACCCCTCCCCTCTCTTTTGCAAAAGAGAAGGCACTAACTTGTGCGCAGATTAGACTTGAAAAGGTGAAACAAGGAAACCTCCCTTCCACTAGAGATAACGGTAAAGTACTCCATGAGAGTACAGATAAATGGTGCAATTCCTAACCCTTCTTTGAATTAGACATTAGCTGGCAGGGAAATGAGGCATCAAAACTGTAGAAGTATAATCTTATACCCCTAAAAGCACCCTGCTCTTCAGATACGCAGGACAGCTCCAGTCAACCCAAGTAACACATTTTGCATAATTTCCCCTTGCCATTGTTGGCCAACTCAGCCAGATGCTCAAGCAGCAATACGCTCCTTTGTCATTTATGGAATCTGCCACCTTTAGGGTGTGTAGAATGGCTTGGAAACTGCCCCAGGGCATATTTTGAGGTATAAGCACCGCTGGTCAAAGCACATGGTCTCAGAGTCTTTTCCCTCTCAGAACGTTTCCATCTCAGGATCTGTTTGGATTGACCATCTATGGACTCTTGATATGAATAGCAGCTTTTTCTCCTCACCCCCCACCGCATCTAGTTGTCCTTCCTGTGAGGAAATCTACAAGTGCAACCCACACCCCACTGGACCAAAGATAGGTAAACTGACCTCTTGCCTCTCTGAGAAACCTTCTTGCCCCCTTCTTACTCCCTCCTTCCCCATCTTCAAGCACTTTCCACAGCAAGCCTGAAGCCAGGCTTTGGTCTAAGCACCTTGGTCAAGCTGAGCTACCTTCAATTTGGACTTAAAGCTAAATTAAATTCATCAAGATTCTTGCTTAGAATATTAACTAAGATTTTATTGCCTTGCCTCAACAACCTTTGCCTTCTTATACCCCAGGCATGGAGGGAGGCTGGCGACGGCCTGTTTTGGGCCACTGCCACCCCCCTGGCCCCACCCCCCATATCTGATGTCAGGTGCAGGGGGTGGCTAGCCACACCCTCACATCTGATGTCAGATGTGGGGGCATTATCTCCCTCGCAAAAGGGGCTGTGTGGCCCGGTTTGGAAGGGAGATCGGCCCCGCTGCATTGGCATTGAAGCCCAGAGTGGGTCTTCCTGCCTTTGAAGGCAGAGGGAGTCACTCCGGCCATGCTGCCAATGCAGCACAGGCCAATTTCAGTTCAAATGGGGCTGTAGTCAGACACGGGGGGGGGGGGGCAAGTCTGGGGCTGCAAGGCATGGTGGCCCAGGTTCTTTGAACCCATTTACCCAATGGTGGCTCCGTCCCTGCTGTACCCCCTTTTACCTTCAATAAATGTTGTATTGCATTTCTGCCTCCTCCTCATTTCCAAAACTCAAAACATGCTCAAATTGATCCTGAAGCCCAACTGCTCCCTCTAGCCAAGCTAATTCCCCACATTAAGTCAAAAGCACAATTGGAGTGTCTAGCCAGCACTCTAGAGCAGTTCTGGTAACACCGCCACTGTGTGAGGCAGATGTCCCACTGTCAAGCAGCTTTAACAGTTAGGAAATTCCTCCTAATGTCTAGCTCAAAACTGCTTTTTTCTATACAATTTTCCAGGTATATTGACATTAAATCAGAATAATTTACTTTTTTTTTTACCATAGGTTATAATGAAACAAGATAAGACAGCAGGCAAAGAATCAGCCTAATCTCCATGTAGGAAAATAAATGTGTATAATCACTTTTGAAGTGTGTTTTTATGTTGCCATAGGGACACAGATAAAAGCCAAGTGATCATTATAAAAGAGAGGTACAGAATCCCAGATTATGACCACCCCAATTCTATAATCCTATTTTTACTTTTAATTATTTCCATCATGGTTTTTCGCTTGTGCTTCAGGAGAGGGGAAGCGAAAACATTTTGTCATGCTTGTGATCTTCAGGACGAATAACATTAAGAAAGCTGGCTGTTAATATTTGCGCTCATTTAATTATTTTTCTAGAATTGTCAAAATCCCATTATAATTAGGAAAGGGCATTAGGGAAGATACACTAGGGAATAATCCATCTCTAACAGCAAAATGAGTTCAGTGACCCAGTTAGGACATTTCCATTTCTAATTTTACTGATTCTCAATGTTATGGGGGAAAATTTAGCGGCACTCTATTACAAATAGTAGTGCCCACATAGGGTGAGTTTGGACTAATATTGATTAATTTTCTCTTGCAAAATAGTGGAGTTGTGACATCACATCATAAAACAATTCAGCACAGCAGCAAAATGTCTGTCTTACTGTTTCATGTCAACCAAACCTAAAAAAACAAACCCAGTTGCAATAAAATTAGGGAGATGTACTCAATTATCCGTTGGAGATTTGAAGACATTATTAGCCTATTCACCCTAACACTTATCTTCAAGTGCACATGCCAGCAAGAAAAAGGATTTAGGTTACATTTTAGTAATCCTAAATCTAGTGCGTAGTGGGTTTTATCAAAAACTGGAGCACTTGTTACTATAATTTAGCTACAAAAATATACAGTATTTTTAGCCTGACTTCAATGCAGAAAAGAAGCAGCTTTAGAGTGGCATGAGGAAGGTTTGGGATGTCAGACTAGATTTTCAGGCTGAATTGTGAGTGTTTCTAGTTTGGTGGATTTGTCAAATATTAATGTTATTTAAACCTTTTTTTAAACTTCACACAACTAATACAGACATAGATTATATATATTTGCATATCCAGGAATGAAGATGATTTAAATTTTACCGTCAGGATGAGGGGACAAAGTCATGAGAGCGAGAAGTCTATTAATTAATTAATTAATTATTAGGCACCATCCGTGTGATTTGTTTGTTTCTTTGTTTGTTTATCCCCTGCTAACTTGGCAAAGAGGCACCTTTTAATGTGGTGGTGATTCTCTTTATTTAGCAGGGGGAGAGTAACTGGCCCTATCCATCATCCCCAGCACAGTACTTCCAGTGACTGTTGCTGGTGTCTATCTTATGTTTCTTTTTAGATTGTGAACCCTTTGGGGACAGGGAGCCATCTTATTTATTTATTATTTTTCTGTGTAAACCGCCCTGAGCCATTTTTGGAAGGGCAGTATAGAAATCAAATTAATAATAATAATAATAATAATAATAATAATAATAATAATAATAATTTTCAATATGTATAACTTGCCCCGCCAGCACAATACTTCTTGGGGCAGCTCACAACAATAATTTTTAAAAAAAACCATACAATTCAAAAAATAAACAAGAAGCAAAGCAGTATAAAACATCGCACTAAAGAGAGTCTAAAAATGGAAATCTCAACTAAAACCAAGTTTAAAACCCAAGATCACTGGTACAGACAGCAGCTTAAAATGTTAGAAAGCCTCTTTAAAGAGGAGGGTTTTTAAAATCTTTTTTAAAAGTCTTCAGAGAGGAAGAGCAGTGAAGCTCTTCCAGAAACTGTTCCAAAGATGAGTGGCCACAACCGAAAAGGCCCTAGCCCCAATATCATGACCCAAACATGCCACTTTACCAAGTATGACAGGACAGGTTCTTGCCATGAAGTGCTTCCAATGTAGATATTGGGTCCATTCACATGTTATGTTCAACACTTGTACAATGAGTGTACAGTGTAGGGATGTCCAAAATGTTTCAAGCATGAAACTTTCTGACTCGAAACAGGCCATTTCGAGTGTTTTGAGCCAAAATGGAATGCTCATTAAAGAAAGGGCTTGTTCCATCGGAACAACAAGCTTGACCAGTTGTTCCAATGGAGTGTTCTAGGCATTTGCGTTCTATTCTGAGCCTGAAACATAACACAAATCCCATTCCGTGCACATCCCTAATAAAGCGTACAAAGGTATAGATATGTACACAGGCACAGTCATCCATATGCTATGTTTAATGCAGGTAAGGAAGTATAGCGCCTATCTGTACCATGCATTTGAATAGGTTCAGGTCTGTGTCCAGGTTCACTTTTAAAATTGATACAGGTACAGTCATTCACACAAACACATGTATACGTGTACAGACATTTTTCTACTAGTACAGCATAATGTCTGAATTGGGCTATTGATATAAGGGAATTAGAGGAAAGGGAGGGAAATGAATGTGGATTAAGCAGGGGAGGAAAATGGGATTGCTTCAGTCACACATACTTTTTAAAGTGGGGGGGGATCTTAATGTGGTGTACCAAGGGCCTCACAGAGAAGTTTAAGTCTAAGCCTTCCCCTTGCAACTGAATAGTGACATATATGAGGTACTTCTGGGGTTCTCTCTCAAGTCAAGAAACAAAATATATTGTGGGGTTATGCAGGGAGGAATGAGTGACAATCTCATTGGCTCCTATTCAGTTCTATGGGGGGAAAGTAAATAAGCAGCATTGGTAAGACTGTTGGTGTATGAGAGAGACAATCATTGGACTTCAGAAGCTGGGTCCAGTGCTTCAGTGGTATCCCTGAGTACCCTTACATACATAGATACTTGTCTTCCATTCTTATGGAGGAATGAAAAGAATTAAGTACAAGATATGGAGACACTGAGGCTGTTCTCACGACCTGCCAAAACTAGTCCAGCCCAGTTTTGGTGGCTCATATGCTGCCACGGGAGCCACATGACTCCTGATAGGAATCCACCTTAAATGCACCCCCTCTAAAACAAGGTTAGTGAGCATGCCCTCCAGATCGTGTGTTATCCCGCTGTGACTTCATGCCGAATCACTAGTAGACTCCTGGTTGGGAAGCTACATGTCATGGCTCAGACTTCAGAATCAGAAGACTCAGAGCAGGAAGACTCATCTGTGAGTGAGCCCCAGCAGCAGGATTTGGCAGAGAAACCAGACTCGGAACCTGAGGATTCTCAACAGCTGCCAGACATGAATTCTGATGTGGAAGAGCCTGAGATTCTACCTATAGTGAGATGATAGGCAGGCTCAGAGGGACTCAAGCAGGTGCAGGAGATAACAGGGAAGAAAGCCAAACTGCTGACTCAGGGAAACCTGATTGGTTCCTGGTTCTGTTGAGCCTTATATATTCAACAGTCTCTCATGGCTGAGTTGCTGTTTGCAACTTTGCTGGCAGCAGATACTGTGCTCTTGGAATTAAATCTTTTCCGTGTTGCAGTTTGTCTTGTCTGTACTTCCCTGTATTGTTCCCTTAATTCCTTGTTCTGTGTCCTTCGCTTGTTTCATTCCTTGTTTTGTCTTTTCTTCCACTTATTACTCAGTTATTGTTAGAGGGGGGTACCTAGTTTCGGTTCAGGGGACTTAATTCATTTACTGTTTTCTTTGCGAGCCTTTTATTTTCCTCCATCCAGTTTCGTTGCTGCTTTCTGTTTACTCCCTCTCCGGGGGTTGTAAATCCTGTAGGGATAGCCGGGATAGCAGTTCACGACACTACATCAAGCCTCCCAGCGTTGGGAGGCTCCCCAGCATGCCCCGTGCACTTGCGCGGGGCATGTTGGAACCAAGAGAACTCCAATCCCCTACGCCCCAACTGGCTTCGTGATGGAGCTGGTAATCGTGTGGGCAGCCAATTCAGCCACCGAGAAAAGGTGCCTGCTTGTGTGCAGGGAGAGTGGGTTAAGCCCTCTCTCCCTGCAAATTCCCTGCAGGCTCTCCACACTGCTCTTGTGGAAAGCCTTACTGTTGAAGTGGAAGCAAAATGTGCCCCCTGCTCCTGGGTGACCTGGGTTTACAAAAGGGTTCCCAGCAATATATAAGCCCCATCACCCATCAAACGTGCTTGGCATTTGCCAGTTATGAATATATCCCAATGACCGCAAAGCACTTCCGGTCACCTTCCCTACATTCCTCCGCTCTTCTTCTGTCATATCAGAAGCTTCTCAGAGTGCTGTGTAAGTAATAACAGATATTCTTTTACTCATGTCGTGTGAGCCTTCAATCGTGCATTCAAGAAGGCACTGGTAGCTATCTGAAAGGAACATTTAAAAAATGTTATATCTAAAGTATGTAGCACCCAAGCTGTTCAGGAGTTTATTGTCCAAAACAAGCTCTTTGAATTGTGTCAGGAAGTTATTTTAATTGCAAAGTCAAACCCTCACTAGCATCCTCCTGAAAATGTGAAAACAGGGATATGATTAAGGTGGTGGTGACAGGGGCACCTGCCCCAGCACAAACTGGACAAGGGCACAAACTCAACAGCGAGCGTGGTGTAGTGGTTAGAGTGCTGGACTAGGACCGGGGAGACCCGAGTTCAAATCCCTATTCAGCCATGATACTAGCTGGGTGACTCTGGGCCAGTCACTTCTCTCTCAGCCTAACCTACTTCACAAGGTTGTTGTGAGGAGAAACTTAAGTATGTAGCATACCGCTCTGCGCTCTTTGGAGGGAGAGCGGGATATAAAATGTAAATAAATAACAACAACAACAACATCAACTAATCATGTAATATATTTCTGTCACCAAAATGGCATGGAATTACTTTTCCATTTGTATTAGTTAGACAGGTTTTCAGTGTGGGTGGTGAAAAGCCAGGTATCAGCTTGCTCAAAGCCTTAGTGAGGTCAGTGGTACACTTGATTCTACTCACATTTACTTGGCCTATTTACTCAGAAGTCCCAAGACCAGTTCAATTGATACCAGCCCCAGTGTAGGTGAAGGAGGAGGTGGCAGGAGTGTAGCTATAATTGAACAGATGGGTTCAAAGAACTTGGGTCCCCCAGCTCCTTAAGGCCCCCCCAGCTCCACACCTCCCTATTTTCTTCATTATCTCCCTCACGTCGTGTGGCCACCAGGACGAGGGGCAAACACAGGCCCCCTCTCTCCTAGCTATACCCCTGGGGGTTGGGCTGAGAGTACACCCATTTGCATGCCCATCCAGATGTCTTGATGCCTTTCCAGTGCATCGCTTAATTGGGTACAGGGACTGGTAGGGTACACCAAGCTTAATTGGGTACAGGGACTGGCCAGGTAGACCAAGCTCCAAATATTTGTTTAAACTTTTTTATTATTATTGGCTGATGTACCGCACAACATTTTGCACATGATGGAGCGCTGTTGCAGAAGTGCAAAAATTGCACAAAACAGAGTTTATATATGTATACAATGGCCTCACTGTCAAGTAACTCTCTGCAATGTTTTCACTTGCACAATAGTGCTCTTGCACAGTTGTGAAAATGTTACGTTCCACAGTGTGCATAATATTGCACAGTATGCCAGCCGCCGCCGCCACCACCATCCTCATCAGGAGCATTACACCATACCAGTTTCCCTGGCAGGCTGAAGTGATTCACATTCACCACATTAGTCTGAATTAAACTTCAGTCTCAATAATGACCTGCCCTACAGGGTTGTTGTGAGGATTAATAAGGTAATGAGGCTGTTCTCATGATCAATTGGGGGTGGGCTGAAGGGAAGGCAGGATCCTAGCTTCCTGCTCCCAGACGACCAGAATCTTCTTTTGGTTCTTTAGCTGGTGTGCCTACACTAATGCCAAAGCGACCTTTTCCAGAGTTTAAACCAGGAGCTGGGGCCTCCAGCTATCCCACAATGCATTGCAAGATTACAGCAGCTCCAATCTGCCTGGCCTGCAAGCCGCAGGACTCTACGCTCAGCCTGACTACCGGCTCCCTAGGAACAGTTAAAACCACAGCAGTGGCCCGGACGACCAAAAGGAAAAGGTGGTCTTCTTGTCCTACCTCACCTAAGTAGCAGATCTGAGCTGCTTAGGTTTGAACCTGCTGGGTGAGGATGATTCCAACTGCCTCATATGACCACAGGTTCCTGTGGCCATGAAAACAGGCTCAATATATGTGTAGCAGTCTGAACATAGACAGTTGCCATATAAATGCTTAGTATTCTTAACTGTTTTAAATTTCTTTATCTGACCTTTCAGACTTAAAAAAAAAGTATGTAGTGTCAGGTCTCAAGGAGATATACAGAGTCTATGAAGCTGTTTACTGGGTCAGAACAAAGGTCCAGCCAAATTGAAATTATTTTTACAGCCGATGGTAAAGATTGAACCCAGGACCTTATACATTGTAAGTCTCTGCGTTACCTCTGAACAATAGCTCCTCCCAATTAACGTAGAATTCAAATCGTGCCCTCAATGGTGAAATTACTAGATGCAGCACTGTACAATAACTCCAGGACTGAATCTAACCCTTCTGCCAAGCTTACTGAAGGTTCTTTTCTATTTTTGTACAATTGGTCTTTTCAATTACTTCATCCCGATGTAAATTTTAGGTGAAGCATCTCTTTGGGAAACCAGGTGAAATATCTAGTTGTTTGTTGTTTGCTTGTCACAGGGTCCATTGCAGTCTATTACTTTCCATTCTGCATCAAAATAACATGTTTTGGGGAAAGAGAGCTTTTAGATTTGCCTGCTGTTCATAAGCATGTCAGTTCTGATACAATCCAGGAATGCACACATAGTTTTGGGGGAAATTTATTTTGTCATAATCAGAACGCGAAAGACAAAACTCTATGAAGCTTGAAGCAGTCAGTCATGCACCCTGAGCCAGAGAAGCTCGATTCAAATGCTGTGTAATGCCTTACATATTTTACTAGGTATATTCAAGTGATTACTGCTGTTTTGGGAGAGAAACATTTGATTCCGATCTCTCCTGTCAGTTGTCACGTTCAAAGCATTAGATCAGGGGTTCTCAAACTTGGGTTCCCCCTATGTGGTTGGATTACAACTCCCACCTTCCACAGCCACTATGGTTTTGGGACATTGTGGCTGTGGATGATGGGAATTGTAGTCCAACCACATATGGGGGCCCAAGTTTGAGAGGTCCTGCATTAGAGTGATTACACTCACCAGGATCAACAAAAGCAACAGGATCAACAAAAGCACAATTCTCCGCAGTCTCACACTTCAGAAGTTATAGAGGGCAGCCATTGCTCATGCTTACAAGGGCTCAAGTGGGAAGGAAGACCTGCCCCACCGCTGCCACTCACCCCCTTGCACCAGATGGACATGCTTACCGTGCCATTTGTTTGAAGCAGGTGACAGTGTCCAATGGCAATTCTGGGATCTGCAACCCGGATCAATTGTTTGAATCCTCTCTTTCTCTTCATGAATGGCAGACTTCAGGGGCTGACATCCTAAATAAAGTGGGCACACATCAAGGGAATGCAATGGGTGCAATGCAATGGGAATGCAATGGGTGCAATGGGAGCCCTCTTGCCTCTCCCTCCTTTTCCCTTCACACATGCTGTTGTGCCAGAACCCTAGGAGTTCTGGCACAACAGAACTCTGCAAGAACATAGGAAGCTGCCATCTACTGATTCAGACCATAGGTTCATCTAGCCCAGAATTGTCTACACAGACTGGCAGTGGCTTCTCTGAGGTTGCAGGCAGGAATCTCTCTCAGCCCTATCTTGGTGATGCCAGGGAGGGAATGTGGAACCTTCTGCTCTTCCCAGAGCTCCTCCATCCCCTAAGGGGGATATCTTACAGTGCTCACACATCAAGTCTCCCATGCATATGCAACTAAGGCAGACCCAACTTAGCTAAGGGGACAAGTCATGCTTGCTACCACAAGACCAGATCTCCTCTATAAACATCACTCACCTGCCAAGACTCTAAGGGCTCAGACATAACAGGGTATACACAGGGGGAAAGGGAGTTGCACGAGGGCTCTTGTCACACCCCTTCAGTCACTCGAATCATACACACCTTGTTTGTCAAGATATCAGCTTGTGTATCTAACTTTTCTATATACAATCACACAGCAATTGTGTATAATTCTGCATTAGGGAAGAAAACTTTCTCAGTTCACTGATGAATTTGCCACAGTACTGAGTTCCTTCCCGACACTCTTGGTTTTTAATAACTGCGTTTTATCTGGGAGATTCCCATCACGGATCTAGACCAAAACATCATAATTAGCAATGTGGCAGCACATAACAAAAAATGATGTTTCTTCTCCCAAGATCTTACAGTCTATAAAGGCAACGTTGTGAAGACATGAAACATATCTATCTTGGGATTAATATTGCATTTCTAAATTGAATTTTCCAAAACCACTTTGCACAAAGAGGATTTGAAGGCTTGTCTTTAGTTCTCTAAGCTTTGACAAGCATTAGCAAATAATTTATATACTCAGAGTTATGGATAAGAGCTATATCACACCCTTCCAATTGATACTTCTTGGCTTCTCCATTACTTTCTTGCTTCTCCATGGAATGCAGTTTCCTCTCTAATTATCATTGCAGTGATGTTACAGTAAAGATCTCCCAATTAAACAAAAGGTCAGAATAAGTGGTCTGCTGCCAAACAGAGGCACAGCCTCTTGAGCTTGTAGTCATGAATTGGCACCATCCTTGATTAGCGTGGTATATATATATCACCTCACATGCTTTTCAAGATAGGCTCCAGGGCCAGAGTTCACTAATTTAATGCAACAATGCTGAAGTTAATTAGAATTTGATGGCATCTCAGTTGGGAAACATTACCTAAATTCGGGGAAATCTGAAGAGATACATGATATTGGCCATAAAAGGTAACACAGAGTTGGCTCCATCCTCAGTTTTCAGCAGACAAAGGAGTTGATCCAGAAGAGGTAGTTGTGTAGCTCAAGCAAGGCCTATTTACTCAGAAGTAATGCTAGACAGCCTTAACTCCTCATTTCTCTGGCCTCATGAACCCCATGGTATCCATGGCTTGGCCAACCCAATCTCCATTAGTGGCAGGGCCATGAGCAGGGCCTTAGATGCAAAACAAAAGGTTGTAGCAGATTAATGGGGACAAATGCTGTCCGACAGGTACCCTGGCCCTAAGCTATGTAGGGCTTTAAAGTCCAGCTCCTTGAATCTAGACCAGAAGCCGATTGGTAATCAGTGAAGTTACTGCAGGATGGTTGTGTAACACTCATGAAGTGACTTCTTGCACCCACAAACATCCTTGCAGCAGCTTTCTGGACCAGCTGAAGCTTCTGCAACAACTTCAAGGACAGCTCCATGTGGAGCACATAGCAGAGTAGTGCTCTGGATGTCACCTGAAAACAAGTGACTGAGGTCACGTCTGACCTGTAGAGTCACAGATGGCATAGCAGCCACAACTGGTAAAAAGCACTTCTGCACACCGCAGCCACCTGTGCCTCCAAGGACAGTATTGAGTCCAGAAGCACCCCCAAGCTGGAGACTTTGTATTTTAGGGGGAATGTGACCCCATCCAAGACCAGACTTACCTCACTAGTTGAATAATCAGTTTTAGCAACCCAGATTGCTAAACTTACCTCACTACTTGGATAATCAGTTTTAGCAACCCAGATCTGGATTAAGTTTCAGCTTGTTTGCCCCCATCCAGCCCAGAACATGCTCCAGTCCCTGGTTCATACTTCCCTGGTATCTGTTGACTTAGATTATGGATAGAGCTGGGTGTCATCTGCACATTGATGATGCCACAGCCCATACCCATGGATGACCTCTCGCCATGGCTTTACAAAGGTGTTAAACAGCATAGGGGACAGAATGGATGCCTGCAGCACTCCATAGGCCAAAGGCCAGGGGGTGGAGCAGCACCTAGCACCCAGCACCACCTTCTGAGTACAGACTCCAGGTAGGACCAGAGCCACCATAAAACCATGCCCGCAAGTCCCAACCCAGAGATATGACCTAGAAGGATATCATGCTTGATGGTATGGAAAGCTGCTGAGAGGTCCAGGAGGATCAACTAAGTCACACTTCCTCTGTCTATCTCCCAAAGTCATCCAACAGGGCAAGCAAGGCAGTTTCCATCCCATATCCAGGCCTGAAGCCAGAATGGAATGGAACTTATTCATCCAGGGCTGCCTGAAGCTGAGATGCCACCAAGCTCTCCAACACTATGCCCAAGAAGGGGAGGTTAGAAACTGGGTGAAAATTATTTAAATCATCTGGATCCAGTGAAGGCTTTTAAAAGAGGGGCCTAGTGATCACCTAGGCTACCTAATGGCACAGCGGGGAAGTAACTTGCTGAGGGAGCAAGAGGTTGCTTGTTTGAATCCCCACTGGTATGTTTCCCAGACTATGTTTCCCAGACTATGGGAAACACCTATATTGGGCAGCAGCAATATAGGAAGATGCTTAAAGGCATCATCTCATACTGTACGGGAGATGGCAATGGTGAGCCCCTCCTGTATTCTACCAAAGAAAACCACAGGGCTCTGTGGTCGCCAGGAGTCAACACCGACTCGATGGCACATCTTTAATGATCACCTTCTTCAGCTGGGAGGGGCACCAACCCCTCAGGCTCTCCACTTCCTCTAGTAAGTACTGTTAAGGGAGAAACGAGGGTGATGAGAAAGGCACATGTTACAGGTTGGCCTCTAAATACCACTGTGCTCCTGATAATATTGTCAGAAGTGTGATTGAATCTAGAAGTCTCTGAGCTTGCCAAGATCCACTGCCCACCCCCCACCCCCGGGAGTAATCCAAGGGAATCTGAGCAGTGCGTAGAACCTAATACTTGCTATTTAGGATGCAGCAGTTATGAAGCCTCTAGGCAAGAACTTTTCCAACTGCATTTTGGATTCCTCAGCCTTCCACTTTTAAAGCCCTAAATGGCTTGAGACCAGGTTACCTGAGAGAGCACCTTGCCACATATGTCCCAACCTGGACATTAAGATCTTTGGAGACCCTGCTTTGAGTCCCTCTGCCAAACAGGGTGAGGTGGGTTGCTACTAGGGAGACAGCCTTTTCGATGGTGGCACCCCATTTATGGAATAGCCTCCCCAATGAGGTACACCTGGCTTCGTCACTGTGTTCTTTTAAACACCAAGTAAAGACCTTTTTGTTCACTCAGGATTCAGAATATTGATTTTTAAATTTGATTTTTAAAACTTATTTTTTTAAAAAAGTTTTTAATTGCTTTGCATTGTACTTTATTTATTCATTTATTTAGCAAATTTGTATGCTGCCTACTACCTAAGCCCCAATGTGGTTTACAGCATAAAACAAACCAAGAACTTAACAGTTAAAACATATAAAAAGATCAAATTAAAATATCCATAAAAACTACTAGATAGCTAAAAAGTTTGGCTGAAGAGATATGTATTTTGCTGTTTCCTTAAAGCCAACAGGGATGGAGCAGGAAGTGCATTCCATAGCCCTGGGGCAACTACAGAGAAGTAGCTCACTCGCATGCATGTTGGGTATTTCCGGTCACTTCTGGTTCGAGGAGGCAACGAGGCAGCAGCGAGGTATGCTGCTGCTTCACCAGACTCTTAAACTTCAGTGCCAGTGGGGGAAACGCAGTGGGGGCAGGTGGATTAAGTGCACCCTCTCCAGTCCTTAAAGGCATCCCTCCTCACCTTCGAACTGGTTGAACCACCAGTCTTTCAAACCTATTCGGAGGCCCATAAAAGGGCCTCCGAACAAGTTCATGCACATCCCTAATCCATACTCTAGAGCAGGCTTCCCCAATCTGCGGCCCTCCAGATGTTGCTGAACTACAATTCCCATCATCCCAACCATGATAAGTTGTAGCTGGGGGTGATGGGAATTGTATTTCAGCAATATCTGGAGGGCCGCAGACTGGGGAAGCCTGCTCTAGAGCAAGTAATACTGCACCATCACACATGAAAATGCATTCCTATCACTGACCATTCCTATCACTGACAAAATAAATATGGAGTTATTAATCCATAGTCAACTAATGCAGGAATGAGTCCTGTGATATGGGCTCATCACATAGGGAGGGGCATCAATTTGTGAACCAGTTGGCACTGGGGCGGGGGTGCCATGAGAGGTACGTTTTCAAAGTGACTAATGGCGGTTCCACCAGCACCTGCACGTTGCCGTGAGAAGTAGTGCCCCATCGGGCATCCCACATGGTGGCTACCACAACTCCAGCACACACCTGGCCTCTGTGCATGTGTGAAGGCATTCGTGTGGTCAGCACCACCATGCTGATCATGCAACTGGCCTCTGTACATGCACAGAGGCCAGTTGCATGCTGGAGCTGTGATAGACACCATGTGGGATGCCCGAAGGGGCATTACTTCTCACGGCAACTTGCAGTACTTTTGAAATATACCTCTCACCGCCCCCAGCGCCGCCCTCACTGGCCACCACTGTTGTGAATTCACATTACACATAGACTGCCCAACAAATAGAAAACTAAACTGCAAGAAAGCGATTAGATGATATAATTGGTTATCTTCCCTCTCTAACTTCTCTCCATCCATCCTGACACACAGTGCTGTGTGGTAGTGATCTGTTTCAAAGAAAAATGAACTGGAAATAGATTAATGGCTCTTTTAGACACACTAATGAAAAACTGTAGTGCTGATGTATATTCGACATACACATCTATCTCTTCAATTGAAGATCTCAGAGTATCTCTGACATCCAACAGACAATTCTCTTAGGATCAAGCACTGAAATTAATTTCACCAAGTTAAACTTTTTGAAACAATTTATAGCCAAAGTTAAATGTATACTTTTCAGCAGAAGACATACAACCCAAGAGGGAAGTGTAATGTTATGTTCTATCTGTGCATATAGAGAACAAACCTTGAAATTTCATCTGACCTCTATGTGGCAGTTTCAAAAGTGAAAGGTGAAGGGATCCAAGCCACAGCCTCAAACCCCTTTCTTCTATTCCCAACCAGCCACACATGAGAATGGGCAGCTTCAGATGAGTGGTGGAAAGTCCACTTGGTGCAAACTGCTGGTTCTTCGTGAACATGTGCTCCTGCCATGCACTGGTATTTCTGTACCTTTCGTGTTGTGTGAACCCATCGATGTCAGGTTGACAAACTGCACTTCCTTCCAGAGACCTGACATCTGTAACCAAGGTTTGAAGCTGGGTGACAGATGGGTGGTGGAGGGAAGTGCAGCTCATCAACCCTACATTGGTGGGTACATGTGACATGAAAGGGGCAGAAGTCCCAGAGTGCATGGTGCAGAATCCAAGGGAAAGAGCTGTGGCAAGCAAGCACAAGGCAGCGGAGTGGAATCAGGAATATTAATAGTTTAATGAAATAGATATGTACAGAGAGGCAAGTGCAGGCTGCTTTTCCATGCTCTTGCCACCGGCTGTTATTTATTTATTTATTCATTCATTCATTCATTCATTCATTTATTTATTTATTTATTTATTTATTGCATTTATATACCACCTTTCGTTAAAATACAACCCCAAGGCGGTTTACAAAAATTAAAACATACAATAAAAAAGGCAATAAAAACATCAAGCTAAAAAAATATAAAAAACATAAAAACAGGCATAAAAACAATACAACAGTTTGTTAGCCCCAAACTTTCATCTCCGGGCGGTTAACAATAACATAACACAAGTGAAAACATTCCAAAAAATCTTAAAACAATTTAGGCAATCTAAAAATAAAAAACAGATTAAAACTTAGAAATTTAAAAGCTGAAAAAGCTTGGGTGAAGAGGTGGGTTTTCAAGTGCTTTTTAAAAAAAAGTCAGAGAAAAATTGTTTAGAGAAACAGGTTTCTGGATTTAAGGGGGGGGGAAAGCAGAGATAGGGAGAGCCCAGAGGGGTGCAGTGATTATAATACAACCTCATCCTTTGTTTAGTAGCGATTGGACTCTCGTGGCTCAGGAGCAACCAACGGACTTATTACCTTAGGGATGGAACCAGGAGGCAGCAAACCAAAAGCAGCTCGGGGACTGGCATCAAGACTATATCCAAAGTTTGTCTGTTCTTGTGCAGCCAGATTCTCACAGCAGTGAGGCAAACTGGCTAGATCAGGCCAGCAGCAAGGAAGGCTGATCTGGAGGCTGGAAAGGGCGAATGGTGTGATGAGCAAGACACGGCCTGGTACTATGATGACAGTCAAGTTTTTCGCCACAGAGTGGGTGACTCCATGGTGTATGACCAAATGAAGCACATTGATCTAAGAAACTAGGGCTAGTTATAGCCCAAAATGGGCCCTGAGGCAAAATACCACCCACTCCTTCTTCCTGAAGAGGGAAATCCTGGTGGATCTCAAAAGGATCCATTGTCTTTGTTTGCTGTGCTTGAGTAAAATACAACAGCATTAATGGTCAAGAACAACCCACATGTAAATGGACTAAACAGACGTGCAAGGATGGTGTCCATTGGGTCGGAAGGACCCAGTAAACCAATCAATAATTTTAATGAGAGCACCTCTGAGTTCCTATTGCCCACTTAGCTCCTTTTTGATAGGAAAGGGTGTAGCATTCACCCTTATCTGACTTTTCCTGCTGAGGTGATTATCATTAGCTTGTTTGAGGCAGCTACAGAGAAGGGGAAGTAAAGAGTCAATCTTCAGACGGAGAGAACTTGAAAGTGAAATGAACACACAAGCTGTTGAATCTGGGGGCAATCGTCCCACTGCATGCTAAGTGACCTGTCCCCATTATGCCAACCAACGGTGAGCCCACGATCCTGTGAGACTCCTGTGCATTTTAAGAGTGGGAGCTACAAGCATATATTTGGAGAAGATAGCTGGTCTTGTGGTAGCAAGCATGACTTGTCCCCTTAGCTAAGCAGGGTCTACCCTGGTTGCATATGAATGGGAGACTAGAAGTGTGAGCTCTTTAAGATATTCCCCTCAGGGGATGGAGCTGCTCTGGGAAGAGCAGAAGGTTCCAAGTTCCCTCCCTGGTGGCATTTCCAAAATAGGGCTGAGAGAGACTCCGGCCTGCTATCTTGGAGAAGCCACTGCCAATCTGTGTAGATAATACTGAGCTAGATAGACCAATGGTCTGACTCAGTATAAGGTAGCTTTCTATGTTCCTATGTCCCAAGCATAAGCAGAGAGGCTTCTAGGAGCCTTCAGAACAGCAATGCTGACAACACTTGTGACTTAATGCAGCTACACAATCTTCTTGCATTTGTCCAACTGTATTCAATGTGTAGCACTTCCTTAGTCTGCATTAGGGGTGTGCAATTCGGGTTTTCGGGTGATTCGGCTCGGACCCGAAGCGAATCACCCCTGTTCTGTTTTGTGCCCGAATCTGGGTCACCTGAATCACCCTTGATTCGGTTCGGATTCAGATTTAATCCAAATCCAAATCCAAATTGATTCAGGTGGGTAAAAAGGGGCCCAGGGGCAAAATTTTGGGGTGGGGTGGTAGTGCCCAATGGGTGGAGTCTACCACCCCAATTTCAGGGGGATTGGGCAAAGGGCTGATTTTTGGCGAATTTTTTAAGTTTTAGTGACTTTGGGGCAGTTCGGGGGCATAGCATGGGATCTGCGCAAAAGGAGTAGGGTGGGGTGGTAGTGCCTAATGGGTGCAGGCTACCTTCTGAGGTGTGAATTCTCATTCTATCATAGCAAATGAGATTTTTTTCAATTAAACAACTCTCATGACCCCACTTTCACTTTTTCACACTTACTATGAATATGAGGAAGTAATCAATTTAGCACACTTGACCTTATGAAGACAAACCTCATAAATTCACCAAAATTCACCCCTCTGCCCAATCACTCTGAAATTGGGGACGGGTGGTAGCCTCCACCCATTAGGCACTATCTACCAGCCCACCCCACTCCTTTGGGGCAGATCCACTTACTGCCCCCAATCTGCCCCAAAGACACCCAAACTTCAAATATTCCCAAAAAATCAGCCCTCTGCCCAATCCCCCTGAAATTGGGGTGGTAGCCTCCACCCATTAGGCACTACCGCCCCACCCCACTCCTTTGGGGCAGATCCACTTTCTGCCCCCAAACTGCCCCAAAGTCACTAAAACTTCAAAAATTCTCAAAAAAATCAGCCCTTTGTCCAATCCCCCTGAAATTGGGGTGGTAGCCTCCACCCATTAGGCACTACCACCCCACCCCACCATTCTGCCCCAGGCCCCACTTTCTGCCCCAATCTGCCCCAAAGACATGAAAATTTCAGAAATTTACCAAAAATCAGCCCTTTGCCCAATCCCCATGAAATTGGGGTGGTAGCCTGCAACGATTAGGCACTACCACCCCACCCCACTCCTTTTGCCCAGATCCCATGCTATGCCCCCGAACTGCCCCAAAGTCACTAAAACTTTAAAAAATCGCCAAAAATCAACCATGAACCGAATCACCCGAATTTTTTGGGTCCGAAATTCGGGTGATTCGGCTCGTGCCTGAAAAATATCGGCGGACATCAGGGGTGATTTGGTTCTGCCCCGAATCACCCAAAATTGTTCGTTTCGGGCACAGATCGTTCTGTGCCCGAAATCTTTTGCACATCCCTAGTCTGCATATCAGTCAGTAAGACTGTTATCACATGCAGCCTAACCCAGGCTAGTGCAGCCTTGCCTGGGTTAGCCTGCATGTGTGAAGAGCCAGAATCCGAGTGGATGCCACCGCTCCTGCCAAGCCAATCCTTACTTTTTGTAGCCAGGGTTAAGGGTGCAAGTGTCTAGAATGCTCGTCTCATGGAGGTATCCCCCAATGCATTGCACTCATTGTGAAGTGCATTGTAGGATAAGTAGAGGCCAATGTGATGCACACCAACCTCCGGAGATTCATGCTGCATACAGCAGTGCAGATTGTGTGGGAGCACGGTTTCTACTTCCCACCATTGTGGGAAGCTCGTCTGGGGGGAAGGTAAGTTTTGCACATTCTTCCCTCCACCTGCCTCATCGGTCATGAACATACCTTTATTTTCTCTCTCTCTATGTGAATGCAGATCAGGCAACTGTTGTTCAGATCAGATTTGTGGATCAGATTTCCACAATGATGATCCCATGACAAACAGACCTTAACTTTTTGTGTGTGTAATACACCATTTTTCTGATGAAGAGATCAGGCTCTGCATCAGAAGAAGTAGTGACTGACATCCTGACTAATGAAGCACCAGTGCAATAGGAGAAGCACCGCTGTAGAGTTCCAGACAAATACTGCACTGGTACTGGGGTGGGGGAGAGGTTTTGATTTCAGCACCTTCTCCTTCCCCTGCAATCCCTTTGTGTCACCTGAAAATATATCCCTGACAGCTCCATGGCCCTCAAGGACATATCTTTGAATGGCACAGAGTGCTTTCTGGGGAAGAGGAGGTCTTTGAAATGTGTCCCCACTGCTGAGCCAGCACTGGAGTTAATTAGTTGAATTTTTCAGAAGCACCAGTGCTTCTCCCAATGCACCAGTGCTTTGCTAGGATGCCAGCCACTGTTTTCAATGGTACAGTGACTTGATATGTGTAGAATCATACTGGAGAAATTTTACCTGTCTTTTACAGTTTTAGCTCCTTTTAAAAAAAATCGGATATTTTGCCCAAGAAGGAAGCACTAAATTTGCTCCATCCCCCCCCCCCCACCCGCTTTGGGTGTAACCCACTGACAACCAGGGTGTGTGGAGCTTTTGTAAGCAAAGCTGCTATCACTTCTCTTGAATCTCCTTACAAGTTTTATCTGAAAGTGAACTCCAACATTTGCTGCAAGTTCTGCTTAAGATGACATTTTGGCGGTAATTTTGGTTTGCATCCACTTCCTAATAGACATCTGTCTTAAGAGCAAAAATCAATCCCAAATTCAGCTTTAAGACTGGGACTTGTCTCATTTCAGGATATGCCCGAATTAGCAAATGGGATTTCAATTCAAAATCATTGCTCTCCACTCTTGAGCAATATGCAGTCCATTAATATCATAAATGTCAGTCTGCCTAGGTCTACCACACACTATACATCCCCCTCCAAAGCAAAAGTTTAATAAGCAATTAATTGTTGAAATGATGCATGGCTATCTGCAAGAACCAATTCTAGAAACTGCAAGGACTTCAATTCTATTAGAAAATAAAATGGATTTTTTGTGCCATTTCTGAATGTATGAGAGACCACAGAAGGAAGCTAGGGGTGATATAATTATTGTCGGATTTCAAATAAAGGGATGCTTCCCACCCCTCTTCAAAGTTAACTTTTACTAAATAAACTGTAGGAAATATGAGTGAAAATAAAGATGTATTGTCTTCAGGCAATATGGACTTCTGTGGAAGAAGTGACCCAATTTTCACCATTTTTCAATGATTGCCCAGAAAGGAAGAGAAAGTGAATATTTAGGGAACATTACCTTCACTCTGAATTAGCTTCATTTTCTGTCAGTCCTGTTGGCATGTGGCCACATCTCATTGAGGGTAGTATTGTGATATCATCCTATTTGCTATGTGATCCTGGTTGGCTGGAATCACCTATGTGACTATTCCAGTAAGAAGAAGACACAGTAATTATAAACCAAAATGATATCAAGGTAAAAGAAAGATAAGATAAAAGAAGCAATGGCAGTTAATAGCAACTTAGCAAAGGTGAACATTTTTAGAATTAAAGGTTAAATGGACTATATTTCTCCTACACACACTTGAAACCACTACTTTATCCCCAAAATGGAAAGAGAGAACATTCACTGCACCCTTTAGCATTCACACGTTATGTTCAACACTCGTACAATGAGTGTACTGGGTACACAGGTACAGATCTGTGTACAGTTAGAGTCATTCTCATGTTATGTTGAACACAGGTACAGAAGCACACTTCCTATCTGTATCATGCATTTGAAGGGCCTGTATCCAAGTTCTCTTTTAAAATGAACACAAGTACAGACATTCACACAAACACATGTATGGGTATACAGATGTCTGTACAGTCATACAACATAATGTCTCGATCGGGCTCTAGTCTCCGCAGCTTATGCAACAGCTCTGATATTTATCAGCAATCCCCAAATTGTTGGGCTGTGAAATCCCACCACGCCACTAGAAAGAACTACTAGTTTAAACAAAGAGTCCAACTACCTACCCAAAGAAGAGTCTGCCTGTTGCAACCTTGTATGATTCACCATTTTTCTGCCTTCTTCTAATCAGCTTCTACTACGGGCAGGTGAATTCTGTTTTGTGTCTACATCATGTGCAACCTTTGAGCCCCTAAAAATGCTTCCCCTAAATCCAATGGTGGCTGGTAGAGACTGGGGCAGGGGGAGGCAGAGCAGAAGGCAGAGTATACCTTTAAGGTAGGTAAACACTTGCTGTAGTCTATCCAGTATCTTTTATGTTTTGTTGTTTAGAAGTTTGTCCCAGTGGGGATCCTCTAGAGACGGGGGGGGGGATAGAAAGGAGGAAAAAATGGAGCTACTGGTTGAATCTTCCTATTGAGTAGAGGGTCTGGATGGCTGCAGCGAGTGAGTCATTTAGGAGCATGCCCACCCACACTTTTACTCAGTGTAGGAGCAACAATAATTTCTTCAGTAGGTTGGGAGATTTCTCAGAGTTTCTCATGACCACCAGAGAAATGACTAAAATTGACTCTCCATTTCTGTCATCTAACATAGTGGACAAAATGGAGAAAATGGGAGGGGCATTTTGGAGCACTTGTAGTGTGAAATGAATCCAAATTCAGTCCAATCCCAATGGACAGTAATGGCTGTCCTGCAGATAACTTGTGGTAAATCACCAACAACAGCAATCAAGGAAGGTCTCTGGTGAAAGTGTGTTATCATTTTTTATTATTAGAGTCTGGCATACCACATAAAAGAATGCTGGCATTAGGGATGGCCAGAGCTGCTAAACAACATGAAAGGAACAACAGGGCTCAACCTCCTACAGAGGCTGAGCAATAACATAAAACAGCATTCACATAGTTGCACAATACTGCTGCCATGAGCTACACAATGCATGGACATCAAGTAGTTGTGCAACACTATCAGGGCTGCTTTCACATTGCACAGAAGCCTTGTCAGATCCCTAAAACCAGTATCCCACTGCATGGAATGCTGGCCATTATTATTAAAACAAACCCTCTCATTCATCATCTTCATCATCATATCATCATCAGCAGCAGCAGCATCAGCAGCATCATCAGCATCTGGCAACAAAATATCCAACGTTGTGCTAGTTGGGAGAAGAAGGGCCCATATACTACAGGGACTCTTGATAGGGCAGAGGCATAACTATAGGGGGGGCAGGGGGGGCACGTGCCCCGGGTGCCATCTTTTCTGGTCACGTGGGGGGCGCCGCCATGACAAAAAAATTTTTAATTTTTTTTTAAAATTGTTAATATAAATGTTTCCTGCTCAGTGCAGCAGCACTGCAGCAGTCAAGGGAGCGCGTCGGCGCCCCCTCCCCCACGAGCGGTCCCTTCCGCGCCGCCCATGCCCCCCCCTATTGCTTTGCTGGTGCCTGGCAGACAGTCAGTGGCCTGGCTTGGCGGCGGGCGCTTCTGAGGAAAAACCTAAGTATAATGTAGTATGGGGGGCACAGGGGGGCGCCATTTCAGTGCTTGCCCCGGGCACCGTTTCCCCTAGTTACGCCTCTGTTGCCTGGGACAAGGGTTAGACTTTACCTACAAACATCAGAACAGACCCCTCTTCATGCATCCCCCCCTCTCACATTTGGTGAACATGTAGGAGGAAGTGGGACCTTACTGGCCTGTTGGAGGTGTGACTCCATAGAGATTGACTCTTAACCCCAAGAACTCCTATTGACATTACTCCTAGGGACATTAGGAGTAGAGCTAGAGAGTATAGGACTGCCCCCTTGTTTCTCTCTGTACTCTGTCAATCTTTTCTCTAAGTCTCTTCTGTTGACTGATAGGTCACTCCCTCTTCTTTGTTCTTGCTATTCCTTTTTCTTCCTTCCACCATGAGGTAGTGAGTACAGGGTGCAGGCTTTCTATCTAAGTTAGCAACTTATTTAAATAACTCTTTGCTTGTATTAGTCCTTAAGCAATTGTTTCCAGATCTTCTCCTTGAGCTCTTTTCTTCTCATACTGGATAAGATTTCTCTGTCGAATAAGTTGATTCAAATTATCCCCTACCCATGTACATCATGCATGAAATGATGCTGATGCAGCTGCTGGCCATGTTGAGCATTTGGTATTTATGTGTATTGAAAAGGGCTGTCCATGCATATAACTGTATGTGTGGGGAATTCCTTCAAGCAACTTGAAATCCTAATCAGCCAGGATTCCAAACTGCAATCTCCCAGAGCCCAGTCTCCTTTGTCCCACAGATCTTGGAGGAAATAATTGAGAACTGGCATCCACATTTGCGGAGTACTGGCTCTACTTACAACTGCATAGCCCATTCCAGCCTCTATTCAGGAAAGTGAAGAGGCTTCAGATGGAATAGGGGAGGGTGCCACTGACATTTCAAAGCAAGTTAACACTGCTTCTGTAAGGTGTGAAATTTCTCAGAGGTATCTGTACTTTTCAGGAGAATGACTGGTTCATCAGTTATTCAGGGTGGTACTCCAGGGTGGCACACCCTTTGTCTGGTACAGAGGTGTGTGTGTGTGTGTGTATGCACACACATGCGCATGTCTCCTCTCTTCCCCCACATCTTCCCCCACATATGGATGATGTAGCATATAGACCAGGCACTACAAACCAATGAACAAGATTTCTCTCCCTCAAAAAGGAGGAGAGATCACGCAGGCATTCTCTGAGAGTGAATGGTTGTCATCATGGAGTTCTTGGCTCATACATAACAGTCTGGATCATGGAGAAATAGGAGTGCTCCTGCTTCTCCACCATGCAAGAGCAGTACTACCTCAGGTAATTTGTAAATGAGGGACGTACTGAGGTTGGTTGGGTATGTGGGTGGGTTTACGCTGACTAAATTACTCAATAGTACTACTCAAGAGTTATTCTGAAGGACTCCTAAATGTCAAGAGAACTTTCTCTAGTAAATTTAGTCTGGATGCCCGCCAGAGTATCCCTTCTTGCTATGACTTTACATAGATTTTGTGGGGGCACTGTATTTGCACAAATCAGGACATTGACCTCAATGTGAAATGGTCTCTGTAAGCTGTTTCTTCTGGTTGGTGGAGAGAAACCATATCTTGGCTTTAACTAGGCCATTCATATATCATTCACTATTATAACTATGTTAGCAAAAAGTCATATAATCCATAAAGTTTAAAAAAAGGCCCACCGCTATGACTAAAGTATAATTGGCAATATATATATATACACACACAAAATCTCCTCCCCCGCCTCAACATTTTTAAAGGAGTTTCTTATTCCCCAGCAGGCTAGAAAGTAAACTATAATCAGTCAAATATTCAAAAAAATTAAACACAGCTCTGCTAAAGGGTAAATTCTGAGCACAATGCTGCGCCATATTGATTTCTTAAAGAGAAGAAAAAGGAAGTGCCATGGGCTTAGAAGAGAATACTCTGGCACAATCCTGCCTTGCAGTCCAGTACATGGAAATACAGGAGTGTACTGGAAGCTTTATTTCTAATTCTTAAAGCTGAACAGAAAATTGACTCATCAAAAGGAAAAAAGATATAATAAAAATAGTGGAAGTTATAGAACCATACTTTCAAAAGCAGGATAATATTATATAGCTTTAATATTACTCTTTATAATTTTAATTTAGTTTATAAATTAAAATAAAATAGGTTAATAATTAAAAATAATTAAAGTAAATAGCTTTTTAAAAAACACACGAGTTCATAGATCATAGATGAACATCATGTTTTCCCCCCAGGACTAAACTGTAAATATTTTGATGTGTTGTTTTTTTTTTTAAACCTGGTCAGTGACTGAATAAAGAATGTATCATACCGTATCAACTAATCCGTAAATTTCTTAAGCATTTTGAGCTGAAATCTATCTGACCCTGCTTGGTCAGGCCAAGGACCATCCAGTCCATCATTCTGATGCAGGCAGTGGCCAATCAGATGCATCTAAAAAGCCTGCAAGTGAAGAAAAAAACACCACCTCCCTTTGGTATTTCCTAGCACCTTGTGTTCAGGGGCATGTCCTCTCTGATCAGATGGAAATATACACCTACCAAGGCTAGTAGCCATTGATAGCCCTATCCTCCATGAATTTGTTTAATCCCCTTTTAAGACCATCAATTTTGATGACCATTACCACATCTGATAGCAATGAATTCCATAGTTTAACTACATGTTGTGTAAAGAAGTTCTGTTTTCTGTCTTGAATCTCCCTGCATGTAGCTTCTTTGCATGTATTTAACAAAACCTATGCATAATGTTCATGATACCATGGCAAAATTTACTTGAAAAAACAAAGTTCAGTATGCTGGCACAATCCATCCTTTTCAATACACAGATCTGTGATGCAGGAGTTTGGATTCCAGCTGGTCCACTTTCCCCCTCCCTCCCCTCTCTCCAGTCCTCAGACAAGGATACATTATTTTGTGTACTTGTCTATTGTTCTTGTGAGTCAGGTATGAACAGCACACACATGAACTGCACAAGGGGAAAACTCCCACTTGAATCACTCCAGGCTTCATCATATATGCTAACCCCACATTGCTTGAGTGACATTGGGCCGGTTCAGATGACATACAGAGCCGCCAGTCCAGTGGAACCATGGTTCCATGCCCCCTCACACCTCTCTCCAGTTTGAGTTCAGACCTACTTCAGTCAGCGAGATTGCAGAGAGGTCAGTGAACTGGCTGTATGTGTTTCCTTATGTCCTGAAGGACAGCCCACACAGCCAATAAGAGCTGGAGCAAGGGAGGAGCTTCCTCCCTCAAGTCCAGTTAGACTCAAGGCAAACTCAAATCCCTGGATTGGACGTAATGGAGGCACGACCAAAATGCAGTTATTGACGGCGTAACTCAATAGGAACCAAAAATAACAATTGTAGTTAGGGGTGGGAAACCACAAATCCATTTTTATTTTTAGAACTCCAGTTCCAAACATTTGAACCTGGTTCAAATGTCCCAAGTTTGGGAACCAGAGGTGAAGGGAACTCCAGTTTACTGTTATGTCTGAACTGGCCTATAGATTTCAGGATTGGAGACAAATTCCAAATATCTGGATCAGGTGATCACTGCTGTGAAAGATAACAGCACACAACATCATGCATGCAGCTCACAGCTGCATATGAGGATCTTTAGAGACCTATTTAGAGAATATGTTGTATGTGTGTACAAGTGTGAATGTACTGTGTGAACATTTTTCATTGCATGAATGACCTCAGTGCATCTATGTAACCATCAAACTCCTCTGCAAAGCCCAAGGCCTTCATAATCCAGCTCTACCCATTGCCTGCTGTCTCTTGTAAGTGATACAACATGGAGAAAGGGTGAGGTGGGGGAGGACCAAGTTCTCATTATGAAGGCCATGATGCAGCCTAAAAGCACACATCCCATGGTAGGGGGAAAGTGGAAAGAGGGGTAAGTGCACCCTCCCCCACCCTTAAAGTCCAACACCCACCGCCTCCAAGCCTTTGAACCTTCCATTGTTCAAACCTGTTTGTAGGCCTGTAAAAGGGCCTCTGAACAGGTTCGTGCACATCCCTAGAGTGATACTCTTCCCCCCCAAGTCTTGAAAACAATGCTCTTGTTGAAAACATTGCCTTAGCAATACTTTGAAAAAGTATTGGTCAGGACTGTGCAGTCATGTCAATCCAACAAACATATCGGATTGACACACCCTATGATGGGTATTTTTGGAGGGGGTTCCGTCGACAGCAGGAGCCTTCCAGGTCAGATCCTTTGGGAGCCCCCTTGCTATCATACTGGAACTCTGCAGATATGCCACATGACTATCAAATTGGACCTACCTTATTCTTCTCTGTCGTACCCTATTCTCCCTTCCCCTGCCCTCCTCCCTCTCATTTTCCTGGGACCCAGGTGAGGGCAGTGGACAGGCTGCAGAATATCATCTTCACTCTTGAGGGAGCTCAACCAACTGTGTTGCCTTCCAGCATGGCTTCTGTTTATAAGGCATTTTTTTGACTTTTGCAGGGGAGTAATGGCAGGTTAGAGGGCACACCCTCAACTCCTGTCTGTGGCTTCCAGAGGCATCTGGTGGGCCACTGTGCAAAACAGGATGCTGGACTAGATGAGCCTTGGGCCTGATCCAGCAGGGCTGTTCTTATGTTCTTATGACTTCTAAATTCCCTTTTAGGTCCCCTGAGTGACATGGATGGGTGGCTTTCGGATTCATAGTTTTTCTCTCTGCATATTTTACCGTACGGCTGCAGCCTCAAAAAAAAACTGCAAATCCCAGGGTCACCCTTGCCACTTGGGGACAAAATATTGGGTGATTTGGGGAACCAAAAAATGCATTTTCAATAGAAGCCATGCTGGAAGGCAAGGTGGCTGGTTGAATGCTCCCAAGGAGGATACTGTGCAGTCTGTCTCCCGTTCACAACCGAGTCCCACATAAAGGAGGCGGAAGAGGAAATGACTGGAGAGGGCAGGGCAGGGGTATGCCCAACAGACTTGTCAGGTCTTCAACCAGTCATGACCCCCACCCCTACACAGTACAACAGTTCAGGGATGCAGGGTCAACATGGTCCTTCCCAACAATCTCACTGTAGCGGAACAGAAATATGAAGGGGCTAAAAACTGTGGCCATTGCCCACTACCAACCCAAGAAACAATTAGGAACTGATTGCAACTTTTAAAAACATTTTGGATTTCTTAAATGAGTCAAATTTTAAAAGGAAAGCCTGACACCACAGCAGCCTCTGCTGACGAGGCCTGTCTGTGTTCCTTCTAAAATGTAGCTTCATAAGATATCTTCTGCAATTCTCCTTACAGCTCTGAACACTTGCTTGAGGCCATTATTCTGTAAGTTGGTGGCTGATGCTCTTCAGAAACTGTTGTATTGATTTGGCCATTCTATATAGTTCTCAAAATGGCATTCCATTAGGATTGTTGCTTGTTTGGTTGAATTGTGATGCTGGTTACAAACAAACAAACAATGTAATGTTGTGCATTGTCAGCTGCTGAAGATGTATGGTTCTATGCATTCTGAATATAGAGGAAGCCCATTGTTGGCTGAAACATTGGTAGCATCTTAAAGAAACTACTGCAGGATTTCTTTAGACTGATCTAAAAATCATTTTTCTACTGTGATGTCTTTTTTGTAGTTATTATTTTGTAGTTATTATAACATCACAATAATCCTGTACTTCACAAAAGCATAACAAGTGTATGACTAGCTGGTATAAAGTTAGAGATGGGCATATCCCCCACATCTTATTTTGGAATGGGCTTGGCTTGTTCAAAGTTCAAAGAATTCTCAGACAAAATTTTGGCCACCTTCACACATAGCACGAAACCACAATTAAATGAGTTTCACCAATGTTTGCGAGGTCGAAACTCGGGAGACAATTTTGATCTGCCTGTTCTGGATGGGGTCACACTTCTCCAGAAGGAACAGGTACAGAGTCTGGGGGTGCTTCTGGATCCAATTCTCTCCTTGGTTTCCCAGGTTGGGGCAATGGCCAGAGGTGCCTTCTATCAGCTTCAGCTGATACGCCAGCTGCATCCATTTCTTGAGATAGATGACCTCAAAACAGTGGCACATCTGCTGGTAACCTCCAGACTGGATTACTGTAATGTGGTCTATGTGGGGCTGCCCTTGTATGTAGTCTGGAAACTACTGTTGGTTCAGAATGCAGCAGCCAGGCTGGTCTCTGGGTCATCTAGGAGAGACCATATTACTCCTGTATTGAAGGAGTTACATTGGCTGCCGATCAGTTTCCGGGCAAAATACAAGGTGTTAGTTATAACCTAAAAAGCCCTAAACAGCTTGGGCCCTGGGTATTTAAGAGAACGTCTTCGTTATGAACCCCACCACCCATTGAGATCATCAGAAGAGGTCCGTCTGCATTTGCTACCGGCTCGCCTGTTGGCTACTCAGGGACAGGCCTTCTCTGTTGCTGCCCCAAGGCTTTGGAATGTGCTCCCTGGTGAAATAAGAGCCTCCCCATCTCTGACAATTTTTAAAAAGTCCTTAAAGATGCATCTGTTCATCCAGGCTTTTAACTGATGCTGTTTTGATTGTTCTTAATGTTGTTTTAGAATATTGTTGTTGTTTTTTTAAAAAATTAATTGTTGTGTTTTATTCTTGTTTTTGTTTGTAACTAATGTTTTAATGTTGTTTTTATTTTGTTGTAAACCTCCCAGAGACATAAATTTTGGGCGGTATAAAAATATGTTAGATAGATAGATAGATAGATAGATAGATAGATAGATAGGGAAGAGGTTGGAACTCTGTTATGTCTGAATGCATGCAACCACAAATTCACGGAAAAAGCGACCCCGTCAAACTCCAATTTGAACATACAGTTTGTAGTGAATTTCACCGCCGTAACCTGAGATTTTTCAGCAACAGTTTTATGTCCAAATTCAGATGCTGCCATAAGAAAGGTTTTGCTGCTACGTCCCATCCCAAGCTTGTCAGTCTGTCAAATGGCAAAGTCAAACAGGGACATGCCATCTCCCCACTCTGTCCCTTGTTCCCCCCTCCTGGTGATCAGGAGAGAAAGGAGACAGGATGGCAAGATGGGCACCACATGCTCTGCTCCCCGAAAATGAAGTGTCAATGATTATGTTCACAAGCACATGCAGTCGAGGTGGCGACATAAGCAGAGCAACCCCATTAGAGCACTGGGATGGCAACACATGGCACCCAGTGTTGGGTTTAAAAGGAAGCCCCATGCAGGAATTCTTGAATGGACCAGGTCTATTTTTTGTACAGTGATGGTGGGCCCCAGCCCCTTTCCCTTGGGGAATGTGTGCAGTCCCTAGGCTTACTCATGAGAAGGGCTGAGCAGCAGGATCAGCATTGCCTCCAGTGTAAGGAGTGATTCCTCATCTGTGGTGGTGATGATGATGGTGATGATGATAGATGCTGTTCCTGAGGGACCACTGTCTCATGAGAGTGTAAGGCCATGGGGATACTCCTTCACAACTCATGAGAAGAACCACCTATGGGGAAAGAAGTGTCAAGCTGAATCGCTATTCATGTGCTGTAACACCCCCTTCTACCACAGACTGCTCTCTCACAAGAGTGTCAGGCCAAAGAGACATACATGTGGGCTGGACAGCAGATGCCATCCAGCCAGGTTGCTCTATATACTGTAACCAAACCATGGGGTACCCCGGCAACAACTCTCCCTGGCTTGGTGACTGCTGCGAATAAGCTGTCAAAATGTGCCCTCTGCCAGCCTGTCTGCCCATTTCAACATGTCCATCTTAATTTTTGCCCAGAATGGCAACTCCACTTTCGTGGGGTCACTGGACATTGGGGCTCCCCTCTCCTGTGATTCTCCACGGAGGCAAATCTGCATACAGTGCAATGCAGGTCCAAACCCAGGAAATGTGAATGAGAGTAAAGATCTTTCCCCTGTCCCAGTATTTCCCCATTCTGCCTGCCTGGGAATGCCTGGACATATGGGACATCAAATTCTCCTTTGGGTGCATCAAAGTCTTCTCTGAAGAGGAAGGGGTTGCTCTTGTGCAAATGTTCTATAATTAACCAGAGAATCAGTAAGTAATTTATTGTTGTGACCACTGGAAATTTAGGACCGACAAACAGAAGTAATTTTTCACACAACACATAATCAACCGGTGGAATTCTCTGCCACAAGATGTGGTGACAGCCAGCAACCTGGATGGCTTTAAGAGGGGTTTGGATAACTGCATGGAGGAGAGGATTATCAATGGCTACTAGCTGGAGGGCTATAGGCCATCTCTAGCCTCAAAGGCAGGATGCCTCTGAGAACCAGTTTCAGGGGACTAACAGCAAGAAAGCGGGCATGCCCTCAAACTCTTGTCTGTAGGCTCCCAGTGGCATCTGGTGGGCCACTGTGTGAAACAAGATGCTGGACTAGATGGGCCTTGGGCCTAATCCAGCAGGGCTGCCTCTGATGCTGGAGGTGGCCTATAGCCACCAGACTAGTAGCCATTGCTAGATCCATAAATTTGTCAAAGCCCCTTTTAAATCCATCCAGGTTAGTGGCCATTGCCACATCCCATGGCAGATAATTCCATAGATTAATTATGTACTTACTTTTGTTGCAGTGGTGGCTGGTGCGGGTGCTGGTGGTGGCCGGGGGTGGGGGCAAGAAAACCAGGAGAGCTGATCTTCCAATTGGGATCAGCGGCTAGACCAGACTTAGTGTGTCAGACCACCTTGGAGGACAAGTTTATCAAAACACCATTTTGAGGCCATTTTTTCCCTAGCAAACCGGCAGGATAAGAGCTTGGCCTGATACAAAAAGGTAATCTTTCTTTATTAAACAGTATTCCCAACTATTCTCAACTATGGTGACTTAATTAAACAGAAAGTAGAACTTTTTTCTGCAGCCTCCAACAAAGCTTTCAACCAACCAAGTGAGAAACATCTGCCTTTAGGTCAGATTTAGAATAGATAAGATGTGAGATCAGATGCTCTTAATATAAAACTTATTGAGAATATCTAGCAAATATTAATCTGGATCCACACAGTCCACAAAGAAAAATGCAATTATTTTTTTTAAGTGGCTCATATTAGTAGTGTCCGTAGTTTGGCCCAAGAGTCACTTTTCAGCTCCCTTCACTAGCTTCCTTAGTGCCCCAACATCTCTGTATCACATCTCTCCCACCCCCTTAAAAATAGGGTAAGAGAAAAAATGGAAGACATGAGTAGAGGGAATGAGAGAATTATATTACTATAATGTTTTAATGTGTGTGTGTGTGTGTGTGTTTTTTAAAAAATAAAAAACACATAAACTAAATACCACAGATAGAAAATGCAAAGATACAACTGAAACAGGGGTGGTTGTTTTTAGGGCCGCTATGCTTTTGCTCAGAAAACTCTGACACTGAAATTACAAACAGCCAACAAAGTCATTCAGAGTGAGAGAAAAACTTCCTGGAGTAGCCAAATGGGTGATAACCTCACATAAACCATTTAGTTTGTCTATGTGCTATCATCACTAAAGGCAAATGAAGCCAATTCAGAAAGACAGCAGTGGAGGACAAGGTAAATGAGTAGGCATACACTCATTGTCAGAAAAATCAATGAAAGGGGGTTGCCATTTTCTGACACTGCTGAACATATTCCTGAAAAAAGTGAGTACTTTCGGCTCAGCCGTAATATTTACGTCAATGTCAAGTACATTTTATCATGATCAGACTTGAAACCAAGACAAAAAAAAATGGGTTGAACTGTCACAAGGTTCTCTGCTTCCACACAGTGCTGTAACAAAATTGATCTGCCAACAGCTCTTGTCTTGCCTTTTAATCTGTCTGGAAAGTAGACTTGTTTGATGGCTTATCAGGCCCCAAGTGGTTAGCATTTGAAAACATTTGAGAAATAACCTGATAAGGAAAATAGCACCTTTCCAATAGTGTCAATTAGGGAATGACATTTAGGGGAAAGATGCATTAAAATTTGATCTGTGCTTCAGAATCGGCTGAAGAACGTCTGATTCATCTCTTTAGTCTGCTTTTGTACAGCTATACAACGTACAGCTATATCCCAGCATTTTCCAAAGTTCCCTTGGTATATTTAAGTTGATGAGAGAATGACAAAGATACAATTCCAGCTTAGGCACGGACATGATTTGGAAGACAAGACTTTAAAACCCTGTCTCATCATGGTTCCATGGCTGAGAACGTTCATTAGATGTGTTGATCACCAGCTGGGCAGATTCTCTAATTAGAAAAAATACTGCTGCTAGGTCTAACATCTTAACAACAGGCTGCAGTCTCACTCAGTGGTATTTATTGCAGCAGAGGCTTGCCAGAGAGAGTGATAAAACTTACTTCTGGTGCTCTGAAAGGATTATGAAGCACTGAAAGGTAGAGCAGTTTTATGAATCCGTTTACTTACCTGGCAAACAAATTGGAGCTTAGAAAAACAAAATGGTACCCACAGAGAGCAGGCTGAGTTGAAGGTCCAGAGGCAAAGCTGATACTTTATTATCTGATCAAAGTATAACAATAAAGAACTGCAAGTTGGGGAGTCAATTTTTTTTTTTGGCAGTTTGCTATTTTATAGAATTATCACAAAGCCACTTTCACATTAGTGAGATTCTTTGCAGAGCTTTCATTTTGAACAATGACTATTGTGAGTCTCTGAAATGGTCTCCGAAATACCCCTTTGCCCATTTATCCCTGCTAATTGGACAAAATAGCTCTTTTTATGGTGGGGACACTCTTATAGGGGGAGATCAACTGACCCTATTCAGCCCAGCATAGCATATTGCCAGTGGCTGTTGCTGGTGTTGTGTGTGCGTGTGTAAATACGAGTGTGTATGTATGTTTACATTCATACAGGGAACTATTTCCTTTTATGTTTCATTATGCGATCTGTTAGCAGAACTGTCCCAAGGTGCTGGCAAGACACCTCAACTATGCCTTTGGCTTGAAGTGGTTTGGGAGTAGTTTGGCTTCAGTATCAATTTGAGCAAGTTTTGGCATCTTGGAAAATATGAGGAGACAGAAATACTGTTCAACAAGTTTTATTAAGGCTATATGGGGGCACAGAAGGCAAAGGTTCAGTTAGGCAAGGCAATAAATCTCAGCTGATACGCAAGAATATGACTAGCAATAATTTAACTTGAGGTTCTAATTAAAGATCGATCAGCTTGGCTAAGGTGCTTAGACCAGAGCCTGGCTTAAGGCTTGTCATGAAAAGTGCTTGAAAGCGAGGAGGCTGAAGAGAGGGGGCAGGAGGTTTAGAAGGGCAAGAGGTTAGTTTGCCTACCCTTCCTGGTTTAAGTTGGTACATTCGTTGCATGCTGGTGAGGAGGTTTTCTCTTAGGGGATCAGGCAGGAAGAGGAGTGAGGAGAAGAGGGACTACAACTTGTTTGTATGAGAGTCTGTAGGATAGTGATCCAAGCAGATTGCAAGGCCATGTGCTTTGGCCAGAGGTAGATATACTTCGAAATGTGCCCTGAAGCAGTTTCTAAGCCATTCTAATTACCTAGAGGCTGGCAGATTCCATGAAGGACAAATCAATCTATATGCCTCTGAGGGTAGCTTGCCCAACAAAGGCAAGAGGAAGCTATGTGAATATAATGTATGTGTTGAATAGAGCTGCTGGACTCCCCCAACTCCTTTTCTATTATTGCAATAAGGTTACAGTATATAGACTGAATCAAGGATGATAATAATACATGTAATTATAACTAGAAAAGAAAAGAAATCCCTTAATACAGCTTAACATAATAGGATACAACCAATGCAGGTGAGGAAAAGAAGGGATTTTTTAAACCTTCTTCAAGTATATTTGACATGTTTAAAAACATAAACAGTTAATTGAAGTTTGACCAAATAGCTAAGAATTCTTCTTCTTTACATTGATGATGAAAAAACCCAGTTCAAATGCATACAAAGAACACATATCAGTAATTCAGAGTTGTAATTCAGGAGTAAATTTGTCCTTCCAGTGTTGTATTATAATCTGTTTGGCAACATCCCAAGCACAAATGATCTACAGTTCTTGATGTACTGCTAAATTCCATATGCTGGGGATATACCCCAGCAAAACATGAACGTCCTTAACTGACAATGATAATTGCAATGTCATATTGACTACCTTATGAATTTCAAACCAAAACACTGTAATAACCAGACAGGACCAAACCATATGTGTAAGTGTGCTTTCATACAAATTACACCTCTAAAACCTAGCAGTATGCAACCATCCCATATTAAACATTATCTGAGGTGTCCAATAGACACAGAAGATAGGTCTCTGTGATATTAGCTGTATTTTAAGATCTAAAAAGACACGTTTCATTGCCTTCACTGTGACCCACCATTGATTTAAAAAATATATATAGGATATTCAAGGTCATTAGTCTAAAGATCTTGAATATAATAGATATCAATATTATCAATGTCTTTAAGTTTCTGATAGAGCAAAGTTATAGGTTTAGGTACTAATAAACATTCCAAATCTACTAATAAAGATGGAATTTCAGAAGCTGGACTCACATCAGCACCAAAGAGCCATGACAATAAACTGCCAGCTAGATAAACTGCCAGCTAGCATTTGAAGGTATATTGAGCTCAGCTCTCAAAGTGCCAACTGATTTAAAAACAGCTTCAGAAGATATTAATTAGTCAAATATAATGACGTTGTGAGACGCCCAGTTAGCCCAATAAAAAGACTCATGAGCAATCTTATTTTATTTATTTATTTATTTGATTTGATTTGTATACTGCCCTTCCAAAATGGCACAGGGCAGTTTGCAATTAAAACACATCACTAAAACAGTAAAGAGCTAAAACAAATTAAAAAACAACATAACAATTAACAATTTAAAAACATTTTAAAACAACCATTAAACAATTACAGTGATTAAAAACCCCAAAATTGGGTTTTGAATTTTAAAATAAACCAGAAATTAAACCCCCCACAATGTAGGAAGCTGAGAAAGCTTGGGTGAAAAGATGGGTTTTCAGGCATTTTTTGAAAATTGCCAGAGATAGGGAGGATCGTATCTCAGCAGGGAGCACATTCCACAATCTCGGGGCAGCGACCGAGAAGGCCCATCTCTGTGTAGCAAATGAGTTGGTGGTAACTGGCGATGGACCTCCTCAGATGACCTCAATGGGCGGTGGGGCTCATAAGGAAGAAGACACTCTCTTAGGTACCCTAGGGCCTAAGCCATTTAGGGCTTTGTAAGTTATAACTAGCACTTTCTATTTTGTCCGGAAACCTATTGGTAGCCAGTATAACTCCATCAGTAAAGGAGTAACATGGTCTCTCCGAGATGACCTAGATAACAACCTGGCTGTCGCGTTCTGAACCAACTGAAGTTTCTGGACTATGTACAAAGGCAGCCCTACGTAGAGTGCATTACAAAAGTAAAGTCTGGAGGTTACCAGCAGATGTACCACAGTTTTGAGGTCATTGATCTCGGGAAACAGGCACAGCTGGCGTATCAGCCAAAGCTGATTGAAAGCACCCCTGGCCACCACCTCAACCTGAGAAACCAGGGAGAGGTGTGAATGCAGAAGTACTCCCAGACTGTGAACCTGTTCCTTTTGGGGAAGTATGACCCCATCTAGAACAGGCAGATCAACATTGTCTCTAGAGTTCTGACCCCGCACAATAAGTAACTCCATCTTATCTGGATACAGCTTCAGTTTATTCTCCCTCATACAGCCCATTACTGCTTCCAGACAGGCATTTAGGGAGGATATGTCAGCTCCTGAAGACATTGACATGGAGAAGTAGATCTGGGTGTCATCAGCATACTGGTAACACCCAGCTCCAAATCCCCTGATGATCTCTTCCAGCGGTTTCATGTAGGTGTTAAAGAGCATTGGAGAAAGTACGGAGCCTTGAGGGACACCATACTTAAGCTCAGATTTTGAAGAGCAACAGTCTCCAATCGACACCATCTGGAATCTATCCAAGAGGTAGGAGCGGAACCACTGTAAAACAGTGCCTCCCACCCCCAACCCCCTCAGATGTTCCAGAAGGATATTATGGTCAATAGTATCGAAAGCCACCAAGAGATCCAAAAGGACCAACAGAGTCACACTTCCTCTGTCAATTGCCAATCGGAGATCATCCATCAGGCCAACCAAGGTAGTCTCCACCCCATAGCCCGCCCCAAACCAGTTTGAAATGGGTCCAGATAATCAGTTTCCTCCAACACCACCTGAAGCTGAGAGGCCACCACCCTCTCAATTACCTTGCCCAGCCATGGGAGGTTGGAAACAGGCCTATAATTGCTGAACTCCAAGGGATCTAATGCAGGCTTCTTTAGAAGAGGTCTAATGATTGCCTCCTTAAGACAAGGAGGCATCCTGCCCTCCCTCAGAGAAGCATTTATGATATCCACCAGGCTGTTTACAACAACCTCCCTGCTAGATCGAACAAGCAATGCTGGACAAGGGTCAAGAGAACAAGTGGTAGGCCTCACCGATCCAAGCAGCTTGTCCACATCCTCAGGAATCACAAACTTAAACCGATCCAGCCAAATCACATAAGAGGAGTCAGGCAGCTGCAGCTCAGACATCAAATTAATTGTGGAGTAGGTCAGCCCAAATCCGAGAGATTTTATCTGCGAAAAACTCTTTAAACACATCACAGCGGGTAACTGATGACTCCAAATTCTGGTTCAAGGGAGTGGGGGCAGATACTAGAC
This sequence comes from Hemicordylus capensis, assembly GCF_027244095.1. NCBI lineage: Eukaryota > Metazoa > Chordata > Lepidosauria > Squamata > Cordylidae > Hemicordylus > Hemicordylus capensis. The sequence goes on from NC_069659.1 coordinate 331,141,861, forward strand.
CCCTCACAACCCTGAACAACTCCGCTGGATGTGAATTCGCAGAGGCAATAAGGGCGGAAAAGAACCGCCACCTTGCCGCACGTATTGCCTGAGCATAGATCTTTAGATGTGCTCTATGTTGCAATCTGTCAGATTCGAGCCAAGTCTTCCTCCACTTGTGCTCCAGTTGCCTACCTTGACGTTTCAGCCCCCGTAGATCTTCTGTATACCAAGGGACCAATTTTGAAGCGGGTTGGAGGGGACGCTTGGGAGCAATCGTGTCTACTGTCCTGGTGAGCAAGTTGTTTCAATTCTGAACCAGGGCATCAACAGGATCAACAGCAAAGCCAACAATGAATCCCTCCAAGGCTTCTTGGAATCTTAATGGATCCAATAACCTCTTCAGGCGGACCATTCTAATGGGCCCCTTGCCCCTGCAGAGGTGGGAAGTGGTTAGGAACATAGGAACATAGGAAACTGCCATATACTGAGTCAGATCATTGTTCTATCTAGCTCAGTATTGTCTTCACAGACTGGCAGCGGCTTCTCCCAGGTTGCAGGCAGGAATCTCTCTCAGCCCTATCTTGGAGAAGCCAGGGAGGGAACATGGAACATTTTGCTCTTCCCAGAGTGGCTTCATCCCCTGAGGGGAATATCTTGCACTGCTCACACATCAAGTCTCCCATTCAGATGCAACCAGGGCAGACCTTGCTTAGCTACGTATGGGGACAAGTCATGTTTGCTACCACAAGGCCAGCTCTCCTCTGTCCAACCTTAACCAGATGGTGGTCTGTCCATGACAATGGGGAAATCACAGGAGTCCCCACCCACGGAACACCACCCTGTTCAGATTAAAATACCAAATCAAGCGTGTGACCTGCAATATGAGTCGGTCCAGAGACCACTTGGGATAGGCCCATAGTTGTCATGGCTGCTATGAATTCCTGAGCTGCCCCAGACAGATTGGTCCCGAAATGAACATTCAAGTCCCCCAGCACCAAGAGTCTGTAAGACTCCAACGCGGGTTCCGCGACCAAGTCCGTGAGCTCAGTAAGGGATTCCGCTGGGCATCAGGGCGATCGGTACACCAACAGAACTCCCAATCTATCCCTGGTCCCCAAACTCAAGTACACACATTCAATATGGTCCGATACCCTGACAGGGACCCTGGTAATTGAGATGTTATCCTTATAGACCACTGCCACCCCACCTCCCCGCCCATGTCCCCTCACCTGCTCCTCTACAGAATAACCTGGAGGGAGAAGCTGGGACCAAACTGGACCACTAGCCTCCCCAACCAAGTCTCAGCATGGGGTACAGGGTTCTGTTGTTTCTGAGGTGTTCTGAGTGTAGATTCTATGATAGCAAATGAGAGTGGATTCATGGTGTCTCATTGAAAATCTCATTTGCTATCATAGAATCCACACTCAGAACACCTCAGAAACAACAGAACCCTGTACACCATGGGTTAGCAACCCACGGGGGTGGTTGGTACCCTATGTGCACTACACCACCACTTGCTCTGGGCCACCCCAGAACCCCCCAAGTGCACTTATGGGGCTGCTGAAAGCTCCATTATACCTTATGAGGAAAAACCTTAAAGACGCGTACACTTCAACAATTCACCAAAAATCAGCCCTCTGCCCAAATCCTTTGAAAAAAATTCAGGTAGCTTCCTTGCCCCTACCTGGCACTACCCCCACCCCACACTTCTCTAGGCCACCCCTTTCCCCCTGACGTGAAGCGATACACCCTCCATTATACCTAATGGGGGAAAACCTTAAAGATGCGTAAACTTCAACAATTCACCAAAAATCAGCCCTTTGCCCAATCACTCTGCAATTGGGGTGGTAGCCTCCACCCATTAGGCACTACCACCCCACCCCACTCTTTTGGCCCATATCCCACGTTATGCCCCCAATCTGCCCCAAAGACACTAAAATTTCAAAAATTCACCAAAAATCAGCCCTTTGACCAATCCCTCTGCAACTTGGGTGGTAGCTTCCACCCATTAGGTACTACCACCACACTCCACTCTTTTGGCCCCAGGACCCATTTTTTAATCCAAATCTATTCAGATTCAGATTTGGATTAATTCAGATCCGAATCGAATCAGGGGTGATTCAGAAGGGCCAGATTCAGATACAAAATGAATCAGAGGTGTTTCAATTCAGATCCAAATTGAAACACCAAAAATCTGAATTTCACATCCCTAACAGAAAGAGAGCAGCCTAACAGAACCTCCCAACTTAACTGCACCAGCAGGGAAGTAGCAATTTCTGATGTCCGGCCCTTCCCCAGGAAGTCCTGTTTGCCACCCGAAAATGTGTCCTTGGGGGTTGGGCAGCCCTCAGGGACATATTTTCAGGTGGCACAGAGGGCTTCCCGGGGAAGGGGAAGACAGCAAAAATTGCCACTTCCCTACTGCACCAGTGCAGTTAAGTTCTGATAGGCTGCTCTCTTGCTGTACCAGCAGGCTCGGACTGGCCATTAGGTCAACAGGGCATATTCCCGGTGCGCCCTACCCACGTGGTGCCCCTGCGCCCCAACTCTCACCCTTAATTACCTATTCTGCTCAAAACCTGGCGCCCTCCCCACATACATTCCAGCGCCCTCTCAGTGCCCCCAGTCTGGCCCTGTGTACCAGTGTATATATATCAGCCTTTTTTTTTTTTTGGCCAACATAAGGAAATTTCCACAAAGTAGTTCACTTGAAATTAAAAGGACTAGTTAGACATTGCTTAGCTTATCCTTTTAATTTCAATGGGGCTACTTTAAGTCAGTTTCCACTTTGTGGCAGCCATTGTCTCCCCCCTCATTACATTTCTAGTGGGAAAGTGAGTGTTCTACGTTTTCTTTTTTCAAACTCTTTTAAAACCTTGCTACGCAAGGCCCGCATGTGATCTGTTGTCGCTGCTACACACAACTAATCTAAGCACTATCATAAAGTCCTAGATTATCTTGGTACATCTTGCATTTTAACATTTACAGGCTCCTGACATGCCCATTAAAATAAGGTCACTGCCTAAGTTTGAAAGTCAATTAACTCAAAAGCTGGAATGAAAAGTTCACGTTAATCCACTAATGTGCATCCAGTAGTAATTAATTCAGATCTTTGTAGTGGTTCCAGAAAAGTCATTTAGTCTTCTATAGGAATAGCCTACAAAGTTCTTTTTGTTGAGGGAGGGAAGACCTTTCATTATAATGAATAAATAATTGCAACAGATTCATTTTACAAAATTAGTATGTAGGCCTAAAATAACTCTGATCAGTTTGCATCAATATTGATATTGCACCAAGCCAAGTAAGTAAATGAAGCATAAGGATCAGGTCTTTTTTATTATTAGATTTTGCTTAAAATGTTCCAATATTTCACCTACATTTACCGGTTTCGTAAGAAAGCAATCATTATCGACTAGCATTCTCAGTAGTACAAAGGAGAGCAAGACATTCATATTGCAGTCAGGCAACAGAGTGTACTCTGATGAATTTTTGCTTTGCTTTGCTTCAGAACTCCTTGACTTTCCTGGAATTGTAAATCATTTAAGAACTAATCAACTTATAAGCTAAACAACCCTTTATCTGGAAATTAGGCCATGCATGCAGGAAATCATTTGTGATGGAGGTAGGAGAAACAGCAAGGCCAGGTTTAAAAATGTCAGTAGCTCACAAGTCAGAACCCTAGGAACAAGCCTCTTCCCCCCATTTTGTCCAATTAAAATAAACTTTGCTTTCAATAAAGGGGTTAATCTTTCCCATTGAAGCCAATGGAATTTCAAAGTGCTGGACCTTGGCTGGACATGTGCCATGTTTTGAGCTTAATATTGGAGGAAGAACTCACAGCCACATGGAAACGTTGCACTGGTTTACTTCATACATACATGTTTACCAATTGATTTATCATTATTTGGTTATTCAGCACTAGATTATTCATCACAAACTGAAAGAGTTTGTAGCTTGACAATGAGGACTCTTTCCTCATCTAAACAATCTAGAGGAGAGGAGAACTGGTCTTGTGGTAGCAAGCATGACTTGTCCCCTGAGCTAAGCAGGGTCTGTCCTGGTTGCATGTGAATGGGGGACTTGATGTGTGAGCACTGCAAGATATTCCCCTCAGGGGATGGAGCCGCTCTGGGAAGAGCAGAAGGTTTCAAGTTCCCTCCCTGGCTTCTCCAAGATAGGGCTGAGAGAGATTCCTGCCTGCAACCTTGGAGAAGCTGCTGCCAGTCTGTGAAGACAATACTGAGCTAGATAGACCAATGGTCTGACTCAGTATATGGCAGTTTCCTATGTTCCTAGGTGCTGGAAGGAGGAAGAGAGAGAAAGAGAGAGAGAGAGGCAGAGGTCTCCAATGAGGTGGAGGGATAGGGAAAGAGATCTTGCTGCCACTGCCTTGTCTCACTAAGGCAACTTTAAATCCCCATCACCAGCTCCCAAATTCACTTTTTAATTACTTATACAACCTTCAGTGGGTGGCGGGGGGGGGGGAACTTGTTATAGTGATGGACAAACTCTCCATGGCTAACCTTAATTTCCACTCACTTTTTGCAATCTTCATTTGTAAACACACACTGAATGTGCTGGGTGATTCCTCCACCCTCCTTACTAGCCCTTGCCCTTTCTCCTGGTGGTATGCCAGAGGTGGCAGGGTCTTTCTTTCTCCCCTCCCCTACTCTCTCTGGAGTCTCCCACCTTCCTTACTCTGTTTCTCACCGTGGTGTTTCAGAGGCTGCAACAGCATTGTCACAGACACAAGGAGCCCTGGGTTCCTAGATTTCCAAGGGTTCCTTGGACCTGGAACACCACTGCTATAGCATTTTAGGTGCTGGAAGGAGAAAACGTGAGGCAGGAAGGGGGCGGGGAGAGAGAGGGAGGGGGGGAGAGAGAGAGCACTGTCTGCCACTGTCCTCTGCCCCACTGCCCAGTAGGACTGAGAGAAAGGAAAGGGGTAGCGGGAAGAGGAGGACTGGCTAACTAGTATGACTAGCATGAGATAAAATACACATACTAGGTACACAACTGTAATTTTTTTAGATCAAATTTATCTGAAAAATCCAGATTTTGTTCCCCTAAATGCATGCTTCTAGACTGGCCTAAGACACTTTGCTGAATCAGCTCAGGCAGTTGCATTGCGTCTATGTCCACAGGCCAAAAAATGAAGTGTGTGTGTGGGGGGGAACCTAGAATTAAAGCCATTCATTATGGCTTGCTGCCAAAGAACTGGAATCCTGGCTCCTTATGAACCCCACAGGATTATAATGCTAATTGACTCTGTGTTTTTAAAAAAAAGAAAACAGTAATTTCCATTCATTTTTAATTGCCATCCGGACTAACTTTCCATGCAGTTGTTGCTGAGTTTAAGGTTTAAGCAACAAGGAATGCTAATTTCTGCTTTGGTCTGGAAACAGAATATGGCACCTATTTAAGTCAGGAAATAGAATGCCAAGGTGTCTTTGACTTCCCAAGCTAATTACTGATGTTCAATTAATGTGTGAGTACAATGCAACAGCATCTTCTAACAAGCATCCCAAATGTTTTGGTTCACTAATTTGCAAAAATAATTTATAAACTAGGAAAGGGTCCTTTGACCCCACAACTGGTAGAAAGAGTGTTGTGAAAATGTTTGTGGCTGCAGCGTGGGAAGACCTTGCAGAGTTATAATCTGAAAAAGTTTCTGATGTTATGAACCTGTCCATAAATATGTTCTGCTCAGCTAGGCTTGTTGCAATCCTGAGTTCAGCTTCAATGATCTGAGAAAAGAAGGAGAATCAAAACACACCTTGATTTGTAATTATAGATTAATTAGAGAATACTTTTATTTCTAAGACCATTTTTTAAACTTGGTATTTAATAAGGTTTGGGGCACAATACCCTACAGATCACTTTGATGACATTAAAAACGCTTTCTCCTTTCCCATGAACTAAAGTATAGAAAGGGACGCTGGAAGTATAGTCTTCTTCAACTGTTTAGACTAAGTATCTGAAACAGTCACACTCCTGCAGATTTTGGTCTACAACTCCCATTATCCTGATTGTATTTCAGCAACAGCAGGAGACCTGCAGTTTGAGATCCCTTGTTTAGAGATGGTGCACTTTGACTTAGAGTTGCTTACTTGCTTGCTTGGATGCATGGATGCTGGAAAGTACTCTGAAGACCCTATTAAAACTTAACACATAATATTTCCCACAGTCTAGGATTGTGCGTGAACCAAGGTTCGTGCACTGGTTTGGCACTGAGCCGGTTCAGATGAGGTCTGAATGGGTTTGGCACTGCAGGGAGGGGAGCAGGTAGTGGAATCTCAAAAGAAAACTAGAGCAGGCCTTGGTCAGCATGGTGTTGCTACCACGCAAATGGTGACCATGCATGCTGTGGACCATGTGCGTGCGGGAAGCTGCATGTGCCAGTAGAGAGCAGGTAAAGGCTTGCTCTGCTTTTCTTAAAAGTTCCCAGTCCCTGATCCCCTCCAAGCAGTGCCAAACCTGTTCAGACCTTGTCAGAACTGGCTCAGCACCAAACCAGTGCATGAACCTTAGTCTGTGCATATCCCTAACAAAGTGAACCCCATGAACCCCATGCCGCCCGTCAAAATGGTGGGGTGGTGGAGCTGATGGGTATTACAAAACTTCTAACAAAAGCTCAGGGTCAAGTTCTGAGGTATTTCCAAGATGTTGAACATAGCACTCCTAAGAACCCTAATTAATATGTGCATCCTCTTTTTGTCTGAATAAACTTGGTTAGTATTGTGATGATGATGCTTTTGGTTTATTTTAATCAGTAATGATGGGACAGGATACAGTCTTTTAAATATGTTATTCCCAAACTGTTGCTTCATAGGTTAATGCCTTGACTTATGCCCAAAAGGCAGCAGAAACCAAGTACAGATTCTGAAACAGCTATGCAATATACTCTCATGACACACACCCTTTGATGGGTCAGGCCACCATAGACTTACACCAGCTGAAGAACTGGATCATCAAGGGTAGTCCTACCTGAAGTGAATTGCATTATTCTATCTTTGAATAACAATAATAATGTGCATTGTTGTACCACTGTGGAATACATTTTTAATACACTAGTAAATGGAATTGATAAAATGTGTCCTTTTTGTCTTCAAGATAAAGTATGTATTCTATTATCAACAAGCAGAAATCTCAAGTGTATCAGAAACCCAAGAGCATTACAGCTACATGAAGCAAGGTGTCATAGAATCTCATTGTTTTTCCCCAGTGCAACATCTAGTTCCCAAAGCACAGGTGGTATAAATAGGGTTGGACATATGGAACTACAGATGGCCACTCCTAACAATTGCTCAGGGAATGGACTTCTACAGTATATAACTGCTGCGTAGTTAGCAGTATTTTCACAGCAACACTGGACTCGTGGCATGCCAGATTTTGCTGTTAGAGTCTTAACATGAGAATTTTGTAATATCACATCTACCAGGCTTTATATCTTTATGGATATTTTGGTGTATGAAGTGATGTTAAGTATGAAGAGTAATTCATACATTTTGCCACATTTACCATCTTAGAGCTGGTTCATATATTAGCTCTCAGGCAATTTCTTTGTATGATATGGTGCAGGTTGGCATCAACCCATTGATGTGCAAGTAGGAAGTACCCTTGGGGATATAAAGATTAAGGAATACTCTTAGGGATAAGAGATGAGGTGGTAGCTCAGTGGTAGAGCATATGTTCTGCATGCAGAAGGTCCCAGGTTCAATCCCTGGCTTCTCCATGTAGGACTGGGAAATACTCCTGCCTGAAACCTTGGATTGCTGCTGCCAGTCAGAGTAGACAATAATGAGCTAGATTGACCAATGGTCTGCCTCAGTATCAGACAGCTTCCTATGCTGTTCCTGTGTAACAGTGGGAGGCTGCTCCTTGAGAGAAGACAAGCATAAATCTTCTCCCACTCACATAACTAGTTTAATCTGCTTGACATAAAGAAATAATAAAAAAGAAATACTGTACAGTGTGGTGTTTTGGGTTAATCCATTCCTTGATCCAGGCCAGCTATTGAATGGGGCTTTAGTTACTTGTATTCCAGTCCTGAAGTGGATGTGGAGCTAACAAACAGCCAGCAGCAAGAGCTCATTTCTCAAGATCATTTCTCACGGAATGATCCATTTGCTAGGGATGTGCGAACTGGCTCAACCTTGAAGTGGTTCAACATTGAACTTGGCCAGCTTGAGGGCTCACCCAAACTCGAGCCAAACCCCTCCAGCCAGTCGGGGGTTTGAACAATCTATATATTTTTTAAAAACTCACCACCTCCAGGGGGTGCTGCTGCAGCTGTGAAGGGTCTCTGGAGATTCTCCCCCCCAACCTTCCTCCCAGTCTCCAATTGGCCAGGTGGTTTCCCGGTGGTTTCTGGCCATTTTCGGTCCATACTGGGCCTCTTCGTGCTTGCGGTGGCCATTTTGGATGCCACTGCACATGAGCACTGGCCGTCTGCATGACCAGGCTCATTCTAAAACAAAACAAGACTTTTGACAGTTACCTAGGCAATTTATTCCAAGGATTCCTCATCTCCTTCCCACACCCTCTGAAAAATGTCCTTGTATTTCACTTCAGCTGAAATTTCAGTGGCAATTTAAGCATATTTCATAACATATTCCAATTTATCTTAGAATTAATGATAATGGGAGAATTCTCCCCATTTCATTCATTTACTCTTCTTTGCTCTGTCTTGTGTAGCCCATTCCTCAGAATTCTGATTTAACTAAAGGAATTTCTAAAATTAAATTTGGAATTGGAGTACGTGCAGTTTGCTTAGACCATTTGCACTTCTACAGTGTGTCCTTTCAGCTGAAATGCTGAAAACTGGATCCTCATTTGTGTGGGGTTTGAAATGTTCATTTTTGCTTTGTAAACCAGCCCATGTTCTCAGTGAGTCATGCAGTCACAGAGGCTGCTGATCTTGGTATATGTGGGTCACAGCTGCACTCCCCCGGAGCGAAATGTCAAATTATTGTGGTTTCTGTGGCCTGGAAAAGTTGGTGGGGCATCCAGTGTAACCAATGGGACTACTTGGGAGTAGAAAGTCCCACTTGTGTGTCAAAAATCATCACTCCAAATGAGGGTTAAACTACTACTGTTAATATTTGTGTACTGCTTTTCAACAAAAGTTCTTAAAATGAGTTACATAGATAAATAAATAAGAGAGCCAGCATGGTGTAGTGGTTATAGTGTTGGAATAAGACCAGGGAGACCTACTGGAGGACATAAGCAGGACACCAGCAGTACTACAGGAGGTGTGGTGTCCTGGGAATGCTTAAGGCCAGTTGTTCTCTCCATGCTAAATATAAGAATCACCACTTTAAAAAATGCTTCTTTGTTCAAGTAAAGTAAAGTAAAGTGTGTCGTCAAGTTGATTTTGACTTCTGGCACCCCAGTAGCAGGGGTTGATATTTGGAGCACATGCACAGCAGCCATGATAAAGGGATGCACCAGGAGGGGGTCAGTGCATTGAAAAAGTTGTCATGACAGACACACACCTGGCACATCCTTACTTTTAATTGCATCAGAGGTACAGCTTACAAAAATACAAAACCCAAAGCTGAAGGAATTTAAAGCTGTGGCAAAATGCACATACACAGTGGTCTATATGAAATCTAGAATTTTTTAAAGCATGGAAAAATGGAGAATTGTTATAATGCATCAATTGCAGTTCAGAAACAAGGCCTTGTAATTTGGAACTCTAAAATCTTGGAAGAAATTCAGAGGAGGAGAATTTTTAAAGAATTCCTAAATTTAGGAGGTTTGTTTCAATGAGTGGGTTCAGATAACCCTGTGTATAGAGGGAACTGGAGGTTGAGATTCCTGGTCAGGAATTTCATGCATTTTATGTTATCTGAACTCACCAGTGATGGGTGGAGAATGTTTAGTCCACCGTGCTTGGGTCCACCCAGCATTTTCAAGCGAACTTCAAATGTTGATTACAAATAGAGGATACCCAACTTTCTCCACCTGACGTTGAGGAGTTCCAGTGAGATGAAGTGTGTGCAACTTCTAGCTTACTCTAGGAGCATGCTATCCGTGCTTACTTTTCATGGTTTTCTGAACCCCCAAATGTCAGATTTGGGGTCTGAACCCACAAATGTGACTTAAGCCTTCCCTCACCCTCTGTTTAAAACCAGAGCATTCTTGTCTAGCCTTTATGAAGGTGTAGGACCATTGCTGCCCTTCTTCTCTTTGTCATATAAGGGTTTTTGAAAAAAAATCTTATGGACATTTTTTTCTGTAAATTCTGCTGATTTTTTTTTAATAAGCTAGATTGTAGTTACTATTGAATGACAGTAACATTAATGCAGGATGCAGAACCAAAATGTCCAAATATAATTATGTTTTCAAAATTTCATACTTTTCAAGGTGTTCATAAAAGCATAGCATTTCATCTGAAGGTTCACTGAGAAAGAAATGACAAAACAGTAGTACAGTTTGAGTTTACACTTTTCATAGACGACATGTTTAAACCCATAAAAGCAACTATTATTCAACAGTAACTGATATGACAATATTCCTTTCCTGATTCAACAGGAATTACTGCCAAAGTCACCTTCAGCCTTCAGCATCCCATTTTGCTTTATGATCCAGTTGTGGAGTCCTATTGGTAGAGGTCTCATTGCAGTTCATAGCCATTAGCAAAGTCAACTAATTGCCACGTCCATTCTTATGTGAGCATGGCAATTATTTCCTGATACACTTTGATTTTGTCAGCCACTGTTGCGTCCAGGGAACACCAATGGGCCAATTAAATGCCTTTTAAAAACTCACACATTTATTTCATCTCATTGGCAAGTGTAGCATTCAACCCATTTACACTCAGCAGGGGGCGCTGTTTTGTTCTTCTGCAATCATTTTGGTCAGTTAGTAGTTTCAATATAAATTCCATATTGTAATCATTTTCAAAGAAAGCTAAGGGCAAGTCTATGAGATTAGTATAATGATGTATTGAAATGTCAACTACCTGCTCTCTGTGTTGCAAGAAATGGATGTAGTGGCAGAGAAGTGGCCCCCAGCCATCCATTTGTTGCCTATTGTGCAAGCAGTGGGTGCAGGCCACCCCCATCCACAATCATTCCCTTACTCTAGAATTTCTTAACAGAAAGAAAGATGGAAGATAAAATGTGAATCAATAGGAAAAGAAAGAGTCAGAGAGGGGAAATGAAGAGCGGGAGGGAGGGAGAGAAAGACAGAGAGGAAGCAAGAAAAATGGAAGGGATACCTTGCAAAGAATAGGAGAGAGTCAGGTAAGGTTCTAATATAAATTTTGTAAATGGTTATGAAGATGAAAGGAAACAGTTTTCATCTTTATTTTCTGTTTGGTTAGGACAAACGTCTAGTTAGTCCCTTACTGGGCTCTGTATGATTGAACTAGGAATGGGCGAGTTGGCTCACATCGAGCCAGTCTCGACATCAAGCTGGCCTGGTTCGGGTGGTCCGAGTTTGAACTGGATTACCCCCAGTTCAAAGAACTGGCTTGTGGGCTGGTTTTTTTTTGGGGGGGGGTTACTTATAATGGGGAATCCGGCTAGGATTCCCCTTTACAAGTAAAGGGGATTCTCCAGCCTAAGAAGAGGGGGCAGCGAAAGGGGAATGCTTTACCTTTAGTTTCCCACTGGAAGGGATGGTGGTTATGACTGCTGCGGCAGCATCAAAAGTAGTGGCGGGGGGCTTCTCCACTCCCCAACTGGCCTCCCAAATGACAGGTTGGGCCACCTGTAGCCTGGTTCAGGCCTCTGCATACACGTGGATGCCCGAACTGGATCATAGCTGACCTGGCCTGTCATTTCGGCGGCCAGAGGTTGTGGTTGGATGAGCCTCCGATGTCACCATCAGCACCGTACCGACTGGTGGGAAACTAAAGGTAAAGGATTCCCCTTTTGCTGCCCTCCGTTCTTGGGCTAGGGAATCCCCTTGACTTGTAAAGGGGAATCCTAGCCAGATTACCCTTTACATGTATACCCCTTGAGCTGGCCCACAAGCCACCTCAGCCAGCTTGATGGCCAAACTGGTCCGGACTTGGTTTGGCCCAACTCGAGCTCAGACCAGTTCACACACTCCTAGGAGTAAACATCGAACTAGAGACAATAGATGACATTTAGTCTAATACTACACTATTGCAAACATGTTAGGAACACAGAAACATAGGAAGCTGCCATATACTGAGTCAGACCATTGGTCCATCTAGTATTTGTCTACCCAATATTGGTAGTATTGGCTCAGTATTGTTTACTCAGACTGGCAGCGACTTCTCCAAGGTTGCAGGCAGGAGTCCCTCTCAGCCCTATCTTGGAGATGCCAGGGAGGGAATTTGGAATCTTCTGCTCTTCCCAGAGCAGCTCCATCCCCTAAGGGGAATATCTTACAGTATTCACATGTAGTCTCCCATTCAAATGCAACCAGGGCAGACCCTGCTTAGCTAAGGGGACAAGTCATGCTTGCTACCCCAAGACCAGCTCTCCTCTCCCGTTGCACTCATGGAAGGATGTTGGGCTAGCTGGAATGATGTTATGCTCATGGATGGATGTTATGCTAGTGATTCTCTTTATTTAGCAGGGGAAGAGCAACTGGCCCTATCCATCTCTCCAGTGGCTGTTGCTGGCATCTATCTTATGTTTCTTTTTTAGATGGTGAGCACTTTGGGGACAGGGAGCCATTTTATGTATTTATTTATACCTATGTACAGAAAAGCCTTCGACTGTGTCGACCATGTCAAGTTGTGGAATATCCTTAGGAAAATGGGCATCCCAGAACATCTCATTGTTCTCGTGAGAAACCTATACACAGAAAAGGAAGCCACAGTCCAGATGGAACATGGTGAAAAAGACTGGTTCCAGATTGGCAAAGGAGTAACACAAGGCTGTCTACTTTCTCCTTGGTGAAGAAAGGTTAGGCTATTAGTGCAGCGTTGGCATGGATGTTAGCCAGTATGCTTAAGTACATCTCACTTTCTCCTGGATGCCAGAAGGATGCTAGAAATGGCCAATGCTTTATCTACCAACAAAAATCAGCATGAAAAGGCTGATCTGAACTTCCCACTGCTTGGGGAAGTGTATTCACAAGTGTGTGCTCCCCCGCCCCCCTTCTGATAGGCATCATTGACTTTGCACTAACTAGATACTAGCTGATAATTTAATGCCCGTATAGAAGTGGCCCAGTTTCTTTGGAACTTTTCCGGGAAGAGTTCTGGTTTTAATGCAGAAATGAGAATTTAGAGATGAAGAATGCCGAGAGTTTGTGAAATATATTTAGGTTGTGTTAGTAAAAGCCAGCTGGGTCACTTTTTAAAATTTTTACTAGCTGATCTGGTGCAGAGCATCTGCGCTCCTAGTTCATTCCCTCCTATCAACCCCAGTCCATTCTCCTTCCTCTCCGTCAGCCCCAGTCCGTTCTTCTTCCCCCCTTCAGCCCCAGTCCATTCTCCTCCTCCCAGGCTGCTTTCCCTCCAGTGGCACCTTCCTTTGCTGGCCAGCATGGCCAGCACTTTCCCTCCCTCCCTGCCAGCAGTGCTTTCTCTCACCGGCCAGCCTGGCCAGTGCTTTACTTCGCTTCCCTGCCCACCGGCATGGCTGGCACTTTCCCTCCCTTTCCCTGCCCACCTGCCTGGCTGGTGCCTTCCCTCCCTTCCTCCCTCCCCATCCAAAACACTTTCTCTCTCTAGCCAGCCAGCATGGCCAGCACTTCCCTTCTCCTCCTGCTTGGTAGCCTGGTGCTTTCCCTCTGGTGGACCAGCTGCCACCGCCATTTTCTCCCCTGTCACTATCCCTCAGGCAGCTGCTCACAAACTCTCATGAGAGCTGCCACGCATGGGATTAGCGACAGGTACGTTTAGGAGAATTAGATAGATAGATAGGTAGGTAGGTAGATAGACAGACAGACAGACAGATAGATATTATGGCATATCAAGCATCAACTAATCATTCCCAGTACTAAATATATTAAAATTGGCACAAAAGGAAGTCAAATATTTGCAAAAAGTGGAATTTTTAATACAGCGAAAATTAGGATTTGCTTCCTGGAGTGAGCACTGCACAATTCATTAGTCTGAGAAGGCAGGAGTTTTCAGCAGGCCTTTTGTTTGCTCAGTATGGGATTAAATAATAAGGAGCACATAATTAATAAAACTAATGTTCTTTCCATTTATTATGCATGCAGCTTCAGAGCTTTAATGCTGCCCTTATTTACTATACTTAACATGTAATTGTATGTTTACCATTCAGTAAGCACAACAATGAATGTATGCCATATTTAAATCCTATATGGGGTATACAGCTGTCTGTTCACCTCTAGTTACTGAGCTAAAGCAATGCTTTAATAGCAAATAAGGTCTTGGATGGGAATGAAAAGCACAAAATGCTGTGTTAGAACAAAATCAGCAAGTGTGAGGTTGAATACGAATACAACATAATATTTATATACTGCTTTTCAACAAGAGTTCTCAAAGTGGTTCACATAGACAGACAGGCAGGCAGGTAGATAAAATGGCTCCCTGTCCCCAAAGGGCTTACAATCTAAAAAAGAAACATGACAGAAACCAGCAAGAAGCACTGGAGGGATGCTGTGCTGGAGTGTGTGTGAATAGGGCTCGTTCCTCTCCCCCTGCTAAATAAAGAGAATCACCACAAGGTGTCACTTTGCTCAGTTGTCATTGCAGATAATATATATGATTATAATGAACATATGAAATTAATATCAGTCTATGAATCAATTCATAGGAAAATGAATCTATCTATCTATCTATCTATCTATCTATCTATCTATCTATCATATTTTTATACCGCTCAAACTAACATCTCTGGGTGATTTACAACACATCATATTGAGGTTCAGTTACAGCTGCCACTGGCTCATTTGGTGGTGAAATGGGACCAGGCCTTCTCTGCGACTGCACCAGGGCTTTGGAATGTGCTCCTCATCAATATAAGGGCTTCTGCATCTCTGGCTGCCTTTAAAAAATACAACAGTTTTCTCAGGCCTTATGTTAAAAATGTTTTAAAAATGTTTTTGTTCAAACTATTTTCAAAAATCTATGATTTTAAAATTGTTTTAATTGTTTTTATTTTGTCCTATATATTGTTTACAGTTATGTATGCTGCCTTGAGAGTTAGGTGTTAGGCAGTTTATTAACTAACATCATCATCATCATCATCATCATCATCACAGCAACAACAACAGCAGCAGCAGCAACAACAACAACAACTAACTTGGCTGGGCGCAGAGCATCTGTTCCTCTAGCCTCCTGCCACCGCCATTCCTCCCTGCCGTTGTCCCCCCCCCACCGCCATCCACCCCACTTCTCCACCCACCATTGTTTTTCTTTCTCCCCCCCCCCGCACCAGCCCATCCGCCATCATTTTCTCCCTTTCCCGTCTGCCCGCCACCATCACCACCATTTTGCCCGCGCAGCCTGCCGCCGGCTTGCCCTGTCTGCTTGTCCATCCTGCCACTGGCCAACCACCACAGTTTTCTTTCCCTGCCGCCCGCTGCCATTTTTCCCCCTCATGCCCATTCCCCTTTGGCAGCTCTCTCTTATCTGGCAGCTTTCCGAACTCTCGCGAGAGCTGCCACACATGGGATTAGCCACAGGTACGTCTTAGAGAATTAAATATAAAGATGATGCTGCTGTTGTTGTTGATGATATTTATATATGCAATCCATGGGATCATTGTGAGTCACCTTGAACTCACCCTGCTTGTGGAAAAGTGGCATACAATTATCAGTTTAATCAAGTACTGCCCATGTCTGTCTAAAATACAAACCAGGGAGCCAGGGGCATTCCCAGATTGCAAGTGTACTTCGAAGTTACCTGGTAGTGGTGGGTGTGCATTCCCACATTGGGGGGATTTACCTTGAAGTCCCTGAAAGTTGTTGAGGTGCATTCCATACACAATTTGGATTTCGCCCTGGGCATTGGAGCTTAGCCTGAAATATGCTCATGCTACAATTTTTTTAAAAAAAGTTCTCTCTCTCTCTCTCTCTCTCTCTCACACACACACACACACACACACACACACACACATGTTTTCATTAAAATGAACGTTTTTAGAAGCACACAACACACATGCATGATAGGGGGGGAAAGGAGGTGGTTTGAACAGCCCAGGGAAACAAACTGAAAGGAAAGGAAGGACACCACCTCAAAGCAGCTCTATGCAAATGCCCCCAGAATGGTTATTATTTTGGCTTCAGGCTGTGGCTTCTATGCGGCTAATGATTAGTCGCATAATCCCACAATTCAGTCTGCCATCTGGAAATGGCCAAGAAGGTAAAATGCTTGAACAAGGGGAATTAAAAGAAGCTAAGAGATTGGATACCAATAAAATGACATTTTTTTCAAAACAGACAAGGCCTTTTGTCCTGGGCCCCGATGAATGAAGCTTACGTACTGTCCTCAGGTTGCTGATAGTGCTGTTGAAAAACAACTTCCATGAACCTGAGAAGCTCCATGTTTGGCTGACAGAGCTTAGGAGCATTCGTGGATGCTCTGCATTGTCCTGTTGAACCTCCAATTCAGTGACCTGTTCTGGCCTCCTGTCTCTTTTGTTGTCAATCTAGCATGTCCTCCTCAGAATGCTAAGCTCATGCCATTACATGTAACTAGTTTTATTTTTTATTCTCACATTTTCAGCATGGAAGTACAGGACTGTCAACCTAAATGGTCCTTTGCGATGAGTGAAATGGTGATTGTATAGCACTTTGAGGAAGGAGATGGTGCTGGAAATGACTGTCCCTCCAGTAACAATACTGTTGTAAAGAATTGTCCTGGCTAAAATGAATGCCTCCCTCCTTTTAACAAGTTCAAGTGTTATAGCTTTGTTCATCTGTTTGGCTAGCCCCTGACTACTGATGTTCCATGCTGAGAAATGTACACCACTACTGAGTGAAAATTCTTCCTCCTTTCCAGGTCAGTGTGATGGACAGAAGCAAGTTGATAGCCTTTGCTTCCTGCCAATAACTGTTTGTCCATCAATGAACATTTGAATATTGTTCCTGAATCAAAAATTGTTCTGGTTAATGCGCACATGCGCACGCGCGCGCACACACACACACGCACACACCTGTATCTCTCTACCAACAATCTTGTGAAACTGGAATTTTAACTGAGCTGGCTTTTGTGAGTCTATCCATGTCTAGTTACTATGCGCTGATTCTATGGAAATTATATTGTTGTATTATTAGTATTAGTATTATTACTGAAGTTCCATGAGTTCAGGTCTTGGATGCAAGGATATGAATTTTGAAATTGAAACTCCTGTCTTTTGATTGTCAGTGCTCCAATGTCAATGCTGTTGGAGATGCAGCTCCTGCATGGCATCAACTCTTAGTACCAGCCAGCAAAAGCATTCCATCTCTAACCATGCTTTCTCTACTCTACTTCTTCTTTGTCAGAAGAAGCACCAGCTTACAATGTAACAGGAAACCGGAGGTCCCTTCACCTCTGGTTTCCTTGGACACATGTTTGAATTCGAGGAGCCGGAGCTGAAGGTGAGAAGGGACCCATGGTTTCCCTCCCTGAACTCCACTTTGAAACTTCAGTTCAGAGTGGGGTTTGGGTGCCTCCAACTCTGGTCCTGCAGTGCCAGCATTACATCCGAAAGCTGGCTCTGCAATTTTGGCCCCATGGAGCCAGAGTTGAAGGAGGAAGTTCCTCCCTCACTCCAGGCCAATTGGCTGTGCGCGCTGTCCTTCTGTCAAGAAGGAAGCCTGCACTGCCAGCTCCCCTACCTATTTACAGTCTTGCTGACTGCAGAGAGGCAACACTCCTGCACATCTGAAAGCAGACAGGAGAGCAGGGTGAGGGGGGGGACGTAACTGTGGTCCTATTGGATTCGCAGTTCTGCCTTATGTCTGAAGGGGGAGTACAGTCTCAGGTTTCATTCTCTCACCTGAGAGACAGACTTCCTCCTTCTCCCTTCCCCTGTTCCTGTATGTAGCTAGCAATGAGGCATGATAGGTCTTATCTATCTATCTCCCTGATGAATTTCCTAAATAAACTACTTCATTTGGAGCTTTAACTCCATATCTCCAGACAATATGAATTAGCACTGGTCCCTTACCTGTGCGCTCCCGCTAGAGTTGGGGCAGATAAATAAATCTCCCCTCCTGTGCTCTCTAACAAATGCAAACTTAATTTCCCCCCTTTTTTTTCATTAATTGCCCCAGTGGGCTAACACTGTGGGCCAGATACATGGTAATTAAAGAACACATCTAGACTCAGAAAAATATTATTTACTTCATAAAAGCATTGGTTTATTGAAGTATTCAATAATTTAAAATAATTTATTAATTAGTGTAATAATCCATTTTTATTTATTAATGTATTAATCAATAATTTATTCAACTTCCTATTAAAAAGAACAACCATCCAAACCTATGCTTTCCAGTAATGGTCTATGTGAAAGCCTGAGAAACTGTCTCAGGGTCAAACTAGACTAATAAAAGTGCAAGTGCAAGAGGTGTGCTTAGAGCCAGAAGTGCCTCTTCTTTCTAAGGAAATAGATGTGGAAAGGGGGAAATCCTCATCAGAACTGTCGCATGCAGAGAGGACAACTCTTCCTCCACTTGCTGTTTTCCCACTGAAAATTGCCACTTGCATCTGCTTTGGTCCCAAAGTAACTACTTCTAAAAGAAATGGTTGTGTACCCATCTAGTTTGCTCGAAGAGCATTTCCAAATGTTGGCTCACACACTCTGCAGTGAGCCGCTGGTCCATGAGAAGGGCGGGCTTGCTGCTTCCAAGCCACTCTGCAGCCCACCTGTGCTGCTTCCGATGGCAGGGCTGCTCTGCGGCATCATTCCCAATGTGAGTGACATCAGAAGTGTGATGACATACTCATTAGTAGCCATGGAGCATCCCACCATCAGAAACAGTTCAAGTAGGCTGCAGCGGGGCTCAGAAGCAGCGAGTACACCCATCTCTTAGATCAGCAACTCCCTGCTATGGCATGGGAGCTGCTGATTTATCATGTCTTTTTAAAAGCTCCCCTCTTAATTAATGACAAGCTATTTCACAGACTCTGGAAACTTGGGTCCACTTTCAAAGGAACGCATATTTTTTGGGGCAATTTTCAGTGCTTTAGCCAGATGGGAGCACCTTCCCTGCACTCTTTTTGGAATATCACCTACTGGCCAGTGCTTATTTTCTGTCTCTATTCATTACCACTTTTAGATCTCTATTCATTTACACTTTTCTCTATTCACTTTTAGGTCTCTCTTCATTTACACTGCCTCTGTCATTTACACTTATAAGTCTGTTCTCCTCAAATAGAGCTGAATATAGGACCATAGGAACATAGGAAGTAGGGATATGTGCAAATCGATTTTTTCAATTTGATTTGTACCCAAACCAAATCACCTCCAATTTGTTTTGGGTCTGAATCTGCTCCCCCGAATCACCCAGATTTGATTTGTACCCAAATTTTCCAAATCTGAATCCAAATCAATTCAGGGCAAAAAAGGGGTTCCAAGGGCAAAAGTGTGGACTGGGTGATAGAGCCCAATGGGTGGAAGCTACCACCCAAATTTCAAAGAAATTGGGCAAAGGGGTGATTTTTAACAATTTTTTGAACTTGGCATGTCTTTAAGCTTTTTCCCATATGGAAAGTTAAGCTTTCCCCCATAGGGAATAATTGGGATTTCAGCAACCTTGTAACTCCACCGGGGGGGGGGCATGAGGGTGACCCAGAGTGGGTTTCAGTGGGTGGCAGAGCCCAATGGGTGCAAGGAAGCTACCATCCAGATTTCAAAGAAATTGGGCAAAGGGGTGATTTTTAACTATTTTTTGAAGTTCACACATCTTTTAAGCTTTTCCCCAGAGGGAATAATGGGGAATTTCAGCAGCCTTAGTTATAACTCCACATGCGGGGGCACCAGGGTGTCCCAGAGTGGGTTGTGGTGGGTGGTAGTGCCCAATGCGTGGAAAGAAACTACCACCCAGATTTCAAAGAAATTGGGCAAAGTCTTTGAAGTTGGCATGTCTTTGTGGCAGATTCAGGGTTGTGGTGTAGTGCACAAAGATGAGCAGTGATAGGGGAGTCTTAGAATCCACGTTCACTGCTCATCTTTTCATTCATAATCTTCTTTGGTACAAAATGATGAATGAACTTAGAAAGAATCCACTCTCATTTCCTACCAGATAATCTATTCTCAGAACACCTCAGTGATTGAAAACAACAAAACCCAGTGCCCAATGCGCTTGTCGTTTGGGGGGTGGTTGGCATCCTATGTGCGCTACACCACAACCTGCTCTGGGCCACCCTGTGAGTTATGGGGCTGCTGAAATTACCCGTTATTCCCTATGGGGGGAAAGCTTAAAGATGTGCCAACTTCAAAAAATTCTTAAATATCACCCCTTTCACCAATTTCTTTGAAATCTGGGTGGTAGCAGGCACCTATTGGGGCACTACCACCCGACCCACCCCCAGAAGCCCTTTTCTGCCCCAAATCTGCCACAAAGACATCCAACTTCAAAAAATTGTTAAAGATCATCCCCTTGCCAAATTGCTTTGAAATCTGGGTGGTAACTTCCTCCCACACATTGGGCACGACCACCCACTACAACCCGCTCTGGGCCACCCTGGAGCCCCACACATGGCATTATAAAGTTGCTGAAATCCCCATTATTCCCTATGGGGGAAAGCCTAAAGATGCACCAACTTTAAAAAATTGTTAAAAATCAACCCTTTGACAAATTTATTTGAGATCTGGGTGGTAGCTTCCTTGCACCCATTGGGAACTACCATCCAACCCACTGTGGCCACAAAATGGAGGTCCAAATTCCTGATTTTTTTTTTGGATCTGAATCTGGGTGATTTGTTTTGTACCCAAATCTGGGCAATTGAACAAAGGGTCAATTTGTTCTGACTACAAATCATCTGAATCAGCTAGATTTTGGTGCAAACTCTTCTGTACCCGAATTGATTCACACATCCCTAATAGGAAGATGCCTTATACCAAGTCAGACTACTGGTTCATTTTGCTCAGTATTGTCTACCCAGACTGGCAGAGACTTTGCCAAAGTTGCAGGCAGGAGTCTCTCTCAACCCAATCTGGAGGCTCCAGGGAGGGAACTTGGAACTTTCTGCATTTAAGCATACAGATGTTCTTCCCAGAGCAACCGCATCCCCTAAGGGCAATATCTTACAGTGCTCACACATGTAGTCTCCCATTCAAATGCAAAGCAGGGTAGACCCTACTTAGCAAAGAGGACAATTCATGCTTGCTACCACAAGACCAGCTATCCTCCATGAGCACTGGGGTAGATGGTTGTAGACAAGTTCTCTTTGGTTGTAGACAAGTTCTCTTTGCCATGTTTTAACTTTTAATGTATGCAATGAAATAGCTGTCTGGACTTCTTCCATTGTGTTTTTGATATAGAACATCTTTTTCCCCCTCCGTTGACCAGGACACATCAGCACCAATACAGCTATTTACAGTAAACAGAAGCAATTCCCTATCACCTTCCTTGTTCCTTTCATCTGAACCCAGGTCGAGGAAAGTGCAAAGGTACCTAAACAAATCTATTATCTTCGCTAGGCTCTGCCAACAATTGCTTTGTTGTAATGAGGCTAGGATGGTTTAAGGATGTTCATCTGTTTCCATGATTACTGATCTCTCTGAGCAAGCTCACAAAAATGGTGCTCTTTGGAGCATAATAGCATACATCAGAATATACTCAAGGCATCATTCTCTTGTATTGTTTCTGTAATTGAAGTATTGAGCTGGAAGCTTCAGTAAGCACACCATTGTAAAAATATTTAGAACAAATGTTCTTGGAAACAGTTATTGCACATTCAAATAATTTTTCATTGTAGGGGACAATTTTTACACACAGAGAGAGTGGGGGGAGACCTCTTTTGAGAATCTTGCAGCGGGCTTGGAATCAATGCTGTTATTTTATTTTATAACGTTGAAGCTGGAGGATGTCAGTGAAGTCTTCTGTCTGATCAGATGGTATACGAGTATTTACACTTGCTTGAAACCAAGCAGTAAAAGGAAGTAAAGCAGGAACACTCAAAACAGAGTATAAAGCAACTGTCAGATCCTGTAATGAAACAGCCAAGCTGGAAACTTTTGAACAAATTGCAATGGGCTGAAACAGCCCACTGAACTTAATGAATTGGAAACCCAGAGAAATAAAAAGATTATGCAGGACGGGGGGTGGTGGTGGGGGAGAGATTTCAAACCTATGTTATGGATCCTTTGGAAGGAAGGAAACAACAAGGTCTCTTACCAGTTAAATTTATTTACTTGAAGAGTGAGTTCACATGTAACGGTGGCACTTGAGGTTCACATAAGCCCCTGCAGCCCTGGAGCACATGTTTTCCTCCCCATCTATGCGTCACTACTCAGAGGAATATAGGAAGCTGCCTTATACCGAGTTAGATCCTTGGTCCATCTAGCTCAGTATTGTCTACACAGACTGGCAGCGGCTTCTCCAAGATTACAGGCAGAAGTCTCTCTCAGCCCAATCTTGGAGTTGCCAGGGAGGGAACTTAGAACCTGAGTGGCCCTATCCTCTAAGGATGCCATGCCTTACATGCTCACATGCAGTCTCCCATTCAAATGCAAACCAGAGCAGACCCTGCATAGCAAAGGGGACAGTTCATGCTTGCTATGATAGGACCAGCTCTCCTCCTTGGAGAAGGGCAGGGTTCTATAAACTGGCCCTCTTTCAAACGCAGCTGAGCCCTCACACATCCTCCAGTTTGTGAGTGTGGGAAACCTGTTCAGCAGTAGAGCTGAGTAAGGGTTGTCGGTCCTCCTAATTGGGCTTGGATGGGGATTTGTCATTACTCACACCACCCACAGAATATTTATTGGGCATTCTGATCTTTAGTTGTGGATGCCTTAAAGAGAGTGGTAGGTGGGTGTGGTGATGGGGAGAGCAGCACCGTACCACCATTACTGGCGGACAGGGAAAGCTTGAGGAGAAACACCTCACTTTTTTGAGGGGGACAGGAAAGAAATGTGGGGCACAGAAATATTTTATGGACTGAAGAGATGGGTTATTAGGTTTGGTGGAGGGAAATTAGTAAATAAGAGGGGGATCTTCTCAAATGGATCCCCACCACACATTAAGGTCATCTGAGGAGGTTCGTCTCCAGTTACCACCTGCTCGTCTGGTGGCAACTCAGAGGCGGGCCTTCTCTATAGCTGCTCTGGGGCTGTGGAATGCGCTCCCTGTGGAAATCTGTAACTTGAATTCTCTATTAGCCTTCAGGAGAGCCCTTAAAACGTATTTGTTTGGCCTGGCTTTCCAGGTTTTTTAAATCAGTTTTAATATTTTAACCTGGTTTCAGGGTTTTTAATTATTGTGACTGTTTAATTGTTGTTTTAAAATGTTTTAAAATTGTTAATTGTTGTTATATTGTTTTTAATTTTTGTTTTAGCTCTGTTTTAATGATTTGTTTTAATTGTAAACTGCCCTGAGCCATTTTGGAAGGGTGGTATAAGAATCAAATAAATAAACAAATGCTTGTGGGGTCTACTGCTGTGATTAGCGAGCAAATGGAGACAGTGTTGTAGTGAAGAGGGGTCTTAATGGAACAGCTTTTCAGGGCTTTGTGGCCTAGAGGTATCTGGGAATAGACTCCATTTTGGGGATTTTCTTGTTTCACTCACTCAAACCTATGGGGCTTGTAGGGGGTGGCAACACATGCGAACGTCTCTTCATGTGTGGCTTGAAGGGTTGGCAGCCGACAAATACTGGCAGCTGTTCTTGGATCTGGTCCTCTCACCCAAGAAAGGGGAAGGCAGTGATTGTATGGTGGTTTCTCTCTCAGACACCCAATCATACTATTATGTCACTTTACTCTAGCTAAATAGATGTTGCTGATATAAGATTAAAATTTCATTAGTACAGTTGTAGCTCAAGTTTTAATTCATGCAACACTGTTATGTTTCTTAGTTGGAGATTCAGGAGCAATGCTTCTGTTGAACATTGAAGGGATGCATCTCTCCATTGCAAGATGCAGTGCACAAGGAGATGTGGTACCACTTGCAGCTAATAAAATATATGGATAAGAAAAGAAAAATACTGGGATGACAATCATCCAACCGCAGTCTGGTGAACCCCAGTTTCTGGGCAGAGGAGCCCCTGCCTCTTCCTGCTCTGCTGAGGACAAACCCCAGTGAGCCACAGGCCGCTCGCATCAGCAGACGTCAGGCAAGTTGTCATCAGCATGTCAGTAGGACTTCAACCATTGGCCACGATTTTCAAGGGGGCATGCTGAGCATGATTGTGCCTTTTTGGCATTGGTCTGCCACACTCGGGAGGGAAAATGCATTTAAAGCCCTTCATCAAAACACTGGCAGCACAGCCCATGCAAGGGCCCAGCAGTCATGCATTCCCACACAAGTAGAACTATTGGTATCAGGGGGTGCAGAGGGGCACTAGTTTTCTGTTACCCCAGAAAGGATCATGATGACTTCCTAGGAGATAACTTGTATATGAGGGCAGGCAAAGGATTCTGGGGTTTGGTCCACCATGACAAAGATGCTCTTGGACTCATAGACCCAGGCCAAGCAGTCCAGGAAGCCCCAACACCCTCTTTCCTCCATGTCGGCTTGCTGGCCAGAGATTAGCACTCTCGTGAGAGGGCCAGTGCACTTGGGAGGATGAAGCTCCATGAGTTTCAGTTCTCCATCACTGTGCTCTCATGAGATAGGCAATCCAACTATAGGGTGCTTTGTTTATTTTTAAAAACATATTTCTATACTGCCCCAAACCTGCATCTCTGCTGATGTCCCACTTTTTTGTCCTACTTCTGCCCCACTTCTTTGGAACTCTCTTCCCCTTCAGATTCATCTAGCCCCTTCCTTACTGATCTTCAAATCTCTATTGAAGACTTTTCTTTTTCGCCAGGCTTTTGCCCTGTAGTTTACTTTATTTGTTCTCCGTTAGCTACTTTTGTTTTTTATTTAGAATGCAATCTTTAATGTTGCCTTATTTACATGTTTTTTGTACACCGCCCAGTGTCTTTGGAGTGGGTGGTATATTAAATGTTTCAAATAAATAAATAAATAAATAAATAAATAAATAAATAAATAAATAAATAAATAAATACTGTCCCCCACCCTCAGTATCTTTGTTTAAGAATAGAACTGATACTCCAAGCCTCCCACAACCGTTAGAGACTTCCAAGGAGTCCACACCATTCTGTGTGTCTGGGTGTTTCTGGGTGGGCAGAGTTGGGTGACATCGTGGATGTCTCCTAATACACGTTCAAAATTCCCAGGCTGGGACTGGTGTTGCAGCGTATGCAAATCAACCACTGTAGGAAATCCCAGGTGAGAGGAGCCACTGTTTTCAGCTATCCCTGCCAAACCACATGGCCATGGCAAGCAAAAACAACAACCACCACCCAACAACACATGAATATGTGCTATGGGGTGACCAAACTGCCAGAGGGAGCATTTAGACTCCTCCTGTCAGCCAGTGACCAGGAACAGTGTTGCTGGCATACCCTTCTCCAGAGCTTATGTGGATCTAGCAACCTGGCTGGGAGGGTACAGCCCTCCAGCCTGCATGCGTGTCCCCATGGCCTTTCTTCCTCATGAGACAGTTGTTCACTCTGAAGCATCATCCATCCTCATCACACAGGAAGAATGTGATTGGATTGAATCATGCTTCAGATGGAGGGTTCTTCTCATGCGTTATGCTGGAGACTGCATGCTTCCATCCAGTGGGAAGGGCATGGGCCCTCCTTCCCCAACAAACTTATGTTTAAAAATAGAGCAGCACCCCTCAATAATTCCAGGAGCCGTCTTTTCACCCAAACTTTTCACCCCTGGCATGTGTGATCTTTGTTGGGGAAAAACCGAGCTGCCCAGTCCCCAGTCCCTAGTGTCACCAGGACTCCATGTGCTGTGCAAATACTTCTGCCACCCTTTCTTTTGTAGAGACCTCTGCTGCTGTGCCCATCTTGTCATCCCATCCCTTTTTTGTGTGGATTGGGGAAAGGGGGAACATAAGACAAAGTAGAAAGTGCCCCCCCATGGGTTTCTCCCTTTAATACATTGTTGCTCTGGACATGGCAACACAATATCCCTGTTGCTTAGCAATGGCAGGAGTGTGGAGAGTCCAGAGAGCAGGACAACTGATATGAGAGGTGGCCAGTGAGAAGTGTGGCAGGCATACAGCTGGCACATTTCTGGGCTTGTCTGAGCCACCTCTCTATGGTTTCCTGAGTGAGCACAGCCCAAAACCCAGGTTACAGCAGCAGCAGAATTTGGATGGCATGATGTTGCCTTCAGGTTTGGGCAGCAAACTCACTACAAATCAAAGGTCCAGATTGTGGTTTTGGGTTGCAGACCGCGGGTCACTTTTGTGATGAAACCGTGGTTTCATGCATTCGGACGACCACAAAATCGAACTTCTGCCTCACTTGCCTCTGGTTTGGCATTATGCGTGAAGGTGGCTAGAGTTACAACAGTTTGGAATTACTTTGAAAGAACTGAGATTAAGTCATTCCACAGCTTGGTATCCTAGGGTAGAACAATTCACATGCAAAAAGATTTCAGTTTCACTAAGCTGCATGCCAAAAGGTTATGTATCCTTGCTTTACACCTGTCCAGGTTGAAAGGGGCCTTTGAAGTGATATGCTAAGTGACAGGAGATGAAAGACAAACTCTCTGCCAAGGGAAATGAATTGCTGTTTAGCACTGAACAAACTGAATCATAACAGTGGCAGAGGGAACCCATCTTGATCCTCATTGTATAATCTATACTTGATCAGAAGTCATTTTATTATAAAGGACTGGAGAATCTAGACATCAAAGAAGCTGAGATCTCCTTGACAAGGGATGTGTAGCTTTGAATTTTCACATGTCAGCTGGGAAAACAGTACAGCAGAAAAGGCTGCAGCAAATGCAGCTCCTGCTCTGAGCCTCACAACCAGCTCAAATGATTATGACCAGATCATGTGCATAAAATGGCTGTGCAATTTTATTATTACTATGGCTGTGCCATTTATCATGACTATGCAAATTGCAATGGGCATATGACTATGAGAATGGCCACCTCATTTGATCTAAAGAGAAATGTTAAGGTGAAGCTCCAGCTCAAGAAGTGAAGCATCCCAGGGATTTAGAAGGAAGCAAAAGGATGTCTTAAATAACACTATTTCACAAGGCAGGGAGGAAGCAGGATCTACCTTTTCTTAGGTGACCACTGAGTTTTCTCTAAGCAAAATTTTGAAGTGAATGTGGAGGTTCCTCCTTGGGCTCCCAGTATTCCAATGCCTCGGGTGAGATGCCAAATGTTGCCTTGCCCCACACCCCTGATGGGGGCCAGCCCTCATTCAAAACCAACCCTTGAAAGCTTTGAAAGTGGCAGATAGGTCAGGAAGGCAGGAAGATGCCAGCAGCCTCCACTTCTTGTGCTTCTTGAAAGCTTTGCAAGGAGTGTGGGCACAGGTGCTCCTGACAATGTGTATTGAGGGGTGTAGGGTACTGAGGGCACTCAGTCAGAGGGTACTGAAGTGGGCATTGTGAAGGTACTCCTCCTGCCTACTGACAGTAGTGAAGGGGGGAATCTTACTGTTCTATGATGTCCCCAAAATCTGCTGCCTGAGGAGACTGCCTCACCTGACTTCCTGACAATGGATCTTTCTTGATCCAAAGAATTTCAAGGAAGCAAAACAAGAGTTTTTTAATCAGCCTGGCAAAATTACTCAGAGGTTTCTGCATATCCTGTTAGGAGATGCTCTGCTTAAAGCCAGGAGTCCCTAATGCTGTGCTGAGCAGCCCACTGTGGTGATCAGCTACCAGGACTACCCATTAGAACTTCTCTGACTGAGTATTTTCAATGAGCTGTCCACCACAGCCCCAGATCCCTCTCCTGGTCGGTCACCAACAGCTCCGACTGCCTACAGCTCACATCCCTAACAATTTCAGATCTGCAACAGGTTTGCATTCGGCCTAGCTCTGATCAAAACTTCAGCTAATAGCACAATCACATGTAACTGCATTGTGTGTGTGTGTGTGTGTGTGTGTACACACACACATATTGCCTGGAGAATCCAAGGGAAAGTGTTGTGATATGCAAGGACAAGGCAGTGGAGTGGAATCAGGAATATTAATAGTTTAATGAAACAGATATTCTGTGCAGAGAGGCAAGTGCAGACTGCTTTTTAGTGCTCTTGCTGCTGGCTGTTTGTTAGCCCCGCCTCTACTCCAGGACTAGAAGACAAGTAACGAAAGCCCCATTAAAAAGCTGGCCTGGATCAAGGAATGGGTTAACCAAAAACACTACATTGTCCACTCTACAGTGACAGCTGAAGTGGGGGGACAGTAAGGAAGGCAGAGTAAGCCTTTGAAACCCAGTATAATCTTCCACTGTTGCCACCTTGCATCCCATGTGCCTGGCCTGCCACGTGCCCCACTTCCGCTGCTCAGCTGGCCGATGCCCATGTCTGGCGGCCATTTGAGGGAGAAGTATGGCAAGTTTTGCTGGGCTGACCCTTCAAATGGCCTTCATGCATAGGCATTGGCCACCGGCGTGACACAAAGGTGGGCTGTGTGTAAGAGATTCTGGGTGACAATAGGAGATTTTACCAGGTTTTTAAGTACTGTAGACTCTGCCTTCCTCACTGCCCCAACCCACACTTCCACTCTTTCCTCCATACCAACACACTCTCCATCTCTGGACCCTTACAAGCAGATACAGAGAGCTTAAAAAAACCTCAGCCCTTTATATGCCAGCCACCAGTTAACTCATATTTTAACGAATAGCTTCAAACAGTTTGATGGGTATCATAAAACGTAATATACAATAGCAATGCAGGACAGAGCTTCAACTCTAGGGGGGATAAAAAGAACCCATAAATGTTTTAAGACTTCATTGGACTCACTGGGAAATTTCCAGCTGAGTTCTGGGACTCTGTGTTTTCATTTCAACTAGAGTTTAAAAAAAATACACAAAGGATGGGCATGTTTTCAGCAACATTATGTCTATGGAGAAGTTGTTGGAGAAAGTTGAATGTACAAGGGAGCAGAAGAAACATTTTCACTAGCTTACAAACTGAAATCATCAGGTCATACGACAAGCCTGAAAGAGCTGTAAGAAAAGCTTTCATTTGAAATCCATTAAATTATTGTGGCCTTAATGCTATCACCACCACACCACCAAGCCTCTTCCCATATGGGGACAGTAATAATGGCCCAGCTTACTGAGGATAAGGATGGTTGATATTGCCTATGTAAAGTTATCATAAAAAGCACAGTTAAAATACAAAGTATTGACTGACATACAAAGCAAAGGAAGCATTGGTGCAACAAGAAAGCAGCTAAACTGATCTTCCCAACTGCTGCAATGGAAAGGAAGCAATTTTTGATGCCCTCCCCTTCCTTCTGTGCCACCTGAAAATATGTCTTTAAAGGCTGCACAACCATCAGAGACATATTTTCAGGTGGCACAGAGGGCTTCCTGGGGAAGGGAAGAGCATCAAAAACTATCCCCACTGGACCAGTGTAGTGAATTTGGAAGTTCTGTTAGGCTGCTGCATCAATGCATCCTTGCTTTATATATTATTCATTATTATTTTAAATATATTCAAATCTCTATTCCTTATTAATATATTTCTCCAGATTCAGCACTCTTCATAACTTTCCTCATAGAATTTAGTTAGTGAGAAAAAGTGGCAAGAGGGGAATCATGTCCATCACTGCTCCAGTCACCCCAATCCAGAAATTTCTTGTTGCTACTCTCAGAGCTCATCCAGAAGGAAATGGAATCTTGCCTTCTGGTACAAATAGGATTCAAACCTAGGATATCACTTGACCCTATAGCCATGACCTCATACTCTCCCATCCTTGGCCACACCCATCTTTTCTCCATGTGAATCTGGCTGTTCACTTCTAATCTGCAACTTTGGATAACTGATATGTATTCTTGTCAGCATTAGAAGTGTTGATCCCCTCCACTAACGAAGGAATGTTATAGAGGATGGGTTTTCAACAAACTTGTCTACTTGAATGAATGGTTTGTGCTTAGAAGAAATATATCCTTAAGAAAAGATCCCTCCCTCCCTCTATAGATAGATAGATCTAGATCTAGATATGAAGGCACTCCCCGATACAACCGACACATACTTGCAAATGAAGCACTATAGCACATTAAATTAAGTCCCTAGCTAACAAACGTCTACCCACATGCACAAACAAGTTGTCCCTCATTGTGGAACACAACCCGTTTGTAAGTTGGGGACTCCCTCTTTCTATCTCTGTCTCTGTCTCTATATGTAGGAATGTGCGTGAACTGTGCTGTTTGAAGCACAGTTCAAACAGTTTAAGGGAAATTAGGAAAGGAACTTTAAGAAAAAAGGAGAGCAGGTATTTTCCTGCTACCTGCTGCCCCTTCTAGCTTCCTGCTGGAGTGGCGCATGTCCCCAAAAGCCCCATGCACCATCAGCACGTACATGGTGTCCACACATGCACAGTTGCCATTTGTGTGGTCAGCAATACCATGCATGGTGTTGTTGACCATGCAAATGGCTGGTGTGCATGCACACTGGCCACGTGCATGCTGACGCTATGCTGAGGATGCAGGGAACAGCCCCACAGCCCTACGTGGCCAATTGGAAAGTGGGCACTGCCAACAGAGAAGGGTTGGGGATGAGCAGGTAAGGAGCTCCTTACTTGCTTTTTAAGGGAACTGCTTCCTCCTGCCCTGTCAAGCCGGTTTGAACGCCGGCACCCAAACTGGTTCGGTACTTCCCAGAGGAGGTGCCAAACCGGCTCATGTGTACATGCCTAATCTATCTCTATCTCTATCTCTATCTCTATCTCTATCTCTATCTCTATCTCTATCTCTATCTCTATCTCTGTCTCTGTCTCTGTCTCTGTCTCTTAGTAACTTACTATGTTTGTGAGTAAGGGTCTTTTTTCCTGGTTATTTTATCTTTGATTATATTATCATTTTATGTTGTAATATTTAAGTGGGAATTTTTTTAAAAAAGAGGGAAGAATCTGTTCATTGAAATCATAATTGAAGGCCGTCCTTCAAGTGTCCCTGGCTTCAGAGGTGAGGCAGCTGGTAACACAGGGTGATACCTTCTTAGTCATAGTACCTTGCCTCAGAATGCTGTTGCTGTGGGCAATTCAGTTAGCACTGTCCCCACTTTATGTTAGATGGCGAGATAAAGCTTTAATGGGCATTCTATTGGTGGTTGCTATTTATTGTTCTGCTGCTCTGATTGTTTTTTATAGTCTGCTTCTTCTGATATTTTGAATCGGCAGAAGGAATAATCAATTCTAAAGAAACATTGGTGCTGTGTGGATACTGTTGCTGCATTCTGAATTAGCATAGGATCTGTGCTCATGACGTGTGTGTGTGTGTGTGTGCGTGTGTGTGTGTGTGTGTGTGCTGCTGATCACCTGGAAGTGCTCCCTGCAACCTAGAAGTAGGCCCCTGAGGGCTCCATGACCCTCGGGGACCTACTTCCATGTCATATGGGATAATTAATGAAACCCTCTATGGTGGAACAATTATAATGAATATAATGAATTATAGTCGTCTCCTAAGGTGCAGGATCATGGGCTCACATCATGTTATGTTTTGTGTAGCCTTGAACTCTGCGTTTGGTCCCTCTCTTTAGCCAGAATCTGGCATTATTTTCCAAGAAGCCGTGGGTTAAATGATTTTTGAACTTTCATTGATTTCTAATATCCTACTTTACTGCTTACTTTCTGTGCTCCCCACCCCCATAACCTTTTCTTTTTCTTTTTGCTTCAGGAAGACTGGCAATAATTAAATCCCAAACCTTATGCCAGTTGAATGCTACTGTTCCCCACTGCCTGGATCTAATTTGCTAGGGAGCTATTAGAAATGAATCCCAAGTCAATCATCGCGAACATATGCTATTATTTTGAAAAGGTTTCATTATCAAAAGGTGACAATAATATCTTTCCCAGCAGCTAATTTGTTTAAATTTTTCATATATAAAATGAATGATGAATAAATGGTAAATTATAATGGTGGAAATTCAGAAGTTTGGAGGACAACTCAGGAGCATGTTGTAATGTTATGTAACAGATTACAACATGCTCCTGAGTTATTTATATCCTCCAAACTTCTGCATTTCCATCATTATAATTTCTCATGTCAGGATAGGCCAGCGATGGGGAAGGAAGGGCAAGACATTCTTTTATGAAGCCTGACACTTCCCTTGGATGGAAACAAATTTTCTATATTATAGATGGTCATTATATATTATATAGCTACATTATATATTATATAGCTTCAATCGGAGCCACCAATATTCAGATGTCCTTGCATTTCCATCTTTTTCTAAGGGGCAGTGGGAACCTTTACCTGGTATTTGGAGGCTGTGACGAGGACTACCAAACTGAGGGTTAAATAGATGAGGCATTTACTTTAGTTAGAACTTGTGTGTTTCCGCTTAGACGTGGGGAGAATATGCCTCCCATGACATTCTCAAAAATTTATCAGAGGGAGAATATGGAGGGAGATTTCTGATGTATTTCTCCTGAATCCTACCATGGTTCTTGAAATTCTCATGAGAGTCTTTTATCTTCAGCACAGCAGCTGGCTTGCCTGGGCAAGGCTTCCTTTATATATATACAATTTATATACTGCCCACCCGAAAATAGTTCAGGGGAATTCACCATCAAAAAGTGGTTCACCATCAGTGTATTGATTGCAAATTGATTACAATGCGAGGAGAGCTGGTCTTGTGGTGGCAAGCATGAATTGATAAGCAGGGTCTGCCTGGTTTGTATTTGAATGGGAGATTCAGTCATTGACCAGCAAAT
This sequence comes from Hemicordylus capensis, assembly GCF_027244095.1. Taxonomy (NCBI): domain Eukaryota; kingdom Metazoa; phylum Chordata; class Lepidosauria; order Squamata; family Cordylidae; genus Hemicordylus; species Hemicordylus capensis. The sequence continues at coordinate 331,174,623 of NC_069659.1, forward strand.
TTGAATGGGAGACTACATGTGAGCACTCTAAGATATTCCCCTCAGGGGATGAGGCCGCTCTGGGAAGAGCATCTGCTTGCTTGCCTGAAGAAGGTTCCAAGTTCCCTCCCTCGCTTCTCCAAGATAAGGCTGAGAGAGATTCCTGCCTGCAGCCTTGGAGAAGCCGCTGCCAGTCTATGTAGACAAGACTGAGCTAGATGGACCAAGGGTCTGACTCGGTAGAAGGCAGCTTCCTATGTTCCTATGTAATGTATTGTAATCAATATACTAAAAGAGAAATAGCAACAACAACAACAAATATTTGAAACATGAGAGAGATTCCAGCAACAGTTACTGGAGGTACTGTGCTGGGGGTGGATAGGGCCAGTTACTCTCCCCTTGCTCAATAAAGAGATTGCCTCTTTGCCCACTTATCAGGAGTTTGACTTTTGTTTAAAACAAAGTTTGTCTTTTGTAAGTAAGCAGTCATACAACTGATGCAGAACAAAAAATACCAAGCTACTGAAATGCATCATTATTATTCTCTCTCTCAGAGTCTGAGTACATGGATTATCAAAGCCTGCCTGCCTTAACGGTACACATTTACAAAACAAAGATGGGTGGTGCTTTTTTTGTTGGGTGTGGGAAGGAGGGCAATGTTTTTTTAAAAAACACAGAAGTCTCAGTTCATTCCCCCCCCCCCCGCTCCATAGTATGCTCCTTAATGTATTCTGGAGGTCTGCTTCCTTTGTTAGCCATGCCCCCTGGGAGTCATGAGTGCATTTACAAAGCATTAACTTGTGTGCCATCTGTAGCCCTTAATGGGGAAGGTGGATCTGGTCATGGACATATGTGCATTGGTCACATCCAGCTTGGACTATTACAATGTACTCTAGGGGAGACTGACCCTGAAAAGGTCAGGGTAGCACCTAGAACAGGCCTGCTCAGCTTCGGCCCTCTTGCAGATGCTGCCCTACAACTCCCATAATTCCTGGCTATTGGCCACTATGACTGGAGATTAAGGGAGTTGTAGTCCAAAAATAGCTGCGAGGCCAAAGTTGAGCAGGCCTGGCCTAGAGCCTGTGAACTGCCTCGAGCCTTTGGAGTCAGGCAGCATTGATTGATTGACTGATTGATTAAGAGTGTTTTGAAACTGCAGTTCCTACAGGATGCTGTTGACTGGCTACTGATGGGAGTCTGGTGTTTGAAGCACAATACCGTATTTACCTGAATGTAAAGTTACTCTGAATTTAAGATGAGACCCTTAAAAACATATAGGTTAAATGCAGGTTATACCATGATTTACCCAAAATGAAGATGACTCTGAATTTAAGATGATGCCCTGATTTCTAACATGAAATAACTTGGGGCAGCAGGGGAGTAGTATTAGATTCAGGTAAATACACTACTCCAATTTTCTTTGATCTGCATCAGATGCCAATTTGTTTCTGGATCCACTTCAACCTGCTGGCTATGACCTTTAAAACCCTAAACCAGGGGTTCTCAACCTTGGATCCCCAGCTGCTGTTGGACTACAATGCCCATCATCCCCTGTCACAAAGGCCAAAGGCTAAAAACCTCTGCTCTAAACAATATGGCCTTGGAATTCCTGAATACGTTACTTACTAGGCATCTTCCTGTTCCAGGTCCTATTGCGGGAGGATACTCAGGACAGGGTGATCTAGGTGACTACACTCAGGTTGTGGAGCTCCCTCTCCTAGGAAGCCCACTTGGCTGGTTTTTTTTTTCACCACCATTAGGAAAATGCTGAAGACTGTGCTCATTCCCTGGGCCTTTCAATTAAGCTGCATTGGCACCTAATATAAAACTGGAGGTTGCCAAACCCATGGTTAATTTTTCAAATTGTGAATCGCATTGCAGAAGTTTGTCCAACTGCAGTCCGGCAACCTCCATTTTCAGGGCAAGGGAGACCCTTGCTCTTCCAGGTCCATTGAGGCCACAGGCCAGGAATCTCTGTAGTGCTTGCATTGCCAGACAGTGAGCAAGGAATCAGCACATCTCCACGGTGACAGCCATTGGCCACATTCTTCAGGTGAGGGGGAGGGGGAGGGGGCGTGCCAAGTGCAATTTGCCTTATAGGAATGGTCCGCCTGCCCTCGGCAGGGAAAAGGCATTTAAATCCCTTTAAATGTCATGTTGTGCAAGCCCGTCTTCTTACAGCAATTGCACTGTTGCCCTCATAAGAGCCTTGAAACAAAACTGTCTTGCACAAGCACAATTTCTGGTGGGAGGAACCGGGGAGGCATTATTTTCTGTTACTCGGGAAATGGAAGGGAACATGATGACTTACTAGGTGGGAATATGTATATGAGGGAGGGCAAAGGATCCTGGGGTCTGACCTGCTGTGACCGAGGATGCTCTTGTGATGGCATCCATCCTCATCACATATATCAAATTGCTCCTTTCACTGGAGGCAATGCTGATCCTGCTGCCCAGCCCTTCTCATGAGTAAGCCTATGGACCGCATGCATTCCCCCAAGGGGAAGAGGCTGGGGCCCCCTTCTCCAACATAATTGTGCAAAAAAAAAAAAAAATAGAGCAGAGCCATCCAAGAATTTTCGGTTGATGTTGCCTTTTTCCCAAGCAAAGATGGATGCTTCCAGCTCATTCCTTTGGTCTTCCCTTTGCAGGAAGACAGGTAAATGCTAAAGCTTCAGGATACATTGCAGGTTGGGGCTGTTTGGGTGGTTGCTTCATTCCTTCAGCGAAGGCCTGAAGGTTAAGTCCTTCAATCTGGTGGTGGTGGGCTATTCTGGTCTGTGATTGTAATAAAGGAATTGAATTGAATTGATTCTGGTGGTGGTGGAGTCCCACAATGGAAGAGCCCTGACTGCTCTCTGCTCCACAATCACCCCCTCCTCCTCTTCCTCCTCCTCCTCCCACCCTCCTGCTCTCAGCTTTCCCTTGAGTTCCTTTGAGTGCAGGAATGAAGGGATCCAGGATAGAGATGGAAAATAAAGGAAAGCTGCTCGGGGGAAAGTTGGGTTCACTGTCGCTTCTCCTCTCACCACTGTTCCTCCCATGCAACAGCTGTCTTTTCCCTCCATTCATTCCCTGCTGGGATTACCTCTCTCCCCTGGGAGGCTTTCCTTCCTTCCTTCTTCCCTTCCTTTCACTTCCCTTCCCTTCCTTTCTCATCCACCCACTGCAGTCCTGGGACTCTCGTTCATACACATGGGACTCAGCAGTCACCAAAGAAGAATGCCTGATCTTTACCTGGGAGGAAGAAACCAATCAATATTGTGTTGTAAGCACAACCCAGAGAACAATTTTTTATGGGGTGGCTAATAAATAAAGATGATGATGATGATGATGATGATGATGTTGATGATGCTCTAACCCTCAAAATGTTTGCATGCCATTAAATTGATTTACCAGTCTGCTACATCAATAGTGCAGCGTATACAGGTTTGCATTTGTGTTGTTCAGTTATATAGAGCATGGAGGAGTGATCAGTCAGTCTCATTACTGGGGATACACAACTTCTGCATTCGGCTGGAGAGCTGTCAGTATTTTCTCTATGGGGCTGATTTATACTGTCAGAATCGCAAGTGTTTAAAACTGTGTGTTTCTCCCTGCCTTCCCGGGAAAGGTGATAGCATCCCGGCTTATTGCAAATGTGTCATCACAGAGGTTTATGGAGTGAAAATGTATCTCTTCATTGGTGAGCATTTGCTAAATACATTTTTTAATGTACATCAAGTAAAATTGCAGCTGTAAAACATCCCTGGGAAAAGCGGGGGAAAGCAAGAAATGGAATAGCCACTGTCAAGAGCTTTTCATAGCACTTAATCTGCTTTCTTTCTCTGTGCATTTTAATGCACTCCTCAAAGGTTTAAGATATTATTTTTCATAACAGTATGTTCAGTTCTGAGTTGGCAGCTGCAAAAGTGTATGGTCGCAACTGGTAAAACATTCACATCTAACAATGACTTACATAGAAACAGACCATGCTTGGAAGGGCTAAGCCTGGGTGGAATTAGTACTTATGGACAATGTTTCTGTTACCTGTTATACAGACAGGAAGACTGGTTCTAATCAGTGGTGTGGTGATGCTGGCAGTGGCCCATGTTCAAATTTTTGGCTGGGTCACTGCTGCCACAGTCTTGCCCCCCTCCCCCTCTTTCCTCCCCCTACCCCTCCAATTACCTGATACTTCCATGGCTGCAACACTAACTCCACATTTAATGCTCAGGGCCCAGCTTCCTAACCTGTGTCAGCTGTGGCATGGTATAATGACATCATGACCTGGCCACAGGCACTAGGCTGTGATGTCATTATACCATGACATGGCCAGCAAAGGTTATCAAACTGGGTCCCATCATGCAAGGAGTACTGACTTAGTGTAGCAACCACGGAAGCAGCAGGTAATTTTTTTGGGGGGGGGGGCAGCCAAGTGAGTGAGCAGAGTGATAGGTGAGGGGTCCTTGGTGGCTCCTCTTCTTCAGCTGGCCCAGGGCAGCTTGTGTTCTTCAAACACACCCACCAAGTTATAGATATGCCCCTCATTCAAATCATAATTTGATGTACTAAATCTTGCCAGTTGATGCTTTTTAGTGCAAAAAATGATGTCATTACCAATTACTTATTGCATTGATTACACAGAGCTCCCTTATACCAAATTAGTCAATTGGTCTATCTAGCTCAGTATTTTCTTTGGTAGCTTACATACCATGCAGTGCCCTGCCAATCCAAGACTGGGGTGCTCATGCTGGTTCCATTGGATTCTAAGCCACATCTATACTGTTTCCAGGTTCGCAGAGCCTCCATGATGACTAATAATTGTGTCACCGCTGTAGCAATGCTGCTCCAATTACTGCCAAAGGGAGGAACATTACTTCAGCAGTGACACAATCACCACAAAGGCTCTGTGAGCTCAGAGACAGTGTAGACGTGGCTTAGGATCCAATGGAACCATCATGAGCACCCCACACTTGGATTGGCAAGGTGCTATGTGGTATGTAAGCCACCAACTGGCAGTGGCTCTACAGGGTTTTAGGCAGAGAGATCTCCCAGTCCTACCTGGAATTGGAAGTGGAACTTCTACATGCAAAGCAGATGTTCTTCCACTGAGCTCTAATCTCTCCCCATTGTATGGTATCAATGCTTAATTTCTAGCAGGGGGAAGATGTCAGAGTTCCTGAAGAGACAAGTTCTGGCCTGAGAGAACCAGCCTTTCTCCCACCTTCCCAGGGCCTGCATAAGAACCACATGGGGGAAAGAAGAAGGATAGAGTCCAGGCCAGAGAAGAAGAAATCAGATCCTAAAGAGAATACCAATGATTTGAGACAACTCTGTTTGATCCTTCATTCATGCAGATTCATTCATTCATTCATTCATTCTGTTTGTTTAACATATTTATATACCACCAAAATGTATGTCTCCGGTTTACAATAAAACTGTACAAATTACATCACAATTAAAACATTAAAACATTAAAATAATTTGAAATTTAACACAATGTTAAAGAGTGTAAGTCTTATTAAAAGCCTGGGTGAACAAATTTTATTCATTCATTCAATCAATTTCTATACCACTCTTCCAAAAATGGCTCAGGGCAGTTTACACAGAGAAATAATAAATAAATAAATAAGGTGGATCCCTGTCCCCAAAGGGTTCACAATCTAAAAAGAAACACATTATCGACACCAGCAACAGTCACTGGAGGTACTGTGCTGGGGGTGGATAGGGCCAGTTACTCTCCCCCTGCTAAATAAAGAGAATCACCATGTTAAAAAGGTGCCTCTTTGCCAAGTTAGCAGGGGTAAAATACCAAATTTATATCATTCATGTTATTGTTTTTGTGTTTGAATAAGAAGTTGGGCTGGGAATTATGGGAGTTGTAGTCTAACAACATCTGGGGACTCAAGTTTGAGAACCCCTGATTTAAATAATTGTAAACTGCCTTAGCAGAAAGGGATATACAAATGCAACAAACAAAATACATACATGTATAATTCCCCTTTAATGCCATCTTCTAATGACATTATCATATCTTATGGCAATGAATTCCATATATCAACAATGAATTTTTTGAGGTACTACTTTTTTTGTGTTTGTCCTGAATCCACTGAATCTAAGTGAATTTGCCTGGATGACTCTTGAGTTCTAGTATAATGAGAAGGAGAAAAAACCCTACTCCCTCCTTGTCCCCAATGTGGAGTTTCATGGAAGACAAGAACACTTTTCCATGTGGAGCCTCTTACAGGCATTGAGTAAAATGGTAATGCAGGAAATGCACTCTGCATCAATTCAAGCACAGAATCAATGGTTGTTTTTTCCTTATGTGGTTCAGAGTCTCAGCACAGATTAAGCTCAGCATGGGATCAGACCTATTTTATATGCTGAGAATATGGTCCATACAGTGTACCAGCTTTGGTGTCCATTGCATTTTTTAATGCTGTGTGGCATGTGGTTGTACGAGTATTCTATGCACCTATGAGATGGTCCCTTAAGTAGCTCCACATCACCCATTGATGTAGAACAGGGGTTCCCAACCTGTGGTCCTCCAGATGTTGATGAACTACAACTCCCATCACCCCCAGACACAATCAATGATTCCTGGGGATAATGGGAGTTGTAGTTCAGCAACTTCTGGAGGACCACAGGTTGGGAACCCCTGCTCTAGAAGAAGAATAAATGTTATATTATAGACTATTTTCAGTTGTCTTATTCAACTGTTTTTAGCTGTGTAAATTCAACTGTGAGTTTGTGATGGCCTCCATTTTATTCTAAGCATATTACATGAATGTTTGCAAAAAACATTTAAAATGGATTGTGATAAACATGCGTTCCATACCATTTTCTTTTGCTTCCCTAATACATCCTCAGTTTCCCAATCTAGATAAGGAGAACCAGATGTGGAAACTTCCATTCCCATATTTCTTGCTGGATCAGAAGAAATGGTTGGTTACACATCCATATGTGTAGGTCATCTATCTGAACTGCACTACTTTCAGTGAGGTGCACATCTGAACAGTACACAAATGCACGTCTCCATCCATATTCTGTTGCATCTCATTATTGAACATATTATACTGCCTTATATTGAATTAGACCATTGGTCCATCTAGGTTGGTATGTCTGCACTGACTGGCAGTGGATTTCCAGGATTTCAGACAGGGGTCTTTCCCAGTTCTCTCTAGAGAAAGTTTAGTGGGACCTTCTGCATCCAAAGCATGTCACTCTGTCACTTTCTGCAGGGCATGATCTGAAGGCACATGGTGCAGTAAACGTCCTGAAGCTAGTCAGTTCCTGGATGGGAGAGCACCAGTGAGCTTTATGCACACTGTACTGAGTTTCATCATGGAAGAAAGGCAACACACACAATTATTAATAATTATATATCATGGATAACTAGAGTTGGATCAGGGCACAAGAATTTTTCCTCCCAATAAATGCCTTCCTCTTTTCTCTCCCATGTCATGCTTTATCTAGTTAGATCTTATCATGCCTTAATATTATTCATGGTAACCTTGCCAGATTGAGTTTGTAAAAACCTTTTGTTATTGATCTCCACTGGTTCCATCACATCTTCCACAGCAGATTGTGTCTGGATGATGCACTGAGTGAATGCTGATTAGAAAGACCTGTTTACTGTAAGATGGATGGAGAATGCTAATGAACTTCTCTGAAGAAATGCTTCATTGCCCTTCTGAAGGATCACAGCAGCATGATCAACTAAGGTTAAATACAGGTAACTAGACAGATAAATTTGTTTAGGCATAAATAATTGAATACCAGGAATTATAATAATGTTGTGGGGACAATTTGTTCTACGCTTTTCAAACCAGGCAAAGTAGAGTTGGATGCCACAGGGCAAATGGACAGAAGAGACCCAAAAAAACCTATGCAACTGGACCCATTCATATCCTACTCAGCCCTCAACAGATCAATATGTACAACCAAAATTGCACTGTGTAACACACTTTGCCTGCTAATTGGGCAAAGAGGCACCTTTTAATGGCTGACTCTCTGATAGTGAGATCTTTAACAAAATCAAAAACGGTGTTCTACTTGGGTTTGGGAATTACTTCTCAGTTGTGTGGAAGCAAGGTAAGAGGAAAACCTGGGTAGAAGTGATTGTGTGGAAGCAAGGTAGGAGGAAAACCTGGGTAGCTTTTCCTCCTACCTTGCTTCCACACAATCACTGAAGCTATTCACATGATTGCTCAAAACAGGGCTACGGGAGCCCAGCCTGGTTTTGAGCAATCATGTGGTGATTAGGCTAGCCCGCCTTAGGCTAGCCCATCTAAGAACCCCTACCCCTAAACAAGGTTATTGGAGCGAGTGCTCCATTAACCTCAGTTTGATCATGTGTCAGCCATGGCTGCCTGAAGGTGACGCACTCTGGGTGGAGGGGAGAGGGGAGGAGGAATGTGCGGCGTCTTCCTGGGGAGGAATGCGTGGTGCCTTCCTGGGGTTCAGAGGGCTGGGGTGCTGCACAGTGGTGCTCCCCATCCCCCTTCCCCTGGAGCTCCAAACAAAGCCACGGCCAGGTGTGGGAGCACCTGACCAGAACATCCGGCCATCTAAGTGGCCAATGCAGCTGCCCAGCAATGAGCGAGTGCTTGTGTATGGGGAGAGCGGGCTAAGCCCACTCCCCCTGTACAAACCCCAACTGGTGCGTCACACTCATTGTGTGAAGTTCCTCACAGTGTTTTTATTGGATTGGTGAGACAGAAGCTTCAGAGACTAGGAGTAAAGCCAGCCAGAAAAGCTAAAATTCTCTACCTGGTGGCAGCAAGCCCGTAAACTGAGGGCTAGCTTAGGCAAAGCTCTCACAGCTAAGATGATGAGCAACTCTATGTTGATGTTAGGGACCTGCTGGTACTGCTGTGCAATTTGAAAGGAAGCCCCAACATGGTAGCATGATGACTTTAAAACTCGGGATGTGCATGAATCAATTTTTGTGATTCGATTCAAGGTTGAATCAAATCAACTAGATTCAATTTGAGCTTGAAACTTCAAACTTGAATCTGATCAGATTCAATTTGAATTGGGGGGTGAAGCCAAGATGGTGACCAGTTAACAGCTTAACTCACGAGCTCCTGCTCCAACCTGGGCTCCCCGCCCCCATTCCTGGGCATGCCTTCCAGGGGGAGGAAAAAATCTTGCAAGAGTCCTGACAACAAGAGTCCAGCTGACCATAGTGGAGGGCACATTGGAAAGAAGAAACAAATCAAGATTGATGCCTTCCTCCCACCCTCAGAGGTGGCATTGTGAGATTTGTACATTGTGAGTACCAAGAATAGATTTATGGCTCTGGGCACAGAGGCCCCCTCCCGCTCAGAGGATGAGGCTGCTCCAAAGAAGCTGCTTTGCTTAAACAAAGTGCATCCAAGCCATCTTGGAGGGCCACTCTGAGCGGCTCCCTAGATTGGAGAGATAGGGGCCCGACACTTTCCAATTATACATCCTGACCCTCATTTGATCTCATCACTCAACAACTCAGTGATGCCTGCATTATCTCAGCAGAATCTCTGATCACCATTCTCGGATGGATAAACACTATTACTGAAAAAATGGATAGTCTAAGGCAGGCTTTTGATCAATTTATAGCCCAGGACAACCAAGGGTTTAAGAACTCAACAAAGTATGTTGTCACTAACCCCTGACCAGCCCCTCCCTTCGCATCCGCCTCCACTTCTTCACTAAGATGTCATCAGGCCTCTTGGGAATTAATAGCCAAACAAACTTTCAACCAGAGTGCTTCAAAACAACCAGAGTGTCCTTGAAATTCCTCGTAATGCTTGTCATAGATGGACAAACCACAAGGAGATTCTCAAACTCACCACCAGAAATCATTGGCTTAATCTCATATTTCTTTCTGCCCTCTTGTCCACATTTCAGAAGGCTATTTCTAACCTTTCAAAATGCAGCACTGGTGACAAACTTGACACACCAGCCAGGTTGCTTGCTTTTTTATGGCTGCAAACATATTTGTGTTTTTGCAGACCCTGTAATTAGAGATCTTATCTCTGGTCAAGAGATTAATAGCCCTACCATTAAACCAATTTGCCCCAAGGCCAATAAATCTCCTAGCTGTGGCAAAGCTAAGCAAACTACAACTAATTTGACTGGGGAATTCCAACTGCATAAAGTCATTCAGGATGAACTGAATCACCTAAAAAATCAATTGCTTAAAGTAAAAAAACCCCAATACTAAACCCCTGTTGGCTTTAACTTTTCAATCAGGTCACAGAGGGAATATCACACTCACAGATTCAAACTCTGACATAGATATTCAAATCCCCAAAGCACTCTCAAACTATTCCAGCAACTCAACTCAACAATCAAGCCACACTTCTTCTACTCACACACATACTCAGATTAAAAGAAAATTGTTGGTGCATTTTTATTTATTTATTTATTTATTTATTACATTTATAAACCGCCCCATCCCAGAGGCTCTGGGCGGTGTACAACTAATTTTAAAAACATAAAAAGAAACATCATTTAAAACTCACAACTTTAAACAATGTGAAAACAATTTTAACACAATTTAAAACCAATTAAAATATTTTAAAACAATTTTAAAACCTTGGAAGGACAAGCCAAACATGCAAATCTTGAGGGCTCTCCTAAAGTCCAGCAGCAGGCCTAAACTGCGGATAGCTGCTGGAAGTGTACTCCATAGCAGGGATGTGCCCGGAACTGTTCCGGAGGTGGCGGGGATGTTCCCTTAAGGGTGGGGTAGGGTACACTTACCCCTCCGGCCGCATTCCCCCTGCCGGCACTCCATTGTAGCAAAGCCCCTCGGGGTGGCAGCGTACCTCCCTGCCACCCCATTATCGTGCTTGGCCGGAAGTGGCCGGAAGTACCAGGCGTTCGTGCAACTATTGCGTGTGCCATGCACACGCACTTACATGATGGGAGCATGTGCGCCCAGTACTTCCGGCCACTTCCAGCTAAGGATGACAATGGAGCAGCAGGGAAGTACGCTACTGCCCTGAGGGGCTTTGCTACAATGGAGCGCTGGTGTGGAAAATGTGGCGGGAGGGGTAAATGCACCTTCCCCCACCCTTAAGGGAACACCCCCGCCACCTCCGAAAGCCAAAATGGCACCAGTGGCCGAAACATTTTGGAGGCCTCTATAATGGCCTTCAAAACATTTCGGGCTCAAGCCTACTCCATAGGCCAGGAGCAGCTACAGAGAAGGCCCAGGTCCAAGTCACCACCAGATGTACACACCAGCCTCAGTGTTCAAAGTTCCACTGTTTGAAATCCACATTCTTTTATCTGAAACTCTCCCCAATCAAATCAAACACACCCAGTTAGCACATAGTGGGGGGGGGGGAGAGAAAGCCAGTAACACTCAGCTTTGTCTGCTTAACACTAACAAAGAGAACAACGCTAAGGGGAGGAAGGTAAGAAAGCCAATTCCTTCATACACCGTTTAATGGCCTACTAGCTGATCCGGCACAGAGCATCTGTGCAGTTGTGCACTGAACCTGTGGCATCCACCTGCAGTGCTCTCGCTCGCTCGCTCTCTCCCCCGCCACTCACTCACTCGTTCTCCCCTCGCTGCCCGCTCGCTCTCCCCCCACCACTCGCTCTCCCCCGCACTCATTTGCTAGCTCTCCCCTTGCAGCTCGCTGGCTCGCTCCCCACCTCAGATAGCTGGCTCACTCCCCCCCCCCGCAGCTCACTGGCTCACTCTCCCCCCACAGCTCCCCCCGCAGCTCTCCCCATTGGGCGGGCCAGGGCCAGGCCATCCGCTGCCACCTCCCACCTCCTCCTTCTAGCTGGTAGGGCTTTGCCCACCTCCTCGCTGCCACCGCTTCCTCTTCCTGGCCGGCGGGGCTTCGCCAACCGTCCACCCACCCTTTCTGACCAGAGCGGCTTCGCCTGCCAGCCCTCCACCTCTGCCTCCTGGCAGCCACCATTATTTCTCTCTGCTTCAGTGCTGGAACTCTTGCACACTCTAGAGCATCTGCGCATTAGTACTTGATTGCTCCCCTCACCTCAGAGATCTCCCACCCTCACCTGAGCTGCACTCCTGCTCCTCCTCCATCCCGTTGCTTCCATCCCTCTCACCCTTCTTGGTTGTGGCTGCAGCATTGCTGCCACCTATTGGCCAAGCTGCAGCCCCCTATCCCCAGAGACCTCCTCACCCTCACCTGAACCCCACTCCTGCTCCTCCTCCCAGGAGCAGCAGCAGTGGTTGACCAGGCCATTCCTCTCTGCTGCCACCACCATGGCCGCTCGTTCCCCGCAGGCCGCTGACAGGCCTGGACCCATCCCTTGCCTGCCTGCCTCCCTCTGACAATGGCCTTGGTAGCCCCAAACAGCAAAAGTGGTTGACTGGGCCCTTCCTTGCTGCTAGTGCTGCCATGGCCGCTCATTCCCCTTAGGCTGCTGACAGGCTCAGGCTGTCCCTTGCCCTTCCTTCTGGTCTCTCTTCCTCCTCCCTTCTTTTTCTCCAGAGCAGCGGCAGCCTTCTTCCCCCTCTACAATCAAGAACATCTTCCGACCAGTAACAGTTGCATTCCAACTGACCTTAACCATCACAGGCTCCTCCTCCTTATCTGCATAGGGAATCCCCACTGCCCAATCACCACAGTACCACAGGCTCCTCCTCCTTATCTGCATATGGAATCCCCACTGCCCAATCACCATGGTGCTTCTGCTCTCACAGGCTTCTTCTCCCTATCTGCATATGGAATCCCCACTGCCCAATCAGGTGCTTCTGCTTGCAAACTCTGTCAGCCATCCCCTCCTTTCTAGCACGTCCCCACGCATGGCCCGTCTTGGAGAAATTATAATATAGATGACCTGAAGTTTATTTCAGTTCTTCCTTGTTGTTAAGCTCAGGTTTCAGTTTGTCTAAACATAAGCACTTCCCTTATCTTTCTTTTAAGTGTGCAATGTTCTGACTCCAGAATACTTACTTTGAGTGGCATTGTTATTCCATTATGTTTTATTTTTTCATATGTGTAGACCACAGTTTTTCATATGTGTAGACCATGGTATTTTTAATCTGCTAGGTGTTCTTTAAATCTGGTACTTAAATGTCTTCCAGTTTTTCCTATATAACATTTGCCACACTCTACTTTTTCTCCCTCCCCTTCTTCCCCCCTCCACTATGTGCTAACTAGGTGTTTGGTTTGATTGGGGAATGTTTCACACATAAGAATGTGGATTTCAAACAGTGGAACTTCAGACACTGAGGCTGATGTGTTTACAATGGAATGTTTGTTCTCTGTTGTAATTTTACTTATGTTTTAATTTTACGCAATAAAGAAGGTATGGAGAGAAGTATTGTCATAGATCCATCATGCATATTGCATCATCTTTATATTAGCTATTTTTGAAGTGTTTAGTCTCTTTGGTGTGTAATGACTTTTCCTCATAATGAATCCCTATGAGGCTTCATCACACATCAAAGTGTCTAAACACTTTTTAAAAAATAGTACCTAAGTGCCTTGCATATGGGGGTGGGTGGAATTAGTGACATCCCATGTGCCAACTCCTTCCCCCCCGCAAATCAGTGGGGTACTCACTTTATTTTACTTTATTTTTGAAGAGTTTTTGAAGTGTTTGGACTCTTTGGTGTGTAATGAATCATCATAGGGATTCATTATAAGGAATAGTCATTACACACCAAAGAGTCTAAACATCTCAAAAATCCCTAAAATATAATTTGAGCACTCCACTGGCTTGAGTTGGGGGTAGTTGGCACATGGGGCACCATTAATTCCCCCCTCCTTGCAATTCAATAGGATACTCAGTTCATATTTAGGGAAATTTTGAGGTGTTTAGGCTCTTTGGTCTGTAATGAATCATCATAGGGGTTCATTATGAGGAACAGTCATTACACACCAAAGTGTCTAAATACTTTAAAAATAGTGACCGCGCATTTGGCTCCATAACTCCACTTCTTCAAGGGCTAGAGCTTAGCTTTAAAAAGAAAAGAAAAGAAAGCTGGAAATCAGGGGGAATGAATAAGGGAAACGTGAAACTCAAATCTTGAATCAAATCTGGGGGGATTCAATTAGAGCTTTAATGTGGCCAGGGGTGACTAGGCAGATGTTTTTCGAGGTCGAATCACTCAAATTGACCAGATTCGAGTCGAATCAATTCAACCTCAAAACAATTTGCATATCCCAACTTAAAACTGCTTCTGACCTTTCATGTAATAGCTTTATGGTCTTCCATCGCAGTTCCATCATGCTACAGTGCCAGGGTTGCCTGCTCAGAAGCCCTGGCAGGTCCCTAATGTCGACACAGGGTTTCTCATTACATTGGATAGTTTAACACTTGGTAAATGTGGGGAAATTTGCCTAATACTTAAATGTGCACTAAAGTGCAGAAATCATGACTAGTTTTGAACTATTCTATGGTTACTGCACCCCTGGTTCTTGGACTTACAGAGTGAAGACCCCACAGTTGCTGCAGTGCTTTGACTCTACAGCTGGTTCTACTACTGGTTTTATCTCTACTATTAGATGGGTGCTCTGTTCTAATGTTGCTTTTACTTCTGAATTGTGCTCTTAGATTTCTAAAGCCCTCTATTTTTCTATAGAGGCAAGATCATTTGATGCAGATGAGTTGTCCCTTACCACTCTTTTATAAAATTAGAAAATCACCTTTCGTACAAGCACAGTATATGGACTTACGTTACAATTAAATAACAGATGAAATACAAAAGGTGAACAGTCTTGAAACACTGTGTTCAAATATAAGATCCATTTTTGGGGGGAAATAGTGTCATAATGGCTCAGTACATCCATAGCATTATTAACATAGCATGTTAATTTGGACATTTTAGCTGTATTTCAAATTCTTAAATACCACTCTGAGATAGAGGATCCAACAATCTTTGTCCACTTAACTAAAATTCACAATTTTGCTGCTGTAAATAAACTGATCACCATCTCCAGGTCATTTCACAACACCTAATGTTTAAGAGAGTGTAATAAATAACATTGGGTCGTTGGGCAATAAAGAGCAAACAGTCTTATTAATAGGAGCTGTTATCAGTATCTGGAAGCTTTCAATGACTAGGCAAGTCCAAATATATGCATCGAGAAAAGCAGTGGCTGGCTATCATTGCACTGTAACTATGTTGGTTCATTAAGCAAAGATGCACCCACACAAGAAAGCCATGTAGCTGAGCAGATGCTCCAAGTTGCTCAGTGTCTTGAAGTCCCAGTCCACTTGTGCAAGTGTTGCATTTGGGCAACAAAGACAGCAGACAGTTTTGCATCATTCCTTGCTATTTATGTTAGGGGTGTGCAATTCAATTCACAGTTGAATCGATTTGGCTCGAATCCGGGGTGATTTGCAAATTCGACCCCAAATCAAATCTCACTCAAAATAGAAGGCTTGATTTGGGGTCAAGGAGAATCACCCCCCAATTTGTCTCGAATCTGTTTGGACAATACAAATGCCATTTTTGGACAATTTTGCTGGAAAAACAGGCCTTAAAATGCTGCTTTTTTCCAGGGAGAGCTGGTCCACCGATTGCAATTTTTGCAATACTGTAGAATATGCCTGCAATTCCAAATTATTGTGTGTGTGTTTTTAAAGAAAGCAAGCAAAAGCTATTTGTTGTGCACAAGACACCTTGCAAGGGCACTATATATATTAGGTATCCTAGGATACAAAGTCTAGAGGCTAGATACAACAGATCATTCTCCAGGTGAATTAGCCTTACATCATGATACTGCATTAATGAAACCAACACCATCCAATTGCTTGAGTGTCCATTACCTTGGAGTCTGCTGACCTTTTGCCCTCAGGCATGCTGTTACTTTGCAACTCTGAAGGCAAGCAACCTTCTGAAATACTGCCATCATGTGGTGCAACTCAGTTACAGCCATGCTTGCTCTCTATCCATGGGATAAAGTTTTCAGACATAGTCTCTGATGTGATGTATCATTTACTTTGTATTGGCAGTAATGAAAGAACAGGATGATATTATGTGCCAAGACAATTATGAAATCTTCTGATGTCCTAAAGTTGTATTAAATCTACAGTGAGTGATGGAATCCCCTTTTTCTTTTTCTTATTTTGGTTTACAGTTACATGAACATCCTGTCTGTTCAGCAGAGTGACTGAACAGACCCTCTAGTGACTGTCGCTGGTGTCTGCCTTATGCTTTTGTTTTTAATATTGTGAGCCCTCTGGGACAGGGAACCATTTTATTTGTTATTTCTCTGTGTGTAAACGATTTTGAAAAACTTGGTTTAAAAGCGGTATATAAATATGTGTAGTAGTAGAAGTGCAAAGCATAAGAACATAAGAACAGCCCTGCTGGATGTTGCAGAAGGCCCATCTAGTCCAGCACCCTGTTTCACACAGTGGCCCACCAGATGCCTCTGGGGATCCCACAAGCAAAAGATATGTGCATGCCCTCTCTCCTGCTGTTGCTCCCCTGAAACTGGTATTGAGAGGCATCGTGCCTCTGAGGCTGGAGGTGGCCCACAGATATCAGACTAGTAGCCATAGATAGACCTGTCCTCCATTAATCTGTCTAAGCCCCTTTTAAAGCCATCCAAGCTGGTGGCCATGACCACATCCCATGGAAAGGAATCCCATAGATTAATTATGCACTGTGTGAAAAAGTACTTCAGCTTGTCAGTCCTAAATTTCCCAAGCTTCAGTTTCATGGAGTGACCTGTGGTTCTAGTGTTGTGAGAGAGGGAGAAAGATTTCTCTCTGTCCACCCTCTCCACTCCATGCATAATTTTATACACTTTGATCATGTCTCCCCTTAGTCACCTCTTTTCCAAGGTAAAGAGCCCCAGATGCTGTAGCCTAGCCTCATAAGAAAGGTGCTCTAGGCCCCTGATCATCTTGGCTGCCCTCTTCTGCACCATTTCCAGTTCTACAATATCCTTTTTAAGATACAGTGATCAAAGCTGTATGCAGTACTCCAGATGTGGCCACACCATTAATTTGTATAAGGGCATTATAATAGTAGCATTTTTATTTTCAATCCCTCTCCTAATGATGGAGGAGGGAATTAGCTTTTTTCACAGCTGCCGCACACTGAGACGACACTTTCAATGAGTTGTCCACCATGACCCCAAGATCTCTCTCCTGATCAGTCACCGACAGCTCAGATCCCATCAGTGTATATGTGAAGTTGGTGTTTTTTGCCCTAATGTGCATCACTTTACATTTGCTTACATTGAACCACTATTTGCCATTTTGTTGCTTTGTCCCCCAGTTTGGAGAGATCTTTTTGGAGTTCTTCACAATCTGCTGTGGATTTCACTACCCTAAATATTTTAGTGCCATCTGCAAATATGGCCACTTTGCTGGTCACCCCAACCTCTAGATCGTTTATGAACAAGTTAAAGAGCACAGGTCCCAGGACTGATGTCTGGATGACCCCACTTACTACCTACCTCCATTGTGAACACTGTCCATTTATTCCTACTCTCTATTTCCTGCCCTTCAACCAGTTATCGATCCACACATGAACCTGTCCCCTTATTCCATGACTGCTAAGTTTTCTAAAGAGCCTTTGGTGGGGAACTTTGCCAAAAGCTTTTTGGAAGTCCAAGTATACTATATCAACCGGATCACCTTTATCCACAACCCTATTGACATTCTCAAATAACTCCAAAAGTTTAGTGAGGCAAGACTTCCCCTTGCAGAAGCCATGCTGGTTCTCCTTCAGCAAGGCCTGTTCTTCTATATGCATAACAATTTTGTCCTTCAGTATGCTTTCCATCAGTTTACCCGGAACCGAAGTTAAGCTGACCCGCCTGTAATTTCCTGGACCCCCACCCCCCGGATCCCTTATTGAAAACTGGAGTCACATTGGCTACTTTCCAGTTCTCTGGTACAGAGCCTGATTGTAGGGACAAGTTAGATATTTTTGCTAGGTGACCTGGAGATGGTGATCAGTTTATTTACAGCAGCAGTATCCTCCACCGTGAAGACAGATGCAAAGAACTCATTCAGTTTCTCTGCAATTTCCTTATCCTCCTTAATAATCCCTTTCACATCCTCATCATCCATGGGTCTAACCACCTCCCTGTCAGGTTTTCTACTTCTGATGTATTTAAAGAAGTTTTTGTTATTCCCCGTGACACTTCTAGCTGTATGCTCCTCAAACTCTCTCTTTGCATCCCTTATTGTGTCTTTGCATTTCATATGCCAGAGTTTATGTTCCTTCCTGTTCTCTTCGTTTGGGCAGGACTTTTATTTTCTTCCTGAACATGGTGGTACCTTTCCTCCTCCTTGGTATACATTCCAACTGTGCTTCTAGTACTGTGGTTTTAAATAAGTTCCATGCTTTCTGGAGTTATTTGACCCCCCTGACCTTCCCTTTCAACTTCTTTCTTACCAGTCCCCTAATTTTTGAGAAGTTTCTTCTTCTGAAGTTCAACGCATCTGTGTTAGACTTCCTTGACAATTCTCCACTTGCATATAAGCTGAATTGGATCATACTATGGTCACTGCTACCCAATGGTTCTGCAATTCTAACAACTCACACCAGATCCTGGGCACCACACAGGATTAAATCCAATGTCGCCATCTCTCTGGTTGGTTCCATGACTAACTGTTCTAAGGCACAGTCATTTAGCACATCTAGAAATTTGGACTCTCTTCAGCTTTTCTAAAGAAAGAACTAAACTCCAAAAGCTTACAAGAGAATTTGCCAGGCATGCCTCACTAGGGGAAGGAGATCCAAAAGGTTAGAGCCCCCACATAGGAGCATAGCTTTATTGTGGGGGAACCCCATGGGATGAAGAAGGGAGAAAAGAGGTCCGCTGCCTGGGGCAGGGTGCACCTGGCAACAATGTCTACCTCTGTGAGCAGCAGCTCCACTGCTCCAGCCACTCATGATGGCCATAACTGGCCTCACAGGGACAAAAGGATGTTCTCTCCTTCAGAGAGGAGGGCTTGTGGGAGCATCTTGTGAGACCATGGGGAGCTCTCATGAGATTTCATGAGATCTCATGAGACTTGCCCTGAATGTCAGGGGTTATTTAAGAGAGAGCTGGCCCATGATAAGCGGCCAGATTGCGAGGAGGGCTCATCTTGGCAAGGCCCAGGGCTGCAACATCTCCCTGGCACTGTGAATTGAACAGGCCCAGTGGTAAGAAGGCACTCCCGACTGAGAGGACTCTGAGGTCTGGCTGTTCCCTTTCTGGTCCCCTCCTTGCCAATGGACCCAACCCCGACGAAGAGCCCAACACTTACCTATATGTGAAAAGCAAATGCACCCCAATGCAGGTCCTCCGTAGCAATTTTTAGTACAGATGAATTAAGATATAGGAAGCTTTGTTCAGATATTGCATGGAAGTACAGACCGGTTTGACATCCTTGAGACTCGTGAGCACACAGAACCCCTTCCGCGACCACACATACACACCTGTACAAACATCTATTTGTGATACACGTTAAAATAATCCAACATTTGTTGTGTCATCATTGATGATGTCTTCATTTAGGCTAAGCAACTTACTTCAAATAATCTGCAAGCTGTACCCAAAGTCTGAAGTGAGTTACAGATCGCAATTTATTTCAAGTCAGTAGGTTAGAATAAGTCAAGTTTGGTTGGTTCAGACATCATGACTCATCTTGCTTTATCCTAACCTAAGTTGGAATTTGATGCTCACACAGGCATGGCAGGGGACCACATGCTTTCAAACCTCAGGACATGGCTTAACCCTGGTTCTTGATTATATCTAAACCTGTTCTCCTTCATGAAGCCTTTGGGCAAGTCACACGATCATCCTGGACAAGCTGGGAGGGCACATGGAAAAGGCTGCAGTTAACCTACTTTCCCCCACAGAGGATTGAACTTTCCTTCATCAGTGTGCCTCCCATGCACCCACATAGAAAGCCCTGCTCCATGCAGCTCTGAAGCACAGAGCAGGGCAGAGGGATACAGGGCCAGAACTACTTGTCCCAACCTCCAGGCATCCCGCAATGCAATGCGCAACATGCATGTTGCATTGGGGATTTCGCCCACTAGACAGGCACTTTATGTGCCCATCTCTGTTACTCCTCGGGCTGCACACAGTCCAAGGAATCACATGATACCCAGTATCTGGGATAAGGGTATGAGAACTCCCTTAACCTCAGCTAAAAGCTGGGTTTGTTAAAGGGTTAGGTGGGTGGGGAGTGGAGGGACCCGTGAGGATCCCATTGCTTCTCACGACCCGCCTAACCCTGACTGGGGCAGCCAAGGCAGGGTTAGGCTGGTTGTGAGAACAGCCTCTTTATGTGATATGCCATACTGTTACAATGTATAACTGATTAACAGCTGTTTATTAACTTTTGCGACCACAGGGCCATTTTCCTGCACCAAAAGGTGATGATTTTAATGGGGAAATATCTCTGGAAACAAGTCCTGAAAAGAACCCTCAACTTCCCTGGTGACTCATAACACACATGCAGCAAACTTGCTTTTTGAATCATGGTGAATGTGCAGTGGCATAGGAAGGCAATATATTCGGCCAAACAGGAGGATTGTAGGCTATAAGTAAAACATTTGAATAGAAATGGCAGGGTATCATTCAGAAACTGATCCAAAATATATAGCCATGAGCCATCACAGACGTATGATTTGGGTGCTATACTATGACTAAGGATGCCCGGGTTCAAATCTCCACTCAGCCAATAAGCTCAAAACTTTCTCAACTTCAGTTGGGATGTGTGAATCAATTCGGGTACAAAATGATTTGTAACCGAATCTACCTGTTTGGGGTGATTTATAGACAAAACAAATTGCCCCTGTGCTAGCTGGCCAGATTTGGGTCCAAAACAAATTGCCCCAATTTCAAACCCGGAATTTTTTCAGACCTCCATTTTGTGATGATCTCTCTTGCTGTCTCAATTTTGTGTCAGGAAATATTTTTGAAAATCCCTCCCCCTCATACTTCAGATCGGTGACTTACAGTGTGCAATGATTGGCTGGCAGAAGCAGCCAAGTTGGGCAAGGATCCAGAGAACAAGTGGTAGGCCGCACCACCCCAAGCAGCTTGTCCACGTCCTCAGGCATCACAGATTTAAATTGATACAATCTAATGCTGCAACAGGGATTGCTGGACACCACCTTAATAGACTCTGCAAAAACAGTGGAGTTCAAGCTGGCCCGAATACAAGAAATTTTATCCACAGATAACCCATTAAAAGCATCACAGCAGAACATAGTCTCTGGGAACTGGTACAAAATGGGAGGAGCCTGAATCAAACTCCTCACAACCTGGGACAACTCTGCTGAATGCAAACTTGCAGAAACAATGTGTGCAGACTAGAATTGTTTTTTGCTGCATGCCCTGCCTCCGCATAAACCTTCTATGCTGTGTCCTGCATAGAGCACAGGCTCTATGCTGTGTCCTGCAAATTCTGAGCCAAGTTCTCTTCCACTTGTGCTCCAGTTGCCTACCATGCTGCTTCAGACCCCACAGCTCCTCTGTATACCAAGGGGCCACTTTTATATAGAATGATGTCGATACAGGGCTACAAGAATTACCCTTTGTACTTGTGACACAAGAGATTCCAATAAGAACCGCCAAACCCATGGAGATGATAATAAGTTCTGGAAGGCTTGAAAACCGGTATGAATAACTGTGTAAATATCATAGCTTGAAAATCCCTTCCATAAAAAAGTCTGTATGATTCTTTTAAATCTCATTTAGTAGTGGCAAATCCCTTGCTAAGAATGTGTATTTGACAAGTACTACCATGCCACTGTTAACTTCGACAAATCATCAAGGAGTCTGCTGCATAAGACATTTGGGAACCAAACTATTTAGTACCTTTTCATTTTCCCTTTGTTGCAATCAGCACTTAAGTATCTAAAGAGAGGAAACAAAGGATTTAGGATTCTATGGGAATATTGCCAACCTGGAGCTCAGCCTACATTACATTACAACGGGGGATGCCAGCAGTTCCATTTGCTACTGTTTGCAAACATTGCTATGCTAATGTGAAATCAGACTTAGTCTAAGAACTTAATTAAGGGGAAAATACATTGTGCTGGTTGGCAGTGGCAAAGAAAACAATTGGCTTTTACACCTTCTGTGATGGGAGCACCAGAAATTGGTTGATTGTCACGAACATCACTAAAATGGGTGGACACATGTGGTTTGCTAGCTGAAATATTTTTCAGATCTATATTTAAAGGTGCTTTTTTAAAAGGTCAGGATCCTAAAGACCAGCTTGTAGAACAAAAAGCTCACTTTAATCAATGTTGTTGCATTGTGATGAATGTGGTCTCTGTCATCCAGTCAAGGGGTAGCTACAATTGAACAAAGGGGGGGGGGGACAAATGTCCTTGGGGCCATGAGAGAGGGGGCCCTGTGGCTGGGTGGGAGCTTGCTCTTCACTCTCCTTTTCATGCCCCTCTGATAAAAGGCATGAAGGTTGGCGGGTGGGGGGGGGACAGGTGCCCATCTTTACACATTTTTTGTCCCAAGGCCCACACTCTTGCTTACACTGCATGACACCATCGCTAAAAACATCCTAGAAGGGATCATGTCTGATTGATCAGACCTGGCCAGATCATTGTGGCCAACATCCAGACTAAGGATGTGCGGGAACAGTTCGTTCAGGCATGAGTGGCGTGTGGAGAAGTTCCCTTGAGGAACAGGTAAGCAGGTCTTTACGTGCTCTGCTGCTGCCCCATCCTTTTTTCCAGGTACGGTGCTGACTCGAGCAAAGTCTGCACACAGCTGTGGTGCTTTGGTGCATGCACACAGGCCATGTGTATGCTGAGGTTGTGCGCGGCTTGCAGGGTACAGTGCCACAGCTGCATGCAGCCTTTGCTCAAGGGAACACCACACCTAAAAAAGCAGTAGGGCAGCAGTGGAGCAGATAAGGACCTGCTTAACCTGCTCCTTAAGGGAACAGCTCCCCACCCCGCTGAACTGGTTTGGTGGCAGGCACCAAGCTGGTTCAGCACTTCCAAAATGAGGTGTCGAACTGGCTTCTGCACATCCCTAATAAACTAATGAAGCACTTGAACCAGCACAAAGATTTTGCACTACCTAGTTGTGCTAGGTCTGGAGTGCACATTCCAGACTAGAGATGTCTGTAATAACAAGGTGCCCGATCTGTGGCACATCACATGTTTTGCCGAGAACCTTTGTGCAATTGTGTAAGAGTGAGATTCTATGCAGCTACACAACCTTCTTGCACTAGCACAACATTGGTAAATAACTTTGTTAGTCTGGAGGTTGGCAACACAAACTCTCAGTTGGCTTCTTTGATAAAGAGATGCTGGAAGGTGAACACCTGAAACTACCTTATTAGTTTCAGTTTTTAAAGAAAGTACACATTTGAGTTGATTTAACTATGTATATCATACACAGGGACAAGTCACAAGATCAAGGAAATCTGAGAGCTTTGATTTTGAAGCCTCTCTCCATGAGGAGATACTGAGGTCATCTCACAACCTAGCTGGGAAGGATGGGCAGGGAAAGAGTTTCCTGCCTGCCTCCCCACACACAATCTTCCTTACTGAATAGCTCTGCCACTCACCCAACACAAGAGCAGCTGTGAGCAGCACAACCAGGAGCTGGAGGAGGAAGTCCTCCAACATCCACACTATTGGGGGAATCCCCCACTGCTGGGCACTCTTGCCTTGTGAACGGTCAGGCTGCAGGCAGCCCCAACATTTACATGATGGGGAGTGGGGTAGAAGGGCTCTCTCGCATTCTTCTATTAGCCTGGGTAAAAAAAAACCCTGGGCTACTCTGTTGCAGATCGGGACCGATCCCAGCACTTCTCATGACCGGGTTTGTGCACCTGTACCACTTTATATCCAGATGTGAGAACGACCTTACTGGGTGGTTTCCAAGCCCAGTTGGTTGGAAAAGGTGATCTTGTGGCCTTCTGCCAGCTTCACTTTCCTCTCAGAAGTATCAAAAGTGAAAACGGCCTTAATTTTTTCAGCTCACTGGAAAAGGAAGTTTGCTTCTTGCTCTTCTCTTATATGGCACATTGCTTGAAGCTGCAGTGATGTTCACATCCTCATGGTGATCAAAATGTGGAATGAAGTGAAGCATTCGATCGGGGGAAGGCAATCCTGGCTCTCCATCTATGATTGGACTATAATTTCTATCATCCCAGCCTCGCTTTATGGGGCTGGTGAGGATGGGAGTTGTAGTTTTACACTTGGAGAACAAAGATTGCCTACCCCTATATTAGGTTCTCACAGTCCTTCTCCGGATCACAATAAAACTGTTGACACACACACAACCTTATACATGTTTCAGAAGGAAGGCAATGATATGTAAAGAAACCCAAATGGAATCTAAAACCTGAAGGAAAAATCTTTATTTAATCTATCATACAGCATATATTATAAAACCACTCTTATAAATCAGATATTTCATATTATAATAAAACCTTCACATATAGAAAATGATTAAATCCTTTGTAAACCATACATAAGCAACTCATACAATAAACCTCATATTTATAGGAGTCCAATCAATTGACTATAATGTTGGAGATGGTTGCCAGTAAAAGCTTCCTATGGACCTCTGGATGAATGAATTCTGGTCCAAAGAAGTGTCACATATGCCATATGTGTTTTGGCTCTCAACCAGCCTTCTTCAGTAGCAATGATAGAAAACTCAGACTCCTTACTAGTCACAAAAACATTCTATAAAATATACAAATGCATAAAATTATCAAAGCCCCAAATAGGGTTAAAACATACATAAATTATGTGTGCCCAACCTGGCTGCTTCGATCTAGTGGAGAGATTGTTGGAGATGGGCTAGTTAATATCAAAAATGCATTGCTGAGGGAGGGTAGGGTGCCTCCTTGTTTGAAGGAGGCAATAGTTAGACCTCTTCTTAAGAAGACTTCCCTGGATCCCTCAGCAATGGATAGTTATAGGCCAATCTCCAATCTCCCCTGGCTGGGCAAGGTAATTGAGAGGGTGATGGTTAACCAGCTCCTGGCGGTTTTGGAGGAAACTGATTATCTAGACCCATTTCAAACTGGCTTTAGAACAGGCTATGGGGTTGAGACAGCCTTGGTCGGCCTGATGGATGACCTTTACCGGGGAATCGACAGAGGGAGTTTGAGTCTGTTGGTCCTCTTGGATCTCTCAGCAGCGTTCGAAACCATCGACCATGGTATCCTTCTGGGTCGCCTGGGGGAGTTGGGAATAGGGGGCACTGCTCTGCAGTGGTTCCGTTCCTCTCTCTCAGGTAGATCTCAAATGGTGGAGCTTGGTGACAGTTGCGCCTCAAAGCAGGAGCTGTTATATGGAGTCCCTCAGGGCACCATTCTGTCACCAATGCTTTTCAATATCTACATGAAACCACTGGGTGAGGTCATCAGGAAATTTGGTGCTGGGTGTTATCAGTATGCTGATGACACCCAAATCTACTTCTCCTTCCCTTCTTCAGGAAATGGCACTCATTCTCTAAATGCCTGTCTACAGGCAGTAATGGGCTGGATGAGGGATAACAAATTGAAGCTGAATCAGAGCAAGACGGAGGTGTTCATTCTGGGGGCTCAGAATCTGAGGAGTGAGTGAGATCTTCCTGTGCTGGATGGGGTTACACTCTCCCAGAAGGAGCAGGTGCGCAGCTTGGGAGTACTCCTGGATCCAGGCCTCACCCTGGTTTCTCAGGTGGAGGCCATGGCCAGGAGTGCTTTCTATCAGCTTTGGCTGATTCGATAGCTGCGCCCATTCCTTGAGGAAGATGACCTCAAAACAGTGGTGCATCAGCTGGTAACCTCCCGGCTTGACTATTGCAATGCGCTTTACATGGGGCTGCCTTTGTACGTAGTTCGGAAACTTCAATTAGTTCAGAATGCGGCAGCCAGATTGGTCTGGGGCAACCCGGAGAGACCATATTACACCTATTTTGAAACAATTGCACTGGCTGTCAATATGTTTCCGGGCAAAATACAAAGTTCTGGTTATTACCTTTAAAGCCCTGAACGGCTTAGGCCTGAGTTACCTTTGAGAGCGCCTTCTTCTGCGTGATCCCCACCGCACATTAAGGTCATCTGAGGAGGTTTGTCTCCAGTTATCACCAGCTCGTCTGGTGGCGATTCAGAGGCGGGCCTTCTCTATAGCTGCTCTGGGGCTATGGAATGCACACCCTGCGGAAATCCACAGTTTGAATTCTCTATTAGCCTTCAGGAGAGCCCTTAAAACGTATTTGTTTGACCTGGCTTTCCAGGGTTTTTAAATCTGTTTTAATATTCTAGCCCAATGTTGGAGCTTTTAATCACTGTAATTGTTTAATTGTTGTTTTAAAATGTTTTTAAATTGTTAATTGTTGTCATATTGTTTTAAATTTGTTTTAGCTCTTTACTGTTTTAGTGTTTTGTTTTAATTGTAAACAGCCCTTAGCCATTTTGGAAGGGTGGTATACAAATCAAATCAAATCAATAAGCAGTGTACATCTGCTGTGGCTACACCTGATTCGCATTAGCACTGAAGGTCCTGTTGTGAGTTTGAAGCTACTTAAGAAACTTTCCAATCAGTTGACAAAGTTGGTAAGAATGGGACTAGAATTCCCACTTCATTTGGCCTGGAGCAAATCTTGAGGAGCTTTAGGAGATTCTTGCTTACATCAGAGGAACTTCAAGGGAAGCAGAGCAGTTTCAAGAAGTCCAGGGAAATTTTCCAGGTTGTGTTTTGGGGTGTGTGTGCAAAATACTTAGTGATAATAAATCTTGAATATAATACAGCCAAAGTAAAGCATTTTCAGGTTAATAAATCAGATGGCATGTAGGATTTAAAAGAGCTAAAACAAAAAATAAACACATGGTGAGGCTATTCAGGCGACTGCTCGAAAGCGAGCTAAGGGAGCCCAGCCTGCTTTCGAGTGGTCATGAGAACCACCAGGAGCCACGTGGCTCCCAGCAGTTAGCCCACTTAATCTTTGGCAATTGTGAGTCGCGATGGTGTGGTGCCGCGCCATGGTGACTCATGAGGAGACCCCCAACTGGGAGGCTCCAACAAGCCCCCTGGCTTCAGGGGACTCCCTAGAATGCCCTGCGCACTTACATGAGGCATTCTGGGACTTCTGGGTGGTCCCTGATTCCTGCTGCCCTTACTGTCTTCATGACGGACCCAGTAGTTGTGTGGGCGGCTGATCCAGCTGCCCAGGGCGAGCTCTCTGCTCATCTGCGGGGAGAGTGGGCTAAGCTGAGACACATTCGCTTGCATGTCCCACTGTGTAATATGGGCAGTGCCAGACCTGCCTGTACCACTGCAGGGCTCTAAAACATGCAGTAATGCTGCTCTGCAAGAGGGCATATTGCAATTAATGACACTTGCATTGTGTGCTACTTCCATTATTCCCAGTGGAAGTAGTGCTCAATATATGACCGCAAAAAGTCAGCAGTACTGGTACTGCTCTCCAGAGTTAGAACCCTACAGCAGCATGGGCAGCTTTGCTGCTGGACATGTAAGCCAATGGTTTGCTGAAGTCCACCTAGTCCATTTATGGCTGATAAAATATTTGAGCCACCTATCACTTATTATTCACTCGAGGCACAAATGACCAGGCTCAAACTATCATACTTCAGACACATCATGAGAAAACCCAGCTCCCTTGAGAAGTCCATAATGCTGGGGAAAGTTAAAGGAAAGAGAAGAAGAGGATGACCAGCAGCAAGCTTGATGGACTTGGTTATGACAGCAATGAATTCACTACTGAGAGACCTTAAATGCCAAGTTGAAGACAGATCATCCTGGAGACAATCTATCTATGTGGTCACTAAGAGTCGACACAGGACTTGATGGCACTTAATCAACCAACCAACCAACCAACCAACCAACCAACCAACCAATTGCCTTAGCCTCTACACCAGCACTCATGGGGAATGGACACCCCCCCAAATATCCTGCTATGTTTCTCACCAGTTGGGAAAGAGAACTCAAAAATATCATTCCAGTGCATTTTTATTTTCCAGGCTCTTCTTGAACCAGATCAATGTCAGTGGTGGTCCGATTCTTATTTTTCTTCTTCTAAATGCAGAGCAATTTGTTCTTCTGCTAAGATTGCAAAAGTTCAATTTCAGCGAAGATTTTTTTCTTTCCCCCAAAGCTAAGTTATAAACTGTGGAAAATAGGGATTTATAAAAGAAAATTCTGACAGTCCCATAGGTATGGAGCTGTGAATGCTGGTGCTGCTTTAATATAGTCTGGCCCCATTACTTTCAGGCAGCTCATTCTTTTGCAGTGATACATTATTAGAGCAGCTTTCGTAAATGATATATCACTACAAGTGGGGTATTGTCCAGAAGTAAATTCTAAGTACTGGAGAGGGATCAATGCTTTCTCGGCATCAAACACGAACACTGGCATTAAATCACTTCATCTGTCACCATAATAGATGCAGAAAACAGAATTTGCTATGGAGTATAAGAATTTAGAGTTCAAGGGCAATTTTGGACATACCGACGGTGAAAAAATACTATTAATGATGATGATGATAGTAATAGTAATAATTTTATTTCTGTTATCAATGCATATTTCAAGCCAAGTTATGCAAATTAAAGGCCTATTAATTTGTATATAAGAAATTCAAGAACTTGTGTAACCCTCTCATTTAAATCAATGGGATCTGGGTAGGGTCATGATCATTATAATATTTTATAGCTAGGGCTGCCTTTCATTTAAAGCTAGTGGTTGATATCCAAATTAATGAAGTCCAGGGGAGAACAATTTTAACTGATTTCTCCTTCCCTTGGAAGCTGACTGTGATCTTTGAAAATATGTTCCTGAGGGTCACATATTTTCAGGAGTCACAGTCAGTTTCAGAGGGAAGGGGAGATTGATTAATCCAATTAATTGCTTAAGCCAGCCACTAAAGGTGGCCAACCTTTGGTGGAGGCCTTTGAGGGTGGGCCAAACATATTGTTTTGGACTACTAAAAGGAAGACTCCCCCTCACTACAGTATTATAGTTGCCTAGTAATTGGTTGGGCCTGGTACAGGTATGTGTCTCGAGTTGTCCAGAGATGGGGAGGGAATGACTCTGGGGCAGCTATTCTAGTACTGCTGGTGAATCAATGAAGGTATGGTGCTGATAAGTCAGTGAGCCATTACAGGGGAAGGGAACTCAGAGAAATTTAATTGCTGTTTCCCCTTCCAGTAGGCCTATCACCTCTTTGACCTTGGAGACCAGTGCCATTTATCCACAGAACCTTATCTTCTTATTCTTTAATGCCAGGTTGGTCCAAAATAAGTCTGAGATCATCCATGACTTGATTATGGGTGAACGAGCCAACCTGGTATACATTATGGAGACTTAGTTGGGAGAGGCTAGTGATCTGGTTTGGTCCCAGCTTCTCCTGGTGGGATACACCGTGTTGGAGCAGGTGAGAGGATGTGGATGGAGTGGTAGGGTGATTTTGATCAATAACAATACCATCTCCCTTGCCAAGATCCCTGTCAGGGAATTGGCCTCTACTGAATGTGTGTACCTAAGCCTGTGGACCAAGGATATACTGGGACTTCTGTTGGTGTACTGATCACCTCACTGCCCAACAGAGTCCTTAACTGGGCTGATGGATCCAGTTGCAGAGTTGTCATTGGAGTTGCCCAGGTTGGTTGTGGTGGCGGACTTCATGTTCATTTCAGAACTGGGTTATCCGGAGTGCCTCAGGAGTTCATAGCAGCCATTGACTATGGGCCCCTCCCAAGTCATCTCTAGACAGACTCATGATGGTGGTCACACACTCTTTTGCTCTGACCAGGGTGGTGTTACATGGATGGGGACTCCTGTCATATCCCCATCGTCATGGATGGACCACCATTGGTTAAGTGTAAAGGACCTATTAGGTTGGTCTGCCCGAGAAGCTTATTGGATCCAATAGGATTCCAAGAAACCTTGAAGGGTTTAGAGTTGGCTCAACTAGTGCTCCTGACGATGCTCTGGTGCAAACTTGCAATAATGAACTCACTAGAGCAGTAGACACAATAGCTCCTAAACGTCCTCTCTGACCTGCTTCAAAATCAGCCCTGTGGTATTTGGAAGAATTATGGGAACTGAAGTGGCAAGGTAGACGATTAGAGTGCAAGTGGAGGAAGACTTGGAGCGAATTTGACTGATCACAACACAGAGCACATTTGAAGATCTCTGGCAGTGCGGGTGGCAAAGAAGCGGTTCTTTTCTGCCTGCATTTCTTCTGCAAATTCATGTCCAGGTGAGATGTCTAGGGTTGTGAGTGGGCTAGTATGTGCCCCCTCTCCCTTGAAGTTGAACTTGGAACCATCAGTCACTGGCAGATAAAATTTCTTGTATTCGGGCCAAAGTGGATATAATAATTATTGCAGAGTCTACTTTGTAGGCATCCAGTAACTCTCTAATCGTAATTTTATAGGATTCGATTGGATCATTTTCAGTTTGTGACTCCTGAGGATGTGGATAAACTGCTTCGGACTGTATGTTTTTCTCCTTACCATTGCCCAACTAGGTTTATTTCATCTGGTAATTGTATTATCAGAGAGTGATTGGTAAATATTGTAAATGCTTTTATGAAGGAGAGCAGGATGCCTCTTTGTCTTAAGGAGGCTACTATTAGACCTTATATGAAGAAACCTGCATCAGGTCCCTCAGAAATTACAGGCCTGTTTCCAGTCTTCCATAGTTGGGCAGGGTAACTGAGCGGGTGGTGGCCTTTTAGATCCAGGCAGTTTGGGTAGATGCAAAACATCTATATACATTTCAAACTGGATTTAGAGTGGGTTGTGGGGTGGAGAGTGCCTTGGTTGGCCTGATGGATGATTTCCAATTAGCTACTGGCAGAGGGAATATGACTCTGCTGATCCTTTGGATCTTTCAGTTGCTTTCGATACCATCAAACATGGTATCCTTCTGGGCCACCTGTGGGAGGTTGGATTGAATGGCACTGTTATATAGTGGTTCTGTTCCTAACTCTCTAGAAGATTACAGATGGTGCCGCTTGGAGATTGCTGCTCTGCAAAGTGAGAACTTAAGTATGGAGTTCCACAAGGCTCCATACTCTCTCCTATGCTCGCTCCAATTTCATTTCTACATGAAACCACTGGGAGAGACCACTAGGAACTTTGGTGCAGGGTGTTATCAATATGCTGATGACACCCAAATCTATTTCTCCATAATTATCTCACCAGGAAAGATGCTGACTGTGGGGTTTGGGATCAGAGAGATGGTTTTGATCTGCCTCTTCTGGATAGGGTTACACTTCCCCTGAAAGATCAGGTATATAGCTTGGGAGTGCTCCAGGATCTCAAATTCTCTCTGGTTTCTCATGTTGAGGCAGCGGCCAGGAGTGCTTTTTATCAGCTTTGGCTGATACTTGAGCTACAACCATTTATGGAGGTAAATGAACCTTAAAACAGTGGTGCATATGCTGGTAACCTCTAGGCTTGCCTACTGTAATGCACTCTATGTGAGGCTGCCTTTGTATGTAGACTGGAAATGACTATTGGAAGAGATTGTGACAGCTAGAGTGGTCTCTGAGACAACTTGAAGGGACCATATAACACCAACTCTGAAAGAACTTTACTCGCTGCTGCTATGTTACTGTGTGAATACAAAGTGCTGGTTATTACCTTTTAAGCCCCTAATGGCTTCAGTCCAGGGTATTTAAGAGAGCACCTTCTTTGTCATGAACACAGCCACCTATTAAGGTCTGGCTATGGTTACCACCAGCTCATTTGATGGCAATTCAGGACTGGGCCTTCTCTGTGGCTGCCTCATGACTTTTAAATATGCTCCCTGTCAAAATAAGAGCACCTCCAGCAGTGATTGCTTTTAGAAAGACCCTCAAGGCTTTTCACTGAAATTAATTTTAAACTGCTTTAATTGTTTTTATCCAATGAATTTATCAGGCAGCATATAAATTAATAAATAATAGGTGTTTGTCATGGCAGGCAAATGAATCTAGAAAGGGTAGAAAATTTTAAAATCTTTGCCATAGAAAATAATTCATTGTCAGTACTTAAAATCCTACAAATCTATTGAGGTCCTGGTGAGGAAAAAATGTACAGCTTAGAACTTTCATTTTTGTCCAGAAAAGTGGACTGTTACCAGATCATTATTGATTCGCAGGCCAAATTTCCTGTCTGAGCTTTCATTTGGCTGTTTACTGGCTCTGTGTGAAAGCAAAATGGATCAGTGAGCTTCTTGATTTTTTGTTATTGCTTTAATAGTGCAACATGGTTTTCTAAGACAGCAAAACTGACTGTAGGCTATTCCTCCCCAAAGCACAAAGGATTCAGATGAATAAAGCAGCAAAACACAGCTGGGGCTATAAAAGAATTTCGATCCACCCATGCAAACGGACTAATAAAATTATTTTGCCTAATCCTCTGCTTTAAAGCTGTGTTATGCCACACTCAGCCAAGTCCTAAGATAGATTCCATGTAAACCAGAAGGATAATTTGATCCAATTCAGATATAGGGCAGGTATGCATGAAACATGTTATGAGCACCACATAGAAAAAGAGCTACCATTTCTTTAAATTGCTCCCTTTGGTGACCACCTCCACACAAAAAAGCTAGTCTAGGATAATGGCTTACCATATGGATGAGGGGTATTCCCTCATGCCAGTGCAAGATTGAAATAATTTTACAAAATGGTTTATGGACTTCTTTAGTGAGATCATTCCAAAGTCTTGGGACAATCACAGATCAAAGCTCTGCTTTATGCATTCACCGTCTATCATCTATTTGCTTTTCTATGGGGACTCTCAGAAAGGCTAGGCTAGCCAATCTAAATGGGTAGAGTGGATGCCATTTGTATGGACAGAGGTATTCTCTGAAAGCGGCCAGTCCCAGAATGGCTTTAAAAGTCAAAGGCAAACTGTATTTTGAAGAATTTAGCCAGAGAGCTAGGGCAAGACAGAAAGAAAAGAGAGCCAAGAAGAGCTTAGTAAGGGAGCGGTTCATAAGAACAGCCCTCCTGGACCAGGCCCAAGGCCTATCTAGTCCAGCATCCTGTGTCACACCGTGGCCCACCAGATGCCTCTGGGAAGTTCATAGGCAAGAGATGAAGGTGTGCCCTCCTACTGTTGCTCCCCTCCAGCTGGTATTGAGAAGCATCCTGCCTCTGATGCTGGATTTAAATTTCGAGTTTCTAAGGAAGCTTTCCTGGAATTCAGGCCAACCCCAATCCAACCTGATCTGGCCTCCTCCTTCTCTTGAGCAAGCCCATTGGGAGGGAGACTTTGAGCAGCCAGATGAGCATTTTACCTCTGGTGCTAAAGCACAATCCTGGGAGGTATGGAGGGGAGTCCTGGGGACAGGAATCGAGTCCTGATGGGGGGGGGGCAGTGGATCCTCAGAGTTCTTCTGAGGAGGCAACTGCAGAAGGAGCAACAAACCCTGGTTGCTCAGAACTAGTTTGCTGGTCTACTGGATCTGGGAAGATTTCATCAGGGCCAGGAGTCTTGGTTGGAGCTTGCTACTCCTTCTCCTCAGTGGTGGTGTTCTCATGGTCTGAATCCAGATGGATTCAGTATGCAAACTCACATGTGAAAAATGTCACTTGAATTTAATTGCTTTCATTGCTTCTTCCAAAGATCAATGCTGAAATGAATGGAAGATGGGAGGGGTGAACTGGAAAATTCCTGATTTATAGCTCAGCCACTGATCTATAGCTCAGCACACTAGCTCTTGATATTTATGAATGTTTCAATAGGGAACTTAGCAGAGCGTATACCCGTGGGCCAACAACCCGAATAACAAAGTGTTGCTGCTACATATGATGCACGGGTGGCTGGTGATTTCAACTAATGAAGCACCAGTGGGGTGAAATTGGATGACCTCTTCTTCCCCCAGAAGTGCTCTGTGCCACCTGAAAATATGTCTCTGTGGGCTTCCTAGGGGAAGAGATCACATGGACAGCACTCTCCCACCCCCCAGCATGAGTGTTGGTGCTGTGTTAGTCAGAAACAATATAGTTCTCCTGTTTTACTCATTGGCATATTTCATGTTTTGTTAGTAATTTTGCCTCACATGATTCATTAATATTACCATGTTTAGATGATTTTATAATTTTCAATATAGTTTACACTCATAAATTCATTCCTTGTCCTTTTTTCTGTTATATTATTGGATCTGTCAGGTTGTGTTTTGGATTCCTTATTTCAGATCCTTTACACTATCTGTTTGGTACATCTCACATAGCACAAACAACACTTCATTGTCAGAATGTCAGCCTTTATACACACACACACACACACACACACACACACACCAATTCAGGTCTAAACTTAAACTTAATTATCTATATATTTATTTCTCTAAGACATACCCGTGGCTAATCCCATGTGTGGCAGCTCTCGCAAGAGTTTGCGAGCAGCTGCCAGATAGCCACGGGTACGGGGAGAGAAAATGGTCACCACCGCTGGACTGGCGGGTGGGGAGGGAAAGCACCCGCTGCCGGGCCAGCTGGTGGGGAAGAATGACAGGGAGAACTAGGGGTGCCATGCAGATGCTCTGCACCAGGTCAGCTAGTTTTTGTTTATTTTAAAAACATTGTGTAATACTGGTCAAGGACCGTAATACAGGAATTAAATTGGGGGAAAGGGTGTGTTGTTATGGACTTGTTTGTGATATTTTAAGAGCTTTGTAGGGCCTGAAAACCTATAATTAATCTTGGTGGCCTGTCAGCTGTGTTTCAATAGGCACAGGCTCGTTAGATGTGTCTAGATCTTAGCTTTATGCTCTTATCATATTGTTTTGAAAATAATTGCTCTTGGGAAATTTTACTCTACAAGTGACTGCAAAGAGAAGATGAAATAACAAGTAGAATAAAGCTTTGTTTTATACGTCTGGGTTCCTCAAAGAAATTAAAAGTGAATGAGAAACCATAAGGAAGATAAACAATGAAATCAAAATGGGGGGAAATGCCATAAATATTTTCCCATCTACACAATATATCTCCCTGCCTCCCTTCCTCCCTCCCTCTATCTCTGTCTCTCTCTCACACATATACACACACAGAGAGAAAACCTGAAGAGGAAATAAATATCCACTGCCTTTATCCCCAAGGATGTCCCTGATCTGTTTTGACATATATGGGAAGACAGAACAATTCAATATGGGAGGACAAAACAATTCCAAGAGGTGCATCCTTTTTCCAAAGGGCCAGGTACCTTGACCTGGCAGGAGTAATAACATATTGATCTTATTTGCTGTCAAGGGTCAGAGTTCCAAAGGGAACTGCAGGTTTATTACTATTGTACTTTTATCCCTCCTCCTCCCTCTTCCCTGAAACATAGTGTTGAAGTTTAAAGCAAAGGATAACAATAATAAACCAACCCATTCAAATACCAGTTGCCAATAGATGTCCAAATGCTGACATATTGGCTGGCATCCAGAGAAGCATTATAGACACGTAACACTGCAGGATGGAGCTACTGTGTATTTCAAAGGCAGCACCAGGGTTGTGCAAAATGTGAGGTTGCACAAGCAGCACTTCTGAAGGTTTCCTTATTCAAGATAATGGGGAAAGCTGCAGTAATACTGCTTGAGCAACCCCCTCTTCTGCTGAGAGCTCCTGACATGTCTGTAAAGCTGTGCTGGTGGTTGGTCAACATCTTATGTATGTATCTATCATATTTCTAAATATTGCCTGACCTGTGCATCCCCAGCTGGTGTACCTAAGCCCAAACACAATATAAAAACAGGACAAAATAATCAAAACAGTTATGATATAAAATTAATTAAAAGCCTAAGAAAACAGGTACATTAAAAAAGAGTCTTTTAAAACACAGCTAGAGATGAAGAAGCTCTTATTTTGACAGAGAGCACATTCTGGAGCTCCAGGGCAGCCACAAAGAAGGCCTGGTCCTGAGTAGCCACCAAATGAGCCAGTAGTGAGTACCCAGAATGTTGGGGGCAATATGCTACATCATTGTAAACCGCTTAGAGAGCTCCGGCTATAGAGCGGTATATAAATGTAAGTGCAATTGCTATTGCTAAGTGCTAAGTGCTAGTAGCCATAATTGGACCTCCCCAGATGATCCTAATAGGCGGGAGGGTTCATGATGAAGGAGGCGCACTCTTAAATACCCTGGACTGAAGTCACTGAGGGCTTTATAGGTAACCAGCACTTTGTATTTCGCTCAGAAACATATAGAAATGAAACATAATTCAATATATGCTCAAAAACATCAAACATATTTGGATGTCGGTCAACATTTTATAAAAGATTGAGCAATCCATACCAGTTGCTAATCGGCAGTTGTCAAGGGCTCATACATCTCACCCTGAACAAGCTTTGAAGGGATACAGGAGCAGTGGCAACATAGGATATGGTAGAGAGAGGGCTTTCCCTCTCCACATCATAGGGCTGAATGAGGCTGGGCAGAAAACAGGCAGGCATTGGTGGTTCACCCACCAGTCAGCTGTCTGGCTGGGAGCAGAGCGGCACAGACACAAAGAAATTGGTGTGGCCTGTAGTCAGCTGCCCAACTTGAGGGGCACATTTTTGGCACCACTGATCACCAGGGATGCAGAGGATAATAGGGCATCATTCCAGGAAGAGGAGGGAACGTTTGAGAATGAAGGGTGTGAGTTAATGGCTGTGATGCCTGTACAAGCATATTTAAGGAAATCAGTGCCACTAATGAGGGCAGCTATAGTGAACTCCAGGGAGATCCTAGAGCCTCCAGCGAGGGACTGGACTCAGGCAGGAATTAAGAACATAAGAACTAGGCTTGTGCATTTCGATTCAGGTACAAAATGTTTTGTGCCTGAAAATGGCAATTTCACAGGTTTTGTAACCAAAACAAAATCAAGAATTTAAAAAACTGAGATGTTTGTTTCCAAATCAAAATGACTGTGTTTCGGACAGAATGCTTTGTTCTTCAGAAAAGCATTGCAATTGAAATTGACTTTGACTCTCTCCACTCCAGCTGAGGCACTGAGTGATTAGCAGAAGATAAGATATGCAAAAAGCTGTTGAGCACGAATGGTTTAGTTAAGTATGTGTTGTATTCAGTGTGATTGAAATACAAACTAACCTTGCAAAGGGATTGGAAGACAGCATTTTGAGACAGAAATACCCAGATATCTTTGGGAGCTCAATGCAATTCCCAAGCTCTTGCTAAAAGCCATGGTATAAATTGTGTGGAGAAGCTTTTTGAGAAGCTGCTTAGGAAAGTTCTGAAATTACACAGGTTTTTCTTTCCAAAGGTTTAGAAAGAATCTCTTGACTTGTTCAGGGGTCTTTTGAAGAGCTATTTTGTTTTTCTTCTCATTTTTATGAGTTATAGTGGTGGCTAAGTTTTGTTGCCCAAGTTGAGCAGTCTAATGTAATTTAGGCCACAATGTAATTTGGTGGGACATGATGTCTAAGCCAGTGGCTCACAACTTTTGCCATTGCAGGGACAGGTCATCCACATGGGACTACAGGAGACAAAAGGAGGGGGGTGGGGAATACCCCTGTCAATCTATTGACATCCCCAGGAATCTTACTTGCTTCTCTCTTTCTTGTAACCATTATCCATGGTTTTGTACTTTCTTAAATGCAGTGATGATAAATCTCAACAATTCTGAACAGTAGGCTGATTTGTTTGGACTATGGCCCACTCCACTTCAGTTAAATGAACATTTGAACCTGTTCCATAGTACCAAGGCAGTTTTATTTATTTTTATTTATTTATTTATTTATTTATTTATTTACATTTTATATCCTGCTCTCCCTCCAAGGAGCCCAGAGCAGTGTACTACATACTTAGGTTTCTCCTCACAACAACCCTGTGAAGTAGGTTAGGCTGAGAGAAGTGACTGGCCTAGAGTCACCCAGCAAGTATCATGGCTGAATGGGGATTTGAACTCGGGTCTCCCTGGTCCTAGTCCAGCGCTCTAACCAGAACACCACGCTGGCTAATTGGTCTATCTTGCTATCTCAAATGACCTGTGGTCACTGTTCCATGGGGAGGGAGTGTTTTTATTGAAAAATTGCTTTGAATCCACAAGTGGGTTGTGCTGCTGTGCTAGTGCCACAGGGAGAGGCTCCCACCTGCTGCAAAATTCTCAAATAACTGTGCCAAAAAATTAAGTGTTGTTGTTGTTCTTCATTCTCTTCACTCTTTCAACTTGCTTATGTGGGGCTTCAGGGGCAAAACAGTGGGTTGGGTCACAGTGCCCCAAGGTTGGTTCACCCAGATTCCAAATAGAGCATAGGGCTGATTTCTTAGGCATTTTTGAGGTTTGCACGTCTTTAAGATCTTTCCCCATAGGGAATAATGGAGGTTTCAGCAGCCCGGTAACTCCACCTGGGGGGCACTGGGATGGCCCGAAGCAAGTGGTGGTGTAGTGCACAGAGGGTGCCAACCACCCCCCTGGATTGCAAACCCATTGGGGTACTGGGCTTTGTTGTTCCTGAGGTGTTGAGTTTAGATTCTCTGATAGCAAATGAGATTTTTAATGAAAAACCATGAATCCACTCTCATATGCTACTAGAGAATCTACTCTCAGAACACCTCTAGAACAACAAAACCCTGTACTTCATGGGTTGGCAACCCATGTGGGTGCCCTATGTGCACGACACTGCCACTTGTTCTGGGCCACCCAAGTGCCCCTCAAGTGGAGTTATGGGACTGCAGAAACCTCCATTATACCCTACAAGGAAAATCTGAAAGACCCGTAACTTCATTAATTCTTTAAAAACCAGCCCTTTGCCAAATTCCTCTGAAAAATTTGTGGTAGCTTCCTTGTACCAACTGGGCATTACCACCAACCACACTCCACTCTGTGCCACCCCTACCCCCCCCCACCCCCATCCCGTGTGAAGCTATACTTTTCCTGAAACTTCCTTCATACCCTTTGGGAAAAATCTGAAAGATGAGCAAACTTCAAAAATTCATCAAAAATCAGCAGTTTGCCCAGTTCCTTAAAAATTTTTGTGGTAGCTTCCACTCATTGGGCACTATAACCTCCACCCACTCTTTTGACCATCTGACTTTAATCTAAATTAATTCAGATTCTGATTTGGATTAATTCGGATACAAAACAAAACTGGGGTGATTTGGAAGGCTTGATTTCAGACAAAATACAAAATGGGATTGATTTGTATGTGGTACAAATCGAAACAGAAAAAATACAAAATGTGCAACCCTAATAAGAACAGCTCTGCTGGATCAGCCCCAAGGCCCATATAGTCCAGCATCCTGTTTCACACAGTGGCCCACCAGATGCCACTGGAAGCCTACAGCAGGAGTTGAGGGCATGCCCTCTCTCCTGCTGTTACTCCCGTGCAACTGGTATTCAGAGGCATCCTGCCTTTGAGGCTAGAGGTGGCCTATACCTCTCAGACTAGTAGCCTGAAGGAGGAATAGGGTGGCTTAACCCATTCCCTTGGACTGAGGCACCTGAGTGTTAGAGAGTACACACAGAGAAAAATCTTTACACAGTATAGTATCTTTGTTTTAATGGTGGGATTTAGTTAGTTTGTTAATTAATTAATTTCATTAATTAATTATTAATAGCTTGGAGCAATTTGCATTTGGATTCAATTCATCTATCTCTTTCTGTGTGAGTCTCCTTTTTAAAAAAAATTAAAAATCTCTTTCCAGCTTTCTCCAAACAATGAAGGGGAACATTTTTAAGTAGCAACCCTGGAAATAACAGATATTGCCACGATCAACAGCGAACCAGTCGGCATTATGAATGGGACACATGCACACGGTTGCTAGGATGCCAACTTGCATGCACACTAACCATCCAGACAATCCTACACTTGCAAAAAATTACATATCTGCTTTTGCAAATAAACATGCAGTGTCACTATTGGGCACTGGACAGAAATATGCTAGGAAATCACAGGGAAATTTTCTCAGAGCCCTGTGCTGTCTTGGTGATTTAAGAGTGACTTTTCTTGTCTTCAGCTACTGGTCTCAGCTGGAAGAATACCCTTCTTTTAGAAATACTTTCAAAACAATTTCATCATCATTAGTATAATCACTGTACAAGTGGGAAATCCTTCCCAGATGCCGAGCATGACTCTGGGAGATCGCACCAGCACTGCTACTCTCAAATTGATATTATCCGTCTCTATTGTAGTCATCACAGCTTTGCAATATATTGCCAGCCTGCATATAGTTACCACTGAAAGAGAAAGAAAGAGAAAGAAAGAAAGAAAGAAAGAAAGAAAGAAAGAAAGAAAGAAAGAAAGAAAGAAAGAAAGAAAACCAAAGCTTTACAGAGCAGTAGAATCTTATAGGATTGTCTTCCTGCTCCATGGGTGCTGTCCAGCTCCATTAAGATCAATGGCAGCTTCATCATTGACAACAATGGGCTGAGCACTCTGTGAGCAGTTCATTAGGGTTGCCTGATGAATACCA
Organism: Hemicordylus capensis; assembly: GCF_027244095.1. Taxonomy (NCBI): domain Eukaryota; kingdom Metazoa; phylum Chordata; class Lepidosauria; order Squamata; family Cordylidae; genus Hemicordylus; species Hemicordylus capensis. The sequence goes on from NC_069659.1 coordinate 331,214,868, forward strand.
TCAGACGAAATGAAATTTGCAGGAGGAAGGAAAGATTGACAATATGCTGGCCAGACTATTTGTGTAGAAAACTTGAAAGGATAAGTGCAGATTAGCCAGTGATGTGGCATCTCCAGATTGATAAACAGCTATTTCCCCAGTTCCTTGGTCAGCAACCCAAGGCAGTGTGTCACTTAGACTGAGTTGCAAAGCCAATGCCCCATAATGACAGAGTGTGGGTGAAGGAAATCTTTATTAAATTTTGAAAGGTCTTAAGGCATAGATTTTCAGCCAGGGGTACTTGAACCCCTGGGGGTACTTTGAAGACTAAGGACACAAAGGACTGAGGACACAAAGTGAAGGCATCGATTCTTAATAGCAGCAACCCTATTGACCATTGCAGCATTAGAGGTAGAGATAGTGAGTAAGGGAATCCCTTCTGACCACTTTCTGTTTCTGTCCTGGTTCTCCTTTGATAGACTGATTGTCTCCAGTTTCATTATCCCACCCGAGATATAGGCTTCCATCTTCTTCCTTTCCCATGCTCCACGCCTCTCCATCTATCAGATTTATTTCCTAAATAAACTATTTTACTTTGAACTTTAACTCTGTGTCTCCAGACACTCTTAATTAGCAGTGTTCTTCTCACTCATGCACTTAATGATCTAACCCCTCCAAACTCCAACACACAGAACCCTTCCAACACCCTGACTCACTTGCATGTAACACCTTACATGGCTCATTCTCCAGGAGGGGAGAGGGAGGTGTTTCAGGTAGCATCCCTCCCTCCTCCTCTCCATGTGATTGCCTGGCTATGTGTTCAGGCTCAGCACACCCACACCCACAGCATGACTCATCACTAAGAGAAATGCTGGCTCATGCTCAGCATCAGCATTGCCCTTGCTGTGAATCTGTCAATTAGACTGAGAGGTGGGTGGACTGAGTCTGAGCACCTAGCCAGCAATTCACACAGAGGCCAATTTCACATGTAACATGGAACCACGGGTCCAATGGACCCAGGGTTTAGTGTCCCCTTCCACCTGCTCTCTCATCTGATTTTGGACATTTAGGAGAGCTGTCTCTCTGCAGGGATACACTCTGTCTCTCTGCATTCAGTGAGACTGCAGAGAGGCAAGGAAGCTGGCTGTGTGGGCTTCTTCCTTGACAAGACAGCCCACACAGTCAATCAGGCCAGAGTGAAGGAGGAGCTTCCTCCCACCTCCAGTTAAATGGGGCTGAAGCTGCAGTGCCAGCATTTGGATGTAATGCTGGCACTGCAAAACCGGAGTTAAGGATGCCAAAACTCTACTCTGACTAAAGGTTTAGAGGAACCACAGATCCCTTTTTGTTTCCTGAATTCGAATATGTGACTTCGGAAACTGGAAGTGAAGGGTTTCCTATTACATCTGAATTCGGCCAGAGAAGTGGAGGGAAAGGTGGGGCCAGGTCAGGTGTATACCGTGGAGCCATGGCCATCAAGTTCCAGAGGGCAGGAGAGTGATAATTAATCATCCACTGGGGGTGGCACAAAGCAAATGGCTCTGGGAATATTTTGGCCAAGGAATCAAAGAGATAGCAAGGGGGAAATGGTGGCTAAAATGTGGATTCCTTTTGCCTTCTCTCCTCTGCCTCAGTTTTTGGAAATGTCCAATGTCAAGAATCTCTATAATTTATCAAATTGGACTGCTAAAATCTGACTAGATCTTCTAAAACATTTTATCACTATATCCCCTAAGAACAGCTGGAGCTACTTTTGCCCACATAAGCTCATATGACTAGATAAGCATTGCTCATTAGTGGAAAATATTATGTTATTTTTTGCCTGGAATATGAAGGTCAGATTTCTTTATTACATTTATAGATTGCCAAGAAATGGCAGCCAGTGTCATCTGAGAGAAATTGGTTGTCTCCAGTACAGCTAAATTGACAGAATTTTAAAAGTCTCAAACTGAAAGCTGAAAAAGAAGCCTAGAGAGTAAATATCCTGTGGTTCAGACCATATTGAACACAGAGTACATTTTCAGCTGAAATATTAATATTTTAATAGGCTGCCATATTTCTTATTGCATGCAGCTCAATAATAATGCCAGATTCATTAAGATCCCTATATGTAACATCTAACAATACAGGCACAGAATTTATTTGCCTATGTAGATTTAGGGGATGTGCAAAGCCTACTGTAAGAATTCAATACATAATTGAATTCCATGTTTCTGGTTCTGCCCAGCAAAAGACATATGTGGGAGAACACCATTTGCTAAATTGAAATCTGACTGCTTACATGTGGATTGCTGCCCTTTATTGCCTTATAAGCTTGCTAAAATTGTAGTAGGGATGCTGTGCGCCCCTGTAAGCCATTGAGAACTAGCTTGCTAGTTTTGTGATGCTCAAAGGCCCTGAAAAGACCGCAGTCCACACAATTCTTTGTGCCTTTCTGGGGACATCCAAGAGGAAAGGGAACCATGCCAGGCATGGTTGGTCTTTTTAATAGGCAAGGGGCACGGAGGGGAGGAGACATGGTCTTATTTTAAAGGAAAGGTAAAGTTGTGCCGTAGACACCAGGAACAGCCCCTGGAAGGATGCTGTGCTCGGATTGGAAGGGATGCCTTGGCATCTCCAGGTAGGACTGAGAAAGACTCCTGCCTGAAACCTTGGAGAGCTGCTAACAGTGTCCCTATTTGCATATAACATGAAGCCAGAGTTTAAGGGGCCAGAGTTTGCCAAACCCGCATGTCCAAATCCATGAAACTGTGATTCCATGCAAAGAGTGACCCAAGATTTCATGCTCCAAACTCCATTTTGAACCCTCAGGCTGTAATGAGTTTCGCCACTCTAACCCGAGGTTTCAGTTCCCCAGTGTTATGTGCAAATGCAGAACTGGAGGCTGCATTCGCTGTAACCAGAGTTGAAGGAGGAAGCTCCTTCCTCTCTTTGGCTGTAATTGGTTGTGCAGGCTTTCCTTCATGCAAGAAGGAAGCCCACACAGCCAGTTCCCCCTCCTCTCTGCAGTCTCCCTGACCACAGAAAGCCTCCTCTCTGTTATGTCCAAATTTGGAGAGCAGGGCTGAGGTAGGGAGCCATGGTTCCACATTACAAGCAAATGCGGCCAGTCTGTGTAGACAAAACTGAGCTAGCTGGACCAGTGGTCTGACTCAGTATGAGGCAGCTTCCTTTGTTCCTAACCACTGCTCCCTTGCTTCCTCTGGGAGTTGAAAGAGAGATCCTGTGTGTGTGTGTGTACATGTTGAAGCTGGCTCAAGCCCTCAAATCAGGCTGAGAAGTCAAAGAGCCTGGCTTACATTTTTGTTCACACTCTTCAGTCTCCTAGGACTCAAATGTAAATACAAACCCACTCAAAGCTGCTGAGTTTTGGAAATATCCTTGGTTCCTAGAAGCGATCTTGACCATTGTGAATGGCCAACTGATGGGTGACCAGGAACTTTAACAAGCTCATGACAGAGACTAGGGTCTAAATCCAAAAGCCATATGAATAATGCCTGGATCTCCTTCAGTCACTGCTGCTTTATAAAGAGTTGTCCAAAGTTGGCAGGTATATATTCCTGATTTAGAGCAAAGGGAACATTCTACACAATACCACGGAAAACCAGGAAAACAAACACATGGATCATAGAACAAATCAATCCAGAATTTTCACTTGAGGCACAAATGACCAGGTTCAGATTATCATACTTTGGACACATTATGCAAAAACCCAGCTCCCTTGAGAAGTCCATAATGCTGGGGAAATTTGAAAGAAAGAGAAGAAGAGGACGACCAGCAGCAAGGTGGGTGGACTCGATTACGACAGCAATTAATACACCACTGAGAGACCTTAAAGGCCAAGTGGAAGACAGATCATCCTGGAGAGAATCTAGCTAAGTGTTCACTAAGAGCTGACACCAACTTGACAGTATTTAATCAATCAATGAATCAATAGATATACCTGCATTGGTATATAGATCTACCTAGATCAGCAGTTCCTTTTCCTTTATGTGAACCACTACATTGTTACCAAAATTTTTGTGGACCATAAATAAGATTTGACCCCCACCTGAATCTGCAGCCTCCTCCCTCCTCCTCCTCCTCCTCCTCCTCCTCCTCCTCCTCTCAGCACCCCTGCCATGTCCATTACACTAACCAATGTTGCTGAGGAGAACGAGGGGATATAATGTGCCCTCTCTTGCTGGTACATGGGAGAATACATCCTGTCCCCTCACTTGGCACAGCAAGAGCCTACCTCCTGGTGTGAGAGGACTGAAGCTTAGTGCTGGCTTGTTGTTTGCTAAGTGTCTGCAATGAGCTAGGAGGAATGAGAGAAGGAGACTGTCGAAGGCCTTTCAGCATCCCCGAACTGGAGCAGGAGACAGTTGCCAGCAAAGTTGCTGAGTGGTAGCTCTGAGCTTTTTTTCAAGAACATAGCTAGGAAAATCTCAGGACAGGAGGACCTGTTACACTACCAGGTTTTTCAAGCTTGCAAAAGGAATACTTCTTAGCAACTCAGGTAAACTAACCAAGGAAGGAGAGGTGCTGAATGCATTCCTCACCCAGGGATTTATTTATCCAAGGGTCAGTCCTGGTGAATTATCCCAAAGACAAAGATTGTGTGCTGTTTACAAAAAACAGATATTTGTTGCCTAATGCAATCACTGCAACAACAGTTTTATTTCATAAGATCTTAAGTGCACTGGAAATGTCTGGCTCCTGTTTCTCCATCTCATGCTTGTCTGGAAAATATCCAGTTCTGATGAAGGACTGTCACCCAATCAAATGTATTGGTTGTGAAAAGATTTCAAAAAACTTTGCTGTCCACCTAAGTTCACTCATCTGAATACTGATAAGAGCTGTGCTCTGGGAACTCCTTCCTGCAAATAAAAAGGCTTGCAAGAGACAGCTGCTGTCACCTTCTGTAATATATTGCTGTAAACGACTACCTCTTGATTGCCTGAATCCTAATTACCCAAATGCCTCTTTTTCTCTGTGTGACTTTGTAGCATAGTCTGGGAGTTACTGAGATCATTCACACGACCAGCCTTTTCTGGGTAGGAGAGGGTTAATCAGGGTGCAGAGGCTCATATGGAGCCTCAGAACCCTCTCCTCCCCAGTGCCTGTTAAGAAGCTGGGCTACCCAGCTTTTCAACCCTGCCCTGAACCTAGGTAGGAAATAAACATCCACTGTACTATCTTTGCTTTCAATCATGTGGGTGCCTGCGGAGGCTTTTGCAGCTCCCAGTGCCTACAACCATAGAGTGCTTTAGCTCATGAGGCCAGGGAAGGAGCCCTCATGCATTGGCATGGGCTGTTTTTCTAATTCCTGTGCAATGCATTCTGGGATAATGAAGGACTTCCTCCTCCTTTCCCTTGCTCTTCCAATTGCTGCCATGCCAGGTGTCTGGGTGCATGATCAGCAGAACCGAAGGGAGCCACAAATCATCTGGGGGAAGGTAGGTTGGTTACTCCCTTCCCCCGCCACTCCCCTCTGTTTGGTCATGTAAATGATCCCATTGTCTGTTAAGCCAGTAAGGGTGAGCACACAGCCAGAAAAACCAGTTTGGTTCAAATAGAACCAGACTTGAGCTGAACTGGGTCAGGTCCAGTTCTGTGCACACTAGAGCCGGACCCGGTCTGGCTCGAGTCTGAACCAGTTCAGGCCTGGCTTGGGGGGAGGGGGAAAGGGGAAAAATAAAAAAGGTGGACTTACTGCCATTGTGGGGCTTCCAGGGGTTCCAGCCTTTTTGAAGGCTGCCGCACATGCACACTGGCCATTTTCATGGCCAGGACATGGACACACAGATGGCCAGTGCGCATGCCATCCAAAATGACTCCAAAATGGCTGCCAGCAGTGCAGAGAGGCCCAGAACAAGCTGAAAACAGCCTGAAACAGGCCTTTTGAGACTGAGGGAAGGCTGGCAGGGGGAAGGGGAACCTCAAGAGACCCCCCATGGCTGCAGAATCACCCCCGAAGCCCTGCAATGTAAGTCCACTTTAAAAAAAAACCCTAACCGGCCCCGGTCTGGCCCATCAGGTATGCTTTGACCTCAAGTCAAACTGGGCCTGGTCCAGCTCAAGTATTAGCCCTCAAGCTGGGCCAGTTCAAATGCAAGCTGGTTTGACCTTGCGACAGCTCACACATACCTATAAGCCATCAAAGTCATCCTCCAAGGTAGCAGCAGTTCATGTGGGGAGACAAGAGAGAGGGAGAAAAGCCTTGTTTCTGCACTCAATCTGGCCTTGGTTTGATTCAATTTCTAGCTTTCAGACAGTGACATGTAGGGTCCAGCTTGGATACAGGAGAGCGAATGGCCAACATTCAGAGCAAGGAAGCACCGGTTCAGTGAGAGAGCAACCTTACAGAATTTCCCAACTAATTGCAGCAGTGCAATAAGGAAGCAGCATATTTTGACAGCCTTCTCTGCCTTAGGTAGCCCTCTGTGCCACCCAAAAATTCTGTGCCACCTAAAAACGCCTCCTGAAGAAGAGGAAGACATCAAAAATTGCCACTTTCTCGCTGCACCAGTGCAGTTAGTTAGGAAGTTCTGATAGGCTGCTCTCTTGCTGCAGTGATGCATCCTTGACTGACCTGATCAGCCAGTCAAGTCTAGGTCTGAGGCATTAGCAGGCAGAATCAGCAGGCTTGTTATAAATTATAATGGCTTTTAGCATTGTCATATCTATATACCATGACTTTGGCTAATCCCCTTTTAAGGCCATCTAAGATACTGGCCATCAAGACATCTGGTAGCAGACATCTGGTGAATGCCAGCAATCAATTTTGAATGAGTTCGGATGAGAGCAGTTTGGACAACATGCTGGGGGAGAGAGGTATGTGCTAACAGCACACTTACGTCTTAGTGGAGGAGGCCAGTTGGGCAATTATCATCCAAAATGACCCCTTGCATTGTGGGAAGGAGTGCTTTCTTTTGCCTGCCCTGAGACTGCAGTCAATCAGTTTCCCTGGAAGACCTTGAACTCTAGTATGATGGGAAAGGAAAACATGTTCTCTCTGCCCACTTTCTCCATACTATGCATAATTTCATTAAAGTCTGTCATCGCCCCCACCACCCTGCTTAGTCATATCTCCTCTTAATGGAAAGGGCTCTTCTTTGTTTCAACTATATTTAGGAAAACTGAACAAATAGTCAAGTCATGTTATGCTGAGACATTATACCAAACTACTGTAAGCACTGTTGATTCTTATTTGTTCATATGTTTTGAATTCTGGTCTTTGACTGTAAATTGACTTGACTTTAGGAAAACTGTATTTCCCAGTAAGCCATGTGTTACCACATAACTTTTAAAACTCAGTGTCTAAATCAAAATGGAATGGGTGAGTTAAAAAGTATTGTTGAACATGAAATGGAGCCGGGACCAATTCCAGACTCCATTTAAGAACCTTTCATGAGGAGGCCTTCTTGCTGGAAGCCAGAAAGCCTCTATTTGAACACCTAGAGGACTACCTGTCATCCTAGGCCAAGGTTAGGCAATCTTTGGAACTCCAGCTGTCACTGAAGGACAACTCCTATCATTCCCAGCCACAATAAATTGTGCCTGGGGGTGATACCAAATCAAACTCTTAAGCTCTGCCTACCTGCTCCTCCTTTGCTTTTTTCCTGATGGCTCACTGAGAAATATAGTGGCTGACAGACTAAGCAATGGTGCATCAGCCTGTGCAAATACATCATTTACACACACGATGCTACACAAGGGTAAGATCATTATTTCCAGTGGACTTATTCTCATACAATATCATTTGTTCAAATTGTGTCCATGCAACAATACCAGGCTATATTGTGTGCGCATATCAAATTGTGTGCATGCAACAGTACCACAGTATGTCAGCCTGTTTCTCCAAATGTAGTTGGAGCAGAGAGGAGCCCTTACCACCATTCAAAAGAATAGCCCTATTATTCAGCAGTTTTTGAATTGGTTACTAGGGCATTGAATCAGCATGGTTGAAATGGAATAATCAGCACCATGGCCTTGGAACCATGCATAGGAGGAGATTGCAGTGTGCCCTTCTCTACATATTATTTCCAGTGCAGGTCAGCCTCCTTTACAGGAAGCAGAGCTCCATAGTGCCCCAGAAATGGATGGGGCAGTTCTTAGGGCATGACAGGAGGTGTGCATGGGACTCACTGGAAGTAGTTATTTCAAGCACTTTCCCCCATGGGGAGATTTCCAGTATTTCCCACTCACAACTTTCACCACAGCCCACATGCCATCTCAACCATTGCTGGGGCAGGAGGGGACTCTTCTTCCCATAAAGCCACCCCCCCACCCAGCTCACAACCTGGAAGTATACAGTGCTGTGCAGAGATGGGCCATATGGTTCTGAGGTGGTGGTGCAGATTATTACTTTGAGTAATCAGTTCACAGTCATGAACAAAGCAACCAAGAGATTTTTCCATCTAGGTTCATTTCTGGAGCAAAGAAAGAAAGAAAGAGAGAGAGAAAGAAAGAAAGGAAGGAAGGAAGGAAGGAAGAGAGAGAGAGAAAGAAAGAAAGAAAGAAAGAAAGAAAGAAAGAAAGAAAGAAAGAAAGAAAGAAAGAAAGAAAGAAAGGACAAATGTTTCCTGGATGAAACGGAAGTCCTCAAAGCCACACTTTTCTTCACCATGGAAATCTTTGTGCAGATAATTCTCCTTTTGGCTCATTTCCACTACTTAGGAAAAAAATAATATTTACTGACCTGAATCACTGGTCTGTTCTGAGGATTAATGAGATAATGATTTAAGGTACTTTCCACACAAGTAACGTGTTCTACGAATGATAATGACCTACTATTTAAACATTTGCAGTACTAATGTTAGGACTGAATCCGACAGTTTCCAGCTGTGCTAATGAGTCAATGCTTATTCATAATTTACCACAAGGCTTGTTTGTAACATTGATTATATCTGTTTCATGATCTTGAGTCAGCCGCTTACCAAAATCTACTGAATTCTGAAGAATGTGCAAATTTTGACATAACACAGATGCTTAACATGAATATGGATGGGTTTTCATGACCGGCAGTTAGGTAGGATGAACATCCAGGCAGGCTCCAGGCCTTTGCACACTCCTGAGAAATGGTTGTATGTCAGCAAAGATGAAGGTAGAAGGAGGGGGAAGTGATCATGTACTGGCCACGAACTGGGTGTGGACAATCTGGGGTGGATGGTGGCAGCCAACCCACATCATGAACCCAGCACTGTCTCAAGAGTGGAGGAAAAGCACATGCTGTGCCGTCCTACTCATATTGCAGCTAGGAGCAGCCACTTCTCCCTCCTCCTGCCTCAATCTTTGCAGAAACATAACCATTACTTGAGTTGGCTGTGGTTCCTCCTACCCAGCTCCTGGTCATGGGAACAAGCCCATGTCTGAGGAGCAGATGAGGTCCACAGATCTCCTTTTCTGGATCTTATAGCTCCAAGGTCATGAGGGCCAGTATTTAGCACCTCATCAGTGGTAATCTTCAATGGCAGTGGTGCATACCGATGAAAACATTTCATTTCAATGGGTAACCCATAACACTATCTCAGTCTCAATCTGTATTCCATCCAGCCTTCCCTAATTCTATGAACTAACTGAAAACACGGAGTGCTGTTTCTTACCTTGCAGGTGACCCTTTCATTGGGAAAGGCTGTCCCCTGAGGCCATGACATCTTTTCAGTTCACATTGGGAGAATTATCTAGTAGGGTCATCATTCAGGTGAGGCCAATGTCTCCCAGCCAAGCTTCTTGGGGGAGAGGTATGAAGACAACATCAGAGATCAGAGATGTTTCAGGCCCCCAAGCCACTTGACAGGGCAGAATCCTGCCTTCCATGATAAACACATTGGCTTTTGTTACCTCACAGGACCAATTGCCTATAGCAGCTGCATGCCTGTCCTTAACAAAACAATTTCATGTACTCTTAGCCGTTAGAATCCCTTAAGGGATTAGTTATTAGTGCCAAATAATATGTGGAAATCATCCCCTGTTGGCATATTTATGATACTGTCTTAAGAATATAACAGAAGCAATGGGAAATACCTCAGGGTCTTCTCTCTCAGCCACTTCAAAGTGGAAAGCTGTGAGGAGTTCACACAGGGTATTGGAGATGACTATGGAAAGGGGGGAAATTATGAATGCAATCAAGGTTTTGTGTGCTGTTTTCCTTCTACCTTCAGGGAATGGTGTATATTTTTTACATCGACTTCTTTACTGAGGAACCCCTCAGTGTCTGCCATGAAACCCCTTTACATTGTAAGATGAGGAGGAGGAGGAGGGATGATGATGATGATGATTCTGGAGCATATTTAAAATACGTTGGGGCTATTCTTACGATCACAAAAATCAGGCTAGGAAAATCCTAGCCTGATTTTTGTGATCGTAAGAACCACCAGGCTCACAGCCAAGCCCAGTGGTTCTGGAGCGGCTAACCTGTTCCTGTAGCCCGCCCCTTAGCCCGGGTTTGCGGAGCGAGCACTCCGCAAACCCGGGCTATCTGCTCGTGAGTAGCCGCAGTGCGGCTCCGCACCGTGGCTATTTGTGACTAGACCCCCGGCTGGGAGGCTTAAAAGCAGCCTCCCAGCTCAGGGGTCTCCCCAGTATGCCCTGCACACTTGCACAGGGCATGCTGGGGCTTCCAGGGGCCATGTGGCCCCCGAGCTCCCCAGCCCCCGCCGGCTCTGTCTTGGAGCTGGCCATCATGTGGGTGGCCAATCTGGCCGCCCAGGGCTCCCTGCCCGCTCTTCCCGCTCACCGCTAGGAACCGGGTCTCACTGATCATGAGACCCGGTCCAGTGTGTGTTCATGTGTTCACTACCACTACTGGTTTTTGTCATTCCCCCATATGGACTGAAATTCCTACAAGTCATCCAGTGTTCTTCTGTAGTTGTACATTGCAGGGGAAGATAGGTAGAAGTTGGCAGACTTCTTATTGGTCTTTTCTGATATTCTCATTGGATAACCCAAGATAAGCTTCCAATAAACCTTTTCAAATACAGTCTGAAAAGCAATGGCAAAAATAATGGATTACTGTAGGGACCAAGTGTTGTAAGTGGAAGAGATATATCCAGATATTTATACTTTCTTTAGTTTGTACATAGTGGAATCCCACATATCTGCTAAGAAATCTTTTTTGTGCCCTTGAGGTAAGCTCTGGCCAAAATGTGTCAATTAATAATTGTAACAACAACAGTAAAAACAAGAACTTAATTTATTAGTCGACCCATAGCAATTGTTCTCTGGGTGGCTCACCAAAGTGGGGGGAAAGGGGAATAAAATATACAATTAAAAGCACATTAAAAATTTAAAAAACTACAAATAAGGTACAAAACCAGTTGATTTTTAAAAGCCTGGGTAAACTAGAAGATCTTCACCAGGCCTCTAAAACAACATAGTGAAGGTGCCAGGTGAGCCTCACTGGGGAGGCTATTCTATAAATGGGGTGCCACCATAGAAAAGTACATGTGGATAATTCCAGTGGGTAGCATCCAGTCTAACTGTGCTGACAGAAGCAGTGTTCTCATTATGTTCCCCACTTTTCGTCCTCCATACATCTCTCTGAAGTCCCCAGATAGTCATTCCTGAGCATCTAGTGTCTACCCTTGGCATGTGTCGGATGTGTTGTGGATGGCTACAAGAGGGAGGAATCCTTGAAAAATGAGCAGAGGCACCTTCCATGAATGGCTGCACTCATGGAAGGTATTTCCACCCGTTTCCTGAGGCATGCTCCCTTCTCCTACAGCCAGCTGAGCTCTGCTTTCCAGGGTCCTTTGACCCTTGGGAATAACTTTTCAAGGGACTCGGCAGGGAGGGAAAGCCAGTAGAACATTACTTACTTCAGCATAGTTAGTCTTGATCAGGGATGGGCAAACTTGGCCCTCCAGCTGTTGTTGAGCTCATGCATGTGACTCTTGTATAGTTGGGATCACTCTAGGAAAGAGAAAAAAAGCCATAACTGGAGGGCGGGGGATAGGCAGAAGCAGCTTTGGAGATGGGATCACACAGCAAGCAAGACTGAAAAACAATGAATATTTTCTCAATTAAGATGTTTCTGGGAAATATGCCACCATCATTAAAAGGGATACTTTCAAATAAAAAAATCAAAACCTGAGTATACAGTGCAGCCTCCTTTTGATATACCACAGTTTGAACAAAAGAAACAAACAAAAACCCCTATGCCCTATGTATAAACATTATACCCCTATGTATAATGATACATAACTCTCTCTGATATTTTATAGATTTTTTCTTTTTGTGGCATCCAGACTGAGGATGATATTCTCAAGTTTGCACACCATGTTTTTCAGCTAGTAGAACTGAATCAGTAACTTTCTTTATATTTCCTTCTTCAAAGCTGTCTGTCTCCTTTAGATTCCTTTAGTGCTGCCTGCCTCTTTCAGTCAAGATGATGCAGTTAGTGAAGCAGTGAATACAACCCGTCTTTGTTTTTATCAGCATGGGCTCAGTCCCTTCCCCTGCAAATTCAATAAATAATCGGACTCCTGGATTATTGCTTCCACCAGTCTATCAAGTGTCATGTCAGTGGACATGTTTTTGCAGTCACTTTGGATAATCACTGTTGTCGGCATCTTTGAAAAAAGAAACAAAATTATGTCTATGGAAATAAAAGAAAAACAACCAGTAGTGGTGCAGCATATTTTTTCTTTCTTCCCCTCCCCATTGGCCCTGTATGCCAAAGATTCTTGAAGAAGGTTCTCCAAACCAATAGGAGAACCCAATTCATTAAGGAAATAACTCTAAACAACAATTTCCTGTTCCCAAGGAAGTTGGTCACAAACATCCCATTGAATTCAATAGGACAAGTAAAGAGCATCTCACACACAAAATGCAGTACCACACTGGAGCTGATACTGAGTGGAAAGAGAGAGTTCCAGCCAAGTCTTGTTATCCAAGGAGTCTATGTCTGTATAATTTTCTCTGCATGGTAAATAGCAGTTCATGGTAAATACCAGCAACTTGGCATGATGGGAAAGAGTCGGTGTTGACTCCTGGTGACTACAGAGCCGTGTGGTTTTCTTTGGTAGAATATAGGAGGGGGTTTGCCATTTCCTCCTCTCGTGCAGTGTGAGATGATGCCTTTCAGCACCTTCCTATATCTCTGCTGCCTGATATAGGTATTTCCCATATTCTGGGAAACATGCCCATGGGGATTTGAGCCAGCGACCTCTTGCTTGCTAGGCAAGCCCACTGCACCATTAGGTGGCTTAAGCTAGCATTAAAACAGCCGACATCAGGCAGCAACACATAAGCCAAATAAAAATGTCTTCATAGATGTTTTAAAGAAGCTGGCATGGGGGCCTGACTCACATCTTCAGAGAGTGAATTGCAGAGACACAGGGCCATTGCCCAAAAGATATTGAGCCTGTTCACATGAGCAGCCCTACTCAGGCTTAGCCTACCTGAGCCTACTTGGATATGGCTTCTCATGTAAATCAGCAGGATCAAGGCTGATCCCAGTGCTGTCCTCTTGGGTAGTCCAGAATTTTTACAGAACCATTTACCTAGACTCACAGAGCCAGAGCAGACACAGAGCACCCAACTCATGGGGAAATGCCTAAGTGCACTGCACTCATCCCAGCTTCCAGAATGCTGTGCAGTTCACAAAAGTGCCTGTTATGAGCCATATGGCTGGGATCACCACTGGATTGTCAAGGGGGAAGGTAGGTGCTATCCTGCCTTCCACCCACCCTCCCTGGTGCTCTGTGAATGACCTAACTGTCTATGGTAACTGACAAATTCACATCAGATACTGGAAGAGGGCAGAGCTGAATATAAAGTTGGGATGGGTTCATATGGATGGTCCTTGTGATAATTTGGAACGTTAGGACAGAACTGTCATAACCAGCCTTTGAATCAAGCTCAGAAATGTAGCCAGTGTAGTGGCACCTGTACCCCCTTATCAACAATTTGGCTGCTACATTCTTGGCCAGTTGGACATTGCAAATCATTTTCAAGGCAATCCCACATAAAGTGTATGACTGTAATCTAATCTGGATATAACCAATGTGCACATCTGAGGTTATACCTCCTTTCTCCAGGTTAGGCTGCAGTTGGTGAATGAGCAGAAGCTGATAAAAGGCCACTGCCATCACTTGGAGATCCGAAGATAACACTACCAGGGACAGACCTTATTTATGGGCAGTGTGTGCAGTGCTCACCTTAAATTTCTCAGTCAGCCATGTTGTCTGTGCCTCCATTTTGTGTGCCCTTGGTTGTGCCTTGCTGCACTTGCCTGTAGCCTGCTGCTGCTTTAAGAGTTATGAGGTGGGCAACAGTAGCATCAACATTAAAGAACCAATTAAAAACCCAGATTTTTTGGTTAAAATAGTAATATTAATAAGGCAGGAGTCAATAAGCATGCTGACTTTTGGTTTAGCAAAGTGATGGCAGTCCTAGAACTGCCCTATAAACCAATCAGAGAGGGACTAGGCTGATTGAGTCCCCAGGCGTCCAATCAGAGGGTGGGGAAGACATTTTCTTTTAGCTACTCAGAATAATCCAATCACCATTTTGGCTAGAGAGCAAGTTGGCTGGCTGGCTGGCTGTTGGTAGGTCTGTTCTATTGCTGGCTTCTTTGTTTAAGTTTGTTCGTGGGGTAGGAATGCAGCCTCTACTCTCTCTCCCTTGCTCTCTGATCTGATCTGTATGCAAAACATTATGGCCCATTCACAAAATGACATGCTATAAAACATTGGAAGGAACAGTAAACTGTAAAGCTGAACTAATTAGATTTGAAACTGGCATAAGAAGCCAAAAAGTTATTTTTGGGCATATACATGGATTTTTAGTCCAAACTGATTTTCAAATAATTGCAGAAGTAGCTTTCCATGTGGATCTGGCGTGGAGAAGGAATGGATTTTGATGGAAGGAAAATAATTTTAAAAATCAATTTGCTGTGCAGAGAGCTAACCAGGGTTTTCTCTGGATTGCAGCCAGTATCTGTAACACTAATATGTCCACTGGTGGTTATGGTTCATTGGGCAATGATTAAGGAAGTGATCTCTATAAAAACACTTGTTGCTCTTTAGTATGGACACCCAGGCTAAATGGTGGGCACCCAAAGGGGGCAGAGAGTAGCACCCAGCTGTTCAGCTGTCATGGAGTTGGGAGATTGTGACCCCGTACATCTTTGCTACCCATGATGTCCTCTAAGTTACATGAGACGGTTCATAGCTGTGAAACCTGTGATTTCCCCCCCCCCCCATTATTTATGTATGCATTTTAAAAATTGGCAGGCAGGAAACTTCAGAATACATTTGTTCTCCACTTTTGTAGCTGGTCTCTGCTTTACCTGTGGCTTCTATAGATGCACTTACTTTAACATTTATAGCCTGTGCTTCCTCCAAGAAGCCCAGAGTGGTGCACATGGTTACATTTATCCTACCATCAGCCCTATGAGGAAGGTTCTGCTGAGAGATAAGTGACTATCCCAGAGTCATACAGTGAATTTCATGGCTGAATGGGGATATGAACTTGGATTTCCCCAGTCTAGTCCAGCACACTAAACACTGTACCACTCTGTCAGTGGTATGAATGCTCAGAGTTCTTTCTTCTTTTTGTTGCTATTTATTATCCGTAGTATTAATTTTCGAAATGATCAGGCAGACGGAGCTGCCCTGGTGACTTCAGAATGTATTTATCCTCCACAGAAGCAGCCTTTTGTAGCAGCTGGTCTGTTCTTTACTAGTTGCTTGCACAGTTCTCTCTGTGTGTGTGTGTGTGTGTGTGCGCACACACACACACACTTTCTTGCTTGTGTTTTGATCCTGCCATATTAGATACAAATCTACACACTACTGTAGTCCTGTTAAGCACTATAAAGCAACTGATGTTTTCCATATTTATCTGTATCTCTGCCGGGGTGTCCCATGAATGTTCCTCTGGTGGGGGGACACAGCAGGTGACATCTTTAAGTGTATACAGAGCCGGTGCTCCGTGCCACCCAGCAGCCCCCACGGCGGGGAATCGCCTCCGCCACTCACCTGGCTGCTGGCAGGGGCTTGCCTCCGTGGGAGCCAGGTGAGTGGCGGAGGTGATTCCCCGCCACGGAGGCAGCTGGGTGGCATGGAGCACCAGCTCTGTTTACACTTAAAGATGCTGCCCGCCCCCTGCCCCACGGAGGTGCGTCCACGTGCCGCGACTGATCTCTGCTGATGAGCAATTGAGATTTGTGTACTTGTGTGTGTAATTGTATTTTGATCCCACTCATTAGCTACAAATCTACACTTTGCCAGGTATTGCTAAGGCACCTGCTTATTCCTGGCTCCACCTCTGGAGCTTCCCACAGTTGGCTACACTTCTCACTAATTGTAGCTCCACCAATCACCTGCCCTGCCTAGTGCCCTCCCCCCAAGTCCCAGGATCAGTCGCCACTGAACATTACATATTTTTGGTCTTAGTCATACCCCATGACAGCCAGAGAGGTGGTTCACTGAAGGGCAGTGGACTTCTAGCTCTTAGCACCACGGACTGAGGGAGAGGGACATTATGCCCTTTCTGAAACAATTTTTGTGGTGTCCACAGAAGATTACTACAGTAGTACTCTGTAGATGTGTGATGTTCAGTATGAGTCTGTGTAGTGTTATAGCCAGGACTCAATTTTTGGTGGGTATCTGAAGTTAAATTGGCAAAAGAGCCTGAGCAGAGCCATCTTGACTCAGGAAAGACTATTTTGTGCTTTTTGTGCACAGCCCTGTTCTTGCTGAGAACAGCTCCTGTTGTGCACTCATTGTGTAGCCATCGAGTTATCCCGCCCAGTCAAAATGCACAGGCATGACAATGAGCTAATGAGCTTCTGGTTTGTTTCGAATTGGGAGTTAGGGATAGTGCTCATGAAACTGTTTATCAGAAGCCTGAGCAGGGTTATCAGGGCAGAAGGGAAAAGATCTGGAGTGGATACTATTGTGTCATGGAAACATCTAGAATGGAGAAGTAACCTTGGAAAGCTTTTCAGCTAGCTTTCGGGGGGAGGGAAGCATTTTATACTGAGGCTTCTCCTCTTACATTTGTTCTTGCTACTATCTTTTTGTAACTGTAGACCTCAACTCAGATGTGTGCCTTGACTTTATGTCAATGATGGTGTTCTGCTTTTGTTATTCTGTTATTAACAATAAAAGAGATATTAAGGGGGAAAGAATCTCTCTTCTTCATTTTTCACTTTTCTTGGACTATCTTTGGCCTAGCTCAACCTAGGACCACAGGGCCCACTTTGCTGGGTGTGAGGCACGGCTGGGATAAAGTATATGTTCCCAGCAGGCACATACCTCTCCCCCTCATGGGTGTCATATACAGGGCTGCAGCTAGGCAATCTGGGCACCTGGACCACCCCTGGCACGAGGCCTCCCTGCTGCTGCCATGAGACCCACAAGCCTTTTTCTTGCTGCTGCCACGAGGCTGAACTGCCAATATTCTAGACAACATGTATGCGGCCGGGGGTGGGTGGGGACGCCACGGGTAGAGTGACACTCTATTCTAACTGCGCAGGTGCACTGGAACTCCTCATAGTTCTCAGTAGCCACTGAGCTGGACAGACAGGCTCAGTAGACACTCCACCCACCACCACCACAGCGGGGAGGCCTGCTTGCCTCCTTCCCCACCCCCTGAGCACATTGCAGCTAGAATATTGGAAGTTTGGCCTCGCAGCTGTGGGAGGAGGACTCATGGCAGTGGCGGGGGAGGGCTCACAGTGGTGGCAGAAGGCCCACCAGGCCTTGGAGGCCACGGGCAAGGGCCCCAAGGTCCGTGGGTAATAGTGCTTCTGCATATACATGATGGTAGCATCCTGTACAGGCCACTGTAATTATGGATACAAAATTGTAGCAAGATATGCCATGGTAGGATATGGTTTGTTTGGCAAATGAATATGCCATGGTCTTAGAGTTTTTACAAGTACATTCAGTGGACCAACAGAGAGATTGTCATCCTTAAATTCATTATGCATTGCTCTTTTACCCTTCCTAATGGTGAGCCTATACAAGGGGGCTATTCTCACAATCAACAAAAATTGGGCTAGGAGAACCTAGCCCGATTTTTGTTGATCGTAAGAACCACCGGGCTCGCAGGCAAGCCCAGTGGTTTATGAGCAGGTAACCTGCTCAAGTAGCCCTCCCTAAAGCCCGGGTTTGCGGAGCGAGTACTTCGCAAACCTGGGCTTTCTGATCGTGAGTAGCCACGGCGCGGCTCAACGCCACGCCTGCTCATGATGAGACCCCCGGAGGGGAGGCGAAAAGCCACCTCCCGGCTCCGGGGGTCTCACCAGCATGCCCTGCGTGCTCGTGCAGGGCATGCTGGAGCTTGTGGTGGCCGATTGGCCCCTGCTCCCCCCAGCCCCCACTGGCTCCATCACGGAGCCAGCAATCGTGTGGGTGCCCGATCCAGACACCCAGGGCTCCCTCTCCACTCATGAGTGGGAAGAGTGGGCTTAGCCAGCTCTCCCCTCTCACCCTGCAAAACCTGGTCTCATGGATCGTGAGACCCGGCTCAAGGGGTCTTGAGTTAAATGTCAGCTGGGGTTGGAGTGCAGAGGATTAAGAACAAGTATCAAATAAGTATCAACTTCTTGGTTGCTTTACAGTGTGTGTGTGTGTGTGTGTGTGTGTGTGTGTGTGTGTGTATTTTCCTAGGGACAACTGAAGTGGGAAATGTCCTCTTAGGAAATTGTATTATTTGAGGTTAACTTGATCTAAATGCCATTTAGAAAAGGGCATGACTCTGAAACCCTGGTACATTAAGGAATGTGCTTCTAGATGTTTCAAAAGAAAGAAAGTGCTGTAAGTCAGCAATATTACTTTTTTCTCTCACCGAGAAGTGAACAGAATTTAAGTGTGATATTTGGGAAGGAAAAAAATGACTACCATTTTCTTTTTAAAACATTGTTAAAGCTTTAACAGTGCTTGGTTGTGCTTCAAGAGCGGACATGGTATATCGGGATTCGGAAGCTTGAATTAGGAAGCATATGGTTTGAGTCTGGAACCTAGCCTGGTGAGCTACCATGGTCTCTGCCATCTTTAGTTGCAGCCAGGAAAGACAAGTGTGCACCATTGGCCTTGTAGCTGGCAAGCAATATGATGCTTTTAGCTTGGCTTGCTACACATACCAGGTGCCTGACCCTCTGTCCTGGCCTAGTCTACAGTGTCCCCCTGGTGTACTCCAGGCCCTAGCCTCACTAGCCATGGACCTCATGGACCTTGGCCAGTGACATAGTGATGTTGGCAGCAGCCACTCCCCACGTGCTTGTTCCTGGCTTCCATAGCCCCTGCTCACCACCATCGTTGGCTTGCCTCTCTTTGCTGCCCACAATGTGGTATAGTGATGTCATCCCAGTGGTGCCCCTGAAATCCATACCTCCCCATGCACTAGCACTAAAGAAAAGGGAAACTTCTGAAGTGCAGAAGTTATCTGTTTATTTAGCCAACAGCTTTCTTCACAACAATCTTGTGAAGAAGGTTGTGTTTTCTTCAAGGAGCCTCGTGACCATGTTTAATTGAAAATGCATTGAGTAGAAAAAAACTACTAGCTTGTGAACCTTAGAGGTTTTTGTTCCTCTGTTGGTCCCATCTTGATTTTCTCTATCTGTCTGCTCTGGCCATTACCTTCCAGCATCATGGAAGGAGGTCTTCTACAGCCAATAAGTTATCCTTCAATGGAAGGAACCTGTGTAGGTTCATCTGTGTAGGTTCGCAGAGGTTCGTCTGTGGTTGCCGCCAACTTGTTTGACGGCTACTTGGGAACGGTCCTTCTCTGTTGCTGCTCCTAGACTTTGGAATGTTCTCCATATTGAAATAAAAGCCTCCTCATCTTTGGCAACTTTTTAAAAGGCACTGAAGACACATTTATTCACCCAGGCTTTTAATTACAATTATAGTTTTAATATTTTAATTATTGGGTTATACATGCTTTCAATGTTTTAAATGATTTTAATTGTTAATTGATTTGATGTTTTAAATGATTTTAATTGTAAACCACCCAGAGTCACCCAGAGATGCTATATGGTATAGAAATAAATACATAATAAATATATAAATAAAATAGTAACTGCACCTTTCCTCCTGTGAGCTAGAGCAGGGGTTCTCAACCTGTGGTACTCCAGATGTTGCTGAAGTACAACTTCGATCATCCCCAGCCACAGTAAATTGTAGCTGGGGGTGATGGGATTGTAGCTCAGCAACATCTGGAGCACCACTGGTGCTGAGAACCCCTGAACCAGAGCATTGTTTAAAGAGCCATGCCTTGTGGGATCACTTGTCTCATGATCAGGCAGAAATCAGTGGCTGACATACTGTGCAATGTTCCATCTGCCTTGTCTGTTGTTCTGCCTGTGCAAATGCACGATTGCTGACCATTAGAAAAAATGGCTGACCATCATGGAGGTGCATTTGCACAATCCTTGCATTTTGCACAAGCGTGCTCTTGCACAACTGTGCACACTCTCTCATGTTAGGCATATGGAATGTTGCACAGGTTGTCAGCCACTGAGGCTATGATCATGACTGACAGAGCAGGTGGGTGGTGGGGAGAGGCACAGTTCCACCTACAACTGAAAATTGCTGCTGGGCGCATGGACTGTGCATGGACTGTGCTGGGCGCATGGACTGGGCGCATGGACTGGGCGCATGGACTGGACGCATGGACTGGACGCATGGACTGTGCACAGCATGGATCTCCAGAGGCTGGGACAATGCATCTCAGCCTCTGGGTATCCCATAATGTACTGCAGAATGAGCATGGTGCATTGGGAGATACTACCATGAGACAGGCACTTTAGGCACTGTGTGCATTCAGGCTGCAAGCAACCCGATCTTGCACATGATCCTGGCAGCTGGGTTAAGGGTGTGCTTGCACACTTATGCTCAGCTGAAGGCTAGGCTTGGAAATTGGGTTTGGCTGGGTGAGAGTGTGCTAGGCTGCTCGTGAGAACAGCCTTATTGTGTTCTATGAACAAGAAGATCCCCCTCCGGACTCCTGCCTCAAACCTCTCATTACTCAGTACTAGTTTCTCATATTTTCCCCACCTACAGTTCAATTAGCAGGTGCTTTTTGAAAAGGTATCTGATCTATTGCTTTAATTTTCCAAGCTTCTTTTTGTCATTATATCTCTGACCTATTGCTTCCAATTGAGCATTATCTAAGAATAGCACTTGCATGGGTTTTTTCTCTCCTCTTTATTCCAGATCATCAATAATGTTAGTAATTAAACACTAGATTAACTGAGATCTCCAGAGCTTTGTATTACACTTGGATGCGTATGTATACATAAAAAGCCATAAATCTGTGGATTCTGAGAGTCCCACATGCTCAACCCCTGCTTCCTGCTGTGTGTTACAAAGCCGCACAGCCCACAGTCAAGGAGCTTCACTATAATGGTGGAATAAGTGAGGTCTGCAATATTATAACAGCTAATACATTCAGATACACCACATGGGAGAGATTCGATGTACCCATTCAGATGGGGGTGGACCACAGGCTTCAGTGCTCTCATATCAAAACCTCCCTGCCTACAAGAAACAAGAAAATCAGCAAGAAGGGAATCAAACCTTGCCCTGCTGCACTAGTTGTCTATATTCAGAGAGGCATTTAAAAAAAAATGTAGGGGAGTATTCACATTCCTCACCTGAAGCCTGAAATCCCAGGCATTTTCCATCACATGGTTTATCTGATGTGTAGACTGGCTATAATCTTGCTAGGCACGTTTTCAGAAAACCATGGTTCCTGCTTTTGTTGTTGATCCCATCCTAGTTTGATACTGAGGCTCTTTTCACGATCGGTGAGAAGAGCCATGGGGGGAGGGGTGTTGCGAGGAGAGCGGGCTAAGCCCGTTCTCCCTGCAGACGAGCAGTTAGTCTGTTCCGGGAGGCCACAGTGGCTGCCCACACGACTGTTGGCTCCATCACGAAGCTGGCAGGGGCTGGGGAGTTCAGGGGTTGCACCCCCCTGAGCACGCAGGGCATGCTGGAGAGACCCCCAATCCAGGAGGCTGCATTTCAGCCTCCCAGTCAGGGGTCTCCTTGTTGGTTGTTGTGGCGTGGAGCCATGCCAACTCACAATTTAAAAACTCTGGTTTGCGGAGCACTCACTCCGCAAACCTGGTTTAAGGGGAGGGGTAGTTTGGCAGGTTAACCACCTGGAGGACACCGGCTTGCCTGGTAGTTCTCACAGTCCACCGAAATTGGGCTAAGCTCCCCTAGCCCAATTTCGGTGGACAATCAGAATAGCCTCACTGTGTTTTTAGAAATGACTAGGGAGGATTGTGTGGCTATCTAGTGTATGTGAAGCCTTATCATGGTAGTCATTGTGGTTGTGGTATGCACCTAACCACACAATCTGTCCTGACCATTTTGATGGCAGCGATGTGAGCCTGCAATCTGGCCTAACTACATCACACTTTCTAGGCAACACAGACAGGTAGCAGCTTCCCAAACAAAGGAATTACCTTGGCATTGTCAGGGGGAAATAGGTGGCTGGGATGGGCTGGAAAAGGGTTTGCTCTGTGAACAAGGACTGCTACATATGAAAGAAGGGAATAAAGAAAGGGCAACTCAAAGCGTGGAAGTTCATATAGGGAAAAGGAAGGAGGGAGAGTTGGGGCCAGTAACTTAGGGAGCCTATTCCCACAATCTTTCCAGTGATTGTCGGAACCACCAGTCTTGCAGATGAGCCCAATGGTTCCAAGGTGGCTAGCCCGCCTAAATCCCCCTCCCCTTAAATGAGGTTAACAGATCAAGCTGTAGCCTTGGTTTTTTTTACTTGTGTGCTGCTGCGGCATGCAGCAACACATGAGTAGACCCCACATTGGGAGGCTACAAGCAGCCTCCCAGTGTCAGGGGTCCCCCCAGAATGCCCTGCGTGCTTGCTTGGGGCATCCTGGGACTTCCAATGGCTGCATGGCCCCCGATCCCCACAACCCCTGCCGGCTCTGTGATGGAGCCGGTGGTAGTGTGTGTGTGGCTGATCCAGCCACCCAGGGCTGCAGGCCTGATTGTCTGTGGGGAGAGTCGGCTAAGCCTGTTCTCCCTGCAGAGCTTGGTAAGGTGCTTCACACTCAGGGTGTGGTATATAAGGATATCAGAGTCAGTTATGAAACTGCTGTAGCAGACTGGAGAAAACCTCACAAGGAAACGGAGGCTGAAGGAAGGCAAGCAGCTTTGGGAGGTAAAGATTGAGGGTGCTGGAATCCCTTCAATCCCATTCTGAGATTCAGCTAAGCCTGAAACCAGAATAGTAAAGGCTTAAAGAGAGGCCTTGAATTACACTTCCCTAGGGAAAGGTTTGGACCCATTCACTCTTCTTGGGCAGCAGTCATAAACGCCAACAGTCTGCTCCAAGCAACTCCTGGAGCAACACTGCTCTTGAGAGTTGTCTTAACCAGCTCTTGAATGCGCCTGCTTGGAGCTAGCCGAGGTCCTGAATCCTTTTCCTTCAACGCTGCCTAAGGTCTGTGTCCCTCCCAGATCCTTCAAAGCTGCCTTGATGGAGACCTTGGCTCACAGTAGTAGAGGATAAATGCTCTGGCTCCATTTCACCCACTTAACCTTATTGCTGCCTGCCTCCCAGTAAGTCTTCCTCTGTAGTCTTACCACCTGGTGAGGTTGTTTCAGACCTCTGATAGAGGGGTTTTAGCATTAACTAAGCCTTGCCAATGAAATGGGTCTTCAGAGTAGGAGTCATTCTAGAACAACTAATTTGGGGGAGAAAGGGGGTGGCAAAGAACATTATTAGGGTGTAAGGAATCTGTGATATATTAAATACTTATAGGGGTAAGGGAATCAATGTTTGTTTGCCTTATTAATGAAGCTTGCTTGACACTTTCAAACTTATTCAGAAAATGGGCCAGATTCCTCTTAGAAAATTCTGATTTTTTGGATGAGGCCAGACTTCCCCGTCTGCTCTCCAGGCTTGTTCTCTCTTTGTGTGTCCAAGACCATATCATAGGAAAGACTGGGATGGGGAGGCAGCTGAAATCTGCAGAGGAGATGACCCTGCACCACCCTGCACAAATGGTCTCACCAAACTCGCTCCCTGTCCAGGAAGTAAACGAAGGGGTTGTCCTGGCTCCTGGGATTCTGGAAGAATCTCCAGACCTACCTGACTGCACTGGTTTCTGCTGCTTGTTATGATGTAGAGGAGTGAATAAATGAGGCCTTTTTAAACAATGGAAACCATTTAAATTATTCAAGCTATAGAATCATAATGTACTGCAACTGTATTATCTGGCACTTTGCTGTAAAATTCCAGTCTGATGGATGCGGGAGTAGAAAATTGGGAGGAATGCTTAGTACCCCTTGGAGTAATTCCTGTTCAAAGTGTTTAACTTTGCCTGGATCAGACCCTGTGTTTATCTCCAGCCTTGTGGATTTATTCATGCCATTGAAGGTACAAATAAGCAAGGGCATTTTAATTTGCCCATAGTGAACACAAATCCAAAGCTTGTAGGCACACACATTATGAATGAAGGGCAAGAATCTGGCCTCCCAAATCAACAGTTTTGTTATATATAAAGAAGCTGCTGAGGTGGCAAAACCTCTGCCAAACTTTCCATTTAAAGCCACATTTGTACGGGTTAATCACTTGGGCTCAGGGATCGGGGAGACTGCAATATATTGCAACTTGGCGGAGAAAC
This sequence comes from Hemicordylus capensis, assembly GCF_027244095.1. NCBI lineage: Eukaryota > Metazoa > Chordata > Lepidosauria > Squamata > Cordylidae > Hemicordylus > Hemicordylus capensis. Next base: position 331,239,451 of record NC_069659.1, read on the forward strand.
TCTCACCCCAGGCTACAATATATAGAGATACAGAGATATAAATCAAACTTGATTAGAAATGTTTTGGCTCTTTCAAAGCCAAAAAGGGTGATTAAAATAAGAACGGCAGCTATTTTGTGGTTCTGCACTAAAAATAGCAACTTGCGCCATCCATAATAAAATTGAAAATGGTTATTGCTTCATTACATTGGCCAGAATCTGAGAAGAATCTTCTGTTTAATTCGACCCTATGCGATACTGAGCATTTTACAGTCTTCTCTGTAGCTTTCTTTAAAAAAGAAATTCTAATTATCTATATTGCTGACTATAGTTTATAAAGGACATGGTATTTTGTTTACTGCAAGATAAAAACAATGGGCACAATCAAGTCAAACCTAAGCAACTCTAAGCTGCAGTACCATGCACACTTACTTGGAAGAAGTTGCATTAGATGCAGTGGGATTTCTGGGTAAAAATCCATAGGATTGTGCTGTATGCCTCACTGATGTACATAAGAGGGTTCAGTATGTGCTGGATCATGGCTATCTTTATAAAGGCCAGTTCCCAACTTTCCGTCACACTCTAGTGTGACCAAGAAATATAATTTGATAGGGCTATGTAGATGAAGAGGCAGGACAATACAGACAGCAGCATGCTCTATGCTCAATGGCTGGGGTCAACAGGAGGAGGATTACTTCTCATCCCAGTGGTGGCCTGGAATGCCTTTACTTTCTCCTATATAGGTGCATATCGAATTTGCTTCCGAGTTCAATTTAAGGTCCTGGTTTTGACCTTCAAAGCCAGTGGCATCTAGTTTGCCACTATGGGTAACAGGATGCTGAACTGATCCAGCAGGATTTTATTTATGTTCTTATCATAAAGAATTAAAATTAAAAGTGATGAACTAAATAAAGTGTTAGCTGTGGTGAGATAGAGCTCTCTATGGTTTCTGCTCATCTAGGCATAAGAAAGTAACAGAGCACACTCTCTCTCTCTCTCTTGGGCAATACAGACCACAGTCCCAAAAGGAGGGAGAAAAAAAGAAATTCCTTCAGCTGAAGCAAGAAAAATATCTTGCACTGCCTTGACACTGACTCATCAAGGTGTCATTACACACATTTGGGGAAAACAGAGTTTAATTTTTAAATATGTCTGCATCTATGATGAAAATATTGTAGGTCTCTCAGGAAATGTTTAGCAGCCCAAAGGCGTATGCACTTTACTGATTCAGAAGGAAATGCCACAAGAGGTTCTGTTGGGAGAATCTTCGTCCCTGAAGAAAGAGATTGCCAGTGAGCTGGATAAGCAAAGTTGAAAGTTTCCCTTCCATGAATGTCTAGCTTTCTTATCTAAGCTTGCTTCCACCCAGCATTTTCTGCCATGACTGGAGGACCAAACAGGAAGTGAAACAGGAAGTGTCTCAAGACAATACCTTAGAGAAACCATGGTACCGCCACGAATACTGGCAGCACCATGTCAAACCTCTCCCTCTGTCACTTGGATTACAACTTATTTTATGTCCTGATGTGATTACACTGAACATTTCCCCATCCCTTTCAGCAGCGGCCAAGGATATGGAATGGGGATGGGAAGACACAGAGCATAATTGCATCATTTGGGGCACAAGAGAAGTTAAATATGTTAGATGTTTGGCTGAGGGAGAAGAGGAATGACACAAGGCGTCCATTTTCAGCATGGATCTTATAGTGCACGGTTATAATCTGCCTTCCAAGCATGGAGCTCATGTTCCTATTGCTGGTTAAATGTCATAATTGCTGCACTTTACATAGGAACATGGCAAGCTGACTAATACCAAGTTGGACCATTGATCCACCTAGCTCAGTAGTGTCTACACTGACTGGCAGCAGCTCCCTAAGGCTGGAGTCTTTCCAAGCCCTACCTGGAGATGCCAGGAACTGAATCTAGCACTTTCTCAATGCAAAACAGATGCTGTGCAACTGAACTACAGCCCCATCCTTGTAACAGAGGAAGCTGCTTTATACCAAGTCAGACCACTGGTATTCTCAGTAGTGTCTACTCTGATTGGCAGCAGCTTTCCATGGTCTCATAGAGGGATCTTACTCAGTCCTACTTGGAGATGCCAGCGATTGAAACTGGGACCGCCTGCATGCAAATGTAAAGAATGTGCTTTACAAATGAGCTATGGACCCATCATTCTGAGTGGAAAGTCAGTTAGCCCTGGGATTTCCACAGTCAAGAGTGGTTGGCATATATGCTAATTCACTGGACATGCCTTGCAGATCCTTGCATCTGAAAGCTTCCTAGCTCCCTTTTGTGAAGTCTGTTTTCCAGTTCAGGCTGAGAGCACTAAGACTGGCCAAAGCAGGTTAGAAACATAGGGAGCTGCCATCTACTGCATTAGACCATTGGGCCATCTAGCACAATATTGCCTACACAGGCTGGCAGCAGCTCCTCCAAGGTTGCAGTCAGGAGTCTCTCTCAGCACTATCTTGGAGATGCCAGGGAGGGAATCTGGGACCTTCTGCTCTTTCCAGAGTAGCCCCATCCCCTAAGGGAAATATCTTACAGTGCTCACACATATAGTCTCCCTGCCATATGCAAACCAGGGTGGACCCTGTTTAGCAAAGGGCACAATTCATGCTTGCTACCACAAGACTAGCTCTCCTCCTTTTACTTTACTATAGTTCCTTTTGCTATAAGAACCATATTTTGTTTGAAGAGTACCCTTTCTCCATAGAAACCTGGGGAACTCCCATTCTTAGGATAGACATTTCTACTCTGCAAAAATTCACAGTTCTCAAATATCCTTGGTTTTAAAAATGGATACAGCAAATAGCTGAATCTGACCTTTATGCAACCAGGCAGAGTGGAGGACAAATGGATGATGGCATACATGAAACACATCTACTGTCATTGGGCCAGTATCGAAAAGATTAGTTTTCCAGCAATTCATCCCACAAGCTCCATCTTTTCATTATATGTACCTCAGTGGTTTAGCAACTCAGGCAATCTGTCTGAAGTCAAGTGACTATTTTCAGACTTCCATTGACAACGATGGTCAAGTCCACTCCCCAGTTTTAAGAATGCTGCCAGCTCGCTTCGGCCAGTGAAAGCAGGCACAGGCCCCATCTATCAATCACAGGGAGGAAATTATGCCTTTGGAATGGCTGAGTCACCAACCTGTGAACTGTCACAACAGACGGAGGGGAAACAGCTGGAACTGTCTCCGTGCAACTTGAAACATGCTATGAGGTGGGATTTGGCCTGGAGGAAAGGAAGGCAGGCTCACAGCAGGCAAGTTTGGAAGACGTTGGCAGATGGACAGAATGTCAGGAAGATAAGTGGCATTCTGATAGCACACAGAAGCTTAATGGTGCGGACCACTCTGCCTTAAAGCAAACACAAGGCCACAGAGGCAGGTTCTGAAAGCAGAGGGACAATGCAGAGTGACAGGCATTAAAGACTGAAGAGATGGGGAAAAGACTCAGTACAGGTCGAGAATCCTTTATCCGGACTGCTTGGGACCAGAGGTGTTCCGGATTTCAGATTCTTCCGGATTTCAGAATATGTTCATAAATGAGATATCTAGGGCATGAAAGGTTACTGGTTTTTTCCCCTCCAACAACCCCTGAAGTTCCTTCCCGCCTTCCAGTCAAGCTCCTTCCTGCTTCCCCTCTCACAGACTGGCTTGAGCAGCGTGTGAGTGGCAGTGCAATCCCATTCACAAAACCGGCTTGGCTCCGCCCAGAAGGAGGGCTCCCCCCCCCATTCAGAGCACCATTGCAGATGGAGTTGTGGGTGCTGCTTTGCCTCTCTGTGAGTTGCAGGTGCTGCTTAGTTTGTGGGCTTCTTGCTGCTTTGCTATGGTTAGCTGCTAAGTTGGGGCTGGGATTGGTTTGAGAGCTTTGTGAGTGGTTGAAGCTACAGGTCAAGAACCCAAGCAGAAAATACAAGCGGGGGTTTGTTTGTTTTCTCGGTGTAGTGTCCGGATTTCGGAGCTTTCTGGATTTCAGGAGTCCGGATAAAGGATTCTCGACCTGTATATGTAAGCATTTGGAAAAAACCTCAAGCGAATGGGAGATATGAAAGGGCCTTTCCTTGGGTCAAGTCAGTATTCTCTCTGCTGACTGGTGGTAGCATTCCAAAGTCACAGATTTTTCTCAGCCTTAGCAATCTAAGATCCTGTGACAAGCAATGGTAAGGGTTGAAGCTAGATCTTATGCCTTGGTCCTACCACTTTATGATATGCCATGCTGCTCTGCAGATCAAAGGACCCCCTGTATCTTTGACTTAATATGAATACTAGTAAACACTACTGTTATACTACCAGAATATACGTTACTAGAAAATGACACACCAGCCAGTACAAGTTCTGTTCTGGCAAAACCTCGCCTTTGGCAGATTTGTGGTTGGCAAGCAAATAAAATCAATGGGAATAAGGGGATTCGGGGAACTGTGGTCGCAAAAAGACTGAGAAATCAAAGAAAACATACAAAATATTTGCCCCAAATCACCCAGAATCCCTTAAAATCACCAAGAATACGCAAGAGGAGTGAGCAAATTGAACCTCTGGAAAATTTTGATCCCACCTACCCCTCCCCCCAAAAAAGCTCAAAGGCACTTTTGAACCCCCTCAAAAACACTCAAAATCACTTTACATCGTGAGGAGTTGACAGGGCCAGCAAGAAGAATGGGTGGATTGAACCTCTGAACCACCACCCCCTTGTGGAACCCCCCCCCCCAACTCCACTTAAAAATCTCACCAAACTGTGCATACTCAGGTCATGGTTGGCAAAACCAGTCACAATTTTCCCAGTCGTGGATACTCAAAACTGTGATTGTGAGAACTGCCGTTGGCAAGGGATGACTGTAATGCCATAGACCAGAGATCTTCACTACTTTTTTAAGGGGCCATTTGCGGAGAAACCTTCATTGAAAGAGCCATTTCCCACTGTGCTGACTGCACAGTACTCCATTTTTGGCAACACTGAGAGGGCCAAAAGCCCTCTCTTAAGAGCTCTCGGCATAAAGCACAGGGAAGGGCTGCACTTCCCAGCATTCCATACTCACCTTCCAAGACTGTGCAGAGGCTCGAGGGCTCCGTTTGCCCTAAAGGAGCCCCCTGGTACTGAGCAAAGAGCAGCACTGCATGGTGGGAATGGTCATCTCTTCATGATGCCAGGGGGGAAGGGCAGACTGTGCAGAGTATTCCGCTTTGGCCGAAGCATTACACAGGTCCAATTGACAATTAGCTTGGGAGCCTCATTCAGAGTTCATGGGCTGTGTGAGTCACCGATGGTTACCAATTTCTAATAGATTCAAAGTCTGGTCTGGACAGAATACATGATAAGAGGCCCAGTGCCGCTTGAGGACTTTCCAGCTCATACTGGAACTCTCTACATATTTCCTTAAGGCCTCCAGAATGCATTTCATATTTCAGGTCCATCCCAGAGTTTTTAACAGTGCGGAACCCATGTGGTCTGGAGGCCACCAAAAACAACCCAAGCAGAACTGGTTGGTTCCACCCATTCTTATATGAAACAGGAGTCATAACAGTATTTTATGAGTAGCTTACACTCCTTCTATTGTTAGTCATTATTAAACAATAGCAATAGCAATAGCACTTACATTTATATACCGCTCTATAGCTCGAAGCTCTCTAAGCGGTTTACAATGATTTAGCATATTGCCCCCAACATCAATTCAGACATAAAAAGAACAACAACAAATGTCCAGAAAGCCTTTATATTTCCTAGTGGGCTGCAAAGCAAGTAGACATTCATGAAACACTTGGGGATATGTTTATAAAACAAGTTGGACTAACATTAATAAAATGAGTATGGGTATGAAGAAACTGGCCAGCCATCTGAAGAACCTTTCATCCTGCAGTGGACTGAGGAGGCTTACTGAAGATCAACAAAGTGGGACATTGCTTAAAAATGAAATATAATAATAATAATGTAACCTAAGATAAGGGATACTTGCTAATTGATCAGGTTGAAGTATCTGTTTGCTTAAAGCAGCTCAAGCCATTTTACTACTACTACTACTAATACTACTACTACTAATACTACTAATACTGATATTTATATACCGTTTTCAACCAAAGTTCCCAAAGGGGGGAGGGGTAAGTAAGTGAGTTAGTAAAAGTAAAAGTAATATGGAACCCTGTCTCCAAAGGGCTCACATTCCAAAAAGAAACAGTCATTGGAGGGATACTGAACTGGGGGTGGTGGTGGATAGGGCCATTTTATCTCATTACTTCCTGATAATTTAGAACCTTCTCCCCATTAGCTGCTGGTTCTTCATAAACAGGAAGAGGTACGATTTCTTTATGCAGCTGTACATTTTACTTAATGTGTTGGGATGTGTGAATTGATATGGGTACAAATCGATTTGTACCTGAATCTAACTGATTCGGATGATTTGGAGACAAAACAAATCATCCCTGTTTTCCATTAACTAGATTTGGGTACAAATCAAATCGCGGCTGATTTGATTCGAATCAATTCACGATTTGGATCCCTCTCATTAATTTCCCCAGATTCCCAGCTTTCATTTTCTTAAAAAAAAAAACTAAGATCTAGCTCTTGTAGAAGTGGAGTTATGAAGGAAAATGTGTGGTCACTATTTTTCAAATGTTTGGATTCTTTGGTGTATAATAACTTTCCCTCAATGTATCCCTATGAGGATTCATTACACACCTTCATTTCTTCTATTCATTTTGACAGTCTTTTTGACAGTGCCAACTGTCAACTGCCATGGGCCAACTACAGCCCACTCCCACCCGCAAGGCAGTGGCGTACTACTCAGTTTAAGCTCTAGGAATTTTTTCAAGTGTTTAGGCTCTTTGGTATCTAATAACCTTTCCTCATAATGAATCCCTATGAGGATTCATTACACACCAAAGAGTTTAAACACCTCAAAAAATTCTAAAATATAAACTGAGCACCCAGTGGCTTGTGGTTGGGGGTGGCTGGAACATGGGATTCCACTAATTCCCCACCCCCACCAGCAAAGCAGTGGGATCAAAATGAACAGAAGAAAAGAAGGTGTGTAATGAAGACACCGAAGAATCTGAACACTTCAAAATTCATTAAAAAATAAACTGAGTACCCCAGTGTATGTAGGGGGGCAGGGCAGTGTACTTGACACATGGCAGTTGACAGTTGGCACTGTCCAATGACAGTCAAAACGAACAGAAGAAACGAAGGTGTATAATGAATCCTCATAAGGATTCATTATGAGGAAAGGTTATTAGACACCAAATAATCTAAACACTTCAATATTCCTAAAAAATAAAATGAGTACCCCACTGCCTCACAGGTGGTGTGTGTGTGTGTGTGTGTAGTTGATACATGGCACCTGACAGTTGGCACTGTCCAATGACAGTCCAAATGAACAGAATAAATGAAGGTGTGCAATGAATCCTCATAGGGATTCATTCTGAGGAAAAGTTATTATACACCAAAGAATCCAAACACTTGAAAACTAATGATCAAATATATTGCTTTATAACTCCACTTCTATGAGGGCTAGAACTTAGATTTTAAAAAGAAATGAAAGCTGGGGATCCATGTTAGGGTTAGGATGGGTCGACTTTGAATCCCCATTATTTCTTTATTTCCTTGGCGGAAATATACAAAATCACTAAAAATAAAAAAAATCATTAAAAGTCATCCAAGCGCCCCACCGCCAAGTGCCCCACCACCCCACCACCTTGAAATTTGGGTGGTAGGTGGCATCCATGGGGACCTACCCACCATCCAAATCTGGTGTCCTTAGGGCCTTGTTATGTGGTCAGAATCAATCCAAATCCAAATTGAATAGAATCAAATACAAATCAAACCTGGGGGTGATTTGTGGGGGTAGATTTGGACACAAAACAAACCAGGGGTGATTTGTTTTGGGTACAAATCGAATAAAAAATTGATTTGTGCACATCCCTATTAATGTGCAGAATGATAAAACATGATCAGTAGCAGACATGTAGCTTCTTCACATGAAAAGTTCGTTTGAGAACTTATCAAAAGTGAAAGTAAGCACATTGATTCATTGTTGGTGGGATCAGAGACTTGGGCTGTATCTGAGACTTGGAGTCTGTGAAACTGCAAACCTCAGGTTTTGAAGCTGAGACATTAAACCCGTTCAGACATAACGTTTGTTTCCAGGTACAATTCAAAGTGCTGGTTATTACCTTTAAAGACCTAAATGGCCTGGGCCCTGGATACGTTAAGGACTATCTGCTCCCAACTGAATCTTCCCAACTGACTAGATCATCTGGGAAGGCTGTGCTCCACATGCTGACACCTGCTGGAGGCCCATTTGTCAAGCATGTGAGATAGGGCCTTCTCAGCTGTTGCCCGCAGGCTGTGAAAATTGCTCTCAGCTGAGATCAGCATGGTCCATTTCTCCCAGCCTTTATGAATACGACAAATATTTGTATAGAAGGAAAGTGAAGACTGCCTTTTTTATCCAGGCTTCTTTTCCTTGTCTCTTAAAAAAAAAACTTTTAGCTGTGTTTGTTCTCTTATCCATCCATCCATCCATCCATCCATCCATCCATCCATCCATCCATTTATTTATTAGATTTGTATACCACCCTTCCAAAATGGCTCAGGGCGGTTCACAGCATGATAAAAACAATTAAAACAAATTAACAATTAAAATTGAACTATTAAAACACAATAAAACCAATAAAACAGCTAAAAGCCCTGAAAATCAGGGCAACAATTTAAAACAATTTAAAAAACCTGGAAGGCTAAGCCAAATAGGTAGGTTTTAAGGGCTCTCCTGAAGGACAGCAATGATCTCAAATTATGAATTTCTTCCGGGAGTGCATTCCACAGCCCAGGAGCAGCTGCAAAGAAGACCCTCCTCTGCGTCACCACCGGACGAACTGGTGGCAACTGGAGACGGACCTCCTTAGATGATCTTAACGTGCAGTGGAGATCATATAAAAGGAGGCGCTCTCTTAGATAACTCGGACCTAAGGCATTCAGGGCTTTAAAGGTAATAACTAGGGATGTGCGAAATGTTTCAGGTACAGAACGATCTGTACCCGAAACAGCCAATTTTGGTGATTCGGATCCGAAACGAATCACAAATTTCGGCCCCCGAAATTTTTCGGAGCCGAAACAAAACACCCCCGTTTCAGCTCCGAATTATCTTTGTTTCGGCCCTCCATTTTGTGGCTGATAAATGCCTTCTTCTTCCCCCTCCATTTTGAGCAAAGACGTCAATTTGAATTTCCCGCCTTTTGCCTCCCATTGACTTCAATGCAAAAAGGTCTGATGTGACATCTACTTGAATTTTGGGTCCCAGAGCCAAAAGAGTGGGGTGGGGTGGTAGTGCCTAATGGGTGGAGGCTACCACCCCAATTGCAGAGTGATTGGGCAAAGGGCTGATTTTTGGTGAATTGTTGAGGTTTACGCGTCTTTAAGGCTTTTCCCCATTAGGTATAATGGAGGGTGTATCGCTTCATGTCGGGGGGAAAGGGGTGGCTCAGAGTGGTGTGGGGTTGGTGGTAGTGCAAGGTAGGGACAAGGAAGCTACCAGATTTTTTTCAAAGGATTTGGGCAGAGCGCTGATTTTTGGTGAATTGTTGAAGTTTATGTGTCTTTAAGGTTTTCCTCATAAGGTGTAATGGAGGTTTCAGCAGCCCCATAAGTGCACTTGGGGGGTGCTGGGGTGGCCCAGAGTGAGTGGTGGTGTAGTGCACATAGGGTGCCAACCATCCTCATGGGTTTCTAACCATTGGGGTAGGTACAGGGTTCAGTTGTTTCTGAGGTGTTCTGAGTGTAGATTCTATGATAGCAAATGAGAGTGGATTCATGGTGTCTCATTGAAAATCTCATTTGCTATTATTGAATCCACACTCAGAACACCTCAGAAGCAACAAAACTCCAACAAATGAAATCACCAAAAATCAGCCCTCTGCCCAAATCCTTTGAAAAAATTCAGGTAGCTTCCTTGCCCCTACCTGGCACTACCACTAACCCCACACCACTCTGGGCCACCCCTTTCCCCCTGACGTGAAGCGATACACCCTCCATTATACCTAATGGGGGAAAATCTTTAAAACGCGTAAACCTCAATAATTCACCAAAAATCAGCCCTCTGCCCAATCACTCTGCAATTGGGGTGGTAGCCTCCACCCATTAGGCACTACCACCCCACCCCACTCTTTTGGCCCAGATCCCACGTTATGCCCCCAAAACACAAAACTTCAAAAATTCACCAAAAATCAGCCCTTTGGCCAATCCCTCTGCAATTTGGGTGGTAGCTTCCACCCATTAGGAACTACTACCCCACCCCACTCTTTTGGCCCCAGGTCCCATTTTTTGATCCAAATCAATTCAGATTCAGATTAATTTAGATCCGAATCGAATCGGAGGTGATTAGGATGGGCCAGATTCGGATCCGAAACAAATCTGGGGTGTTTTGATTTGGATCTGAATCGAAACACCAAAAATCCAAATTGCACACCCCTAGTAATAACCAGCACTTTGTATTTTGCCCGGAAACATATCAGCAGCCAGTGTAGCTGTTTCAAATCAGGCATAATATGGTCTCTCCGGGTTGCCCCAGAGACCAATCTGGCTGCCGCATTCTGAACTAACTGAAGTTTCCGGACTACATCCAAAGGCAGCTCCACATAGAGCGCATAGCAGTAGTCAAGCCAGGAGGTTACCAGCTGATGCACCACTGTTTTGAGGTTACCCTCTTCGAGGAATGGACGCAGCTGTCGAATCAGCCAAAGCTGATAGAAAGCACTCCTGGCCATGGCCTCCACCTGAGATACCAGGGTGAGGCCTGGGTCCAGGAGTACTCCCAAGCTGCGCACCTGCTCCTTGGGGGGGGGGGTAACCCCATCCAGCACCCTTGTGTTTGTATTGAATTGTTGTTTTCTTGTTGTTAATCATCCTAGGGTCTTCGGATGAAAGGTGCTACATAAATGAATACGCTGTACCTGTGTTCAGATGTCTGCATATTCATATGTCAGCTTGGCGTGATGAAAATAAATAACACTCTGCCAGTGATCAAAGTGCCAGCTTGCTGTAAATGACTGAAGAGCCACATGTTCTCCCTGCCCAGTGCTGGCCACGCCCCCTACTATTCAAAGTCAGTGAGCATCAAGGAGAAAACTAGAGTGACTTGCTTATGGCCTAGAGTGCTTTTAAATATCCAGTTCACTTTCTGCCCTGCTGCTTTTTGGCTATAAAGATGACATTGCCACCTATGCATTATAGTCTGTTTTTTCATAAGTGTTCTCACAAAGTTTCAGAACCTAATTTAGTGGATCCCTCCCTCTTTTTCTCTCTTGTATAAGTAAGCAACACACACTGACTGTGATTATAAGGCAAAGGCAGTACGTTTCTCAGCATAACTTCAAATGAGCCAAATTATTGGCAGTAAAGGGAAGGAGGGCAGAATATGAGTTATGCGGACAATATATTCTGATCCTGATGCCATTCGTAGGTGAAGTGGTGTCATGAGAGTGATTCTGCTCCCTGCTAAATTACATACAAGTCAAGACTCTCATCATCCTCTTATTACTGTTCAGCCAGTTGTTAATTTAAGAAGGAACTTGGGAACACACAATGTTCCCGGAACTTTTGTTTATCTTTCTTTTCTAGAAATGAGATTTGTTCCACAAGAGTAGTCTTTAAGCATTATAATAGACTTCGTTAATACCCAAGATGTTTAACACTTCCAAACTTATACCCAAGAACTTTAAGACCTCCAAAGTTTGGGATTCTACGGCTCTCTCACCTTCTTCCAATAATAGCATTAATGAAACAGGGGGAAATTGCCGATACAGAGGGGAAGTAAAGAGACAAGCTCAAGTGCTAGGAATACATGGGGCTGCACATTTATTAACCATTTAAAAGAGAGGGAAGGCCCAGTCACGTATTATGTTTAACACTAATACAACAAGTCTACAGTGTACACAGACACAGATCTGTCCTCTTAATATCTGTACCATGCTTTGAAGTGTCACCTTTCAAATGAACAGAGGTACAGCCATTCATGAAAAGACATGTGCGAGTGTACAGACATCTGTACACTCATACAGAATAATGTCTGAATCGGATGGAAGTGATGATGTATTCCAGGAAATCTGGAAGAATTTCTTAGCATTGTATGCATTGTAATCAGGGGCAGAGCCACCATTTAGCAGACAGGTTCAAAGACCCCTGGCCACCACCAATCAGGGGCCATGCCTGGTGCCCCAGCCACACCCCCTGCATCCGACATCAAATGGAGCAAACACCTTTAAAGGCAGGGAGAGCAGCTCCCAGCAATTCTGTGAATGCAGCACTGGCCGGTATTTGCTCTCAAATGGGGCTGCATGGCTGTTTTGGAGCAAAGCCATGCCCCCTGCGCCTGACATTGGATGCTGTAGCATCTGTTATTTTGCTGCTCCCGTTTCCTTATCACCTCACACCTCAAGTGTGGTGAGGAAGGCCTTCCTGAACTAGAATGCTAGGTGGGAAGTCAAGCTTGCCAATCATTCTCTCATTACCCACACTGTCTCTGGTTCTTCTGACCTATAAGGGGCACCTTTTCAAAAGCATGCATCCCAGACTGTACCACACCTCAGTTAGGAGGTGTTGAATAGGCGGCATCTGCTCCCCACGGTCCCAGAATCAACATGGGTAGGGAGGTGGGAAATTCCTATTCAGCTCAAGGCAACTGACTAATCTTGCTGGATTATCCAGGCATCATTGATCATTGGTCCATACACTGATCAGAACCAGACCTCCTTAGCTCAGTAAAGTTCCTGATTCATGGTCCTTTAGGTCTGGACATACGAATACAACAAATATTTTATACTCCAGCCTGCAACCTTGGAGAAGCCGCTGCCAGTCTGTGTGGACAATACTGAGCTAGGTGGACCAATGGTCTGACTCAGTATATGGCGGCTTCCTAGGTTCCTCCACCACTTTTCAGCAAATGTCCTCAAAGCAGTTTACATAGATATAAACAAACAAATAAAATGGCTCCCTGTCCCCAAAGGGTTCACAATCTAAAAAAGAAGAAGCACCAGCAACAGCCACTGGAGAGAAGCTGTGCTAGGGATGGATAGGGCCAGTTGCTCTCCCCCTGCTCAGTAAAGAGAATTGCCACTTTTAAAAAGTGCCTCTGCTTAGTTAGCTTATGTGTTCATGCTACTTTCCTGTTCTGTGCTAGATTTCCAGCTGTGTTTCAGAATGTATGCTACTGACTTGCAGTGAATTAATATTCTTGTTTCTTTAAGGGGAAAAAAACCAATAACTTTAGAATGCAAAGCAACATCCTGACATTTTTTTATCCTAGAGGCAAAGAGTGGGAAATCTCATCATTCATGCAAAGCAATTTCAAAGTGATGATCAGATACAAATCATTTCAGCCATGTAAATGGCCATTACAATTATTTATTGGATAGGTCAGTCTTCGCAACTAAAATTAGCTAATTGCTTGAGCTTGGAATGTAGCTTCTTCCCCTACCATCCCCTGTATAAACAATGAATTTTGGTGTCATTCCTGCTGTCAGTTCCCACGTGGGGAGTGGGAACTGACAGCTCCACCATTCCCCTCAACTTGCCAATCAATACAATGTGCTGCCAAAGGTGGCTGTGTGCAGGTCACACAGTCTCCACTTCTACACTGAGCCGGGAGGAGTCGGGCAGTGAGGAGACAGGAGGAAAGTTTCATGTTGGAAGATGCAAGCCCCAGAACGCATTGATTCTTTGCACCGGCAATCCTACTGACCACTAGGGGCATGAGAAAATAGAGGCAGGAAGTAACAGGATCCTCTCTATTCACTCTCTGTCTCGGTTCTAATTTCCCTTTTTTGGACTGATTGGCCGCATTCGTACATAATGCAGAACCAGAGTTGAAGGGACCAGAGATTACTGGACTGTTACATCCAAATGCAGGCCTAGCTCCTGGAACTCCAATTCCGTTCTGAGAAACCCAAGGTTCTGCTCTCCAAACTGTAATTTGTATCCTTGGGTTGTAGTGAGTTTTGTCACTCTGACCCGAGATCTTACACAGCATGTGTTACATGTGAATGGAGAATCACAGACTGCATTAACTCCAACCGCAGTTGAGGGAGGAAGCTCCTCCCTCAACCTAGCTGTCATTGGCTGTGCGGACTGTCCTTCATGAAAGAAAGAAGTCTGCACAGCCAGTTCCCCCTCCATTACAATGTAATGGAGTTCTCCATTACATCTCAATTCAGACAGAACTAGGGCAGGGGCGAGTGGAATCGCAGGTCAAATGGACCTGCAGTTCCGCGTTACATGTGAACGCAGTCATGGTCTCAGGTTTCATTCTCTCCCCTGAGAGAGAGATTCCGTCCTCTCCTTTCTTCCCCATACCTTATGTAGCTAGCAGAAGGGTTAGAGGCTTTCTCTATCAAGTATGTATTTCCTAAATAAATCTCTTTCTTTTGAACTTTAATCACATGTCTCCAGATACTCTTAATTAGCTTTGCTCCTCTCACATGTGCACAATACGCAACAGTCGGGGACGGTTTAATAAACACTCCCTCCAACATTTTGGAGAGTGGAAGAAGATTTGGAGGACAATCCTGATTCCTGTGCTCCATCAAGGCACCATGGACACGATGAAAGATGAGAATCCCCAGCTAGAGAGTTGGATTCTCACCGACCAACTGGTCGACTACCTAACAATGCAGGTTTCTCACCCCACTAGCACCCTAAATGCTCTTCAGCAAGAAAAGACACTTTCACTGACCAAGGGGAGTAGGGTGTTGTGCAGGGGCGTAGCAATAATTAAGCAAGGGGGGACAATTGTCCCCAGGCCCAAAGGGTCAAGGGGCTCCACAAGGCTACTTTGCCCCTTCACGCAAAGCGCTCGCTGGCTGGGAGCGTGAAGCACGCTCTCTTCTCCTCTCCTCTCCTCTCCTCTCCTCTCCTCTCCAGCTCTCTGGAAGAGGGAGGGTCCCTCTCCTTGGCATTCATCCTGTACCTGTGCCTGACATTAGATGCAAGGGGCAGGGCTGATGCCGAGAACCCCAATAGGGTTTCATTTTGATGGTGAGATCAGGTGGGCTGGGCAGGAAGAACTAGCAGTTCTTCCTTCCTGCCCAGTGGCAGCGACCATGCTGGGCTCCACTGTGTAGAGCAGCAGCAGCAGCAATAGGCAGGTGCTGGGCGGGCTGCTGGCTGCTGCAGAGTGGCTGCGGGTGAGTGGTACTTGAGAAGCAGGCTGCTGGGATAGCCAAAAAGTGGCTGAAGCAGTACCCGAAAAGCCTGACCGTGCTGGCAGGGAGGAGGCCATGGTGGGTCCCCCAGTATGAGTATAGCAGCTAATTGCCCCACCCCTCTTGCATCTGACATCAAATGCAGGGGTGTGGCTTGTGTGTGCACAAACTTTGCATGCATGATGGGGAAGGGGGGGGGGCTTGCTGCACTTTGTCGCCTGGCCACCTATAAGCTTACTACACCACTGATGTGGCGTGCCTCACAGAGGGTGACTCTCCCATGGCTCTGCTGTTTGTCTTGTCCCACTGAGCAGCATGATAGGATTGATAAAGCTGCGGTGCTTAGGGCACCCTGTTTGAATCACCCAGTCTTCACTCCTGCCCTGGGCAGCTGTTAAAAGCCATCCAGAGAGGAAATAGAAAGAAGTTTGGAAATGGCTTCTGGAGAGCGGAGGAGACCGTAGAGGACATTCCTGACTCCTGCCCTGAAAAAAGGGGTAGACCTTACTTTTTCGCCTTCTCTTTCTACATCCCCCAAGAACCTTGGGGAGAGAAATCCCTCAGACGTGCTTACTGGGCTGAGCTCTCAATGTCCAACGGCCCCTTCTCAATTCCCAGGGCAGAGAGGAATGTTTGGGACATTCCCTCAGCTGATTGAACTAATCAGTACTCTGGAGCCTCCTTGTGGGCAGAAGAGCAAATAAACTGTAAGTTCCTTAAAGCTATAGTGCCTAATTTTTCTTCTCCATGCTTAGGATGCGGGAGGTGAGTCTAAATTGAAAGGTAAACTTCCAGGCACGTGCAGAGGTATTAACTTTTCTATTGACTTCTCTAAGGCACACACTTCTCCTACACCCACATTTGATATGCTGTCCCCTTTTAAGTTCTGAATTGGCACAGCCTCACAAGGCAGTGCAATATTATATGCAAGCTGATGCGTTGTCTGATGTTACCAGGTAACTGTAAATTGCACAGCAGTCTGCCTGAGATGTATGAAACCCTCAGGAAGATGAATTGGTCAGATCTGCTGCACTTTGAAAAGGTCAGGCTTGGGGGCTTTAATATTATTTGGTATTTAGTGCAAAGAAGTGGGGAAAGTCTAAATATGTTTTTATTCTATTTCAGTGGCCAGCTGGGTTCTCTCCCCTTGTTCATTTCATATAGCCATTCTCACTGCATTAAGAACAATGCTAGACACCTCTGGCTAAAGCTTTGGCTGGGCATTTGCAATGAATGTGAAATTCAGTGTGTGTTGCTATCCCTGGACCCATAATTTCCCAAAGCCCTTGCTTATCCACTCCAATAAGTCCTTTGTGAGCTGAATCTCCAAGTCCCAGATCTTGCTTTCACCTTTCATCAGCTTTGTGCCTTCTCTAACTCGGACCTCTGCCTCCTGCATTTATCCTGCCCTGAGGTTCCTGATTCTCACCCCACTGCCATATAGATCAGGGGTCCCAACTTGTGGAACTCCAGATCTTGTTGAACCACAAGTCCCATTACCCCCAGCTACAATTTATTGTAGCTGGGGATGATGACAGTTGTAGTTCAGCAACATCTGGAGTTCCACAGATTGGGAACCCCTGATCTAGAGTGATGCAAGCCCCCTACCAATGTGGAAAGGACCTCTCTTTCCGTGATCCCACCAAGCACTGACGGGAGAAATGAAACTCTGCCAAGGCTGTGACAGCCCTGTTCTTGCTGCATTTGTAGTGGGAAAATGCTTTTCAAGTGTAATGATAAGCTTTGGAGAGCAGAACTAAAGTTAACTTCTCTATTTTTTCCTCTTGTGACAGCATAAGCCAATGCAAATAAAAAGAGTGAATACATTAAAGCAATTCTTTCCCTTCATAGCCTAGTTTTATACTCTGGAACTTGTTCCACCAGTGAATTTCTGTCCTTCAGTCCCTGTGGGGATGTTAGACCAGCAGTCTGTGTCACTCCACCTTCTTGTGGGAACATCTGTCTTTGGCAGCAGCTGCTCACAGGCTTCTTAAACACTTTCTGCCAGTCCTGGAGGATTATGAAGAAACACGAGTTCCTGGATGGTACCGGAGTGAAGTATCAAAGTCTTAACAGTGGCCTTGTAAATAATGACTAAGGTAATCAAATATTAAAGAACAGCTTTTCTGCAGCCATGCTTGGTTTTCTGGCCTCGCACATTAGGGAAACTTCTATGGCTCTGTGAAAAGTGTGCTGCATATTTCCCACTTCCCTGAGTTTTGGGAAGATCCAGTATTGCTTTATGGGGTCAATGTTTTATTTTGGAGGACAGGTTTCTTGATGATTATTTTTGTCTAGATAAGCATAATAATTGAGCAGGGCTTACAGGGATGCAGGAGCAAGCATACAGCAGGCTGTACTAGACTGTGAGCAACATCAGTCACAGCAGCTGCTCTGCCACAACTTCTAATGATGAATAATATAATCATTTGATTGATTGATTGATTGATTAAGTGCGGTCAAGTTGGTGTCAACTCTTACCAACCACATAGATAGCCTCTCTCCAGGATGATCTGTCTTCAACTTGGCCTTTAAGGTCTCTCAGTGCTGCATTCATTGTTGTAGTAATCGAGTCCATCCACCTTGCTGCTGGTCATCCTCTTCTTCTCTGTCCATCAACCTTTCCCAGCATTATGGACTTCTCAAGGGAGCTGGGTTTTCACATAATGTATCAAAAGTATGATTGTTTGAGCCTGGTCATTTGTGTCTTGAGAGAAAATTCTGGTTTGATTTGTTCTATGATCCATGTGTTTGTTTTCTTGGCTGCCCATGGCATCCTCAAGGGTCTTCTCCAGCACCAAAATTCAAAAGCGTCAATACTTTTTCTGTCTTGCTTCTTCAAAGTCCAGCCTTCCCATCCATAGAGTGTCATGGGGAAAACCATTGTCTGAATTATTCTAATCTTTGTAGGTTGTGGCATCTAAATATCCTTTCCAGCGCCTTCATTGCAACCCTACCAAGTGCTAGTCTGTGGCGTGTTTCTCGACTGCTGGATCCTTTACTGTTGAATCATAGCTCTGCCTTTCCTCTCTCACCTGCAAAAGCTGAAATTGTCTGCCTACCAGGTTGCTTGGCCTGCACTTCTCACTCAGACTTGGCAATCCAGTTCCTCTTCCTGCCATGAAGATGGTGAGCTGGTCTCACCCTACAGGTGGTTGAAGTGATTTGTAGGGATGTGCACGGAACTGCGGAGCTGCGATCTGACACTGGGGTAGGGGTTCCTTTAAGGGCAGAGGGAGGGTGTACTTACCCCTCCCACCGCTTTACCCCTGTCGGTGCATGTTATTTATTTTTTGTAAGCATTTGCCTTCTCAGCAGCAAAAGGCTACAGAAAGCCTTTTGTGCGTCTGCACGTCGCACGTGCGCGTCATGTCTCCACGACGCACATGACACAGAGACATGGCGCACACACACACGTTGCAGAGATGTGACGCTCACGCGATGTGCGCACAATGTGCGCATGCACAAAAGGCTTTCTGAAGCCTTTCGCTGCTGAGAGAGTGAAGGGGTGGCAGGGAGGTATCCTGCTGCCCCAAATACTTACAAAAATAACGTGTGTCGGTGGGGGGAAAGCAATGGGAGGGGTAAGTACACCCTCCCCCACCCTTAAAGGAGCCTCCACCCCAGCGCTCAGACCACCGAAGCGCCCCAAGATCAGACTGGTCCCGAGGCCTGTAGAATGGCCTCTGGACCAGTCCATGCACATCACTAGTGATTTATTGCCTTCATCACCCTTGAATGGCCATTCATTGTTAGGAGCCAAACCCCTTATATTTATTATATTACTTTTCTACCATTAATACTCAAAGCAGTCTCCACGCAGATGGAACAAATACAATTAAAAATAAACATACTGTAATGGAACACAAAAATATACTAGCTGATGCATGTGGTGATAATAAAATTTAGAGACCCTTCCTTGGTAGCTGTGTGCTAAAGAGAAAGGAAGTTCAGGATGAGCCCTTAAAGAAATTATTTTGCATTACAGTATGGCCATGCTACTTACAGTATAACACATGTGTCACTGTATGTAATATAATAACAAAAATAGTAATTATGGTTATTAATCATATTTTATACTGCCTATGTGCATTGTACCCAGACCCCAGCCCAAGAAGACACAGAGACATTTTTTAATGGGAGAAACGGGCCACGCTTTATTAATATAACAACATTTGTGGCGGACTGGAAACAAGGTGATTAATCACCAACATAAAAACAGTGCGGGCACCTAGGCGTGGGCTAGGATTCAAAACGTCCTACCCATCGCCTGCAAGGGCGACACACCCTGGCTCAGGAAAGAGGCAGGTAGCTCCCGCCCAATTCCTTCAAAGCCAACCACCCCTTTTAGAAGAGGGGATCTGGACAGCTTCAGATCTTTACCTCCCCGGACCGCACAGCCCAAAGGTAGGTGAAGTCCTGAAGCAGGTTTCTTGGCAATGTAATTCTTCCCGTGCCGCACAGGCCACAAGGAAGCAATTGACCAATCCACCTTAAAATGTCCAAGGGTGCTCACCGAAATCTAGACCTCCTTACCCACAGCCCGCACTGTTACCGCCAACGTGGCCAACCTAGAACCTAACTACCAACTGACTGCAGAACAGAGTAGGCGAAAAAAACCCCAACAACAGCCAATAAGTTGAGAGCAAAAAATTCCTACTCGGCCCATAGGCGACCAGTCACTAGACCCGCTCTGCAACAGGGAGGGAGGGAGGGGGAAACAAACAGCCGACTGAGAGGCCAGAGCGGGGAAACGCTCGGCCTCTCAGCAAGCCCCGCCCACCACGAGCCAGCCAACCAATCAGGCTTCTTCTTGGGCTTGTGAGTCCCGGGCTGGGACAAACACCCTCCCACTTGCACGAGGCAAGGGGAGGGGGATTGTACCCAGACCCCAGCCCAAGAAGACACAGAGACATTTTTTAATGGGAGAAACGGGCCACGCTTTATTAATATAACAACATTTGTGGCGGACTGGAAACAAGGTGATTAATCACCAACATAAAAACAGTGCGGGCACCTAGGCGTGGGCTAGGATTCAAAACGTCCTACCCATCGCCTGCAAGGGCGACACACCCTGGCTCAGGAAAGAGGCAGGTAGCTCCCGCCCAATTCCTTCAAAGCCAACCACCCCTTTTAGAAGAGGGGATCTGGACAGCTTCAGATCTTTACCTCCCCGGACCGCACAGCCCAAAGGTAGGTGAAGTCCTGAAGCAGGTTTCTTGGCAATGTAATTCTTCCCGTGCCGCACAGGCCACAAGGAAGCAATTGACCAATCCACCTTAAAATGTCCAAGGGTGCTCACCGAAATCTAGACCTCCTTACCCACAGCCCGCACTGTTACCGCCACCCAGGAAGGTTAGCCCTCGCTTGACCTTCCTGCCCCACCCCCTCCAAACCTTCAGCAAGCACTTCCCGGATATTATGCAGATACAAATCACAACCTTTCTCAGACAGGTGGACCCCGTCAGGGCGGAATAACTCGGGAAAGCGAGCAGCTATATCTGGCTGCCGCACCACAGACCCCCCGGCCGCCAAAACCACTTTACCTATCGCGGCTGAAATCTTCCTGCGTGCCTTTTCCAAGCTAAGGCAAGAATGAGCACCCCGCCACACCCTGCGCTGGAGCCAATTAACCCATATTATGCGCACGCCAGGCATCCAGCTGCGCAAAATAGACAAATCCGAGGAGGCTTGCTGAAGGATGGCGAGGCCAGGCCGCCGGCCCAAATCATTCTCCCCTAAATGAAGAACCAGGATGTCGGGAATGGGAAACCTATCTAAATGCTCCCTCAATGCTGGAAGCAACTGATTCCAGAGCATGCCCCTCATGCCCAACCAATAAACTGAAGCCTTGCTTCCTAAACCCAACTGGGATCCCCAGCGGGTGGTGCTGGCCCGCCTGAAAGCCCAGAAGACCAACGAATGGCCACACATCAGGACTCGGACCGGGACCGCCGCCCCGCCAGCACCTGCCAAAAGAAAGCAACAGGTCAGTAGAGCCCACACCTGTCCGCTGTCAGCGCACATAACGCCTGACCGCCACGGACCTCCAACGTCCAATCCTCTGAACTTCGACCTCCTGAAGCCCCATACGTGTAGCGGTGGTGGCCGCACCAATACGAAATGAATGTAGAGTAAGCCCCTGGAGCGCAACCCCCGCGGCCAACAGAGCCTTCCTCACCACCGCCAAGAATTGATACTGCGTCAGAGGAGTCTGATTGCTGTGGGTAAAAAGACATCCCCCCGAAAAGGGGCCCAGCCCAGCGTACTGCCTCAGGGCCACCACGGGGCATACATTGATATTCCCGGCCGCCACGAGGCGAACCGTCTGGCCTCTGCCCCTCTGATCCGTCTTGGAGCGACGAAGGAGCAAACGCACCTCCCCGTCACCGAACGATAAATCAGAATATTGCAAGCAGCGGTCCCTGGGGGAAGACCCGCTGCGGGGAAGCAACTCCCCTGGACGGAAGGCCCCAAAAAAGGCAACCAACAGTGCAGCCCTAAACAGCGACACCTCCCATGGGCCAGAGCAGCACCCCACTAGGTGGCCCAGCGTTGAAGCCACCAACTCCAGAGTAAAAGGGCGTCTGGGGTCCCTAGTCCTAGGCTCCCCCCTAGCCCAACCCTCCAACATGCGCCGCACCCGCGGGTCGGAGGAGGAATCACCAACCCCACGAACCTGGGCTTCAAAAGCTAACGCGGCAAGATAGCCCCCCAAAGTGGATACCGCACGCCCCGCCCTGCGGAGGAAGACCAAAAACTGCTGAAGTTGCTCTACAGGGACCGGCCACACCTCCGCCAAACCTTCAGTCTTTCGAAAAAGAGAGAAAGCCTCAAGCTTGGCTGTGTAGCTCACTCTGGTGCTAGGCGCCAGAGATGCCGCTATGGCCCGCTGTGCCTCCGCCTGCCAAGTTCCCACAGAAAAGCTGGCATGGGTTCCGGGTGAAGGGCGGCCTCGGGCGCTAACGCTCTGAACCTGTTTAACTGAAAACGAGACAAAGCGTCAGCTATGTCATTCCGGATACCCGGAACATGGCGGGACCGGAAAAGGATGTTAGCCCGCAGACACTGCAATACCAATGCCCTAACCAAAACCATGACCCTCGGGGACTGGGAAGTCTGACTATTGACAATCTGAACAACTGCCAGATTGTCACACCAAAACACAACTGAGGAGTTGGCAAACTCAGCGGACCAAATATGCACGGCCACCACAATTGGAAAGAGCTCTAGGAAAGTCAGGTCCCGGGAAACCCCCTGCCTGAACCAGTCCTCGGGCCACCTGGCGGAACACCAACGTCCCCTGAAATAAACCCCGAAACCTATTCCACCTGCAGCGTCAGAGTGGACCTGCAGGTCGGTTTCCAGAAGTCTAACATCCCGCCAGAAAGACACCCCATTAAAATCAGTGAGAAATGCTTCCCAAAGAGCCAGGTCGGCCCGGGCACCCTCCGTAATTCGTACTCTGTGATGGGGAGCCCTAACGCCCACAGTCAGGTCACATAACCGGCGCAAAAAGGCCCGGCCCGGAGCCACCACTTTGCAGGCAAAATTGAGGTGACCCAAAACAACCTGGAGATCCCTAAGGGAGACCTTACGGGCGCGACCAAGGGACCTAACCATGTCCAATAAAACCCGCAGCTTGGCCTGAGGCAGCCTGGAGCAACCGGCAACAGTGTCCAACTCAATCCCCAAAAAGGCGAGGCACGTGACCGGCCCCTCCGTCTTATCCCGTGCCAAAGGGACACCTAGCCGGTCTGTTAGCTCCATGAAGGAGCGAAGTAAATGGTGGCACTCCCTCGAATTCCCCCTGCCTGTAAAAAGAAAATCATCTAAAAAATGAGCCGTGTAGGGAAGACCCGCCTGGCGCCTAACTGCCCACTCCAAAAAGGAGCTGAATGTTTCGAATGCTGCGCAGGAAATCGAGCAGCCCATAGGCAAAGCCCTATCAAAATAAAATTGGCCAGCAAATGCAAAGCCCAGCAGCTCGAAGTCATTTGGATGTACCGGCAACAGGCGAAAGGCGGATTCAATATCACACTTCGCCAAAAGGGCCCCGGGGCCCCTACCCCTGACCACTTCCACGGCCTCATCAAATGAGGTATAACGTACAGAGCATAAGCTATCAGGGATGCCATCATTTACTGAGGACCCCCTGGGATGAGAAAGGTGGTGAATCAACCTAAATTCACCAGGAACCTTTTTAGGGACCACCCCTAATGGGGAGACCCTAAGGCTGGGGAAGGGGAGACTGGCAAAAGGCCCCATCACCCTGCCCGCAGCCACCTCCTTACCAATTTTCCTAACAACGACTTCCTCCTTACCAACCACTGATCTCAGATTGCGAGAACTGCCTAATCCCCTCCGGGCCGAAGAGGGAATTCTGAAACCATCCCGGAAGCCACATAACAAATAAGAAGCTGCTGACTGGTCAGGATAGTCCAGCAACAGCTGCTCAAGCACCTTCACCTTGATAGGGCTAGGACCCTTTATTCGGAGCGGGTGGAGGAGGGCCACCCTTTTTACTGCTCCCCTGCCTATACTTAGCCCCGGAACCCCCAAACTTGGCCCTGGGGCAGGAGGAACTGGGGTGCCTCGCCCCACAGACCCCGCAGGCATGCTTAAACCGACAAGGGGAACGGGAGCACTTGCCATTGGAGTTAAACTCCCAGCAAACAAGGTGGGGTTGAACCCACTGTTGCCCAGGACTCCCTGAGGGCAAAACCCCCGATGGTTTAGAAAGCAAATGCCCACTGTCAGACCTATCTCCCTCTATGGGCCGGGCTGGAGACATAGTAACCAGCCACAACTCCTGCAACGGAGCATCCCAGGGCAATGTGGGGTCAAGGGCAGCCCTCATTCTAAAACTCTCATCGTACCGTACCCAGGAAGATCCAGCAAAGTCGGAGACCGCCCTGTGAATTATATCCATGTATTTTAACAGGGCAGGGCCCCTTGCGGGCTGGGCTTGGACAATAACCCCCATATAAATCGTGAAGCCAGAAAGCCAATTATTCCAAGTCTTTTCAACCGGCTTTCTCTTGGTGGCTTCGTGCTCCTTACAAGATTCCCCCTCTTTATGCTTAACCTCAGGTTCCCTGAACAACAAGCTAAAAATGTCCACATATTCACCCTTAAGGATTTTTTCTTTTGTAGAAGGGAGTAAGTGATCCCCTAACGGGAGGCCCATGCTACCATAGGGCGCATGCTGAGGTGACGGCAGAATCCCCATCGGATAATAACCCGCCTGCACCCCCGTGGCAGATCCAGCAGAGGAGGCCACCCCCGGGAGTGGGAGCGACCCGCTGGAGGGCCGGTTGCCCAACCAGACCTGCTCCGCAGCGCCTTGTAAGCCTGCAATAACTCCAGGAAAAACCGGCGGGGAACCCGCCACCCAAGGTTGTGTATATGGGGGCCAGTAAGAAGCTGGGCCCCATCCACCCATGGCAGGCATCGGCCAGGGACAAAGCCACTGGCCGGTGACGCCGGGCGGTGTAGGTGCTGCAGGCTCACCCTGGGCCAAAGGAGTAGCCGTATCCACTGGAGGCTGAACAACTGGTGCCGCAGGCGGAGGTAGCAATGGTGAAGGCGACTCCGGAACTGGAGACTCAGGTTCAGGAAGCGGTAACGCAGGAGCAGAAGGGCCCAGTCCAGCAGGGTTCAGCCCTTCTTCCAGCGCAGCCAGCCTACTAGAGAGAGAAGTTAGCAGCTGGCTTTTCACAGAACCCCTGGTCCTCCGAGGGACCTTAGGAGGAGGCACCCCCCCCACACCTGAAGGACCCGCACCTTTGTCGGAGGGGGCTGCTTTTGCTTTCTCTAAAGCTTCCATCCTATTAATTAACCCCCGTATCAGAGTCATCTCCTCATCCTCCTCCTCCGAGGAGGACTGCGGGGGAGCAGGCCTCTTGGGCTGCTTAACAGGGCGCCCCCCTTTCTTGCCCTTGGCCTTCCCCGGCATACTGCCTCCAAATAGTGGGATTCCAAAAGGGGTTGGAGAAAAAAAAAAAGCGCCAACCACACACAGAATGAAGGTAGCAAGGATATAGAACAAAAGCCAAGCCCTTGTCCTGAATCAAAAACAATACTCAATCCTATCCAGGAAAGCACCAGAGCCCCCCACCCAAGGAGAAGGCTTGAAAAGGCCTTTTGACTCTCAACCAGGCCAGGCCCACCAGGGCACCGATGAGCACAAACACCCACCTGCTACCCACCAAACAAATAAAAGAATGTTGGCATCAAAAGTAGTGCTCCAGGGAACGGAAAAGGGGCCGCTGCCCAGCCACCCAGGCTGATGGAAACCCCCCAAATACCCCACAAACCAAAAGGGCAAACGCCCAGAAGGAGAACCACGCCCAGGAAGCCGAGTGCCGACGCCGCGCTGAAGAGGCCCAAAGACGCTGCTGCTGCAGCTGCAACCCAGCCGGGAGCAGTCCCGGGAGTACCCCCCTACCAGCGGGGCCACCGCTGACACTATGGCCCCCTCGACGGAACGCCGCCGAATGCCGCCTCGCCCGCTTGTCGGGCGCACCCCCCCCAACTAAGGCCTTCGAGGAAGGAGCTCCCAGACTGAGCTCCTTCCTAATCGGAAACAAACAGCCGACTGTGAGGCCAGAGCGGGGAAACGCTCGGCCTCTCAGCAAGCCCCGCCCACCACGAGCCAGCAAACCAATCAGGCTTCTTCTTGGGCTTGTGAGTCCCGGGCTGGGACAAACACCCTCCCACTTGCACGAGGCAAGGGGAGGGGGATTTCTAGATGTACATATTTACTTCTACTACTAATAATCAATAATAACAACAATAATAAATAATTATAATAAATAACATAAATAATAAAGTTTATTTGTTAGATGCCTCATAAAAAAACCCTGTTCTCTGGGTGACTCACAACAGAAAATTCTAAAAAGAAATCCAATAAAAACACATAAAACACAACAAACAAATCTCAACACAAAAGAAAGAAATACAAATATAATATAATATATATTTTTTTAAATTATCTTTTTGATCTCTAAATATTAAATAGCAGCTGCAGAGGTGGGGTTATCAGGACTATGTCAAGACTATGACATGAAGTGTCAGGGGAGCTTAATTTTTGTCCATGCACACACTGTTCACCCCTCTCAAAGGAGCATGTGTTTGGGGCACAGGTGGGAAATCCAAGTGACACATACCAGTGTGCCCCAGTCCTCTTTAAATTCCAGAATTCATATAGTGCCGTGACTGAAGTCCTCTTCAGATATTAAATAAAAGACACTGTACATGAGTTGTGTCGTCCAGTCAGTGTTGACTCCTGGCGACCACAGAGCCTTGATTCCCATAATCTGGGAAACATACCAGCAGGGATTTGAACCAGCAACCTCTTTTTCCCTAGGCAAGTTACCTCCCCGCTGCGCCAGCAAAGGAATTGGCAGATTTAAGGAAGTGGTGTCATTTTACCTGGGATATAATCTGTTCATAGAATCATAGAGCCAGGATGTACCTAAATGTACAACTGTTACTGTGCCATTAGGAGGCATTATATAATGGAAGTAGAAGTCCTGCTCCGGCCCCAATCCCATCAGTCACCCACTCACAGCTGTTGCTCACAGGCATGCAGGCACTGATCTGAAGAGGAGAATGCTGTATCCGTGAATGGGGATGTTTCTGTTATCAAGAGACTATTGTGCAGAGGAGAGCTGGTCTTGTGGTAGCAAGCATGACTTGTCCCCTTAGCTAAGCAGGGTCTGCCCTGGTTGCATGTGAAAGGGAGACTAGAAGTGTGAGCATTGTAAGATATTCCCTCAGGGGATGGAGCCGCTCTGGGAAGAGCAGAAGGTTTCAAGTTCCCTCCCTGGCTTCTCCAAGATAGGGCCGAGAGAGATTCCTGCCTGCAACCTTGGAGAAGCCGCTGCCAGTCTGTGAAGACAATTCTGAGCTAGATAGACCAAAGGTCTGACTCAGTATATGGCCGTTTCCTATGTTCCTTTCCTATGTTCCACCAGCCTCCTGATTATAGAAACACCCACTTTGAGGGGATGAATGAAGCGGCGGGACAGTCCCCGAGGAAATGACTTGCCTAGCAAGCAAGAGGTTGCTGGTTCAAATCGCAGCTGGTATGTTTCCCAGAATATGGGAAACACCTCAAATCAAATCAAATCAAGTTTATTATTATGGTCCATGACCAAGAAAACAAGGAATAAAAACAATACAATACAATACAGTAGAAATATACAACATCAAAAGAATAAATTAGATAAAACTGAGTTATAAGGATGGTAAGATCATAGACAGCTAAGTTTATGTCATCTCATTTTACATGCCACAGCACAAAATCTTGATATATATATACATACAGAGAGAGAGAGAGAGAGAGAATAACCCAGTTTATCTTTTATAAGAGGTTCTATACATATAGGGTGAATAGTCCTTTAAAAAGGCACAGTGTAAAAGGACATGCACTACCGACTCAACAACTCCCGTGCCACAAGGGCATAACTGATTCCTTAAGGGAATTCCCTAAACCTCCCTTCTAACACCACAGAAGGTAACACGTTAAAGCATGCCTCTGAGAAAGCTCTTCTATGACATAAAGTGGTCAGGCGTATCAAGTATCCTCCTAGCTGGGGATAGTTCGGAAAACTGCCTAAGGTGTTCTTTGCAGTAATCAAACTTAGTTCTCTTTGTTTCTCCACATCTAGCACTCTTTGCTTAACTATCTTTTTAGCAGCATCAGGTATTAAAGATGACAGATATTGCCATGAGAACCCACACTTACCCAAGATGACCTGTGAGTTCTTTCACCAGGGTGACTGGAATTCATCTTCCAACACTAATGGCACAAGGCCCAAGGGGTGGGCGTGGAGTTTAAACCAAAAACTAATCAAATATAACCACGCCTGGGCTTCAGCTCTAATCACTCCAGATTCAAGGTGTAAGGCAGCATTGGAAACACATTTAGGAAGATGAAAAATAGCCTGAAGGAAGCCCACCTGAACAGCTTCCAATAAAGAAAAGTTACCTGTAGGGAAGATCTGAATCCCATATAACGTTTGAGCTAATATTTTGGCCTGAAGCACCTTGAAGGCTGCTGGAATATAATATCCACCTTTAGTATAGAAAAATTTTCTAACTGTAGTGATTAGAGTGCTGGACTAGGACCGGGGAGTCCCGAGTTCAAATCCCCATTCAGCCATAGTACTTGCTGGGTGACTCTGAGCCAGTCATTTCTCTCTCAGCCTAACCTACTTCACAGGGTTGTTGTGAGGAAAAACTTAAGTATGTAGGCCACTGCTCTGGGCTCCTTGGAGGAAGAGCGGGATATAAAATGTAAAAAATAAATAAAATAAATATTGGGCAGCAGTGATAGAGGAAGGTGCTAAAAGGCATCATCTCACACTGCATGGGAGGAGGCAATGTTAAACCTCTCTTATATTCTACAAAAGAAAACCACTTGGCTCTTTGGTCACCAGGAGCTGACACCGACTCAAGGGCCCAACTTTACCTTTACACATGAGCAGTAGGATCGTTCACTCAACCACAATCCCTGGTGGCTCGGGAGGGCTGGGTTGGGGAGTCAAGAGTATACCTACCTTCCTTCACATGATCCTCTTGCTTCTGTCACCATACTGTGACAGTCACCATACACAATTGCCATTGGAGGATGGGGAAATGCTGCCCAGCCTTCAGGCATCCTACAAGGCACAATGGGTGCAGTGCATTGAGGTATTCTCGCTCAATCTGGGATCTCTAGGCACCCAGCTCTGTGTCTGCTTGGCTGGCAGGCAGCCCGAGCATTCACATGACCAGGAGCCCCAGTAGAAGGGTGCACCCAGGGGAAATTGCTGGCTGGTGGGGCAGCGTTGGGATCCCGGCGTTTCACACAAACAGCCTTAGTGTCTTCTATTTAATGTCTGAAGAGTGCTAAGGTCTAAAAACCACTTATGTCGGACTCTTTTTCCATCTTCCTATCACTCCCCAGTAGTATTTATTTACTTCTTAACCCCAGATCCAAGGAAAAAGCCTTTGTTGAACAATGGGCCACACTTACATTAATCACAGGTCTGAGCTATTATATTCTTCATTAGCTTAAACCAAACTACTGTGGGGTACATGATGAGAGTCTACTTTTTGCCAAAGTAAGAGATAGAAAATAATAGCACTTTCTGCTGCTCACCTTGTGAGGATGACCTCTCACAAGCATACACCCAGGGGTGTAGCTAGGGGAGAGGAGGCCCATGTTCACCCCTCTCCCTGGTGGCCCCTCAGAGTGAGGAAGATAATTAAGAAAAGTTGCTGGGGGGCAGGAGCTGGGGTGTGTGTGCTGGGTTCTTTGAACCCATCCACTCAATAATGAAACACGCAGCATGGGTTTGGGACCTTTTTTGCCTCCCTCTCCACTTTCCCTGAATTTGAGCCAAATATTCTTAGTTGAGCACTCTAGATTCTACTTCCAATGAAACCCAAATCATTTTGTCCAGTAATTATTCAATTCAACAGACCAGAGCAAAAGTCATAGTTTGGGCAGGTTCAGAACGTTGCATCTGCGTGACCTCCCTCAGTCTGGAGAGTGTGCACTCTCCCCTCCATCCTGCCCACATGCCTACTTCTTTTGTAGGTTAGGTTATCCCAAGATCAGTTGCTATGCCCAAACCCACCAATCAGATTCGGCTTATCCTAACCTATTATTTGCTACAAGGAAGCCAAGACCTGAACCTGAGGGTTGATGTTAGTTGCACATCTTACCTCATGTTAGGGTCAATCCTCTGTGAAGGCCTTTAACCCTTAAATGTTGATGGTGTGCAGCCTGAGTAGCAGCAGCATGTAGCACTTTAGCATTAAAAATATGACTTGATTTGGAACATAGATATGAAGGAAGACATTAGCAGAATACTGTGTGTTAACACTTGACTGGGTAACATTTTGGAATCCCTCCCAGTAAGATCAAACACTAAGTGGCTAAATATGCTTCTCTTCGGAAATGGTCATGATCGGATTTTTAAAGCATCAGTGATTTTTTTAAAAACCACATTCTTCTTCTCTGTCTGTAATCTACATGCAGAACATTTCCTGCCACTAAGAGCCCCCAATCCAAGACCATTGTAACCTAAAATGTTAGTGGAGCATTTCTAGCATGTACATTTATGAACTCAGGGAGACGAGAAGGCTAGGAGCAGATACCTACTGTCAGTCTCCATTGTAGTTGACATTTAAGAATGACAGTTTAGGCTCTGAAAAGATGAGTGTTTTACAGGCGGTGTGGTAGAAATGACCTTTGGACACACTATCATTTTTTACTATCCGGTTATGGTCTCCTTGATCACATGAGCAATTTTGCTTTTTGAAAACTTTGCACAGATGAGTTCACATGTCTCTCGCCATACAGGTTTTGCAGGTTTCTGAAGCATGCAAACAACCAATGGTCAACCAGGTTTGTTCATTTTGTTCCTCCTACCTCGAGGAAAATTTAAATCTTAAAGAGATAGAAGTATGATAACAGGAAATGAAGCTTATTAGCTCTGTCAGTTAAGGTGCCCTATATATTATATGATGGCTTAGTGCAATATCCTACCTAATCTGTCACACACTTTATGTAACGCGGGCTTTTAAAAAGGGAAATTCAGAACTGTAGAATGGTATGTGAGGGAACCCATGTGCATAGAATGTGCCACTACAAAACACACCTGTGCGTTTTCCTTGTCTGTTTAACATACTTTGTTGCCTAGCATCACATTCCAAGACATATTTAGAAGCCTAAATAAGTTCTCGTCAGATGTTTTAAAAATGTCCTGCTGTAGCTGTGTACAGTGGGTTGAATGGAGAGGAAGACCCACCCCTGTCACATCACTCATCCATGTGCCCTGCCAATCATGTTTACAGCAGGGCTAATCTGAAGAGGGCAGAGCCCTACCTGAGATAGCAGGCACTTCAGTTATTAAAAGACTGGATTGATCCAACCTCGCCATCATGGGAGCACCTACCATCATAGGTAGGGCTCTGCCCCCTTCAGATGAGCCCAGCTGTAAGCATATGTGGTGGGGCATGTGGGTGACTGATATCACAGGGGCAGTACTTCCTCTCTCTTCAACCTGCTGTACACAGCTACAGTGAGGCATTTTTATAACATCTGAAGCCGCCTGTAGAGTGAGATAAAATCCTCAGAAGAAGAGTGCAATTTTGGCAGCATTTGCACATAGGGGAACTGGAGTTGCAGGGGCCAGAGGTATCCTTACCGTTAGGTCCGAACGTGTGTCTGGTCCCATCCCTTCCTCAACCCAAGGTTTGGCTCCAGAGACTCCAATTTGAACCCAGGGTTTATAATGAGTTTTGCTTCTCAAAACGGGGCTCCATGGAGCATTCGATACATCTGAATGCAGCTTGGGAGGCTGCATTTGACTGGACTGGAGTTGAGGGAGGAAGCTCCTCCATCTCTCCCTTCATGAATGTTGTGTGGCTGTCCTTCAAGCAAGAAGGAAGCCCACACAGCCAGTTTCCCTTCTTCTCTGCTAGGGATGTGCACAGAAATGGTGGAGGGTGGTTCGAAGGCAGGAGGGTGAGGAGGGTGAGGAGGGTGCCCTCACCCCTCCCACCACATTTCCCCCGCCAGCGCTCCAATTAAAAAGTCTCAGTCAGGGCAGTAGCATACCTTCCTGCCGCCCCGGTGTCCTCCTTGGCTGGAAGTAAAATGAAGTACCTGGCACACACGCTCCGGGCACATGCATGTGCATGTTGCACTCACTCATGCACCTGCCCAACATGGTACTTCACACACCTGCTGGGTCCTTCCTTTTACTTCTGGCCGAGGAGGACTCCAGGGCAGCAGGGAGGTATGCTGCTGCCCTGATGGAGACTTTTTAAGTGGAGCGCTGGTGGGGGAAACACAGGGGGAGGGGTAAGGGCACCCTCCTCTGCCCTTAAAGGTATCCCCCCACATTCAAACCGGAAGAACCACCAGTTATTCGAACCAGTTAGGAGGTCCATATAGGGTGAACTGGTTCCATGCACATCCCTACTCTCTGCATTCTTGCTGACTGCAGAGAGGACACTCTCCGTTTCATTTGAATGTGGACAGGAGAGCAATGGGGAGTGGAACCATGGGTCCATTGGACCTGTGGCTCCGCGTTACATACAAATGGAGCCATTATTCCATGAGGATTCTGTGGGGAGTAGCAGTGGAGACTGCAGGAAGTGTATTTGGCAGGGAGAGGAGAAATGGGAGAAATCACCTCTAGAACTCAGACCTTTCAAGACCTTTCAAGACCTTTCAAGGTCTTGATCAAGGTCTGAGTTCTAGAGGAGCCTGGACTACTTGTTTACTTTTCTCATTGTTTTCATTCATTCCAATACAGTACAACTGTTGAAATAAGTTGAATATTTGAACTGTACAAATATTGTTTTAGAACAGCTTTTTTTTTTTTTTTTTTTTGAGAGGGCCCTGCATTTTGGGCCTGGTTATGCACTTTTGAAAAGCCCTGGTGTAGCAGGGACAGTTCTAGAGTTGGGGGGGGAATTACTTGAAATGAAAACATTCTCCTTTTCTATGTTTCTACCCCACCCTTTCTCCAAAGAACTCAGGTGGGGGGTTTATAAGGCCCCCCCTTTATTTTCCCCACACAACAACTCTGTGAGGTAAGATAAGCTGAGTGACACTGACTGGCCCAAAGCCACTGAGTGAGCTTCATGGCTACATGGGGTTTTGAACATGGAATTTCTAGTGGCTAGTCTATCATTCTGAGCATTACACCATACTGACTGACGAATGTTATTGACTGATCTATGATCATAATAAAGTTCTATCTATCTATCTATCTATCTATCTATCTATCTATCTATCTATCTATCTACTGACTAATGCTAATGCTGAATATATAATATTAGTGGACCGTTAGCACAAAGAGATAATACTCAGAAAAAAATCACCACTGAATAATGGTGATTATTTTCTGAGTATTATCACTTTGTGCTAATGGTCCACTAATATTACATATTCAGCATTAGCACTTGCCATCCTAAGATATTTCTGCAGAAGCCAACATCTTCAACATATCTGACAACTGAGAAAAATCTGACATGCAGAAATCAGTATTTGACATCTGACAGCTGAAGTGCAGTAGTAGGCAATATCTGACATACTGCAATCTTTATTTGGCAAGCTTTGACAGCTGGCATGTAACCACTGTCAATATTCAACAGTATCTGTCACATGAGGTCATGTGAGCATCTGATGGATGACCTACTACCAAATTTGCTAACCTTTAAAATTAATATTGGTTAACCAATCCAGTGTGTATACTGACTGTTTTAATAAACATTTTGAGAACCTGGAATGTCCTTAAAAGCAGCTGAGACAATGGCTAAGGAATTCTTATTTCAATCTTGGGAGATGACAGAAACAATGGTGTATACTTGTGCCATATACATCTTCCTTCTCTTTTCTTTCTTCCTATGAGATCTTCTTTTCAATGGCTAAGGAATCCTCAGGGCTGTCCTCAGGGCATGGCAAGCAGGGTGACCACCCCGGCCCCTGCTCTTTTAACCTCTACTAGAATTAACTGGAAGGGGACCCCATACTGGCTGATTTGCCCCAGACCCTGCACTCTGCCAGGTTTCTCTAAGGACAGCCCTGGGAATCCTTAATTCTCAGAGCCAGTAGCTATAGAGATTTCCGAAAACATACCTTGGGTTTACCTCATTTTATTTGTCATTTTGATTGAGCAAATTGGCAGCCTACTATTTTTTTATCTGTGTCCTGTTCTGTTACATGACCTCATTTGTCTCTATATAAACCTATATGCATACTGGTTTATATGGGTCACTGGGCTGCTGGCAGCTATTCCCAGGCTGTTGGCAGCTATCTTGATCATAGAGCCAGGGAGAAGGAGCAGCCTGGCAGCACAGACCTTTCCCAATGCACCATGCTGCTTGTGCAGTGCATTGTGGGCTACCTGATGGCCTGGTTTCCTTCCCTCCCACTCTCAATTGCTGCCCAACTTACTGCAATGTCACTCATGTGGACATACAGGTAGCAGAGCAGGGGCATAATTATAATAGGGCAAGGGGAGACAGTTGTCTGGGGGCCCCCTGCCTTGGGCCCCCCCCAGAGGCAAGTCACATGACTGACTCCCCCAGCCGTGCACCTGCCCGAGCTTCCTTCAGTTGTATTCATCCTCCGAAACTGATGTGAGTGTTAAGACCTGGAGCTACCAGAACAGCATGTCTTTCTCTAGTACCATTAAATGACTTGCATCGTCCACAATTTACAAAACCTTTTTAAAAATAACTTAGGATGATGTTTCCACTATTCAGCCTCATTTAAGATTTCTTTACTTCATGAGCTGAGCTTCAGTGAGTGGGGGGGGGGCATTTTAAAATCTTGTCTCTGGGCCCACTCCAGCCTTGCTACACCCCTGTAGCAGAGCCCAGATTGGGCTTATGTCATGTGGGAATGGGAAAGTAGCTATTTGCTTTCCCTCAAGCTCACCCCCCCCATCTCCACCATTTGTTCATGAGAATTTCAATGGCTAGTGCAAATTACTTTACATGTAAAAGGTTTCAAATGCAACCCCTGGCATTTCAGGTTAATGGGATTTAGGTAATAGTCCTGTAAAGGATATCGGCACGAGAGCCTGCAGAATTGGTGTCAGAGAAGAAAGCACTCGGCTAGATGGACCAATGGCCTCATTCAGTGTAAGACAAGTCTATATCCTCCTGAATCTAAAGACAAAGATGTAAAGTTTTAATTTGGCACTTTTAGCTACATTTGCACACCTTACAGATGCCTTCCCAATTCTGTATATCAATTTTCATTGATGTTACATGATTGTAATAGCTTTTCAGAATCACTCACAACTTTATTTGAAACTATGAACATAAATAACTCACACGGGCTTATTTTAAACATTTCTGGAAAGTCAGGGTATACATTTCTGCGTACTGTGACATAATGCAGCATGATGAAATGGACTTCGATATTTTTAAGGATAGGATGACTTTCAAGACTCCATTGAAGTATTGTTTCTTTAATGGTTTCTGTGTGATAACTAATTCAGTTCTAGATGTTTTATGAGCTCAGTGCAATTCTAACGACTATGCACATGTAAGAACATTCTAATGTCCATATGCATTTAATTTACATAATTCATTCCCAAAGAGGATGCAGAGCAGTATATATGGAAGGTGCTGAAAGCAGTGAGTTTTAAGGTATATCTACCATCTAATGGTGTAGACTATGGGAAACAACTATGTCGGGCAGCAGCGATATAGGAAGATGCTGAAAGGCATCTTCTCATACAGCATGGGAGATGGCAAGGTTAAACCCCTCCTGTATTCTACCAAAGACAACCACAGGGCTCTGTGATCTCCAGGAGTCGACACTGACTTGATGGCACACTTTACATTTACAGACGTGGGGATACAGCTCCCACTGAAGACCTGGGCTTACACACTAGGTAGTCTACCACACTTCTAAGTTAGATGTCAACACACTGCAGCGTTCTACTGAAAAGCCCAGCATGATTGCTTGCAAACAGACAAGAGCCTCTGTGTCTCCTAAGCACAGCGTCATTGTCTACTGACAATGCTCCCATGATTCCCAGTGGCAGCTTCATCACTGGAGTAATAATGCTGTGCTTAGGAGACATGGAGGCTCTGCATATTTTCAGGAAGTAGCTTTTCATTCGAATGTCACAGCATGTGGGCATCTTGTTTAGAAGGGCAGTATAAGCCCTGGATTTTCCCACAGGAATTCAGTTAACATTGTGATTGTATTATGCCAGCTCTTGGTTGTCTTGGATTGTTTTGGCTGCCTTTAATGTTTCTTCTTTTTGTTGTTGTTGTTGGTTGTTGAAGTTGATTGTTGTTTTTAATTCTGCCATGGGCCACCTTCTTATGATTGGAAAGCGGGACATAAATCTGCTAAAACAGATGCAAAAATTGACATTAAATTGCCATCCCTCTACTGAATTGTCCCCATTTACTACTACTAACACAATTAGGAGTAAAACTTTCCCTGCATGGTATGATGCATTTCCTTGTCTCCAATTCCACACGAACAGCTGCTTGCAGCAAAGGCAGAGTGTGATGATATCATTTTCATACAAATTACATTTTGGTACAAATTACAGACACAGGCAGAAACTCAGCACTGGGATTCTGCTATATGTGTTGCTTTATGTTTACAAATCTATGCATCAGCCCTGCCTTTCTCTGCTGCTGGATAAGGACATCTCACGTGGATTATTCATCATCCTTGTTGTCATCATCCTTCCCACATGCTCCAGGAGGCAGGACTATGTAAATTATACTATGCTTTATAACCCTGAGAAGGAGAAACCCCACACCTTTCTTTTAGTCCTGCATAGCGATGTGCACAGAACTGGCGGGGACTGGTTCAATGGTGGTGGAAGATAACTTTAAGGCTGGGGGAGGATGCACTCCCCCCCCCGCCATATCACACACACCCCACGCCGCTTAATTATCCTTTCCCTCCCCTTTCCTGTTCTCTGTCTCTATGGACCAAGGGTCACACAGATAAAAAGGGAAATGAGACCTTACACTTCTCCTGTTGGAAGTTAAAGGACTTTGCACTGTCTCTTGTCTCAGACAGTGGAGGAAAGACTAGTGAGTCAGAGGGCTAGAGGGTCAAGACATTGGTCACCCCTTCTCCACTGCTCTGACACTATATCTTTGGATATGTAGATTGCTAATCTCAGGGATTAACTTCCTTCCTCTCTCTCTTCCCTAACTGCCCTTCTGCCTTGCAACATGGCAAGCCTCTCTCCCTGAACCATGTGTGCAGAGAAGATGCAGAATCCATCTGCATCCAGCTAGATAGATAGATTAGAGATCCTAACTCCTCACTTTCCTATCTAGAATGGAGTTCCTTAATAAATGCCTTATATATTGATTTGAAACTATGAATTGGCTCCAAGTTACTTTACTCTCAGCATACATGCATGCCTAACTAAATTCCGCTATGTTGTGCCTCTGTGCACTCTGCTATAATGAGAAAAGGGATTCTCTCACCACAGAGAATGTCCAACATCTCCCACAGCGGGAACCTTCACCCTCAAGTGGCAACGGCTGTTTCTACTGCCACACACATGCCAATGACCAATAGGTCATCAACAATACTTTCCAATGGAGAGGAGGGCCTGATCCTCAAGAAAGGCAGTTGTCTGACACCAGGACTTGGCGTTGCTGCAACTGCCACCAAACTTCAGTACTGAGTAATCCCAGACCAGTGCTGGACTTCTCTGTGGCACCTCCATCTCTGTAGTCTGGAGACTCTGCATGGCCTTGCCCCTCCTTACATGTGGCCTCCCCAAATGGTTGCACTGCAAAGCCTCGCCTCCTCCAACAGAGCTTTCCAGCCCCACAGCACCTCTCTTGGAGCCTCAGCCGGAAGTGCCCGGCCCTATGCCTGAGCCTCCAGCAGGAGTGCTCCTCTTTGGCCGATTGTGGCCCCAAGCGGTTCAGCCCACGGGCTGAAAAAGCCTGGGGGAAAGGCCATGGGTGATCTGATGATGATAGTATGG
The DNA here is from genome assembly GCF_027244095.1 of Hemicordylus capensis. Taxonomy (NCBI): domain Eukaryota; kingdom Metazoa; phylum Chordata; class Lepidosauria; order Squamata; family Cordylidae; genus Hemicordylus; species Hemicordylus capensis. The sequence continues at coordinate 331,277,140 of NC_069659.1, forward strand.
GAGGGTCTTCTCAAACAATCCATCCTGCCTCCCCACAGCAAGAGTTGGGAAATAAGATGTTGAGCACGCCTGGGATGCTGACAGCTCCAGAACTGGTGAGACCCGGGCCTTCATGCCCATTCCTTCCCATCTTCCCTGACCAGCCTGCTCAGCCCGCTCCCATGCCTACTCTCCCCTCAGAAGTGTCCACAGCATGGCAAGCTTGATCAATTGCTTCTACATCGTAAGGACTCAAAAAATCTTCTTCCTCTGCCTCTTCAACTTCTCTCAGCTAGGGGTGTGCACAGAACTGGTTGGGCTGGCTTGGTTAGAATCTGGATTTGAACCAACCCGGACTGGTATGGTTCTGTGTTTGCCTGAACCAGGTCCAGTTCAGTTCAACCAATTAACTGGGCTGAACTAGTTTGGGGAATATACTTGTAAAGCGCAATCTGGTGAGGATTCCGCTTTTCAAGTACAGGTGTTGGGGGACCCTTTTGGGGGGACCCTTTTGGAGTTGGGTGGCTGGGTGAGGGTGGCGAGCAAGTAATTAAGCTGCTTACCTGGCCCACTGGTGCTGCCACTCACCGCTACTTGCCCTCCCAGTGGTCCGCTCTTTTACTGAGCTGCTGGGTGGCTTGTAAAGGAGAGGGGAACATGCTGCTTGGGGACACTGGGAGGCTTAGCAGCAGCAAGCAGCAGTGCCTGCAGCCGCACAGGCCCAGTAATCAGCTTACTCACTTGCTAGCTGCCCCCTGCCTGCCCCCGTTTTTGGGCTGAACTGGTTTGCTCAAACTGGGCCTGATTCAGTTCGATCACATCTATGGGTCGGAAGGCTTCCACCACAACTATTGCCAGGTGGATTAAGGCCTGTATTGTGCTGGCCTACAAGGTGCAAAACCTAAGACTGCCCCTCCACATGACAGTGCACTCTACCAGATCTGCGGCCACGTTAACCGCATTTCCCACAAATGAGCCGGTTTCCAAAATCTGCCGAGTAGTACCCACCTGGGCATCTCTGCCCACTTTCACTCAACACTAAAAGCTCAACTTACATTGATCTTCACAAGCAGCCTTTGGCAGGCATGCCCTCCAATAAGTTCTTCCACCCCCACTAGACACCTATGCTCCCACCCTGGGTTCTTAGCTGTGGCATGTCCCACATGAGATGTCCTCATCCATTAGCATAGAAAGAAACATTGGTTAATCATCATGAAAGCTTCTTCTTGCCACTGGATTTGAGACATCTCAACCCACTCATCCCGGCATCCGCATCTATTGGTGTACTACTCACTTTTTTCTCGTTTTTGCTCTCTTTGCCTTGGACTTGGCTATCTGAACTGGATTTGAGGTTTCTCCTTCCCAGGCTTATAAAGCATAGTATAATTTATATAGCCCTGCCTCTTGGAGCATGTGGAAAGGATAACCCATGTGAGATGTCCTCAAATCCAGGAACAAGAAGCCTTCACAATGCTCCTTTTTATTAAATTAATGCCCAAGGGGGGTTACATAAAAATATAAATGTGAAGCAAAGACCAGCTAAAACATACAGTAGTCCAGTGAACGATAAGCTGCAGCATTACACTAGTGGAGTTAAGATCAGCAATAAATAAGGTCCACCAAGGGTCTTAAGAAAAACATGGGGAGTTTCCTTAGTTATTGGGCAGTTTGAATTTTTGCAGGTTTTGCTTATGAGCACTAAAAAAAAAAAGAATCATCAAATATTTACAGGAATTCATCTGGGGAGCTAAAAAAACAAACAAAAAACAAAACAAATAAACCCTAGTGGATTTGGTGTCTTCCCTGCCACTTTCCCTTTGAGTGTCCCAGATACATATTAAGGGGAGAGTGGGCGTGTGTTCACTACACAGGTGGCTTCCTCTTTCCCCCCAGTGCCCCCCCAGTGGTTGTGTGTGCTCACACGTGTGCATCTAACTCAAAAGATCCACCCATCCTCCTTACATCAACCAGGCTCCAAGCTGATGGAAGGAGGATGGGAAGAGCTGGGGCATCCACCAAGGAGGTGGCCAGCAGCAAAAACTATAGGTGACTGGCAGTGTCAGTGGAAAGAGCCCTGGCTAAGGAGAGTTTGGTGGCTCCTCTGGATGCTCTGTGGGTCTGCACACAGGGCATGGTGGGTTCTTTGAACCCATCCACTCTGCCCCTGGAGTGCATAAGGACACGGGCTCTGGCAGTGGAGAGAGGTGAGAATACCTCTCTTTCATTGGAAATGATGATCCACATTGAATTTAGGCATGTGCAGAACATTCCAAGCTCAGAATGTTCAAAGCTCAGAACATGTTGTTTCAAGTGTTCAAGTGTTTCAAGTGTTCCAAGCTTAGAACAGAATGCCCTTCAAATGCAGGGCCTGTTCCGAGCTCAGAAAGAGAATGCTCCCATTTCAAATTGGAACATCCCAAGCATTCCAATCGCCATTTTGGACTCCAAAATGGCACTCTTCTGGCCTCTGCACATGCGTGGCAGCCATTTGTATGATCAGCACCACAATGCAAATGGCTGCCAAGCGGGTGCAGAGGTCAGAAGAGTGTCATTTTAGAACATAAGAACATGAAGCCGGTTCCCTGCACACCCCTAAATTGGAAGTCATAGTCAATTACAAATTCTATGCTTCCCAGCTTCTATGTCTTTCCTGGGAGCATGGAATTATACTTTCTTCTGTTTCAGAGGCAGCAGATTTATGGTTTCCTCTGCAGGAGAGGGAGGGCATGCCCTCAGCAATAACCTGTGGGCTTCCCGGAGGCATCTAGTGGGTCACTGTGTGAAACAGAATGCAATGCATCCTGTAGACAGAGGAAGCTACAGTTTCTGTGCAACCCAGTGGGACATTTTTCTCCCAGTTAAAGAGAGACCCAGAAACTAGAGGTGTGCATGAAATGGATTTTGCATTTCATTTTGAGCTTGAAACGATATGCAAAATGCTCAAATCGATTCATCAGAATTGTGGCCAAGCCTGCTGTTTTGACAAAATACTTGAAATGTTTTGAGTGTTTCAAGTGTTTCGAGAACCATTTTTCTGGGAAGAGCTCGTCAACCAATTGGGGTTGGTGGGTAGACCAGTTGGCGGGTAAACCAGTCCTCCGAGGCAGGTTGACGTGCCAAGTCCAGGGCAGAGGCCTGGTCTACCCACCTCATGCGTTGGATAAACCAAGTCTTTGCTCTGGACTTAGTGCATCAGCCTGACAGTGGACTGGTCTACCTACCAACACCAGTTAGTACACCAGCTCTCCCCAGAAAAATGGTGCTTGAAACACTGAAAATGATCAGAGCTCGAAACAGGGTAGTTTTGTTTGAGCTTGAAACAGGTCCTTTATTTTAAGGGTGATTAATTTTGAGCTTGAAACACTCAAAACAGCAGGTTTGAGCTTGAATCATTTCAAGCTTGAATCAATTTGCACATCTCTATCAGAAACACTCTAACAAGGCCTTTTTGTTGCTAGTAGTAGCCCTGCCTGTTGCCTTGCTGTATTAGTGGGGGGGCTGCCAGTCCCCTTGCTGCCATGTTTAATCGGCTGTCAGGTTAAATAAAGTTGTGGGCCATTACTTTCACATTTTGCCTCCTGTCTTCAGTGCTGTGGGAGCAACTGGTTGATTTACACATGCAGATGCTGATTTTCTGTCCCTTCATTATTCTGCGCTTAGTGATTCACAAAACATATGTACAGACGTCCCTGAAAAGTATTGTAATCCAGATGAGGATGAGATGTTATGGAAGTTCTAGCTTTCCTGTTAGATTTGTGATGGTTCATTCTACTATGCAAGTTACCTCTTGAAAGTACCATCATCACAGGGTGATTAGGTACTGTATGTGTGAACCAGGTGCTGAGCTATGCATATGCAGGCATGATGTGGCTCAGAGACTCTCCAGTTTGCAAGACTGCATGGAGTTAGCCACACTGGCAACTTGCTGTGTTCTGAGTTCCTAAATATAGATGCAGTGAGCATCAGGAACATTATGTATCAATCTCCTTTTCTCTGTGATTGTTCTGAAAGCTAGAAGAAAGAGCTTGAAAATCAGAAAGATTGAGGTAGAAAGGAAGGACTTTTCTGGGCCGAGAAAAAATGCATTTCTGAGATTGACTGGGAGAAGGAGAAGAGAGCAGGAAAATATTCAGGTGAGGCCCTTATGTGATGGTGTGGGGAAAGACCTTGGGGGGATCCAACCCATTTAGGGATTTTGTTTCTTCCCTTTCAATAACCCACATCTTTATCCAGTTTTTCCAGCAATCATATAAATCCCCAATCTCCTTTACAACTTAGGTGTATCAAATTTAGCTCATAACTAGGTAGTAACAAGTCCAACAGACTGTCTTTGGAACTCATAACTCTCCTTTTATGCTTACATCTGTGTGAGTCATTACGTTTCATGTTAATTTCCAAGGTCAGAAGCTTTCTGCAGTGCAATTTAAGCTTCCTTTACTAATGCAAGATGACACTGTTTTAATATGTACTTGGCTTCCATTTTTCATAGTTTTCATTAACTCCTCTCAGGAAAAAAATGGTCTTGCAAGAATCCACTTGCATCCCCTAATTATAGTACTGGGGGGAGAGAGAGAAAAGTTTTAGTGCTGAGCAGAGATGACACACAGGGCAGGCAAGCCAGAGTGGGTCTCCTTTGCAGCTGTCTTAAATTGTTGCAGTAGCTTTAGATCATAGTATAGATTAACATTTAGCCTATTTTGTTTTTGTTATTAAATCAACTCTTTCTCAAATCCTCCTGCTACCTGCTCAAAGAGTTCTTCTCTAATTTTATGGTGCAAACCCCAGAATTCACCTCAATAAATCCTTTCAGCCACTGGGTTTTGTCAGCATTTCTAACTGTATGAAACATAGTAGTATGTGTGTTCACTGTATTTTATGAGATCATGAGACTCTGGAATAAGAGACTTCGCCTGAAATAGGGGAAGCTGCAAATATGTGTGACTTTTCACTTCAGATGTTAAAACTGCCAGGGCACATTTGAGATGACTGTATTATCCTTTGGGCCTCTCTGTTACAATCCTGTCTAAGCTGGGATTTGATCAGGCAAGGTTGCTGGTTAAACAACGAGTGTTCTACTCCGAATGGCAAAATGACCTCGGGAAGGTCTCCAAATTTTACATCTTAGAGGAAAGAAGATATCTAGTCTCTGCAATGAATTATTTTACCTGGTTGGAATTTCCGAAGTATAGGAAAGCTTTTGCCTTGGCTCGTTGCCATTGTTTACCCTCGGCAGTTCTAGAAGGGCGCTATAGAGGGGTTCCATTTGCTGACAGACTCTGCCCGTGTGGGTTGGATCAGGTGGAAACTACTGAACACGTTCTATTATTCTGCCTGTTTTACAAGGATATCCATGAATCTTTCATTACTCCTTTGCTTTGTAAATTTCCCGGTCGACAGGAGCAATTTTATTGTTCCTTGTTGCTTTCGGACTCAGAGTGTTTAATTACATCTAATGTGGCTAAATTCTGTGCTGCTGCCATAAATATATGTCACCGGATGGTTAATAAGAATATTTTACTGTTTTAAATTTTTATCACCATTATGTTTTAAATTTTGTTAATTTTTTTAACTAATTCTAATTTCAGCCTGTTTTAATTACATATATTCAATTATATAACTGTAATCAATTATATAACTGTAATTTTTTTTCTTCTGTTTTGGCTTGTGGCTGTAACATTAAAGAACTGAAGTTGTCTAACTGAACTGTATTATCCATGTGGGGGAAATGGCAGCCAGAGATGCAAAGTGACCAAAAGATACTGTGGAAACGATGTAAATACATCACAGAGGTTCAGATACACATTGGAGGGCTTTGCAAGAAGTTATACTTGAAGATGGGGCTATGGCACAAGGGTAGAGGACATGTTTTGTATGTACAAGCGTAGAGGACATGTCCCAGTATGTCCCAGTTTTGGTTCTTGGTACCTTCAGGTAGGGCTGGGGAAGACCCCTGTTTGAAACGTTAGCTGTAGTCAATCAACGGATGACAAGAATTTTCATCATGAAAGAGGATGCAACCTTCAAGGATATATTTTTGGGAAGCACAGTGGCAGCAGAGGGAAGGTCAAAAAATTGATAAAATTGTCCCTCTGCCTTCTGTGATGAGAAAATGATTTTCATGAGTGTGATGTTTGTTTGTATGTCAGTCAGTGTAGGTGATCATGAGTTAGATGGATGAACAATCTGATTCAGTGGGAGACTCCATACATCACATTGAACCTGAAGTTTGTTGGAGACGTTGGAGCCCTAGGAAGGCTTTCAAGCCCAGCTTCCAGTGTTGAGAAGCTATGATGGCACTGGGTGTGATGTCTAAACTCACCAATGTCTGCATGTTTGACCCCACTTACTGCCTGGACCCCAAAATCTGTAACTTAGATGTTGGGTTCCAGACCATAAATAGAGTAGAACATGCTGACATTGACAGGTTCAGACAACCAGTGTCAGCATATGCTGCCAAACATTGGAAGTTATGTTCACACACATTCCTGGAGCTCCAGTGGCTCCCCCGAACTTCAGGTCCAGCCTGACGTTAAAAACTGCCCAGTATTAGGCAGTTTTGTGCATTCATAAGTGGTTTTGAATAGAGAACACAATGCACCCTAAATCAACTGTGGATAATAATATTATCCATATCATGTATGTGATATGCAACAAAGACTCAGGCCTTGTGAGAATTGCATATGGACTTCCCTCATTAGACTCTACATGTGATGACTATATGTGGGAAGATAAAAAAATAAATAAAGGGGCAGACTATGCATATCACTGCCATGATGTAAGGGATGTTCCTTAAAATAAGAGGCGTAAGACAACCTCCATTATTGATTCACCATATGATAAGGATGAAGCAGATGAACCCATTCCCAACAGCATTTTAAGTGTGACAGACTAAGAGCCTGTCTGCACATTGTCAAGTTAAACTTAATCTCTGTGAGGTGCAGATGCTGGCTGATTCTGGTTCTCCATATATTATCATTCCCCCATCTACTTTACAAGAAACTCCTCGCTCCATCAGATCTACACTTGCAGCCTTCAGACTTCCAACCATGGGGAGATGGAGACTCCCCTGCTGCCATACATTGAGACTTCACTGCTGTCCTGGAATACAAAGGATGTACTGCAGAAGGGGAAGTGTATGTGTCACAAAAAGGAGTCTTGGTATTGGACTAGAAACATCAGAAAGATCTGTCTATTGTCTTAGACCCAAACAGCCTGGAACCCATATTGCAGATGATGGTGCATCCATATGCTGATATGATTGCAGATTTCTCAGATGTTTTAGCAGCTACTCATTGCACTGCCATACATTTCAAAAATAAAATGCAGATGGAGGCAAATGCAATACCTGCACAACACAAAGTGAGGAACATACCCATAGCATTGCACCAACCACTTAGAGGGGAGCTCTTAAGACTACTGCAGGCTGACATCATAGAGCCTGTTGATTCATCAGAATGAGTCTCTCCCATTGTTCATGTGCAGAAATCATATGGTACATTTTCAATGTGCATAGATTTAAGAGATGTGAACTCCAATGTGGCAGTGGATTGTCATTCACTACCCAATACCAATGAAATGCTGCTTACTTTGTAAGATGCCTCATTGTTCATAACTTTGGCCCTGTCTTCAGCCTATCATCAGATTCTTATGCTCAAAGATTCTTGCAAATACACAGCCTTCATTACCCAGATGATGGTCTTTTTCAATACAAAAGACTGCCCTTTAGATTAGCCTCTTAAGCTTCGGTATTTCAATGAATGATGCATGCAATATTTTGGATTATGGATGGAATGGACAATTTGCCTCAAATGTTGTGTCTTGTAACCACTGATGCTTCTGAATATGTGTGGTTCTGTCTTGACCCAGTAAAAAGGGGCAAGGACGTTGCCTTTGCTTCCAGAGTGCTTACAGCTTCAGAAAAGATATAGTCTGTCATTGAAAAAGAAGTTCTAGCATGTTTCTGGGTGGTGAGGCACTTCAAGACTAGGAGTGTGCACGGAACCGCCAAACTGCGGTCCGGCACTGGGGTGGGGGGTGGCTTTAAGAGTGGGTGGAGGGTTTATTTACCCTTCCCGCCTCTTTCCCATTCTGGCGCCGTAAGTTTAGTAGTAATTGGGGCGGCAGGATACCTCCCTGCCGCCCCTTCCCCACTGCTGCTCTGCAAAACTCCCATTGTGCGTGCGCTTCATGTCTCTATGATGTGCGCACGTGCAAAGGACTTCTGGGAGTTTTGCAGAGCAGCAGCGGGGAAGGGGCGGCAGGGAGGTATCCTGCCACCCCAATTACTACTAAACTTATGGTGCCAGAATGGGAAAGAGGCAGGAGGGGTAAGTAAACCCTCCACCTGCTCTTAAAGCCCCCCACTCACCCGAACCGGACCGCCCAGGTCGAGACCAGTCCGGAGGCCTTTAGAATGGCCTCTGGACCGGTCCGGGCCCATCCCTATTCAGGACTTACTTGTGGGGCAGAAAATTCACTTTACAGTCAGACCATAAACCTCTACATACTTTATTTACTACTCAAGGATCCAGTTGAGCAACACCAAGAACAGCCAAGTGGATAATCAGACTTATGGATTTTGATTTCCAAGTGGAATATCTGCCATGTATTCGGAATACAACTGCAGATTGTTTATCTCGTCTTCCACTTCCAGGCCAAGAGAAGAACACCTGAATTAAGCAATAAACTTTGGCTTACCCATCTGAATTCAGTTATGTTCGGGATAGATTGGGAAAGCATGGGGGCACAAGGAGAGCTACAAGGATCTTTTTACTCATCAAGGAATCCTCGGCAACCTGGATCTGTAGTATTACTTACTTACTTACTTACTTACTTACTTACTTATTGTATTTGCATGACATATTCCTGCCAAAGCATTCAATGCCATTTCCAACTGAAAATAAATATTTTTTTAAAGTTACAAAAGACAACATGAAAACCAGAAAAGTTGCCTCAGGCTGTTGGTAAGCTTTTCAGGAGTTGGCAACATGTGGTCATTATCCTGGACTTCCTCACAAGACACACCAGTCATTTAGTAGACTCTGAGAAAATGAGAGAGGGATTGCTCTAACTGAATGCTCGCAGGCTATCATAGCTGCTTGGGTAGCTGAATTATATGAACTCACTGTCCTGGACTCAGCTTCTTCTGAACTCTTTACTAGTCATATATCTATGTCATCGTACAGTCAGTCCATATGTGCATGTGGGAAAATAGCTTCACAGATGGAAAAGAAAATCCAAACTAGATTGTATGCATCAACCCATTGAGGGCAACTCTTGAGCACCCAAGAGGAGAGGAGAGTTGGTTTTGTGGTAGCAAGCATGACTTGTCCCCTTAGCTAAGCAGGGCCCACCCTTGTTGTATATGAAAGGGAGACTAGAAGTGTGAGCACTGAAAGACATTCCCCTCAGGAGATAGAGCTGCTCTGGGAAGAGCAGAAGGTTTCAAGTTCCCTCCCTGGCTTCTCCAAGATAGGGCTGAGAGAGACTCCTGCCTGCAACCTTGGAGAAGCCACTGCCCATCTGTGAAGAAAATACTGCACTAGATAGACCAATGGTCTGACTCAGTATATGGCAGCTTCCTATGTTCCTAAGACTAGACTTCTTCTTTTTTTATTATTTGACAGCAGCAGCTAGGAATGTGTGGGACACTAGAGTTCACTTGACTCCTCAAAACTCATTGTGCTTTCCTCAGAATTCTTTGAAAGTTCGGCTCAAGTGGGAATATCCACATTTACTTTGAAATCTAGCTGACATACATGTGCCAACAATCCTCTCCCTAAGAAATGTGGCTAGTCCAATGAACAATTCCCTCAAAGTTCATCAACCATTTCACCCGAGCGGAGCCTTCAACCTGACTTCAAAATTTTGCTCTAGCACATCAGCCAGGAATAGATTTTGGCAATCCGATTGGGCTTTCTGTTCTCCATGCTTTGGCTCCCTCTCCCCCCACACAACGTGAGACTCTGCCGCAAAAATGAGAGGCAAAGGATTTGTAACTGTTGTTATGACGATCCCTTCTAAACAGAAAGCACTGAGAAGTATTTGATGTACTCTATTAATGTTTAAAATTTATAGATTCAGTAACAGCCCAAGATCTGAGTAGCATTTTCCCTCCCCACTTTCTGGAACATGCCAACATTGCCATTTCCACCAATCTATAAGTCTGTCAAAATCCTCACTATGTTTTCTCATAAGGCCTTGGCTTTTTAAATCTCTAAATAATTGAAATCCAAGTGCTCCGTCCATACTGTGTCATTTGTGAAAATGTCAGTAACCACCGTTCTTGATGTCTAAAATCCATTAGAAAGGCCTTCTAAACATTCTGACATGGCATTATGGAAGCGAGATGTGACCTTTATTTGCACCCCCTCACTTTCTTCACTTAAGGGACAACAAACCAAACAAATTTCACAGTTAAAATAATCAACACTTTACAGGAAATGATGGACTCCCCACAGAGTGGAAGAAACTATATTCTAAAGGAGCATGGTTTCGGATTACTGGCTGGCATGACTGCACAATCCTAACGGCGACTATATGGCTTGATGATGATGATCTGCTGCTGCTGCAGATCCAGAAGTAATGGATCTGGAGTAATGGATTTTGGAGTAATGTCAGGCTCTGCCTGCCTTGGGTCCCTGCATGTTGCTGCCCCTTGGGGCAGTCTGCTACATTGCAGTAAACTCCTAGCTTCTGAAGCCCTGGACAGGCCCTGCCTTTGGGAATCTCTCATTGGCCTTTTCTTCTAGCAGAAAGTATAAGAGGCTTCCTTGCTGATCCCAAAAGGTGGGGCCTGTCCAGGGCTTCAGAAGACTAGGAGTTTGTGGCAATTATTGCAGACTGCCCCAAGGGACAGTAACGTGCAGGACCTCAGGGCAGGTGGAGCCTGACATGTATACACAATTACATATGACTCTGTTTGCTCAGGCACATAGTTGCTATCATGCCCTGTGACTATGCTTTGGGATTTGTATGTGGAAATAGCTTGAACTGGGTGCAAATGTACACACAGCAATCATAAGGTTTGGGATGGTTGGCATAGGTAAAGGCAGGTCAGTAATGTAGTCAAGAGCAGGATTCTTCTAAAACAAAGAGAAATCATATTAAAGAAGTGAAGTACAGAAGCAGAAAGTGGTAGCTGGCAACCTCTCATGGGGCTCAGCAAAAGCAACTAACAAGATGGTAGTCCTTAAGCAGTGCATTGGGTTCTAATGAATGCAGTCATGGGAGGATCCTAGTATAGAGGGAATGGAGAGAGAGATGGGGATGACAGGCAAAGTGGAGAGAATGTATATACCAGTCCCATGTTCTGCATAGTCGGTCGTCCTTCTCTGAATGGAAGAAGGCAGATAGGATTTGCTGGGGATGATGGAAATAGCTGAGGATCTTGGGCAGTTCAAAATGTATGTCCAGGAACCCATGCTGACTGACTTCAGGAAGACCTTGGCATCATGAAAACTGAGGGGAAGATAATAGGGCTGAATCAGCAAGATATCAAGTGTAATAGAAAAGCAGTTTAGGACCACCAGTCCCACAGCAGAAACAGCTCCAAAGGATATATCTAAGAACCATTGAACTCCAGTCTTGAATAAAGTTTTGCCAGTCCAACCTGAGGTTCCCAGGAGCCTTCAGTATGTCTGAATTCAATATCTCAGGCTGCTGGCTTTGGAACTCCCTGAAAGCAGCAGGAGGTGATGTGGTTCAATGGACCCACGGTTACTCATTACAGGTGAATGCAGTCAAAGAGTTCCTATTGCAGAGGGCACACTTTAAAAAGACCACAAAATAAGCAAATCCACAAAAAAATTAAGTAGCCCACATGTAGATTTGTCCCCCCTCCTAAAAGAGGGGGACAAAACTGACTTCCATTCACAAAACGCTCATCTATTTGGTTGTCTGGAGTTGGTTCTTACAACCAGCAACATGGTGAGTGGCTAATTACAAGTATTCTAATACATCGACTTCTTCTGCTAATTTTTGTCACTGTAATTTGCTAACTCTTGAAATCCAACCTTTAAGCATGAAAGTATTATTGAATTATTTGAAGTGATCAGCCAGCTAATGACATGAACACAGTTTATAATTATTGTAGATCTTCGGGTGCAATGCAATCCATCACTGAAAACAGCACACAAACATTGTACCCATATCTTGCCATTGACAGTGGTTTTCTTAAAAAGACAATTATAAACTAATAAAACAAAAGTAAAACCATCCCCTCTAATAAAACGCTTGGTGTCCGCCCATGGACGGACACCAAGCGTGCATTCGTGCCTCGCCTGTTCTGGGCATGCGCAGAGCGCATGCCCAGAACAGAGCAAGGCAGGCACGACAGGCAGGACCCGGCGGCCATCTTGGGCGGCCAGAAATGGCCGCCCCGAAGAAGCCGGGACTGCGGAGGAGGGGGACACTGGCTGAGGCGGCGGTGAAGCCGCCGCCTCGGCCAGAGGACACGGCGCGGCCAAGGCACGGCGGAGCCATGGCCACAGCTTGGCTGCGCCGCCAAAGCCGGGCGGGGGGAGGAGGCGGTGGGGGAAGCCGGCCGAGGTGGCGGCAGAGCCGCCACCGAGGCCTGGCACCGCCGCCGCAGCCGGGTGGCTGGGAGTCCTTGGGGCCCTTGCCCGGCCGGGGAGACCGGCCGCGAATGTGAGGCAGGGGCGGCCTGGACCGGACCAGCAGCAGCGCCCCCAGAGTCTGCCCGGCCACTGCCGCCGCCCGCTCTCCCGCCCTCCCAGCTGCCCAAATTCTCCTTCCCCGCTCCCCCCCCCATGATTAAGGGTCAAAATGGCCCAGGAGAATGCCTCCGTGGCCACCGCCACGGCCGCCAACCGCCCTCCCAGGTGCCCGAGACCTCCTTACCCGAAGCAGCCCGCAACAGTCGGGCGAACTAAAAGCAGTTTTTGCGAAGAAGAGAGGAGCTCCCAAACAGATGCTTTGGGCACAAAGGACGCCTATTGCGTCCTTTGCGTCCATAGCAGCAGTTTGGGCATTGGCTTAGCACAGAGAGGAGCTCTGTTCGGGAGCTCCTCTTCTTCGCAAAAACTGCTTTTAGTTTGCCCGACTGTCGTGGGCTGCTTCGGGCAAGGAGGTCTCGGGCAGCTGGGAGGGGGGGTGGGGGGGCAAAGGCCAGAGGGAGTGGGGCGGGGGGGGGAAACTCTCCCCTACTAGCGCCCGTTATTACAACGGGCCTGAAAACACTAGTACAGAATAAAACAAACTGCAAATTATGCAATAACTAAAATAGTTATTTCCCAAATTGCCGAAACAGCAGTTGAAAAATACAGATCTTGTAGTTTTTCCAAAAGACTAACTTTGAGGTAGGTTTCCTCGCCTCTTCAGGAAGAAGGTTCCATAGTTGGGGTGGTGCATGACTGTAAAGGACCTGATTCTAGCCGTTACTATCCTGACCGGCAGTAAAGATAGGGCAGCAGGCAGTGCCTACTGTCCTCAACTGGCAAGAAGGCTCATGTATGGATAAGTGGTCTTTAAGGTATGAAGGTTCCAACTGTGATGGGTTCACATGTTAAAACCAGCACCTGGAATTGGATCTGGGAGCAACTGGTAACTGGTATAAGTGTCTCAGAACAGGCTGAATATATGTTCACCTCCAAGTCCCAACATTAGGGATGTGCACAAATTGATTTTTTCGATTTGATTTGTACCCGAATTGAATCACCTCCAATTTGTTTTGGGTCCAAATCTGGCCTGGGTACAAATAATTTTGTACCCAAATGGATTTGCACAGACAGCAGGCACAGGCAGTGATTATCTCAGAAGCAGGAAGTGGGTTGAAAAAAATTCTCTTCTCCTCAATCAGGAAAGCAGGAACAAAAAGGAGAGAATCCACTCCAGGCAGCAGGCAGGCAAGCCAAAGCAAAGCTCCCCTGGATCTCTCTCTCTTTTCCCACTAGGCAGAAAGGCAGAATGGTGGTTGGCTTGCCTCCTTAAGTACATTTGAAAACCCCTCTTTCAAACTCCCCCCATCCTTGTCCCTTCTTTGACCCTTCCCCTAGCCAATGAAGGGTCAGTCACCCATGGCAACACAAGACTTGAATGGAAACAAGCCAATCTAGAACCAGGGGGAATCACCAGCCAGTCATTGTACACTGTAAGTCACCAATCTGAAGCTTAGGAGGGCAGGGTTTATTTATTTTTTAAATCCTGAAACAAAATGGAGACTTTGGAGGAGACAAGAGATGAAGTGGTTGAAATGACTATGATAAAATGGGCTCAAGATGTGGGTCATAATATAGATATGGCAGCTTGGGGAAAATTATGGAAAATGGATTTAAAGTTCACTGCATGTTATACTTTAAAAGAAAATTATTATAAGATGATGTATAGGTGGTACTTGACACCCAAAAAATTAGCATTAATGTATAAAAATGTTCCAAACAAATATTGGAAATGTGGACATTGTGAAGGAACTTTTTTTCATATGTGGTGGTCTTGCGGGAAGGCAAAGGCCTTTTGGGATATGATATATAATGAGTTGAAGAAAATTTTTAAAATGACATTTCCTAAGAGGTCCTTCCTGCTGGGAATAACGCAAGGAGAGTTTTCCAGAAGAAACTTAACATTTTTAATGTACGCAACCACAGCGGCCAGAATAGTATATGCGCAGAAATGGAAGGACAATGAAATGCCCTCAAAAGAAGATTGGTTGATAAAAAATTTGGAATATGCTGAGATGGCAAAACTTACAGTACTGATAAGGGATGAAAACTTGGAATCTTTTAAAGAAGATTGGAAACCATTCTTACTATACTTAAAGAACTATTTTTCCAATATGGACCTTTCATCAGGGTTTGAAATTTAGTAATAATAGCAGGTTGGGTAGAGCAAAATCGAGTTTGCAATGTGTAGGATATATGTTTTGAATTACTATAGCAATCGTTGACTTGTATAGTTAATGAATCGCGCAGATTGATGAGCGGGAAGTCTACATTTACTTAATTAGATGTAACGGGATTGTTGAGATATTGTAAAAACCAATAAAAAATTTAAAAAGCAAAAAGAAGAAGAAGAAGAAGAAGAAGAAGAAGAAGAAGAAGAAGAAGAAGAAGAAGAAGAAGAAGAAGAAGAAGAAGAAGAAGAAAGAAAGAAAGAAAGAAAGAAAGAAAGAAAGAAAATGGAGACAGCAAGAGAGATTGCCATAAAATGGAGGTCCGAATCTACAAATGTTTCAGGTCCGAAATCTAGGCGATTTATTTTGGACCCGCATCTGGCCAGCTAGCACAGGGGCGATTTGTTTTGTCCACAAATCGCCCCAAACAGGTAGTTCATTGTGCACCCAAATCGATTCGCGCATCCCTACCCAACTACCCATCCAATAAGAGACATGCAACTGCCCTCTGCACAAACTGAAACTTCTGTGTCATCTACAAGGGCAGCCCTGAGTGGAGTGCAGTGCAATAATCAAGCCTAGATGCCACAGAATCATGGAGCAGTGTAGCAAGATCTGTCCCATCCTAGAATATTCCAAGTGAGCCTACTGACAACTGGTACAGTATAGTAATCATGAGCATCAGCTGTGAACCAGTTTCCAGCTCAAATCTTACCTTGCCCAAAAATTCATTAGTTGGCTTTAGGTATATCTCTCAACGATAGACTTGCTGGCTGACATGCTGTACAAGGGAGTGCAGGTGGCTTGAGTACTGCCCACATCCCTGCACATGTGTGATCCCTGCACATGTGTAAAGACTACCAAATTGGCTGGGCTGCAGTTATTTCCAGTGGGCACCATGTCTCAGCTGCATGCATGGAGCACTTACCTAGCTGGGATCAAGCAGCCCATGTTCCCTTGCACAGTTTGTCAGCTGCTATATGGAGATAACTGAACTGGCCTATGTTACAATATTTTGGTTAAGATTTGGTTAAGGGAGAAGAGCTGGTCTTGTGGTAGGAAACATGAATTGTCCCCTTTGCTAAGCAGGGTCTGCCCTGGTTTTCATTTGAATGGGAGACAATGTGTGTGAGCACTGTAAGATATTTCCCTTTAGGGGCTGGGGCTGCTCTGGGAAGAGCATCTGCATGATTGTATGCAGAGGTTTCTACGTCCCCTTCCTGGCCTTCCCTAGAAAGGATTGAGATAGACTCCTGCCTGTAACCTTGGAGAGCTCACTACCAGTCATGTATACCATTCTGAGGTAAATGAACCAATGGTCTAACTGGGTATATGGCAGTTTCCTGTGTTCCTATGTTCCTAAGATTAGCTCAGGTAATCCATAGTTCAGTGAAGGAGCCTCTGCTTTGCATGCAGAAGGTATCTCAAGGTAGGGCTGGGAGAGGCTCCTGCCTGAAACTTTGAAGAGCTGCTGCCAGTCAGTGTAGACAGTACTGAGCTAGATGGACCTAGATATTTGAAGGCCTGGGCGGGGGGAGGGGGGCAGGGTTTTTTTCTCTGGTTTCTCCCACCCCAGGCCTTCACATTTTTATATGGAGCAATGGTCTAACTCAGTATAAGGCAGCTTCCTGTGTGAAGGGTACTGCAAACTCAAGGTGTGCTGTGAGAACACCAGAAGAGTCATGTTTCAGAGTCCCTCTGGTGTAGCATCCTACTTCCAACTAAGCACATCTTTGTTCTTGTCACTGTATAGTTTTCCTAGATGTGTTACTGACTATCGAGTTCTGGACCAAGGGATAGCCTCTCTGAAGTCTATCAAAGGAGGAGAATGTTTGTGCAATGAAAATTACCACTGTACATGATAAAAAATGCATACAGTAATTAAGAAAAACAGTAGTTGCATAAACCTCCACTGTAAAGTATTAGGGAGATTGCAGTAATTATAGTCATTACCGACTGACCTAGATTTCACTAGTAGTCGTTCTTTGACATTTAATTATGTACTTTTGGGACTCAGAATGTTTATGCAAAGATCATGCAACATATGTCAAAGAGTTATTTATTTAAGCAAAGGAAAACTGCTCAGCTAGTTCTCTTCAGGGGCCACACTGCAGTGGCTTGAAGCACATATTTGTCCTTGCAAGGTAAAAAGGTTGTTCACATGACTAATAATAATAATACTAATAATGATTGTTGTTGTTGTTTACACAGTCAGACAGGTGTTATTGACTGGTTTGTTTTATCCAGACATTGAGTCCTTCCCAAGGACCTGGGATGGCTGAATTTTATTATCAATATTGTTGCTGTTATTATTATAGATATTGTCGCAGAATATAGGCTGTTCCAAGTAAAATTGCTTTTTGTAATTGCTTTTGCAATTATTTTGCTGCTATTATTATTATTATTATTATTATTATTATTATTATTATTAATAATGATATTATTGTTATCATTAACAACAACTTTGTTATTATTAACAACAACCCCATAACAAATTGTTCTCTGGGCAGTTCACAACACAACATTAAAACATCCAATAAAAGCACATTAAATCATAATAGACCAAGGTGTGGTGGTGGAAGAAAATATAAAACAAAGAAATTTAAAAATTCTTTAAAAAAAACAGTTACAAATCAAATTTAAAAATCAAAATTTAAAATGCCTGCATGAACAAAAAGTTCTTTACCTGGTGTCTAAAAGAACAAAGTGATGAAGCCCTGTTATTCCATAAATGGGGTGCAACCACCGAAAAGGCCCTCTCCTTAGTGGCAACCCACTTCACCTCGTTTGGCAGGGGCAGTCAGAGGATGCCCTTCAAAGATCTTAAACTCCAGATTGGGACAAATGGGGCAAGGTGCTCTCTCAGGTAACCATTTCAAGCCTTTTAGGGCTTTAAATGTTAAAAAAACAGCACTTTGAATTGGGCCCAGAAACGGACTGGGAGTCAGTGTAGCTGACGAAGCACTGGCATAATATGCTCACAATATCCAGTCCCAGTTAATAATCTTGCAGCCCTATTTTGTACCAGCTGCAGTTTCTGAACCATTTTCAAAAGCAGCCCCACATACAACGCATTGCAGTATTCTAAGAGAGAGGAGAGCTGGTCTTGTGGTAGCAAGCATGACTTGTCCCCTTAGCTAAGCAGGGTCCATCCTGGTTGCATATGAATGGGAGACTAGAAGTGTGAGCACTGTAAGATATTCCCCTCTGGGGATGGAGCCGCTCTGGGAAGAGCATCTAGGTTCCAAGTTCCCTCCCTGACTTCTCCAAGATAGGGCTGGGAGAGATTCCTGCCTGCAACCTTGGAGAAGCCACTGCCAGTCTGCAGAGACAATACTGAGCTAGATTGACCAATGGTCTGACTCAGTATATGGCAGCTTCTTATGTTCCTATGTTCCTATGTACCAGAGCATGAGCAACTCTGGCCAAGCCATCTCTGTCCAGGTGTGGTTGCAGCTGGTGTGGCAGCTGAAAATGATAAAAGGCACTTCGAGCCACATAGACCACTTGAGCCTCTAGTGACAGTGCTGGATTGATGAGCACCCCCAAACTGCAAACCTGGTCCTTCAAGGGAAGTGCATCCCCATCTAGATTCCCATCTAGGGCTTGAAGGAATGGAGGAGGAGAAGGCTCTGCTGCCTGTGTGCCCACACAAGCGGTGTGGCAGCAAGTGGCACAGAGGGCAGGAGGCAGGGGGAGATGAAGCTGGGTATCCCATAATGCACCATGCAAGCAGCACAGTGTGTTGGGAAGCCTCTCTGCTTCCTGGCAGCTTCTTCCCCCTGGTTGTCTGATAAAGATGGCTGTTGGCAGCTCAATGACCCCATGACCAGTGAGTGAGTTAGGAGGTGTGCACTTGTCCTCCTACATCACTATAAGCTCAGGTTCAGAATCAGGGCTACCCACAGGAGGAGCAACGGGATCAGGAGCAATCCTGGGGCTTCTCACAACCAATCATACCTGGTGTAGTCCTGTCTTACATAGGTAGGGCTGGTCATGATAATGACCTTAGTATCTGGCATCTGTGTTTGAAAATTGAGTTTTCCACATTTCAACAAGTTGTTTTAGTAAGAATTGATCAGTCTGCTTTCTTTCACTGTCTCTACAACTGGATTAAATTTCGTTCAAATCAAGGTCCACAAGTTAGATCTCTTGCACCCCAAATGTTTATGCATCTTGGATTGGTGTGGATTGCATCACTACAAACTACACTATTGAGATGTCCCTCTGTGTCACTCACTACAGCTGTATCAAATTTGGTTCAAATCAGTTAGACAGTCCTCAAGTTAATACACTTGCACCTCAAAGGTTTACATGTCTGCCATATTGAATTGGGTTGGATGACATTGTCACAATTGACACAGTTGAGGTGTCCCTATGTGTCCCTACAGCTGTAGCAAATTTGGTTCAAATCGGTTGTGGTTCACAAGTTAGCCTACTTGCTCCTCAAAAGTTTACATGTCCACCATCTTGGATCAACATCATCACAAACAATGCCATTGAGGTGTCCCTGTGTGTATCTACAACTGTACCTGATTTGGTTCATATTGGTTCAGGTGTTGTGAAGTTGATAGAGGGGGATACACGGACACACAGACACACGGACACACACACAGAATGCTGGGTGATCTCATAATCCTACTGGAAAGTAGGCTAAACATGGTGGGCCCTGGCAAGCATGCATTCCCAGCAGTTGTGTCATTTGAACCCGCTGAAGTCTGATTCTCAAGCCATGTTACCATGATTAGTGAGATTATAAATAGTAACAAAAATGTTGGGTAGCATCCAGGTGAAGTCTGTCATGATTTAGTCCCATTGAAAGTAATGGTAATTAAGCTAGTCATGACTCCCTTGTCTCATTGATTTCAATAATCAATAGTGTCTAGTCATGACTTCAGTCTACATGCTGCCCATTGCTTCCAAGGCTCTAATGGGGGGGAGCAGAAATGGTAGGGGACCCCCTACAAGCCCCTCTCTGATTGCCTCTTCAATTTTAACAAAACAATAGCTTCTTATACCCTTCTTTAAAAAGTAGCTAAAGCAGTCATCACAAAAATTAGGGGAGCTGAGACCCTTCTGGTCCTAACTGTAATACAAGCACTGATGATTTCTAGGGATGTGCATGGAACTGGGCGGGGGAAGTTTGAAGGCATGGGGGGATAACTTTCCAGGGGAGGGTGCACTTACACTTACACTTACACGCCAGTGCTCCATTAGTAAAGGCTTTGTCGGGGCGGCATCATACCTCCCCATAATTACCTCCCTGGCAGCGTACCTCCCTGGAGAGGAGAGCTGGTCTTGTGGTAGCAAGCATGACTTGTCCCCTTAGCTAAGCAGGGTCCATCCTGGTTGTGTATGAATGGGAGACTAGAAGTGTGAGCACTGTAAGATATCCCCCTCAGGGGATGGAGCCGCTTTGGGAAGAGCAGGAGGCTTCAAGTTCCCTCCCTGACTTCTTCAAGATAGGGCTCAGAGAGATTCCTGCCTGCAACCTCAGAGAAGTCGTTGCCATTCTACGAAGACACTACTGAGCTAGATAGACCAATGGTCTGACTCAGTATATGGCAGCTTCCTATGTCCCTATGTTCCTCTCTGCCACCCTGTTCCCTCTTTGGCCAGAAGTGGCTGGAAGCACCAGGTGCGTGTCCGCACGCAAAGTGTGTGCACACACACTTGGTGTGCACATGTGCACCCTGCACTTCTAGCCACTTTCGGCCCAAGAGGGAACGGGGCAGCAGGGAGGTGTGCTGCCACCCCAATGGAGCCTTTACTAACAGAGCAGCAGTGGTAGAAAAGCCGAAGGAGGTGTAAGTGCACCCTCCCCTGCCCTTAAAGATATCCCCCCGCCTTCAAGCCTCCAAACCACCCAGCGTTCAGACCAGTTCGGAGGACTGTAAAAGGGCCTCCAAACAGGTTCATGCACATCTCTAATGATTCCCAGAGGGGTTACCATGTTAGCCTGTTGCAGGAAAAAAATGATGAAGAGTTTAGTGCCAGAATTCTTACTGAAGTTTCTAAGATCCCATTTTCAAAGAAGGAACCAATAAACCTATCTCCTCCCTAATTTGTTCACAGTTGCTGGAAAGCAGGGCAATATAATACAATTATTTTAAGTTCTTAAAACATAAAAAGGGAACTGCAACAAAGAGCAAATGTTTCGACATATATATGTCTGCTTCAGTGCTCATAGAACACTGAAGCTGACGCATATATGCCGAAACGTTTTTCTTTGTTGCAGTTCCCTTTTTATGTTTTAACATGCAATTAAAAAAGGTCTAGAGAGAAATGACATTTTGTATAAAATATGTAATATAATAGCATATATTATTTTACTGATATTTTATATAACAAAGATTTATATAATGAAATATTTTATATAATATATAATCTATATTTTTATTGTTATATTTGTCAGCTATTAGGAGTGGATTAGTAATTTAGCACCCACTCCTATGCCATGATCCTCTGAAATAGGTCTCATTGAATTGATTGGGATTTATTCCCTGGTAGGTATGCATGGGACTGCAGTGGAAGATAGACAGGGAGACAGCTGCTAGGTTCCCTGATATAACTTTTCAAACAACAACAGTGCCACCACCAACAAAAATCAAGCATTATGGAAAAGTGACATCTTGACTAATAAATCCCTTGCATAATGAACCAAGTTGTGTTAGCACAGGAAGAATGAATAGTTGTACTAAAAAGGGGGATTTTCAGAATTGAACTTGTGTGTTTTATTTTATTTTTCAAATATGTAGACTACCCCAAACTTCTGCCTCCCAGTTACAACAACATGCATTGTGTGTTGTAGCGGTCTTGCACAAATGTTCTCCTTTAAACAGATGAAGCATGCCACGGGTTGTGCTGCTGTTGCACAAGTGCAAGCATGAGCAAGTGCAAGCAAGCATACAGGGTTCGTATCAGATGTTGGCATCACTGGGTAGCTACCAAAGGCCCTTAGGATGGCTTACTAGTAATCCCTGAAATGATCTATGTGCCCATAGACTTCATGTTCTGCCCGCAGAGCAACTCTCTTGGGGCCAATTCAGATAGGATGGAGGGCAGATCTCCCTAAAACCTGGAGCTGGCCTGCCTGATCTTATAGAACATGAATTTGAATACAGGTGGACCTCATTATCTGCGGATTCACATATCCGTGGTTGGGGGAAAGACACCCGACTTTGGGATATGCAGAAAAAATATGCAACAAAAAGCCACCTCATGTATCCATGGTCGGAGATGGCCAGAAATGACTGCAGAGGTCATTTCCAGCTGCCATTTTCTTCGACAGAGCCACAAAATGGCTCCCAACTTTGTGAAAAAATAGAAAATAGAAAACAAAAACAAATTTCTGGCTGATTTTTGGCTGATTTGGGGCCACAGCACAACTCGGGGGAGCAGCAGAGCAAGGTAAGAAGCTCCCCCCCTCATGAAATGTAGCCAATTTTCAGCCGACTGGGAACCTAACCCCGACGATCTCATAGGTTCCCTTAACTCAATATTTATGATTTCCATATCCATGGCTGCAGCCTGGAATGGACCCCCCATGGATATTGAGGTCCACCTGTATAGGCCATGGTCCAGAGAGATGTTTGTATATCACTTGGTGCTTATTTGTTGATCAGACTATTAGAATTGTGAATATTGATAGTACCAATCTCCTATTTGGAGAGGGATACAAGGAAGCTTGGATTCCGATTGGCTTGTCCAAATATTTTGGCTCTCTTCTTTGGGTGTGTCACATAGATTTCTTTGGTGCTTTGGGGTTGTCCTTTGTTCTTTGTAACACAGCTAATTGCTAGGTAATTTCCAACTTCTTTCTCTGCGAAGTTTGTTTTATTTCTTTTTGAAATGTAAAGCTTACTAATACTACAGTTAATTATTTTTCTTCAAGTATACCAAGAATAATTGTGTACATTTAGCCATATTCCAGTGGAAAACATAATTCAATAATGGCTTGCATTGTCTTTTTAGAAATATCAAGGAATTTTTCACAATGAAACCCAATTAAATCGATCAACAGCTTGGAACCATAAAAACACTGTAGGAAATATGCTTTTGGGGGGCTTGAAATAGAATAGCTTGGTAACACCAGATGTTGTCTGTGGATCTCTTCCTACATGGAGAAAGATAATTGCAAATAGCTTCTAATCATCCATTGTCTCAAGGTTATAGTTAGACATACAACAAATAGTTATTAGATTCAGGAAGATCTGCACTTGGGTAAAAAGAAGTGAATACTAGGTATCTGGGCATGAAGAAAAAGAAGTACATAGACATTAATCTTTAAAAGGGAGACAGTCACCATGATCAAGCAAGGGCAATCTTTGGAAACAATGGAAGTTACTTGGTACAAGTGCCCACACTCTGAAGCTGTTCTTATAACCACAGATTTCTGGGTTGGGCAGGGTTAACCTAGGAATATGTGGCCGTCTGGGGAACTGGGAGGCCTCCTGGCAGAGGCGAATTTAGCCACAAACCTCTGGGACCAGGTCCATGATCTCCTGCCTCCTGGGGGCCTCCAAATGATCAGGGGGGCTCCCAGAGCCCCACTGTCCCACCACCCCACCACCGAACCGCTGCCCTGTGCCTGTCCTGCCACTGTCCTGTGCCAATATTTGTGTGAATAGGGAACAGTGATGTCACAGCATGTTATGTTCGCTATTCAAACTGCACAGGTGTGCCCTGGCTGCCACGATGGGGAGAGGCCTGCTCCACTTACCACTCACCCCCCACCCCCAGTGGTGAAGATGGCAAATATCAGCATGGGGCAGCGGCAGGAAGGGCATTGGACAGTGGAGGGACAGGCGACCATTTAGAACCCTTGTCCCTGGAGACAGGAGCAGTGGTGGGGCATCAGCAGGAATTTGTTTTGTTTTGTTTTTTAATTTAGGGGGGCCTCACCATGGGGGCTGGGGGGGCTCCGAAGCCCTTCAGGTCTGGGCTACCTTTGGACTTAGGGGCACCCCTGCCTCCTGATCCAGTATAATTGGTGCTTTTACCCCTGGATTTTGGGTCCAAGGTCCAGGGCCTCCACAACCCCAGCCCTCCCCCCCCCAATCCACTTTAGTCTGTCCCGGGTGGTGTGGTTGCTATGCTATGCCACTGACCCGCACTGCACCAGGTAGCTGAGTGTGACCTCTGCTTTAAAGACAGAAGGGGGAAGTAGAGAAAGAAATATATGGAATGTGAATATGCATGTCGCAATGCTTCTATTAATGCATATCTGCATAAATATACCTGTTTTATATGCTGTTTGTGCCCTTGAGAACCTACATGTTAAAAATACTGTCACTGTGTGTGTGTGTGTGTGTGTGTGTGTGTGTGTGTGTGTGTGCATGTAGGAGGATGATGCTTAGCTTGTGGAGGGGGGTCCAGCGGCCTTTAGGTCCAGGCTCCAAAATTACCTAGGTGCACCTCTGTATCTGAAGGCCTCCCAAACTAGAAGCTCTAAGCCTGGGTAGCCCAAATCTGCTATCTATGTTAAAAGCGAGGTAGATTGAAAACAGACCCAACCCTACCTCATTTTTGGTGGTCTGTGCTGCCACAATGTTTTAAACTGCTCCCAGATAGCCATCAGCCATGCTTACCATAGAGTCCTCTAGCCTGAAGGGCCAAGGAAGGAAACTACTAAAGTACTGAGGGCTGCCTCTCTGCTGCTTGCATGATTAATTGTGGCATACTAGAGGATCCTGTTTGGGTTTTTCTTTCCTCCTGAAGTGTGTGGCAGCCTATTCAAGTGGAGGTTGGGTAAATGAACCCAAATGGGAGCTTGGGTTATCTGGAAGGCATAAGGTATGAACATGCCTTCCCTCCAGCCCACCCTCTTATGAACAAGCCCTTTGTTTTAAGGAATTGCACAAATGCCTGTAGCACAACCCTACCAGGGCTTGCTTTCTGGTGTGCACAAATCCCAGTGGGTCAGTAACACCAATATAGCACTGCATGTTAGATGGGCCAAGACAAATAAAAACACAGTTTGTGGGGAGAGAGACTCCCAGAGTATGGTCTAAGGGCACATAATACAGCCATCTTTCTGAAACCTTGATGTGGTCAGTGCCTGGATGGGAGACCCATGTATGCCACCTTTGTAGATGGGGCCATAATATGCTTTGCATGCAGAATTTGTCTATTAGCTTCAATTTGTTTCTTAGCTTCATTTGTCCCAGTTTCAATTCCTGGCATCTTCAGACAGGGCTGGGTATAACTTCTGCTTGAAACCTTGGAAAGCCAGTGCCAGTGTAGACAATACTGAGCTAGATGGAATAACTATTTGAATTGGTATAAGCATCTTCTTATGTTCTTAATGCTCAGTATCCTTCCTCCAAGCCTTGAGGGTTATCATCAGTGGATCATCCCAAGATATATCCTTCCTACTCCTTGACAACTCCAAGGGGTCAAGGTAACTTCAGAGGCTTAAGCAGCCCCCTGGTCATTCATTATTTGAGGATGGCAAAGCCCATGAAATAGGGAGGGGTTCCAACCATATTGTTATTGTTAACCACCCAGAGACAAAAGTTTGGGGTGGTGTACACATTTGATAAATAAACAAACCATATCCCTTGCAGTACCAATCCATGGCAGGCTGGGGATTGAAGTAGGGCTGATTCATTGATCAAATCGGTGCTTATCAATGAATCAGCCCTACTTCAATCCCCAGCCTGCACTGAACCTGAGCCTGAATGGATTAGATCCAGGTTACCTGAGAGAGCATCTTTCTCTACAGGATCCCCACCGCTCATTGAGATCATCAGGAGGGGTCCGTCTTTGGTGCCACCAGTTGATCTGGTGGTGACCTGGGATAGGACTTTCTCTGTTGTCTCCCCTAGGTTGTGGAACATGCTCCCCATGGATATGGGGATTGTATTCCTTGGAGGCCTTCAGGATAACCTTAAATACCCATCCCTTTAACCTGGCTTTTAATGATATCTTGTTTTAATGTTACCTAGTTTTAATTGTAATTGTATTCTGTTTTAGTTTTTGATTTTAATTGTTATTTATCTTTGATTTTAGTGTAAACTGCCCTGAGCCTATTGAGGAAGGAAGGAAGGAAGGAAGGAAGGAAGGAAGGAAGTCCTATGTAGCAAGGTACAAAATGGAGAAGGAGTGGGGGGAACCTCCCTGATGCCTGCTAATCTGCCAGAAGTGGGGGCGGGATCCACTTGGCCCCCAATGATCAGCAATTACCATTCTGTGCCTAGGATGGACAGGAGAGAGTCTGCATCAATGATGACTGAGATTGGGGGAGCAGATACAAAGGGTCAGCAAATCCCAGTTCTGCTGGCATTCCAACCAAACAGGGCTACCTTGTGCCTTCCAGGATTGGGTGTGGCAAACCAATGAGGTTGAGGCATTTTTCTCCAGGAGTCTTTGAAGACTCTGCCAAGTAACCCTACTTTAGAGATTGCATAGGTAGCAATCAGAGTCACAATCTTCTCCACAGTGGCCCCTTGATTGTGGAATGCTCACCACAGAAGTATTGATTGAGTGTCATATCTCTTATTTTTCAGAAGGCAATTAAGAACAGTTTTGTTTGCTTGGGGTTTTGATGAATGGCATTGCTCTCTGCTGCTATGGATTGTTCTGTTTTATTGTGATTTTTTTGAGATTATATTTTATATTGTTTTAATTACTGGAAAAGATCTTGTGTGATGCATAGGCAGGTTATACAGGCTGTAAATAAATAAATATCTACTGAAATTGAACCTGCTCTTCCTTAAGTTGAAACTTGATGAAAAGACATAAAATGTTCCGGATTAAATAATTCTGAGAGTGATTTAGTATTTGGCAGGGCTGGGGAGGAGGGCTCATAGCTCAGTGGTAGAACACATGTAAAAGACCCGCGAGCAGAGCCTCCAAGATCCAGGGGGGCTCCAAATGGCCAGGGAGGCTCCGGCAGCCACCCCACCCCACTGCAC
The DNA here is from genome assembly GCF_027244095.1 of Hemicordylus capensis. NCBI lineage: Eukaryota > Metazoa > Chordata > Lepidosauria > Squamata > Cordylidae > Hemicordylus > Hemicordylus capensis. The sequence goes on from NC_069659.1 coordinate 331,303,885, forward strand.
CAAATCTCCATTTTTAAAATTTCAGCCCGCAAGGCGGCCAAGGAGTGGCTGCCGAGGGGTGGCTGCCGGGGGATGAGCCTGACAGTCCTTCTCTCCCCACTCCAGCAGTGGGGCCGGAGCGATGCTGCGCTGCTCCATTCGGCCCAGCCTCTCTTTCTAACTGTGAGGCGTGCCTGCACAGTTGAGAGAGATCATCGCAAGCCCGTGACATCGCAAGCTTGCTACGATCTCTCTCAACTGCACAGGCAAGCCTCACAGTTAGAAAGACAGGCTGGGCTGAACGAAAAGGCTCAGCATCGCTCTGACCGCAGTCACCACCACGGGGGGTGGGGGGGAGGCCTGCTGGGCTGACCCGCCGGCAGTCACCCCTTGGCTGTGAGGCGGCTCAGGCTGTAATTTTTTTTAAATGGAGGTTTGTCATGGCAAGAGGCCCCCCCAAAAAGGTGGGGGCCTCGCGATGGGGGGGTGTCTCGTGATGGGGATGGTCCAGGTGCAAAAATTGCCTAGGTGTGCCCCTGCTCCCAAGTCTATCCCTGGTATTTCCAGTTATTTCCTGGGGAAAACTGATCTGAGAGCCACTACCAGTCAGTGATGGACATCCTGACTAAGAAGTACAGGTGCAAATATATTGGGATGTGAAGTAGCTGTAGCTAGAACATAGTGTAGTTGGTTGTAAAGGATGTATCCTCCCTTTTTTGGGTGTAAGGGATGTATCCTTCCCAAGGGATGTATCCTCCCTTTGTGCTGTGGTTGTTTGTGGTTTGGGGGCATTCCTCTTTCTCGTCTTGAATTCCTGTCTCTGCGATTTGTGAATCAGAAAATATTTTGTACTTTCCTCTAGCTTGCCAAGCTATAACCAGAAGAATTGCCTTATGAATAAAACTCTGTTTCCACCGTTACTGGCATTTCCCTTTCAGTTTCTTAAGACAGAAAACACTCTGTAACAAAAAAGAGGATCAGAATAACAGTACTTTCAGATTAACTTCAGTGGTGCACATTGGGGAAGGAATAATTTCTGGCAACCACCCATCCCCAGAAAGTCCTCTGTGGCACCTGAAAACAAGTCCCTGAGGGCTATCCATTAACTCTGTTGCACAAGCAGACTGAGTACACAAGATCTTGAGGTCCTTCAAATGACTGAGTGGGTTGGGAGGTGGGCTCGTGGTGGTGGTGTTGGTGGTGAAGCTTGTTAAACTCACTTTCCTCCCAGAAGGTCAACCCCATGTTGCTGGACTGCACTACCAGAAGATCCATACTGAGTGCCTGCAGCATGAAGCTCTGGAGGCTGGGACAACATGTCCCAGTCTCTGGAGATCCCACAATGCACTGTGCAACATGCGCAATGCATTGAGGAATTCCTCCAAGAGACGGGCACTCTAGGCAAACATCTCTGTGCCTTTTGGGATGAAACAAAACCCCAGCAAACACAATCTGCTCGCTCCCTTAACCTTGGCTAGCAGGCAAGCAGAGGTACTGGCCCGCTGGGATTGGGCCTGATCCTGGTGGCTCTCATGCACAGCCTAACCCATTGTGGGTGTCCCTAGCCTGGATTAGGTTCCGCATGAGAACAGCCTCCTTGTTAAACATTGAGTATCCACTCAACTACTTGACGTTTTGGGATGTGTTTATTTCTTTGTTCATTGCACTAGTGCAGCCACTGTCCCTTAAAGCCCCACCTATATTGTTTTATTGTTTGTCTGTGGGCATCCAATGCTTAATGAAGCCATATTTCAATATACTTCTTCCTTGCTGCACATCATCACATTATATTCACTCTACTGCAACCAAGTCCAATGGCAGTATGAGCCAAATCTACTAACCAGTTACATTAAAGCTGATGGCAATGTGTAGTGGAACAATGGAAACAGGTCAGGTAGATAAATTAATTGGAACTAGCTGGGCCAGGCACAGAGCATCTGAACATCTAGTTCTCCCTTTTCCTTTCCCCATCCTTCTAGGTTTTACCACTGCTATCAGCCCCGTTGCCACCACAGTTTTCACTTCCCACCTGCCCACCCATCTGCTGCTGCTTTCTCCCCCTCCCCTGCCTGCCCGCTCGCCACCACCAGCGTTTTCGTTCTCCGCCCGCCCGCCGCCACCATTTTCCTGCCTGTCCACCTGCCTGCTGCCCATTTTCTTTTCCCCACAACTGCCGTTTTCTTCCCCCCTCCGCCATTTTCTTTCCCCCCTCGCCTGCAAGCCTGTCCACCATTCCCGCCTCTTTCCTCTTCCCCCTGATGGTAGCTCGCTCACGAACTATCAGGAGAGCTGCCACGCATGGGATTAGCAACGGGTACGCCTTAGAGAAATATACTGTAGATAGATAGATAGCTTCCTCTTCAGTTTCTTGCTTTAAAAAACAAACAAACCCTGTTTTGTTGAGTTTTCTTTTACAACAAACATCACACTAGATTATCTGAAGCCAATACAAATCTGTTGAAAAAAGCACCAGGCATCCCCAAGAGCTGCCTGTCTATGCCAAGCATTTAACAAGAAGAAAGAAAGTTATTTGGTAGCAAGTGCTGAACAACATTTCTAAGTATTTGCAAACAGTGAAAGTGAATTTTGCTAGCTCTCAGACACAACAAGTAAATGAGAATTTAATGTCAAGCCGCAACACACTTGTGGTCTTAGTACGTCATAAAACAGATATTAAATTCAGAGGAGATCTTTAAAGATTGTAAATCTGGGATCCAGAAATAGCTCACTCCATCCACGTGCCACTCTGAGTCATGCAGTCTCCTGTCCCAGTATTACAAACAATAAAAAGAGCAACATGCTTAAATATGGGGAAAGACAATGTAATATATAGATGACTTTTGAGTGGGAAGATGTTACAGTGCATTAAGCAATGTGTAGGAGTCTGTATCCATGAAACTCTAAAAAAAGGAATCAGAATAATAATTAAAAAAACAACAACAACCCTCCACTTTGCTGATGGGTTGCTTGCTAGAATGTGCGTCATATGCCTAAACAGGAATGACTTGCATATTCTTGTTTGAGAAATGCTAAGGTGCTGTTGATGCAGCGCTATGTGAAAGAAAAAGGCATAAGCTACATTATTTACATAACTCAGTCCTAAATGAAAGGCTTGTCTAAATTAGTGCTTGCTTATCAAGTTGGCCAACAATAGCAACCCCATGTAAATATTTAGATCCTCAAAGGAAATAATCAAAAGGAGGGAAATTGCCATTAGCATATTGTCTAATAAATTTATAAAAGCTGCATAATGTCATCAGTATAAAAAGAACTGTACATAAGCAAACACTCCTGCCTCCTAAGGAAGTGGATAATTAAGTAACAAGCAAATCACTCTGAAAGCAAGGGTACTTCAGAAACCTAAGACTGACTGTTAAGTAATCCAGCCAATAGACTCTAGTAACAGAATCTTCCCTCATGAGAGGGTGGTCCTGCAGCTACCAGCACAACAGGGAGCAGCTGATACAAAAACCCCAACAGATTCCACTTGGTGCTGGCTGGTCTCTTTAGCCAGAACTTGGACTGACACCTCTCTTTGCCTGCTTGACCTCCTTCAGATCACCTGACGTGTCACTGACTCAGGTCAGGGTCAACATTGTACAGATAATGATTAACTAAATAGAGAAGGCCTGGGGATTAGGGGTGTGCAAGCTGACTCGAAGTGAGCCAGGCTTCAATTCGAGCCAACTCAGGTAGAAGGCTCACACTTCAAACCAAACCGGCCCCAAGAAGGGGGAAGCCGGTCTGAGTTCGAATCAAGCCAAGCCTCGCTCAAAACCCCAACTCATGAGCCAGCTCAAGAGGGTATACTTGTAAAGAGTAATCCAACAATGATTCCCCTTTACAAGTAAACGGCTTTGCCATTGTAAATATAGGACGGGGGCAAGAAAAAACTACTTTTAACCTTAAAATCCCCTGCTAACTGGGCAAAGACGCACCTTTTACCATGGTGATTCTCTTTATTTAGCAGGGGGAGAGTAACTGGCCCTATCCACCCCCAGCACAGTACTTCCAGTGACTGTTGCTGATGTCTATCTTGTGGTTTTTTAGAATGTGAGCCCTTTGGGGACAGGGAGCCATCTTATTTGTTTATTTCTCATTGTAAACCACCCTGAGCCATTTTTGGAAGGGTGGTATAGAAATTGAATTATTATTATTATTATTATTATTATTATTATTATTATTATTATTATTAACAAGCCACGGCCATCAGTGGGGACAAAGGAAGGAGACGGGGATGATGGGGGCTCCTCCAACCCCCCTTTTGGCCTTCTAAATGACAGGCCAGTCAGTCTGTGTCATTTTGGGCCTCTGTGCATGTGTGACTGTCATTACATTGACCTCTGAACATGCATAGAGGCCATATGCATCAGCATGCTATTTGTGTGGTGATGCAAATGGCCTCTGAACATATGGGGGTGGAATGAAGGGAACACATGCTGTTTCCTCATGCCTCCTAGATGACCAGAGCCTCTTTTGGTCTCTGCAGATCATGCACCCACACGAATACCACAGCAGCATTCTCCATTGCTGAAATCAGGAGCTGCGGCCTCCACATACACCACAATGCATTGCAGGAGAAGTGGAGAGGCAACCCTCGGTACTGCAGCAGCTCTCCTCTCTCTGGCCCTACTTTCCACAGAACTCTTTTTCTTAAAGCAGCCTTCACCACATGTACCGGTGCTTCAGATAACCCAAATAAAAAGGTAGGAAGGATCAATTTTTGTCCTACCTCACTTTTAACCTGGGTAGCAGATCCAGGCTACCCAGGTTCAGCATTGCTGGATCAAGAGGGCTCTTCATGACCCAAACAAACACATATTCTTGATTTAACCCCCTTCTACCCAGAAATCTGTGGTCAACATGTAAACTGCTTTAAATTGTTTTAAATGGTTGCCCTGGTTTTCCAGGGTTTTTAGCTGTTTGAATGTTTAATTGGTTTTATTCTGTTTTTATAGTTTTTATTTTAATTGTTAACTGGTTTTAATTGTTTTTATTCTGTTGTAAAGCACCCTGAGCCATTTTGGAAGGGTGGTATATACATTGAATGAATAAATAATAATAAGTAAATGAAACAACCCTAATAGCTAGTTAAAATTTCAGATCAAAATTTGTATCTGGGGCAGTTTAACCAGTATACCCAAGAATTGACCTTGAAATCTTAAGCATGTGAAACATCTACTGTACCACTGTACCATGATTCCTCCTAAGATGGGCACTATGGCTAGATATTGAGCTCATTCTCACTGTCTCATTGGAGGGCTTGAGGGTGGGCAGCAGGGAAGGCTGAAGGAGCTTTCAGGAACTGACCTTCCCTGCAGACTATCCTGCTGCTACCTCTGGCAGCACAGATCACATGCCCAGACGTTCCTCTGATGCCTCTGGCAGCGCAGAGGTGTGGGGGTCAGGTCAGGTCATCCTGGCCCCAGGAAATTTCACAATGCACTGCGCTGGTGCATGCCGCATTCTGGGGATTGCCCCAGTGCCATCTGGGAGCCCCACAGTGCCGGCTGCAAGCAGCTGGAGCTGACACACGAGCAGTTAGACTTAACCTCAGTTAACTGGTAGGCTTCTTTGGTGGGCTTGCTGCCGAGGTGCTGCCAGGATCCTCATGGATCCCAGCAGTTCTTGCACACAGGCTAACCTGGTCTCCGTCTATTTTAATGTTAAACAACAGTAGTGGATAACAGTGGATGACAGTCATCAGAAATGCCTTAACTGTATGGAACAAACATATCAATTGTTAATAAGTTTGGATGTGAGAACAGCAATTACCAGTCATGACTGGATCTGAATTCCTAATAACCCTTCCACATCAAGGCAGAGTCTGCCTATCTTTTCCCCATTCTTTGTCATCCTTGAATTACCTCCCCCCCCCCCCGCTTCTGTTATGAAACCTTCCCATTAAAGGTCATTTTTTGATAGTACAGGTTGAGTATCCCTTATCTGGACTGCTTGGAACCAGATCTGTTCCGGATTTTGGATTTTTCCGGATTTTGGAATATTTGCATAATAAGATATCTTGGGCATGGGACAGAGCAGGTGCGAAACTGAGTAGGGAGTGGAGGAGGAGGTACTTTTTCAGCTGCTAGGTCTCTTTTTAGTGATTTCTGACTTGTGAGCCTTAGGGCCTTTACCCTTTTATGTTTGTTTATCCTTCTCTGACCATCCTTATCCTTCCTTTCTACTGTGTGCAAGGGGGAAGAGAGTTGCCATTTTTCTCTCTTTTTCCTTTCCTTTCCCTCATTTGTTTAGGTTTGGTTAGCTTTTGGTTAGTTTTTTCAGTTTTCCTTGCCTTTTGGTGATTTGTGCCTTTAAAATACATGGAGATTTCTCAACTGGGAGATGTCATGAGAGGCTCCCTGTCGGAAGGGGTTCTCTCGGAGGTCGCAACGGTTCCTTCACTTGCTGGGACTGCGGCTGGGACTCTCCCTAAGGCGTTCGAAGCAGTGGTAGCGTTGGCTCCCATGGCAGCCCCCGTCACGGCTGCTCTGCCACCCAAAAAAGTGGCGAAGAAAACAAAGCATTTAAAGGATCAGGTGGATCCAGAGAAAAAGAAAAAGAAAAAGAAAAAGAAAAAGAAAAACCATAAGTGCACCTCCGGCGGGGCAAACCTCTGCAGGTGAGTTTGTTTTTTGTTTTTGTTACGGTGTGGTGTCTGGATTTTGGAGCATTCCAGATTCCGGCTGACCAGATAAGGGATACTCAACCTGTATACATTATGGTTTTCAAAGGGAAACCTCTCTATCTTGATTTATCTGGCCCGAAACCCTGAAAAATCTATTAAGAAACCCCTATATATTGCAGAGCATTCTGGAATACTTCTTGAGTACACATCCTGAGTCTATATGAGATACCAGCCAGAATAGATTGTTCTAATGCACACTCAACACTTGCCTGTGTGTGCACATTACAGAGCAAGATCAGTAATGGTCAACACTAGTAAAGTTATCTTCAAGAAAACTTATCCATTCTTGTTGATCTTCTCACCAAGAAACTCTTAAACACTAATCAACCCCAAGGTTCCATAAAACACACTTGGAAAAGCACAGCTATAGACGAGCACACATTTCAGTTTTGAATTTAAAGTGTTAAGAGTAGGTAGGTATTCATACTGCGAGGAAGAAATGATGTTTTCATGACAGGATCTGAACTTGGAACTTCCTTCCACTTCATATTGTAGTACGGACAAACCTTGATTTTCTGGACCAACTGGGTAGACGGTCCCTCTGAATTAGGTGATTCTCTGGAATCACAAAATGAACTAAAATATGTTTTCAAAACACACAGCTTGAGCAATAGAGAAGGTGAAAGACAAAAAAAAAGTGTGTACACTACCACACAAAACACTCTTTGGGATAGGGAATATTATTTTTCTGCATAAGGTTGCATAGCATATGCTTGAGACAGTGGTCGAGAGCAGAATGAGGAAGCAAAATGGCCAAAATTATGATTCTGCAGATGCTGTCTGGAAAATCTTAAATCTGCAAAATGAGGGTCTGGAAAACTGAGGTTTCTCTGTACTCCAAAGCATAGCCCAAGGGTGGGCAAACATGGCCCTCCAGTTGTTGTTGAACTACAACTCCCATCATCTCCAGCCATAATAAATTGTAGCTGGAGATTATGGGAGTTGTAGTTCAACGGCAGCTGGAAGGCCAGGTTTGCCCACCCCTGGCATAGATTCATAGCTAACAGTGGGTAGCATTCAAGCTAAATTACTCCCGAGTAGTCCTATTTAAATTAAGTAGTCTAGTAGAGTAACTCCTGAGGAGTACTATTGAGTGTCTTAGTCTGGCTAACACTCACTATTTCTGGAGCTCAGATGTGTGAACCAGACTGTAATAATTGTGCAACCAGAGCCAGCAAAGGTGTATTTACTCCTGATAAATTAATTCAGAATAAAAGAGTGTGATGTTGTGGCTGTTTGCTTAGATTTGCCAGTGCAAGGCTTCTTCCTGAGACAAAAAAAAAAACAGACTTAAATGCTTTGTGCTCATTAAAAAATGCAAAAAGATTCCCAAATAAAAAAAGATAGTGCCTTCAAAAGTACTGAGGTTCAACCTCCACTCGTTTTTAATGAGATATTTTATATTGGGAATCAATCCTTTAATTTGCAGCCTGAGGTGAAGGAGAGGGCATTTAATGCCAAATGAATCCTTTTCTTTTTTTGCTTTTTGTGGTTGATAAAGTGCTGATAAAAACTGCAAAAACAGTAATACCCTTAAAGGTGAAATTTGCCTCTTTCAGACCTGACTTGGTTAAATTATGCTTCCCTCTCCCCAAACATCTTAATTTCCAATTATAGACTAGGTTATGGTTCAAGCTGAACTGTCCCTTCCACCTCTCAGAAAGTTCACTTGTTCCTCTAGGCCTACCCTTTAGCCTTTACAACTGTTCTTTCTATGTGATTCCAAGCATCTGCGTACTGGGGATGTTCACACGGCCATGGAGGCATGGTTGGGCAGACGGGGAGGAAGGCAGTGTTCAACCTACCTTCCCCCAGATGACCCTTTGCAGCACAGGCAGCATGAAAGCCAAACACCCACATGACCAGCACTGTCGGGAGCAGTGTGGATTACTCTCTGTGCTGCTCCTGGCTGTGCTGGTAAACAGAGGCGGGGACCCATTGTCCTAACCTCCATGAATCCCACAGTGCACAGGTCACTGGGGGATTCTCCCAGGGGACAGGTGCTCTGGTTGCCAGTCTTTGTATCAGCATCAGCTAGGGTTACGGAAGGTCATGTTTGTTCCCTTAACTTGGCTAAGGGCTGGGGTGCGGCGCTGGATTTGGTCTGCATGGATCCAGGCCATTCTCACGGGAAGTCAAGCCCAGGGTTGCCTGCTTAAGCCTGCGCATGGCTGCTCATGAGAATAACCTCATTACATTTTTGTAGATTGATTGATTGATTAAGTGCCGTCAAGATGGTATCGACTCTTAGCAACCACATAGATAGATTCTCTCCAGGATGTTCTGTATTCAACTTTGCCTTTAAACTCTCTCAATGCTGCATTCATTGCTGTCGTAATTGAGTCCATGCACCTTGCTGCAGGTCGTCCTCTTCTTCTCTTGCCTTCAACTTTCCCCAGCACTATGGACTTCTCAAGGGAGCTGGGGTTTTGCATAATGTGTCCAAAGTATGATAGTTTGAGCCTGGTCATTTGTGCCTTGAGTGAAAATTCTGGATTGATTTGTTCTATGATCCATTGGTTTGTTTTCCTGGCTGTCCATGGTATCCTCAAAAGTCTTCTCCAGCACCAAAGTTCAAAAGCGTCAATACTTTTTCTGTCTTGCTTCTTCAAAGGCCAGCTTTCACATCCATAGAGTGTCATGGGGAAAAGCATTGTCTGAACGATTCTAATCTTTGTAAGTATAGACACGTCACAGCATCTAAATATCCTTTTCAAGGTCTTCATTGCAACCCTACCAAGTGCTAACCTGTGGCAAATTTCTTGACTGCTGGATCCTTTACTGATGATGGTCGATCCTAAAAGGTAGAATCTGTCCACCTCTTCAATGTCATTGCTATCAATTCTGAGGCTGAATTGATATTGCAACCCTAACCCGTTGAATTGAATTGCAACCCTAACCCTATTTGCAAACCCTAATTGAATTGCAACCCTGAATTGCAACCCTAACCCATTGTCATTAGTAGTCTGCTGTACCCATTGGTGCGATTCTCACGACCAACAAAAATTGGGCTAGGAGAGCCTAGCCCTATTTTTGTTGGTCGTAAGAATCACTGGGCTCACAGCCGAGCCCGGTGGTTCTCGAGCGGGTAACCCGCTCGAGAACCCCTGCTAAAAAGCAGGTTTGCGGAGCAAGCGCTCCAGCAAACCTGCTTTTTAGGCTCGTGAGCAGCCACGGCGCTGCTTTGCACCATGCCTACTAATGAGTAGACCCCCGGCCGGGAGGCGAAAAGCCGCCTCCCGGCTCGGGGATCTTCCCAGTATGCCCTGCGTGTTCGCACAGGGCAAACTGGGGCTTGCGGGGGCCATGCGGCCCCCACTCCCCCCAACCCCTGCCGGCTCGGTCACGGAGCCGGCCATCATGTGGGTGGCCGATCCGGCCGCCCAGGGCTCCCTGCCCACTCATGAGTGGGGAAAGCGGGCTTAGCCCACTCTTCCCGCTCAGCAGGAAAAACTGGGTCTCACTGCTCGTGAGACCCGGTCCATTGTCATTTTGTAGAACATATCCATTTATCCACAATTACTTCTAAAAGAATGCAATTTACAGAGGTCCTGACATTATGCATGAGAGGGATTGCATATATACACCCACATTCACATGTATTTAATGGCAAACTTCCTACAGCATAAGGAAAAGGATTGGCTTGATTTAAGAACTGGACAGAAAGGGAAGCACATATTACATTCTGACCTAGCTTGGATTATGCATCCTTAGGTTTTGAAAGGAGGACAGAGAAAAAAGAATGAAGAAGCCTTAGTGTTTGCAAGTGTTAATAGAAAAGATTAACCAATACAAAATGCCTTTCACAATGGAAATTTTGTCAACATTAAGGGCACGATTGACCTCTTGAAATGTTGCGGCATAAACAGCCTGGCAACCCTGATTGGACATTTGTTGCTAAATGACTTATTACCAAGGTAAGAGGAACACAGTGTGTGCCATATGCTTTGCTTACCTACAAGCTCATAAATTTACTGCCTGTCGGGTCCCTCAAACCTGATGTGTTAGCAGATTCTTTCCAGGAAAACAAAAGCAACTACAAAGTCATCAAGTTGAAGTATTGCTTTGTACTCCTTTTTTTTCAAGTCAATTCACTTTTTGGTAAATACAAGCCAGACACTTGCTGAAATCTGAGGAGATGTTTGTCAAAACTCATGTAATACATTTGCAGAACACCATCCTAGCATATTATTAGACAAACTTCAGCTTCAACTGACAAAGTCAACAAACTACAGTTAGTTTGTTTAACTGTAGACAAACTACAGTTTAACTTATCTAGGATTGGAATCAAAATCAATCCAAAGTGGAATTTGAAAGAAAATGTCCAGATTCCAGCAAGAAGAAAGTGGAATCTGAAGAGGAGTTTCAGGATTCCTCCCAAAGAGAAAGAGAGAGTTTTTTGAGATGCTTTCTGAGTACCCTTAAGCTTAGCCACAGATTAGTCATAGAGCAACAAGAAGTCAATTACTGAAATGATTATAGCTCTTGTTTTCCTAAAATAATTGTTAGGGTGGCTTTGGGTGTTCTATCAGTGTGGCTAGAGAGCAAGAGGATCTCTGCCAATGGTATATATAACAGACCATTTTATAGCTACTTCCCTCAAACACGAAGCAATATTGTGTATCTTTAACTAAGCTTTATTCAGATAATCTCCATTTTTCTCTGTCTCCTTTTCCTCTCTTTTCCTTTCTGATTTCACTCCACACACTCTCCACAGGATCACCACTGAGACAAACTCCTAATTAACAAAACATAAAATATTGCTAGATAGAATACAAAACATCCCTCTCTTTTATAGCTATCAGAACTGAAATCATTTAAAATTTGGTGACAAAATCTTGAAGTCTTTTAGGTGGTCTCCTTTCACTTCTCCTAATTCTTGGGGTGTTTGGCACAGGAGCTGTTAGTGATTTGTTTTCTGGTACAGTAATTGTCCATCACTTTCATCACCCTCCTGTGTGAGCTCAAAACTGGAGGCAAGATCAAATTCTGTTTCTGTTCCTCTTCTGAGATCTGAGTGACTCCCTTCCCTCTTTTCTCATAGCATGCATCTTGAAAGTCTCAAACTGTTCCATTTATTTCCATCATCCAATGTGACAGAATCTCCTCTGATCTTGAATATTTGTTTTTGTTTTGCCCAGAATATCAGGAACATCCCTTTTTCACTTCGTACTCAAAGAAAGTTCCACACCTGAAATGCTTGCTGTTTTCCACCCCTGTTTCTGATCCTCATAAAATTTATATTTTTGTTGCTTCTCTCTTACCTGGTCATGAATCTCTGCATCCTCAGAGTGAGATGGCACAGAAAGCCCTATCAGTTATTGCCATTGGGTAAGTTTGGTGGTAGCTTTATGTCCTCTCCATAGTTCACAAGGTAATTTTCATGTAGTAGAATGAGAGGTAGTTCAATAAGAAAATAGAGTTTCACGAATTGCCTCCTCCCAGGGTTGTTGTTGCGTAGTAGCCAGTTGTGAAGTTTCTTTCACTAATTTGTTCATTCTTTCTACTTAGGCATTCCCCCAAGGATGGTACAAGGAAAGTGTCTTGTGTTTTATCTCATGGTTATGCAAATATTGCTCCATTTCAAATGAATTAAACTGTTTCCCATTGTCAGTTACTAGTTATTTAGGAAGGTCTTCTCTTGCAAAAACTGCAGCCATGAACTGGATCACCTTGTTTGAAATAATGTTGTCAGGAAATGAAACGTCAGGCCACCTGAAGTAGTAATCCACCATGATCACTATAACAAATCTTTGTTTTGTGGGTTGATCATCAAAAGGCCCCGTTATATCCAGAACAAGTTTGTCCCAGGAACCACTGGGATATTCTACAAGCGTCAATGGGGTAGTAAAAGTCTTCTGCCATTTATCACTTACTATGTGAAGAGACATACATTGCGTGATTACATTTTCTTTGTGTTCGTTCATACCTGGCCACCAACAACTTTCTCTGATTTGCCCTTTAGTCAAGCTCATGCCCAGGTGACCTTTGTGGGCAATTTTGATCACTTTTGCTTCTAAGGAGGTTGGCATCTCCAAAGGACCAGTCCTCAGCACCAGCTCATTGAGAAGGGACAGCTCACTCGCTACATGCATGTTGTTAGAGAGTTCAGGAGTGGAGAATTCTTTATCTGCCCCAGCTACAGTGGAAGTGCACAGGTAAGGAGAGGACTGCTAATTGATATTGTCTGGAGACATTGAGTTAAAGTTACAAATAAAGTAGTTTATTTGTGAAACCCATCAGAGGATAGATTAAGACCTACATGTCTCATTGGTTGCTAGCTACATACAGGAAGTGAAGGAAGGGGAGAAGAAAGAAGTCTGTTTCTCTCAGGTCTCTCTCTCATCTTCCTCTTTACAAAGGGGAAGTAGAGTAGAGAAAGCATTGTCAGAGAGGAAATGCCCTTACTGGCTGTTTCTACCTCTAAAGACCCTAGTAGTCAATAGGGTTTCTGTTACTAAGAGTCAATGTCATGCAGGAGCTGCATCTCCAATACATGTATGGCTGAGGATGTTCAAGTACATGGCTATCAATGAGTTATGTACGGCCATCCATATCTATAATAGGGATGGCCATATTGCATGGCCATTCATTAGTTATGTAAGATTTGAGTTCAATAAGCACTTGATCAGCACTGAGGGCCATTTTCCATTCATAAGACGTGATCACTCCATGAGTGGATGGAACTATTGCACAATTTTTACTCCTTCATCATCTTTCACGATCTCCTCTTGGCCTGGAAGTGGAAGTCAACATATACAATATGCAGTCGTATTCTGAATACATGGCAGATATTCCACCTGGAAATCAAAGTCTATAAGTCTGGTGATCAATTTGGCTATTCTTGGGGTTGCTTGACTTGATCCCCAAGCAGTAAATAAAGCATATGTGAATAATAGTCTGACTGTAAAGTGAATTTTCTATCCCACAAGTAACTCCTGAAGTGCCTCACTGCCCAGAAACATGTTAGAACTTCTTTTTCAATGAGAGAATACATCTTCTCTGATGCAGTAAGCACTCTGGAAGCAAAAACAACTGTAATTTCCCTGTTCCCTTTTTGCTGGGTTCTTAGTTTTTAGCGTTTTACAAATAACTTTTAAAATTTGTAATTGTAAATGCAGTTTTAGCTTGGTCCTTTAACTTGTTTAATTTTTTATTAATTTTTAACATTATATTGTATCTATTTTATTAATGTTGTGAGCCGCCCCAAGCAGTATGGTACAAATACCCCAAGCTTATACCCCGTGGTGGGGTAGTCGTCATCATCATCATCATCATCATATCATCTTTTCATAGTCTTCTTCTGAAAGACTATGGAAAAGGTGCAGTACCAAGTAACTATAGGCCAATAATGTGCCTTCCAACAATGTTCCAGCTCATGACAGCAATTATAGCAGATGCCATGCAAGACTACCTAAAAAGGAACAGTTTGTTAGCAATGGAACAGAAGAGAAACTGTCGGAAAACAAGAGGCACAAAAGATCAGCTTCTTATTGACAAAATGGTTTTGGAAAATGGTAAACTAAGGAAGACGAATCTAAATGTAGCTTGGGTAGACTATAAGAAAGCGTTCGACTCATTACCACATAACTGGATTTTGAAATGCCTGGATATGTCTGGAGTGAATGATAACATTAAAAAAATTGTTTAAAAGGCAATGAACACATGGAAGCCTCATTTACTAGTAAACGGAGCAGAAGTGGGAGAAGTGAACATCCAGAGAGGAATATTTCAAGGAGACTTATTATCGCCTTTACGTTTTGAAATCTCCCTAATTCCGCTATCCATTATCTTGTACAAAACAAACCATGGATACCAAATTTCCAAAGCATGAGTTAAGCTTTCCCACTTTTTTTATATAGACGATCTCAAGCTTTACGGAAAGTCACCATCTGAAATTGAGTCATTACTCAATACGGTTAGAATTTATAGCCATGATATCGCAATGGAGTTTGGACTGAACAAATGTGCTATATTGGCAATAAATTGAGGAAAAATGACAACTAGTAAAGGAATTAATTTGCCAATTGGAAAAAACATAAAGAGTCTGTCACCTGAGGAAAGTTATAAGTATTTGGGCATTCTCTGAAGTGACAAGATCAAGCATGCTGAAGTGAAGACCAAAGTTAGTGGAATATGCCAGGCAAGTAAGAAAGACACTGAAGTCCAAACTTAATGGTGTTAACACTATCGAAGCAATCAACACATGGTCAATTCCTGTAATCTGATATACAGCAGGTATTGTTGACTGGATGCAAGCAGAATTGGATGCACTGGATCAGAAAACCAGGAAAATAATGACCATCAATCATGCCATGCACCCAAGAAGTGATATTGATAGGCTGTACCTGCCAAGAAATGAAGGTGGATGTGGAATGTTGCAAGTCAGACAGTCTGTTGAAGAAGAAAAAATGAGCATTGGAGGAATACATCAATGAAATCCAAGAAGAAATGCTACAGGAATTGAGTAAGACAGGACTGCTGAAAATAAAAGAGTCAAAGGAAAAATACAAAAAACAGCAGATGAGGAATTGATGAGAAAAATGGCACAACAAACCATTGCACAGTCAGTTCTTTAATGACATACAACCGAAAGTCAACAATAGCACAACATGGCAGTGGTTAAACAAGGGGACACTGAAGAAAGAAACAGAAGGTCTCATATTTGCAGCCCACGAACTATCACTACAAACAAATGTTATAAAAGCAAAAATTGATAAGACCCAGAAAGACAGTAAGTGTCGGTTATGCAAGGAAGCGGATGAGAAAGGTGAGCACCTTGTATGTTGTAAGAAAATCACACAGACTGATTATAAGGAAGGACACAATAAAGTTGCTGCGATGATCCACTGGAACTTTGGCAAGATTACAAATTGTGAGCAAGCAAGAGTTGGTGGAATCATACAACTGAAAACGTAACAGAAAATGAGGAGGCAAAAGTCCTTTGGGATTTTAGAATACAAACTGATAGGCATTTAGCACACAATACGCCAAATCTGACAGTCATCAAGAAGAATCGGGTTCTGATAATTGATATTGCAATCCCAGGGGATAGAAGAGTCAGTGAAAAACAATTGGAGAAAATAACTAAATACAAGGACCTTCAGATTGAAATTGAGCGGCTCTGGAAAAAGAAAACAGTAGTGGTTCAGTACCAAAAGAACTTGAACACCATCTTGACCCCTTGGGCATCGATAACATTACAACACATCAGTTACAGAAGGCCATACTACTCAGGACAGCACGAATACTACGATGCTGTCTTTAATTTTTCTTTGGTTATCCTAGAATCTTGGAAAGGGCCCGATAATTAAAATGCTAAATCCAGTCTATAACATCTGGTAAACTGTGTGTAAATAGCATAATATTAAATATTTTGACAGGGAACATATTCCAAAACCCCAGGACAGCCACAGAGAAGGCTCAACATATTAATACTATAATACATATTAATGGCTGTTAGCTGTAACAACTAAATAGAACCACCATGTTCAAAGGCAGTATACCCCTGACTCCATTTACTACAGGCAGGGGATGACAAACAATGGGAGAGGACTGTAGCTTTCATGTCCTGCATATGGGTTTCCTGGATGTACCTGGCTACCACTGTTATGGATAGGATGCTCAATTTAGATGGACCTTTGGTCTAAATCTGGAAGAGCTCTTATCTTCTTAAGTGCACTCAATGGTCCACTCAGTTCCCAATGGGCATTTTCTAGGGATATGTGAACTGGCTCGAGGTCAAGCTGGTTTCCCACTGAATAGGTTTGGGTTGACAGTTCACACTGGAGCCGGACCGGGCCGATTTTGACTCGACCCCAAGCACAGCCCCCAAGCCAGCTCGGAGCTGCCTCCAGGAGGGTGCTGCTGTGGCCTCAAGGGGATATCAAAAGTTTCCCCTCCACTTGCCAGCCTCCCCCAATCTTTCTTGGGCTGATTTGATGGCTTCCCGGCCATCTCCCAGCTCACAGTGGCCATTTTGAAGGCTGCCGCACATACATATGGGCTATTTGCATGCCCAGAACCAGACAGCAGACTGGCCTGGGTTCTAAAAGAACCAGTCCAAACCGGTTTGGAGATATACTTGTAAACTTGGACTCAGCTTTACAAGTATAGGGGCATTCCCTATAGTAAGGGGGAGGGGGCAAAATAAAGAGTACTTAGTACCTTGATTTTTCTGGTGGGGATAGTGGAGGTGCAGCAGTGGGGGCTCCTCCAAACCTCCTGCTGGCCTTCTCAAAGAGCAGCCCGAGCTACCTGCTCTTCAGAAGGCCGGCGGGTGGGGGGGGGGTGTTTGAAGGAGTCCCCACTGCTGTCGCTGCAGCCACCTCCATCACTGCCATGGCTGCCTCCACCGTCCTCTGCTGGAAGAACCAAGGTACTAATTACCCTTTATCTCCCCCCCGCCCATTACTATAGAGAATGCCCCTATACTTATAAAGGGAAATCCCTGCCAGATCCCCCTTTACTGGCCTGTGAACCAGTTTGTCCCAGTTCGATGGCCGGACCAGACCGGACCTGGAAATTATACTTAACTCTTTCCCAAGAGCATGAAGGTGGCACTTATTTTCCTCTCTCTATTCAAAAGATAGCAAAATGATATGACACTCAAGCTATATCTTTTTTTAACGTACATAAAGACACTAAGGTCCCTCTGACCTACAGGACTATACAGCAAGATGCTTCCACAATTAAAAAGACAGCCTCATTACTAGAATGGATGGTCAAAATTTGTGACATGAAATGAGCCTCATAGTAATGACCAAAATCTCATTAGAAAATTAACCAAATTACTATGCTATATATCTTGCTTTGATCTGAAACATGTTCTGCTTTAAATATACTGTTGACTCATGGCATCAGGTGCACTGAATGAAAAAGTCACATTTACCAGCATTCCAGGCACCAGAGGAAAAGAGGGGCATCAGTGTCTTTTGATATCTTGTTGGATTTTCGAAATTTTGGCATCTTCAGTCTCCTATATAGTGAGACTGGAACCATGGCAACATTGGACAACCCCCCTATACACACACACACACACACACACACACACACACACACACACATAGGAAGAGGGGAAGGACGAATATGCTCATGGCGTGTGCATGTTCTTTTGTGTGTGTGGTGGACTGGGTGGGTGAAGCATTGTCTGAACTCACCCAAGAAGAGAAAAAGCCTTTATATGAATGATTGGTGATGGTCCTAGTGTTGACAATATCATAGTATCACACAAGAGATTGCTGTAACAACCTCATGGGCTTCTCTGCTATTTCTAAGAATAAACACAACTGTTTAAAGTTTCACATATAAATGTTTCCTGCCCACCACTTGCTCTTTCTCAAGATTTTTGGTGGAGGAGAATATTCTCCAATGCATTGAATAGAATGGATAGAATGAGTCTCCAAAATATTATCTTCAGTTCAAATTAATGCACTGGCAAATTGAGAACACCCATGGCAACAGCACAGCACAACACAGCACTTACTTAGACTCTCTCTTTGGTGGTTTCCTAAAACACTCACAATTGGACAATTCAAATAATATTTAATGACCTTCTTGGATTCTACTATTTTTCTATTCTGTACAGTCACTTCTATGTTCATTGAAGTTTTGTACTGATTGATTAAAAAAAAATAGTTAGAAATGCCTGACTGCAGAAATGTTGCCAAACTTATCAAATTTCTTTTGATTTCCCTCAAAATCCCTACATAGGTATTGGTCTCAAAAGATAATATAATCTGCTTTAAATTTCACTTTTACTGAAATTCTGTATAAAACTCCTTCCTGGGAAATTTCATGAAGTGTTCAAGCGTTGTATCTTCCCTCCAAAATTTCTGGCTACATTTCATAGAAAAAGGACCTCTTACATTTGCCCTGATGTTTGCTTTAGGGGAAAGAATGCTGTCAAATCTATAGGCTTTCCCTAAAACATAGTTCTCATTCTTGTGACACCCAATTCAACTATTCTTGTAATTAAAATCTTATTTGAAACAGTTCCCTTTTAAATGGCCAAACATCCTACATTTAGGAAATGCTTTCCAGATTAACTCATCTACTAAGGAACCCCTGAATACATATGATAGAACTCTGGCGTATTCCAGAATATTCCAAGGCATTCATTTGTACTGTGGCCAGATCCATTGGTCCTCACTGCCACCTTGTGTGAATTGAGCATCTGGTGGGCCACTGTGAGAAACAGGATGCTGGACTAGATGGGCCTTGGGCCTGATCCAGCAGGGCTGTTCTTATGTTCTTGTGCTTTAGAACAGTCAACACTTTACATTGTAGGGGAAATTTGGGAGTGGCACACAAGCTATCTTGTTTGTCTGCTATTGCTGATCTTGTAACTGATGAACCATTAATACCTTCCCAAAAAAGCCTCATGGTTCCTCAGAATTCACTTTTAAAGTCATGGCTGTATTGGCTTCCAGTAGGTGTGGAAAATACAAAGAAGCAGAGATCCATTGATTTTAGTGCAATAGTATAATGGAAAATATTAATTATGAAGGATTATGTATTATGCATTCCTCGTAATGGTCAAGTACTGGAAAACCTAGTCTGCAGGGAGTTGTTCTTATCTTCATGAAATGACAAATGCAAGCTTAATCGGAAGGGAAATGACTCTGCAGATGTATGGATTTCCAAGGTAAGAATCTGCATGAATGGTTTTAATTAATTTCATTTTCCTGCACTGCTATTTCATCATTTCCAGTATTCAGAAATAACTGTACATGTTGCTCTTCCTGTCCTGGCTTTTCAGTTTACCAAATGCTCCACTTAAATGCCTTGGTGCACCTGACGGGGCTGCTAGCAATTCAAATTCGCACACAAAAAAGCAGGAAAATGTTGTCTTCCCATAGACTTTATGGAACATAAGAATTTAGCCTTTTTTGATTCCCCAGTAGATTTGCCTTATTGATCTGGAGCCCCTAGAATTGTGCTGAATAAATCCCAACACCACTGGGCTGGACCTGTGCTTTGCACAAGCAATGTTGTTTGAAGTGAATAAAGAAGCCCTTGCTTAAAGGGGAGTTTAATGAAGATGTCTGACTTCCCCTTCCCCATGCCTGTAGTAGATTAGATAACTGGCCCATGAACAGCCCAAAATGTCAGATTCCAAGAAGACACAACACGGTATGACAATGACACAGTCAGGAGGGGCCATGTTGACCCTCCTACTGTTGTGTCATATCCTGTCTTTACAGAATTCCAACATTCCTGTCGGACCGACAGAATGAACAGCCCTGTTAGAGAAGCTGAATCCGAATTGTGTCTGTGCCTAAATTACAGAATGGCTTAAACAGCAAGCCAAATCTGACATCTGATTTATGATTTTTTATCAAAGAAAATATGCTTTCGTGAGAGTTTGTAATAATTCTCTGCCGATTTTCACAGTTTGTCACCTAAGTCCTTAATGTAGATAAATACCCCAGGTAGAACTCAGGAACACACCTTTGTCTTTTGTTGGCAGTGAGTGAATACTTGGATATTTATTTCTTCCACCTGGTGCTTCATACCAGATGGAGCACACCAGATAGACTTGTTTTTGCTGTGAAAAATTTGCTTTCTCACTTCCCTGCAGAAAATAATCCAACCCTGTCTTCACCGATTGGACATGTATCACAGATCCAAGTTTCTTAAGGTGTAATCTGATCATAGAATGTTACAGTACTGAGCAGAACAGTCTCTCATTGAAAAATACTAGGTTCTATGAGGACATAGGTGCCAGGGTGCACTGAGAAGGAGGAAGCAGACACAGGCACACATCACCAGAGGCACTCTTGCCCCTGGACTTCCAGGTAGAAGTCCAGGGCCTCCGTACCACCTGGTGGTAGGCATGTGCACAGACCGGTTCGGAGGCCATTCTAAAGGCCTCCAGACCGGTCCGGACACGCGTGGTTTTGGTTCGGGTGGGAGGTTCTAACAAAGTACGGGGGGGCTTTACTTACCCCCCAAAGAACGTGACCGAATTCTTTTGAGTAAGCGGGCGGCATACCTCCCTGCCGCCCGCTTCATTCCCCCTCTGGCGCGGCTCTTCTCCTTTAAATTCATCGGGCGGCAGGGTATCTTCCAGTCCCTGCCGCCCGGCTCTTCATCAATGCCCCCGCTCGGCTGCCCCCTGTGCACCCCCAAGACCCCTGCCGCCCCTTCCCTTCCCATTTCAAGGGGTCGGCAGGAGAACTCCCCTGCCGACCCTGTCCCCTTCCCCGGCTGCGCTGCAAATGGCTTCCTAGAAGCCTAGAATACTTGGGGGAGGGAAGGCAGGGCACATGTAATGCTGTTGTTGGCCCTAGTCTGATGCCCTAGTCTGCTGCATCTGTGATATCTTTCTTGCTTGCTTGCTTGTTGCTGGCTACTGCTGTTACCCGCATTGGGAGGAGGCGTGTGGGCATTTCATTGTTGTTGTTTCACACTGTTGTGTGTAGATCAATTGCATTTCTGTGGGGGGGATGGTGGGACACCGTGGATGTGGTGAGTGACACAGTGGATGTGCGTGACCTTTGGAAACCTTGTTCTTTGTAAAGCTCTGCTGTTGTTGATGATGTGTGCTGCATCAACCCTATGGGACAGTGGGGACAGACAGTGCGTATTTCTGCTTGCGGGTGCCTCCTAGAAGTGCCATAGAGGGTCGTGTGCCCCAATGGGTGCCTGCTACCATCCAGGTTTCAGATTGGGCAAAGGGGTGATTTTTAAAGAATTTCTGAAGTTTGCACATCTTTGGGGCAGATTCAGGGCAGAAAGGGGGCTTTGGGGACAGAAGAGTGGGTCGGGTGGCAGTGCCCCAATGGGTGCCACACCAGGGTGGCCCAGAGCAAGTGGTGGTGTAGTGCACATAGGGTGCCAACCACCCCATGGAGTACTGGGTTTTGTGGTTTCTGAGGTGTTTGAGAGTAGAATCTCTGGAAACAAATGAGAGTGGATTCATTAGGACATAGAAAGAACATAGGAAGCTGCCATATACTGAGTCAGACCATTGGTCTATCTAGCCCAGCATTGTCTTCACAGACTGGCATCAAATCAATTAAAATCATTAAAAACATTAACAAGAGAGAATCAACTGTTGGCTAGCTTTCGTTTTTAATCTAGGAATACAAATTGGGGGGATGGAGTCATCGCTCAGTGGTAGAGCCCCTGCAGGCAGCTAGTCCCTGGTTCCATCCCTGGCAGCAACTCCAGGTAGGGCTGAGAGAGGTAGCCCTGAAACTTTCGGGGGCTGCTGTCAGACAGTGCAGGCAGAACTGAGTCGAAGGAATGGATGCTGCCAGTCAGGGTAGGCAGAGGGACCAACACTTTGTGGCTCCTAAACCCCCACCCCCCCAAAAGAGAGGCTCACATCCCGGCTTACCTGAGTACCCGTCTAGCCAGAGCTGGTAGACGTCCTCATCAATCAAAGTGGTATTTCCCACAAAGATGTCCAGGGTGTTGGTCATGGCCCCCTCCAGCCGGACCCTTCCAGTCTGGGCTCTGGCACCAGTGCCTCAGGGGTCTCCCCAAGGGCCTCTGGACATCAGACGGGGACCTGCCGGGGCAACCAAATGGGGAGGCTCCTTAGTCAAGGGGCCAGGACTCCTCCTGCCCAGCTCCAACACCTCCTGGGGCAGCCTCGGAGGTGCTTTCTCTCAGAGGCATCCTTCCCTCCCTCCCAGCTGACTGAGCTTCTGTTGCCTCCAAAGAGAAAAGGCAATCTGCACATGCTCAGAAACCCTTTGCCTTCCCATCCTTTTGAAAATCCTTCTGCACATGCTCAGAAACCCTTTGCCCTCCCACCCTTTTGAAAATCCTTCTGCACATGCTCAGAAACCCTTTGGCCTCCCATCCATCTCCTTTCGCTCAGGGGAGGCAGTGCTCTGCTCATGCTCAGAGGCACATCCAGATTCCCCATGCCCCCAATCTACCTGAGCTCCTGACAACTTCCTCAGCCACTCCTGTGCACCCGCTGCACACAGACAACCCAGGAGTCCGCCCCTCCGCCCCATACCTACAATACCCCAAACAGCCCTTTGCCCAATTACTTTGAAATCTGGGTGGTAGCTTCCTTGCACTCATTGGACACTCCCACCCACCACAATGCTCCCTGAGACACCCCGGTGCCCACCATGTGGAGCTATAAGGTTGTTGAAATCCCCATTATTCCCTATGGGAAAATTCTTAAAGACACATAAACTTAAAAAAATCACCCCTTTGCACAAATTCTTTGAAATTTGGGTGGTAGCTTTCACTCATTATGAACTACCACCTACCACCCACTCTTTTGGCCCCAGGACCCTTTTTAAAAAATCTGAATCAATTTGGATTCGGATCCAGAAAATTCGGGTACAAATAGAATCTGGGGTGATTTGGGGGGGTCAGATTCAGACCCCAAACAAATTGGGGGTGCTTTGATTAAGGTACAAATCAAAATGAAAAAAAAATTGATTAATGCACATCCCTAATAAATATACCTGTTTTATATTTTTGCATTCTTGTGAGTTCAGTTGCTGTTTGTGCCCTCAAGAACCCACATGTTAAAAATACTGCATTTGTCATGGTGTGTGTGTAGGGGGGTGATGCTTAACTTGGGGGGGGGGCATGTCCAAAGGCCTTTAGGTCCAGGCTCCAAAATTACCTAGGTGCACCTCTGCTTATCACATGTGGTTGGGCTGGTTGAAGACACGTTGTCTGAACCAGCCACATGTGCATGTGAGTGCACATACACATCTATATGCATATAAAGTTATATTCCCCAGATGTTTGATGCAAGTACAGTAATCCAGTTCATAGGAAACATAGGAAACTGCCATGTGCTGAGTCAGACCATTGGTCTATCTAGCTCAGTATTGTCTTCACAGACAAGGTTCTCCAAGGTTGCAGGCAGGAATCTCTCTCAGCCCTATCTTGGAGAAGCCAGGGAGGGAACTTGAAACCATCTTCTCTTCCCAGAGTGGCTTCATCCCCTGAGGGGAATATCTTGCAGTGCTCACACATCAAGTCTCCCATTCATATACAACCAGGGCAGACCCTGCTTAGCTATGGGGACAAGTCATGCTTGCTACCACAAGAGCAGCTCTCCTCTCCATCTATAGAGTTCCTATCTCCAACCGGCAAGTGAAGGATACCCAAGTTCACTTAAAATGAACAAAAATGAACATGGTATCTGAATAGGGCTATAGTGTCTGTTGCTGCCGGGTGTGTGTGTGTTGATGAGGAGTCTTAACTGGTTTTAACCAAATTTGCTACAGCTATAGGATACATAGGGACACCTCAATGGCGAATATTGTGATGATGTCATCTACCTCAATTCAAGATGGTAGACATGTAAACTTTTGAAGTGCAAGTGCACAAACTTATGGACAGTCTAACCAATTTGAAACAAATTTGCTACATCTGAATGGACACATAGGGATGCACCAATGGTGTAGTTTGGGGACGATGTCACCTACCCCAACCCAAGATGGCAGATGCATAAACCCTTGAGGTGCAACTGCACTAGCTTGAGGACTGTCTAACTGATTTGAATCAGATTTGGAACAGCTGTTTTGAGTGACACACAGGGACACCTCAATGGTGCAGTTTGTATTGATGACATCCACCCTGATCCAAGCTGGTGGACACATGAACATTTGAGGTGCAAGAGATCTAACTTATGGACCTCAATTTGTACCAAATTTAGTCCAGATGTAGAGACAGTGAAAAGAAAGTAGGCTGATTAGTTCTTAACAACTTGTTTAATATTGATGTACTGTTCAGTGCTGTTCAGCTGCACATATACAGTGTGCTGTTCAGCTGCACATATACAGTGTGAAAGTATGGCAGCTACTTCCTCTGATTGTGATCTGTAAAATGGTGGTACAGATGAAATGTGAACAGTGACAGAAAATCTTTGGGTTTGCCAATAAAGATTGTGTAATCTACTTGCAGCAGAAAAGACCTACCTGTTTGGATGACAATTTAACTGTTGTTTTTCTTAAACAGCTTGATAGTATTGACAGCTGAGTTGAATTTTGAAAGGAGAACCAAGTTTTGATCAGATTAACCCCTGCTAACTGGGCAAAGAGAGCAGTGTTGGCTCTTTTAAAGTGGTGGCTCTTTTAGACTGAGCAGAGGAGTGATATTTTCCTTATTCAGCCTAGCCAGCATAACATCTTTTCCAGTGGCTGTTGCCATTGTTGTTGTTGCTGCTGCTGCTGTTTTGTTTTTAAGATGAGCCCCTTTGGGACGAGGAAACATTTTGCATGCTAAAACTGCAGTCCTAAGCACATTTTCCTAGGAATAAATTTCATCGAACAGAGTGGCAGGTTTGTCTTCTGGGAGATGGGACCACTTGGGGTATCACCACGAGCCCCATGCCATCCCTGCTCGCCCTGCACCAAAGAGGTGGCTGGCCACAGGATGAGGTGGTGGAAGAAAAGGAAGAGCCACCAGTGGTAGTGGAGGCAGCAGCAATGGCTCCATGGCTACAGATTATGGTGGGCAAGTGGCAGCTGGAGGCTGAGGAGCCACTTCCATCCCTGCCACGGGTTGACTGGTGCCTGGCTCGTGGTGTCCCTCACCATTGGCTGTGCCAATGCTTGCACAGTGGGCCCCCACAAGTGAGGCTATTGGGCGAGCCCCACAAAGGTTCCCCGCCTCTGTGTCCTCAGCTCCACATCATGGTTGGCTCCAAATACAGCTGCAGCAGCAGACAGGGATTTCCACACCACTGCCACTTCTTGCTCCCCAGCAAGGAACCCCTAGGGATGGCCCTGCACAGTGGAACTTACTTCTGATGCATTATGGGGCAAGTCAGCTACAAAAGTGAAGAATTTAAACTCCCTGCATTTGAAGCTGCCTCAGTAACTCAACCATGGCAACCTGTTTGGGAAAACTCGCTCTATAGGATGGCCAGGTTGCAACTTAGAGAACCTGATTTTCCTTCCAGTGTTACAAGTGCAGTGAGAGAATAATGATTTATTTTTCATTCAGTATATTTATACCCTGCCTTTCTCAACCACGGTCACTCCAAGGCAGCAGTGTGTGGCTGGCAGGCTTTCTGGCTGTTCCCTCCTCAGTCATTCTGCTCATCAACATCCCATAGTTGCTGAATCAAGTTCAATTTTAATAGAGATGGTAGAAGGGTAAGCAGGAGGATAGAAGAAGGAATGGGAAGGAGGCACCAACTTCCATTTTGTGACTGGTTCTGCCTCCCCCAAGTAGAGATGTGCAGACTGGTCCACGGCTCTCAGAGGGTATTGGCGCATGTGTGGCGGCCGCCAAAATGGTGGCCGCACGCTTGTACAAAGGCCTGAAAGGGCCGAAAATAATGAGTTACCCAGCCACGGCGGTGATGAGGAAGGCTGGCGGGGGGAGAGGGAACTCGTGTGGAAAATTCCCCCCCGCGTGGCCTCAGCAAGCTCCCCGAAGGGGCTAACGGTACTTATAATCAACTTTACTTTAAAAAAACCACCAAAAAAATTGCGTACCGGTCCAGGAATGTATCGGGCCGGGGGGCGGGTTCCGACTGGGGGCCAGACAGAACTGGCCTGGTTCCATTCGAGGCTGGTGCGGCCTCAAACCGAACCAGGCCAGATGGTTCCATGCACACCCCTACCCCCAAGCTGTCATTTTGTAATTGGCTCAACCTCCCCAAGCCACTATTTTGTGCTGGTAGCTCCCAAGATTCTGATAAAGCTTCCAGGAAGGAAGTGCTTTTAAAAGTCTGCTCCTACACCTGCACACTGCCTCACTGGGGCCTTCAGTCTTCAGCCTGGCAACGTTAGTTCTTTGTAGCTTACCTCCACAGAGGCAACTAACCAAGTAACTACTGATGGTGGAAGCATAAGAGCATCATTTGCAAAACCCCGCCAGAAAAGACACATGAGGAAAAATAGCAGGGGAGATGTGGAGGATGCTTTTCACTGCCTCTCCACCCAGTGGAAAGGTCACCACTTCTTTCTAAATAATATCCCTTAACTTTGACTTCATATTGCCACATTCTGAGGCTGAAAATTAGATTGACCATTGCAGAAAATGGATCCCTGGAGAGAAGACGTGAACATACATAAACTGGGGTCCATAATGAACCCGAGGTCCTAACTGTTTAGACCTATATTGTGGAAAGGACAATTGTTTCATGAGTTTCAGAGTTCATTGTTAGACTACAGTGGCATCATAGATATTTATTTTGTTTGTGGGTATTTTGAGCTTTCAGTTACACTTTAATCTAATTTTCATGTAAATGAGCCTGCAGGGTTATAAGGTTGGCCATGCCCATTGCCTTTGCATTGGTCTCTGCAGGGATCCAGTTCAGAGCAGAAGATGCCTTACATTTTACTCCTCCTGGCTCCAGCTTGTCAACTTTTATATAAACCCAAAGACTGTGTTGAATTTTCTATTGGGTAAAGAATGCACTCTAGGATATTCCTATCCACTGTTCAGTCACATTAGCTAATGGTGGTCAAATGCCTTTCAAAGGCTTTTTAAAAAGAGTGCTTTGCCTTTATCCTCTGGGTCTTTAAGCCTGCAAAGATGGAATTCTTGCAAATCTTCTTCTGATATTGCTGTCTGTAGAGCTTCGGAGATGTTGGATAAGAAGTAAGATGCATTACTTCAACTCACTGCTCTCTTGCACAGATTACCTTCAGGATGTCCTTTTAAATCAAAATAACTATGATGAATGTTTTATGAGTTCAACATGCTTCACTTGACCTTGTCTGAATATTTGTATTTCCATTATCCCTCACACGGACTCTCATTCCTTTTCCTTATGCCAATGTTCACCACTCTGCAGACTTCCAGAATCAACAGGCTGTGCAACTGATCTTATGAGAATGACAGAAACTAACCTGAGGCAATGCTGAATTCATAGTCCATAATGGCTTCTTCACATATTAAATGAATCAGTGCTACTATCTACTCCCTTGCAAGCATCTAATTACATGACATGGCATCTTTTATGGTGCTGGCAAAAAGTTAGAACATTGGGCATATGCAAAAACAACAAGAATGATGATCTGTATTATTTCTAAAAACACCATAGAAAAAATTAACAACAGTGCTTTTCATATAGGATGAGAAGCTGAGAGATCCAAGAGAATTAAAAGGGGTTGCACTCCCCCTGTCTCTCATTCTGCACTGGTCAACCCACAGGGTGACCAAAGCCGTTTCTGTTCCAAAGCTAGACCTGAAGCCTGATTGAAAAGGATCTAGATAGTCCATTTCCTCCAAGCAGGTCTGGAACTGGTCAAGCACTATAAACTCAAGCAGTCTGCTCAGGAAGGCAATATTGGCCATAGTCCTATAGTTGTTTACATCCTCTGGGAACAGACTGGGTTACTTTAGGTGTATTTAAATAATGGCTTCCTTCACTGGAGCTGGGACCACTCCCTCTCTCAATGAGGCATTTAGAACCTGCTGGAATCAGCTAACAATTCCCTCCCCACTAGATATAAGAAGCCATGAAGGGCATGGGTCAAGCATACACATGGTCAGCTGAACTCAACTAAACATCTTGTCCACATCCTCGGGGACCAATAACTGAAACTCTTTTAGTATGGGAACAATATGTTCTCTCCAAGATGACCCAGAGACCAACTTGACTGCCACATTCTGGACCAACTGCAGTTTCCGGACTACGTACAAAGGCAGCCCCACATAGAGCTCATTGCAATAGTCAAGTCTGAAGGTTACCAGCAAATGTACCACTATTCTGAGGTTGTTTATCTCAAGAAATGGACACAGCTGGCATATCAATTGAAGCTAATAGAAAGCACCTCTGGCCACTCCCCACCTCAACTAGGGACACCAGGGAGAAGTTCAGAAGCACCCCCATACGGCATACCTTTTCCATCTGAGGAAGCGTGACCTCATCTAGAACCAGCAGATAAAAATTATCTCCCGAGTTCCAACCTCTCACAATAAGTACCTCTGCCTTATCTGTATGCAGTCTCCATTTCTTATCCCTTATCCAGCCCATCACTGTCTCCAGGCAGGCATTTACGGAGGTTATTCCTTCTCTTGATAATACTGACATGGAGAAATAGATTTGGTTGTCATCAGCATACTGATAACACCCTGCACCAAATCTCTTGATGATCTCTCCCAGTAGTTTCATGTAGATGTTAAACAGTATTGGAGACAATATGGAGTCCTGAGAGATACCATATAAAAGTTCAGATTTTGATGAACAAGAGTCTCCAAGGGACACCATCTGGAATCTGCCTGAGTGGTAGGAATGGAACCACTGCAAAGCAGTGCCTCCCTCCCCAGCCCTCTCAGATGCTCCAGAAGAATACTATGGTCAATAGTATCAAAATCCACTGAGAGTTCCAAAAGGACCAACAGAACAGGGATGTACTCAAAATGTAATTCGGAAGCCAAATTACAGCACAATCCCATTAAATTATTTATTATGTATTTATTTATTAGACTTCTATACTGCCCTATTCAAAAGGCACAACAAGTAAAAAACAAAGGCAAAACCATTTAAAACAAGCTACTTAAAACAATGTAAAAACCAATCTAAAACAATTCAGAACCATTTAAAACCAATTAAAATACCTAAAAATCAAAGGCTTACCCAGTCACTTTTATGCGGAGGAGAGCAGGTCCATGCACGAAGGCCATGTGAATGCAGGCACCATGTGGGGTCAGCTGGGGGAATGCAGTGCCAGCACACGTGGATAGCTGGGGTGTGTGTGTGTGTGTCACCAGTACGGCAATGGCAGTGAACAGAGGAGGAGCAGAGATGGACCTGCTCTTCTCCTCATTAAAGGGGTTGGGCAAGACCTCAATTTGGCTTCTGAATCATGTTTCAGAACATCCCTACAACAGTCACACTCCCTCTGTCAATTGGAGATCATCCATCAGGCCAGCCAAGGCAGTCTCCACCCCACTGCCCACTTGGAAGCCAGTTTGAAATGGGTCTAGATTATCAGTTTCCTCCAAGACTTCCTGGAGCTGGGAGGCCACCACCCTCTCAATTACCTTGTTCAGCCCAGTTTGGAGACAGGCCTATAGTTGCTCAACTCTGAGGGATCCAATGCAGGCTTCTTCAGAAGAGGTCTAATGTTTTCCTCTTTAAGGCAAGGAAGCATCCTGCCTTCCCTCAAAGAAGCATTTATAAGGCCCATTATAATATTTATAATAGGCATTCCACGACAACCCCCCGCATGTTGAACAAGGGTCAAGAAAACAGGTGGTAGGCCGCACCATTGCAAGCAGCTTGTCTTCTTTGCTGCACATATCGCCTGAACATAGATCTTCAAATGTGCTATATATTGTTATTTGTAGGGTTTCAGTCAAGTCTTTCTCCACTTGTGCCCCAGATGTCTACCTTGCCACTTCAGCCCCTATAGATCTTCCGTATACCAAGGGAGCAGTTCTAAAGTGGGTTGGAGAGGACACTTAGGAGCTGTAATGTCTACTGCCCTGGAGAGTTTGCTGTTCCGGTTTTCCACCAGGGCATCAACAGGATCACCAGTAGAGACAACATGAAATCCTCCCAAGACTTCTTGGAATTCTATTGGATCCAATAACCTTTTCAGGTGAACCATCTTAGTAGGTCCCTCACCCCTGCATCCATTACAGTGGGGAAATCATAGGCGTCCTCACCCATGTAGCACCTTGTTTTTCAGCGTAAAAGACCAGATCAACCATATGACCAGCAATGTGTGTAGGTCCTGAGTCCACTTGAGATAGGTCCATAGTCATCATGGATGCTGT
Source organism: Hemicordylus capensis (assembly GCF_027244095.1). NCBI lineage: Eukaryota > Metazoa > Chordata > Lepidosauria > Squamata > Cordylidae > Hemicordylus > Hemicordylus capensis. The sequence continues at coordinate 331,334,231 of NC_069659.1, forward strand.
GAACTCCTGAGCTGCCCCAGTTGGTCCTAAAGTGAACATTGAAGTCCCCCAAAACCACAGGTCTGGGAGACTCCAACGCCAAGCATGAGAAAAAGTCCATCAGCTTAGTTAGGGATGGACACTGTTGGGCAGCAACATGATCGGTACACCAAGAGAAGTCCCAGTCTATCTCTGGTTCCCAAATTTAAGTACACACATTCAATGTGGTCAGACACTTCAACAGTGATCCTAGTAAGGAGGATGTTATTCTTATAGGCCACAACCACTCCACCTCCCCCCCATGTCCCCACACCTGCTACTCAACACAGTAACCTGGAGGGAGAAGCTGGGAATAGATTGGGCCACCTGCTTCCCCTAACCAAGTTTCTGTGATACATACCAGGTCCATAGAAGGTTTTTTGGATTGTGGCCTTTGGCCTAGCACCAAGGCCTAGCACCAAGGCTTTGCAACCCCCTTGGGGGAAGAATAATCTGTCTCCTTGTTGCTAGCCTTCCAGCAGCAAGTATAATCTATTTTATATTTCAGTGCAGCTGGAGCCTTCTCAGTTGCTCTTCTTCTGACGTGTTCTGCTGGCATCAGTGTTTTTATTAGTGCTTTTTATTGTTGATTATGCTACATAAGGCACTTTGGCACAAGATGGCCGGATACAAGTAACTTGACAAATAAAATGGTACCACATATCCTGAAAATAGAATCTTCTGTACAATAGAGTACTCAGTGGTCTGAGAAAATTCTCCACTGTTTCTTCAAGGGAGGAATTATCTTCATTTTCTTCTTGGAGCAATACTGGCACTCTCTTTCTGTTTTCACTTTGAAGAAATTTCAGTGCCAATGCTACATTAGATCTTCATATTTTGACAGCCATGTTCTCTTTCTGGTGGCTTGAAGATGAGGAGGAAATAGAGACTCCATCTGGTAGTGAGCTGTTACATTAATGAACTGGAGGAGAACTGGTTTTATGGTTCTCCTTGCTAAGCAGGGTCCACCCTGGTTTACATTTGAATAGGTGACTGCATGTGAGAGCTACCTGCTGTCTCCCTTAGAGGATGGAACCATAGCTCAATGGTAGAGCATCATGTTTGCACAGGGCGGATTAACCCTTTTTCTGCCCCTATGTGGCCAAGGATTTTCTGACCCCACTGCTACAATGAGGAGGGTATTGGTTGGTGGTGAGGATGAAGCTCCCGCCTTTACTTCTAGACACCACCACAGCAATGGAGCAGCCAGTGAAGAAGGCCGCATAGTGGCTGCTGCCTGTGGGGAACGCCGGGGAACGAGAGGCAAGTTCCCCTTTTTCATTAAAATCCCACCTGCTGCCTGCACGGCAAAATGGAGCAGCTTAAAGCGGGGACTGGGAGGGAGGGTTGTGGTGGGGGTAGAAGTTCCCCTGCTGTTCTACTTTAAAGCAGCTTCAGCTGCATGGACAAACTCATGAATGGTGAGGGAGAGCTCCTTCCAGACCCCTCCTCCCTTCCAAATGATTGCACACCCTGCCCCCAAAGCAGACATCTGCTGCCCCACCACTGTGGCGGCATTTAGAAGTACAGGGGGGCTTCATACTCGCCACCCCTACCCTCCTCGCTGTGGTGATGGGGTGGATCTCTCGCCTCCACTGCCAGCAGCAACAGTTTTAAATGTTTTAAAAGAAAGAAACAACTTTTTCCCACCCCAAGATCTGCCGCTCTCCCAGAATTCGCTGCCGTAGGCAAATACCTCTATTGCCTCTGTGGTAATCCGCCTATGTGTTTGCATGCAGAATGTCCCAGGTTCACTCCCTGGCATCTTCAGGTAGGGCTGGGAGATACTCTTGCCTGAAACTTTGGAGAGCCACTGCCAGTCAGTGTAGTAGATAATACTGAGCTAGATGGACCAATGATTTGACTCATTATAAGACACCTACTTAGGTTCCTAACTACCACTGTCCACAATTAGATGTGTACAATTTCAGCAAGACTGTTCTAAATCTGTCTTCCTACTTGCCCATCACTCTTTAGACTGTCAAGTTATATACAAGAGAAACTAAACTTCCACATTTTTCATGACATTCTCAAAACATTTCCATTATGCCAGACGTATGGTCCCCACATGATTAGAGAACATAATGGAAAACTGAAAGGTGTTTCATTAAAATTACTGATCTGTGGGCAGAGTTGCCTAAATGTGCAGACATTTATCTGTGTTAAATAATAGGAACCATCTCACAGAAAGGAAATTTCATAGGAGAATAATCCTCATCTCTGCGAGAGATTCATAGTTCTAGTTGTGTATGAGCCAAAATATTAAAACCCTGTTAAGGAGATAAACAAACATAAATGCTGCAAATAAATGGCTATATCCTATAAAAACATCAATAGTGATAAAAGTAATAGCTTTGTTATAACACAGTTCAGCCCTGAGAAAAAAAGCTAGTGGTAAATCAGCCAATGCAATCCAGCAGACATGATGTTGGTATCTGAATGAGAGCCGTGAATTCAAACTCTTTCTCAGTCATGAACACACTGCATGGCCTTGGGTAATCCATGACCTCTTGGTCTTAGTTCATCATCTCTAAAATGTGCATTAAAACCACCTGCCTAACAGAGTTGTCTTAATTAATAACCTGTAAGGAGAACGCAGTAAAAAAGCAAAAAAGGGGGAAACAAAACAAAACACCTCACCATACAACAATATTGGCTGGTGAATTGAAAGTTAGTCAGGTACTTCACATGATTGGTGTGAAGCACTGTTCAGGATAGTGCAGGGAGCTGTCCCTGGGCAGCTGGATTGGCCGCCCGGAGCCGGCAGAGGCAGCAGGTATTGGGGGCCAGCTGGCCTCTGGAAGTTGCAGGATGCCTTGCATAAGTGCGTGGGGCATTCCAGAGAGACCCCCGGGGCCAGGAGGCTTGTTTCAGCCTCCCAGCGGGGTCTCCTCATGTGTTGCCATGGTGTGGAGCCATGCCGCGGCAGCACATGATCAACAAAATGGTGTTAGCGGAGCACTCACTCCACTAACCTCGATTAAGGGGAGGGGTAGTTTTTGAAGTTTGCTGCCAGGACCTGTGCAGGTCCCGTGGCAGCAGACGACCAGGGGAAATTGGGCTAGGCTCCCTTAGCCCAATTTCCCCTGGTCACGAGAATAGCTTCAGTGACTGTCATACAGAGCAAGGATGCAGCAGTGCAGCAACCTAACAGAACTTCCTAACTGTACCAGTGCAGTGAGGAAGCGGCAAAGTTTGATGCCCTCCCCTTCTCCAGGAAGCCCTCTGTGTCAGTCGCAAACACATCCCTGAGGATTCCACAGCGCTCTGGGGTGTATTTTCAAGTGGCACAGAGGGCTCCCTGGGGTGGGAGAAATTGCTACTTCCGCATTGCACTGCTCTCTCACTGGGCTGGTGCATCCTTGCTCTGTTATGTCAGTCAGTGTTTGGAAGTGGGGCCATCTACCTTTTGGTGTAGCTTAGGAGGAGAAAGCTGCATATGGGTTGGTAAGATGGCTGTTGGAGTTAATGCGGCAATTCTCACGACCAACAAAAATCAGGCTAGGAGAGCCTAGCCCGATTTTTGTTGGTCATAAGAACCACCGGGCTTGCAGCCGAGCCTGGTGGTTGTTGAGTGGGTAACCCGCTCGAGAACCCCTGCTAAAAAGCAGGTTTGTGGAGCGAGCGCTCCTGCAAACCTGCTTTTTAGGCTCGTGAGTAATCATGAGTAGACCCCCGGCCGTGAGGCTTAAAAACAGCCTCCCGGCTCGGGGGTCTCCCCAGTATGCCCTGCGCACTCGTGCAGGGCATACTGGGGCTTGTGGGGGCCACACAGCTGCTGCTCCCCCCACCCCCCACCGGCTCCATCAAGGAGCCAGCCATAGTGTGGGCGGCCGATCCAGCCACCCAGGGCTCCCTGCCCACTCGTCTGTGGGGAGAGCAGGCGCCTCAATGAATTTCTGTTACACCAAAAGGATACAGTTCTTCATGAGAAGCTGGTGTATGGATTTCTTTCTTTTTGCAGGTGGGGGGGGGGCTGGAGAAAATATCTAAAATGATATTACACAGATAACAGGAAGTGCACAAGCTGAGTTACAGGGAAAAGACACAAAAGTGCTCCCTGCTACAAGCTGCAAGCTTATGCACAGTGAAACTACTTAAATCCCATTAACTTCAGTGATATTTCAGTAGCCTAACTCACAAGATTCCAGTAGAAATGGGAGCCAATATTTCCTGTCCCATCCGCACTGGCCTCCCACCCACCCCCACTGGCCTTCCCCAGGGTAGGCAGGGACAGCTCAAACTGTGTCCAAACCAGCCCTGCCTACAATAGGGAAGGCCAGCGGGGGTAGGGGGTGAGGAGGAGCAGGGCAAACCCTGCTCAGGAAAAGAGACAATTCATGCTTGTTAACATAAGACCAATTCTCCTAGCCTTGTGAGCAACCTAACTGCAAATCCTTTGTATAAGCACCAATATTTATTTGTGTTTTGAAGATGTGCAGAATGCTAACTTGATGCATCACATGACTGACAAGCTGTCATGGATATAACTTATTTATTTATTTATTGAATTTCTATACCGCCTGATATAGAATTCTGCAGGTGGTGTACAAGTTAAGGCATAATATAAAAACAGTATAAAATAGTTAACATTCATAAAAAAGATACGAATCTCAATAAATAAAAACACATTGAAATTTCAATTCCAGTTGAAAGCCTGGGAAAACAGGTACGGCTTCAGGGTCTTCCTAAAAACAAACAGAGAAGCAGATACTCTTATTTCAGCAGGGAGCACATTCCAAAGCCCTGGGGCAGCGACAGAGAAGGCCCGGTCCTGAGTTGCCACCAAACGAGTCAGCGGCAACTGTAACCAGACCTCTCCAGATGATCTTAAAAGGCAACAGCATGCACAACAGAGAAGGCACTCTCTAAAGTACTCTGGACCCAAGCTGTTAAGGGCTTTATAGGTAATAACCAGCACTTTGTATTTCATTCAGAAACATATTAGCAGCCAGTGCAGTTATTTTAGGATCAGTGTTATATGGTTCCTTTGGGTAAACCCAGAGACCAATCCGTCTGCCACATTCTGTACCAATTGTAGTTTCCAAACTATGTACAAAGGCAACCCCACATAGAGTGCATTACATTAGTCAATACTAGAATTTACCAGCATATGTACCACTGTTTTAAGGTCACTTGTCTCCAGAAACTGACATATCTGGCATATCCGCCGAAGCTGATCAAAAGCACTCCTGGCCACTGCCTCGGCCTGAAAAACCAGGGAGAGCTTTGGATCCAGGAGCACTCCCAGACTACTGACCTGATTTTTTAGGGGGGAGTGTAACCCCATCCAGAACAGGAAGATCTAAATCTGATCTCCTACAGACAGTATCCTGAACCCCGGATCCTGACCCTCTACAGACAATACCTCCATCTTGTTTGGATTCAACTAGGGATGTGCAAAAAATTTCGGGCACAGAACGATCTGTGCCCGAAAGGAACAATTTTGGGTGATTCGGGGCCGAACCGAATCACCCCCGATGTCCCCCGATATTTTTCGGGCACGAGCCGAATCACCCAAATTTCGGGCATGAAAAATTCGGGTGATTCGGTTCACGGTTGATTTTTGGTGAATTTTTAAAGTTTTAGTGACTTTGGGGCAGTTTGGGGGCATAGCATGGGATCTGGGCAAAAGGAGTGGGGTGGGGTGGTAGTGCCTAATGGGTGCAGGCTACCACCCCAATTTCAGGGGGATTGGGCCAAGGGCTGATTTTTGGTAAATTTCTGAAAATTTCATGTCTTTGGGGCAGATTGGGGCATATTGGGGCAGAAAGTGGGGCCTGGGGCAGAATAGTGGGGTGGGGTGGTAGTGCCTAATGGGTGGAGGCTACCACCCCAATTTCAGGGGGTTTGGACAAAGGGCTGATTTTTTGAGAATTTTTGAAGTTTTAGTGACATTGGGGCAGTTTGGGGGCAGAAAGTGGATATGCCCTCATGGGTGGAGGCTACCACCCATCCCCAATTTTGCCCCTGGGCCCCCTTTTACCCCCCCGAATCGATTAAATCTGTTCAGGCCTGGGCGGGGTGTGTGTGTTGTTCCCTGGGCGGGTTGTCCCTGCGGTGAGTTGTTCCTGAAGTGAGTTGTCCCCATGGCGAATTGTCCCCATGGTGAGTTGGCTGTGGCAAGTTGGCCGCAGTGAGTTGTCATAGACCCTGCCCAATGGACCTCTGCATGGCCAGGTCATTAAGTAGGGCGGGGTGGGGATGGCTCACTCCCACCCCCACAGGCCTCCCCCAGTGTAGGCAGGGCTGGTTCAGGCCTGGGCCAATGGCTTCACGAACCGGTCCTGCCTACCCTGGGGGAGGCCAGTGGTGGGGAGCCACCACCAGCCCAGCTGCCCCCTGCTGCCATTGGCACTTGTAAATACTTACTTACTCCCCTCCCTCCTGCTCTGTGTTTAGGGAAGTCCCCCCCCTGCCCCCTGCTCTTTACTGTTCAAGGACAAACTTCATTGGATTCCTCTTTACCAGTAGAGCTCCAAGTCCTTTCGGACCAACTCAGTTTGAACTCAAAGTGTGTCCAGTTTGATGGTGCACAAAACTGGACTGATGCTGGGTCCACTTGAATCTAGTCTGGATGTAAGACGAATTGGCTTGTGGGGGGAAGATGCATTGTTCCCTGCGGCAAGTTGTCCCTGCGGCGAGTTGGCTGCAGTGAGTTGGCCGGGGTGAGTTGGCCATGGCGAGTTGGCTCATTCCCCATTGGGCATGCACAGCAGCCTCCAAAATGTCAGCTGCAATGGAAGGCAGGCCAAAGCAGGCCAAAGACCACTCAAACTGGGCAATTCGTACATAAATGGAGGACAGAGCAGGGAGGGGAATGTCTGGAGACCCCCTGCTCCATATTTGAATCTAAGCCCCTGGACTGGGATGAGATGTAGTTTAGCAACATCTGAAGTATGACGGGGCGTTATTTCACACAGGGCTTTTAGCTTGCTTCTCCTCTGGAATGGGTTCTGTGCATTCATACAGCATATCAGCCAGATTATTAAGAGTGTAGCCCAATTTATATCCAGAGTTTAAAACTCCACTTTTTGCATCAGTCTTTTTTTTGGGGGGGGGGGCACAACTGCAGACTCACAGTAAAGCCTCTCAGTAAACTCATGGTAAAGCCTGCTGTGTGAAAAATGCCCAGGTTGGGAACTCCTGAATTAATCCATTTCTTGCCACAAACACTCTTATTTGTTGGCAGAGTTTTGACATGGCTGCTGTAAGATCTCGGCCTGTTAGGCTGTAGGGGCTGCAGAGAGAATTTGAACAACTCCCCCCTCCATGCTTCCTTTCCTCTGCATCTGATGTATCTGCATCTACTGTGTATCTGTCATCTCTTTGATTCCTGGTGGCAAAGATAAAGGGTTGGAATCATATATAGATGATGCAACGAAAATCAGTGCTTCAGGGTTTAATGAGATAATAATGCCTGGCACTGTCACCTACCCTGTTAATTAATCTGGAGGTTGTGCAACACCATGTTTGCAGCATAAAGGGAACATGATCATTTCTGCATGCCAATTGAACCTGGAGAATTGACTGACAGAGGCTGTAGCAGCATGTCCTTCAAAACACGCAAAGAAAAAATAGTCAATTTCAGATGAGAATGGGGGTGCAGTGGCAACAGCTTAGGTGCCAGATCTCCATCTGTGTCAAGCAAATATATCATAAGTGCTTCTCTGAGGGAGGGCAGGCTGCCTCCTTGTCTTAAGGAGGCTATTATTAGACCTTATATGCAGAAACCTTGGTTGGACAACTTGGTTAGACCTTATATGCAGAAACCTTGGTTGGACACCTTGGTTAGACACTTTGGTTGGGCAAGGTAATTGAGCAAATGGTTGCTTCTCAAATCCAGGCAGTTTTGGATGACACATATTATCTAGACCCATTCTAAACTGGCTTTTGGGTGGGCTATGGGATTGAGACTGCCTTGGTTGGCCTGATGGATCATCTTCAATTGGCAATCGACAGAGGGAGTGTGACTCTGCTGATCCTTTTGGATCTCTCAGCAACTTTTGATACCATTGACCATGATATCCTTCTGGGTCGCTTGAAGGAGGTGGGATTAGGTGGCATTGTTCTACAGTGGTTCCATTCCCAGATTCCAGATGGTGTCGCTTGGAGACTAATATTCTTCAAAGCAAAAGCTAAAGTTGGAGTTCCACAGGGCTCCATACTGTCTCCAATGCTTTCTAACATCTACATGAAACCACTGGGAGAGAACACCAGGAGGTTTGATCTGGGATGCTATCAATATGCTGACAGCACCCAGATCTATTTTTCCATTCCAACTTCATCAGGAAATGGCATGACACACACACCCCGCCCCCATGCCTGCCTGTAGGCGATAATGGGCTGGATGAGGGATAACAGGCTGAAGTTGAATCTAGGGGTGTGCAATTCGGGATTTCAGGTGATTCGGCTCGGACCCGAACCGAATCACCCCTGTTCTGTTTTGTGCCCGAATCTGGGTCACCCGAATCACCCTTGATTCGGTTCGGATTCAGATTTAATCGATTGCAGAAAGCTGCAACTCTCCTGCAAAACGGAGCTTCTCCTGACAAAACCAAGGGGCAGGTGGGAAAGAGGAGGGCTGGGAGGCTCTCTGTTCAAAACAGAAGGGTGCCCAGAGAGCCCTCCCTGCAGCTTCCGCTTGGCAGACAACACATCTTCCTCTTCGCCCTCCCCCTCCGCATGTCTGTCCTGTCACTTTGGCTTTCATGCAGGCAGCACCACCACTGCAGGCTTCCTGTCCACTGCTTTTTCATTTGCAACAAACCTCATTCTGTGTAAGAAAACTCCGTTGTGTGTAAAAGGTTCTACAAGCTTTTTATCGGGGGGGAGGGCTGGCTTCCTCTTGCCTGCCTCCTGCTTGTACCCTCCAGATTGAAAGCCAAAGTGACAGGATGTGCTGGGTGGGGGGTTGTGTTGTTCCCTGTGGCGAGTTGTCCCTGCGGTGAGTTGTTCCTGAAGTGAGTTGTCCCCACACTGAGTTGTCCTCACGGTGAATTATCCCCATGGTGTGTTGGTTGTGGTAAGTTGGCCGCAGTGAGTTGTCATAGACCCTGCCCAATGGACCTCTGAATGGCCAGGTCATTAAGTAGGGCGGGCTGAGGACGGCTCACTCCCACCCCCACAGGCCTCCCCCAGTGTAGGCACTGCTTGTTCATTTGCAACAAACCTCATTCTGTGTAAGAAAACTACATTGTGTGTAAAAGGTTTTACAAGCTTTCTATCAGGGGGGTAGGGCTGGCTTCCTCTCGCCTCCCTCCCGCTTGTTCCCTCTGGATCGAAAGCCAAAGTAACAGGATGGGCTTGGCTGGGGGATTTGCGTTGTTCCCTGCAGTGAGTTGTCCCTGTGGCGAGTTGTCCCCATGGTGAGTTGTCCCCATGGCGAGTTGGCCGTGGTGAGTTGGCCGCGGCAAGTTGTCATAGACCCTGCCCAATGGGCCTCTGTGTGGCTGGGTCGCTAAGTAGGGCAGGGTGGGGACATTTCACTCCCATCCCCACAGGCCTCCCCCAGTGTAAGCAGGGCTAGTTCAGGCCTGGGCCCATGGCTTCATGAACCAGCCCTGCCTACCCTGGGGGAGACCAGTGGGGGTGAGCTGCCACCAGCCCAGCTGCCCCCTGCTGCCATTGGCACTTGTAAGTACTTACTTACTCCCCTCCCTCCCATTCTATCTTTAGGGAAGTCCCCCCTGCCCTCTGCTCTTTACTGTTAAAGGGGAAACCTCATTGGATTCTTCTTTACCAGTAGAGCTCCGAGTCCTTTTGAACCAACTCGGTTTGAACTCAAAGCGTGTCCAGTTTGATGGCACACAAAACCGGACTGGGCTAGGTCCATTCGAATCTAGTCTGGATGTAAGCCGAATCGGCAAAACAGGTTTTGTGCACATCCTTAGCCAGTATCACCTCAGTGATTCTCCAAGTCCTCAGATGCAGACAGTCTTTCTCAGCTCTACTACCAGAGATCCTTTAACTGGTGATGCTTTAACTAGAGGTGCCATGGATTTTGAAATCATGTCTGCAAAGTATGGGCTCAACCATTGAACTATGGTCTTGTGGGCTGTAGAGTCTCTGTATTAGAAACTTGCCTTTTGCTCAAAGAAAAGTCTCTTCCAATAGAATAAGACAGCACTGCTGCCAATATCCTGACAGATAGCATGTCCAGATGTGGAATCTTAATATCAGTGAATTGCTTGGCAAGAAATGACACGTAAAATTATTTTGTCCAGATCCTGTGATGGGAATGGAAACCACCATTTCAGAACAAAATCTAGGAAAAGAATAAGACCATAAGAACAGTCTTGATGGATCAGGCCCAAGGGCTATCTAGTCCAGTATCCTGTTTTCCATAGTGGCCCACCAGATGCCTCTGGGAAACCCTCTGGGAAACCATGCAAGAGCTGAGTGCATGCCCTCTCTCCTGCTATTGCTCCTCTGCTACCGGTATTTAGAGGCATCCTGCCTCTGAGTCTGGAAAGCCAATACATGTGCACGGTTTTGCTTTGATCGTTATATGCAAACTGAAGCATATTTGTTCATTTGTTTCTTTTTTCCCAGCAAAACAGTCCCTAATGGCTGAGCACAGAGGGGACTGAAGAAATGGAACCGTTTGCTGGAAGAATGGTTCAAATAGCACCGACTGCCACAATTCATTCTGTACACAACATGCTCATTTCGTCTTCATCTTCGACTCTACTGGCTCAGCTGCCGTCTCAGGTCTCATGGAGGAGTATCTAAATGATGAAAGGTCAATCATTGTGTGACCCTTTAATGTAATGAGAACTGAGAAACCAGCTGTGGAGCCAGCTCTGGGAAAGATTACTTTCGCTTCTCTGGGCTCAGAATATATCATATAGATTTAGTGTAGTTGGTTGCCTTGTGATGGATAGTTTGAAGATGCCTACTCACCATAGACAATAAAGAGCGAAGCATTCTCCTTCAGACAAATTAGAAAACCATTCCCATTTATTGCTTTATACTCCAGTTCATACCATCACCAGACCTTCTCAAGGTGGAGGAATATCATGAGCTCTCCACCACATGGCTAAATTCTGCATTTTATAAAGGACATAAGAACATCTCTGCTGGATCAGGTCCAAGGTCTATCGAGTACAGCATCCTGTTTCTCACAGTGGCCCACCAGATGCCTCTGGGAAGCCCACCAACAGAGGGGTGAGGGCTTGCCCTCTCTCCTACCGTTGTTCCCCTGCAATTGGTATTTAGTAGCTTATTATGATGATGATGCTATTTACACACAGTCTACCAGATGTTATTGACTGGATTTGTTAATTTAATTATCAGGTCTAGGATAACTAATGGAAGATTAAAGATAGCGCTGAAGTATTCGTGATGTCCCGAGTAGTGTGGCCTTCTGTAGTTGCTGTGTTGTAATTTTATCGATGCCCAAGGTGTCAAGATGGTGTTCAAGTTCTTTTGGGACTGCACCAAGGGCACTGACAAATATTGGCACCACTATTGTTTTCATTTTCTAGAGCCGCTCAGTTTCAATCTGAAGGTTGTTATTGTTGTTGGTTATTTATTTATTTATTTATTTGTTTGTTTATTGTATTTCTAAACATACTGCTATAAAAATCAGCAGGCAGTGTACACATTAAAACATAATATAAAAACAATGTAAACAGTTAAAATTAATAAAACAAATAAAAATCTCAATAAATAAAAACACATTAAGATTTCAATTTCAGTTGAAAGCCTGGGAAAACAGGTATGACTTCAGGGTCCTCCTAAAAACAAACAGAGAAGCATATGCTCTTATTTCAGCAGGGAGCACATTCCAAAGCCTCGAGCAGCCACAGAGAAAGCCCAGCCCCGAGTTGCCACCAAACGAGTCAGCGGCAACTGTAACTGGACCTCTCCAGATTATTTTAATAGGCAACAGGGTGCATGACAGAGAAGGTGCTCTCTTAAGAACCCTGGACCCAAGCCATTGAAGACTTTATAGGTAACAACCATCACATTGTATTTCATTAGGAAATATATCAGCAGTCAGTGCAGTTCTTTTAGAATCAGTGTTATATGGTCCCTTCGGGTAATCCCAGAGACCAATCTGGCTGCCGCATTCTGTATGAATTGTAGTTTCTGAACTGTGAACAAAGGCAACCCCATGTAGAGTGCATTACAATAGTCAGTTCTAGAGGTTACCAGCATATGTGCCACTCTTTTAAGGTCATTTGTCTCCAGAAATGCACTTTTCTGGCATATCAGCCGAAGCTGATAAAAAGCACTCCTGGCCACTGCCTCAACCTGAGAAACCAGGGAGAGTTTGAGATCCTGGAGCACTCCCAGACTATGAACCTGATCTTTGAGGGGTAGTGTAACCCCATCCAGAACAGGCAGATCTAAACCATCTCTTGGATCTCGACTCCCTACAGACAGTACCTCCATCTTGTTTGGATTCAGCTTCAGCTTGTTAACCTTCTTCCAGCCCATTATCACCTCCTGGTAGGCATTTAGGTGGGTCATGCCATTCCCTGGTGAAGTTGGTATGGAGAAATAGATCTGGGTGCCTCTGAGGCTGGAGGTGACGTGGAGGCTGGAAGTGGCCTGGAGGTGGCCTATTGTTATACAACCAGTTTCATTCTGAGGCTATTCATACGCACATGCAAAATTGGCGAAGGTAGTCCAGCCCAGTTTTGCACACACATGTGAACCACCAGGATGAGGTTCGCTCCTGGCGGAAACACGGAGGTTAACCCACCTGTGAAGGCACACCTCAAAACAGGGTAAGGAGAGCAAGCGTCTGTCAGTCATGGCTGCTTGCAGTCACAGCTGGCAGACTCAGGTGGGAGGGGGATCCCAGTAATGCACTACACACTTGAACGGTGCATTATTGGAACTCCAGGGGATGTGGCAGTGTGGGGCAGCACGTCCTGGCACCCTGACCCCCCAGAGATAGTGGCAGGATCCAATGCTTGTCTGGGCAGGTGATCCACCCACCCAAGGAGGCTGCACTGCTTGTCTGTGGGGAGGGTAAGTATAACCCGCTCTCCCTGCAGACTGCCCCGGAGCCCTTCTCACAGATCATGAGAAAAGGCTCTCTCTCTTCTTCAAGGACTCTCTTCAAAGAATGCTTACAAGCAAATATTTCTTAACACTGTGTTTTATCATTCTTAGCCTACTTTCCATTATGAGATCACCTGGCATTTCGTGTATCCATGTGTGTCTCCCACTATCAAGTTTGCAGCACTGGACCAATATGAACCAAATTTGGTAAAGTTGCAGGGACACATAGTGGCACCTCAACGGCGTAGTTTGTGATGATGTCATCCACCCCAATTCATTATGGTGGATGTGTAAAGGTTTGAGGTGCAAGTGGGCTAACCTGTGAACCGCCTAACAGATTTGAACCAAATTTGCTGCAGCTGTAGGGACACATAGGGATGCCCCAACAGCATAGTTTTTGATGATACAATCCATCCCGATTCAAGATGGTGGATGAGTGAACATTTGAGGTGCAAGTGGGCTAGCTTGTGGAACGTCTAATCGGTTTGAACCAAATTAGGTACAGTTGTAGTGAGTCACAAACAGGGACACCTCAATGGCTTAGTTTGTGATGATGCCATCCACCCCAGTTCAAGATGGTGGACATGTAAACTTTTGAGGCACAAGTTGGCTAACGTGATCTGCCTAGCCAATTTGAATCAAATTTGCTACACCTGTAGGGACACATATGGATGCCCCAATGATGTAGTTTGATGTCATCCACCTCAGTCCAAGATGGCAGATGTGTTAACTATTGAGGTGCAAGTGCACTAACCTGTGGACTGTATAACCAATCTGAACCAAATTTGGTACAGTTGGAGTGAGTGATACACAGGGACACCTCAATGGTGTAGTTTGTAATGATGTCATCCTCCCTGATCCAAGATGGTGGACGCGTGAACATTTGAGGTGCAAGAGGTCTAACTTGTGGACCTCTGTTTGAACCAAATCTAGTCCAGTTGTAGGGACAGTGAAAGGAAAGTAGGCAGATTAGTTCTTACTAAAACAACTTGTTAATAAATATGTATATGCAGAAATGTACGGTAGACATATAAGGTCTATGCAATGCCAGATTGGTAAAATGAGAAGTAGTCCAATTTTATGCAGCTTGGAGGGGTCAGACAGAGTCTGAACCTGACTTTGGACAGCCTATTTCGGATTGGACCTCCCTGATCCTGATAGGAAAAAATTGGAGCATTTTGGAGCTCCAAATGGTGGTGAGAATCTGCTCCCCTCCACTCCCCAGTCATGGCTTTGGGGGAGGAAATGGCACCTTCTGGCACCTCTCTGCCTGCCTGCCCATGCATTTTATTTTTATTTTAAAAACTATTTAGGCTTTAAATTGTACTCACAATTTAAAACAGAAGTGGAAGGTTTTTTGGAGTTACACCACTTTCCATAAAGTGCTCTCTGATGTCTTCCATGATCTCTGTGAGTACAATTTCTTGATTACTTAAAAATAATCATTTTAATCACTTTTAATTAATTACACAGAGTCCAAGAACCCTTACTTTCCTGTGTGCAAGCTCTGAGAGCTCCCAGGGTAGCCTTCGACCTCCAACAATTCCCCCCTCTTCCCCATATATTTCTGTAGGGAAAGGGATTATTTTGCCAATTTTACCAACCCCAATCTGACATCCCCTATTTGGAGGTCCCCTATTTGGATTGGGTTGGATCTGATCCAAATCCAATTTTTTCAGTAATGCACAGGCCTAATATGTGTCTACATACTTACATATTTCATGTGAATAATAATGATGATGATGATAAAAACAACAACAACAACTACTACTACTACTACTACTGTATCGGTTAGCTGCCCCATAGGAACATAGGAAGCTGCCACATACTGAGTCAGACCATTGGTCTATCTAGCTCAGTATTGTCTTCACAGACTGGCAGCGGCTTCACCAAGGTTGCAGGCAGGAATCACAACACAGCACTGAAACATCAAATAAAAACACATAGATGAAATCACAACACACCAAAAAACGAACAATTTTAAAACCTTTTAAAAAACAACAAAAAAGTAGTTTTAAAATCAAATTTAAAAGGCCTGAGAGAACAAACAGGTCTTTATCTGGCATCTAAAAGAACAAAGTGATGAAGCCAGGCGAACTTCACTGTAGAGGTTATTCCATAAATGGGGTGCAAACCACCTCTCCCTAGTAGCCAGAAGTCCCCTCCCCCACCATCGGCCTTTATTTTCCAAATTGCCCTGTTTGAGTGGTCTTTGGCCCTTTCTTGGCCTCACCCCCATGGCGGTGGCCATTTTGCAGGCCGCTGTGCATGCCCAATGGGCCTCTGCATGCTTTGAAGGGTGGGGAATTTAAAGTCAAGATTCCCTAGGACCTGTGGGGTGTGGAATCAGAAGCCCTCGAATATCATTTTGACAGCTATGCTGTCATTGAAACCAAGAAAATAGCCTTTGAATTTAATGACTGTCTTTGACGTGGCTGTCCCAAGTGTTACTCTTTGGAGGCCCAGCACCCCATGCTCACAAAAACATGAATTCCTTCACAATGCTACAGAGATAAAAGCAGCTGTGCTAAAAAACAAAAAACAAAACTCCTGGTCAGGTCTATATGGGAACATGAGTGGAAAGAAATGAGTGGAAAGAAAGGGGCTGCTGAGTCAGCACTCTGAGTCAGCACTCCTGGAAGCTGCAGTTCTGCCACCAACAGAGACCTGCAGCAATGTTGCTCCCAATGAGAGAGAAGCTCAGGAAAAATGGAGGCAAATGCTGGTACTTACCACAAACTCTACTAACTGAGGCTATTCTCACGACCAGCAAAAAAACAGGCTAGGAGAGCCTAGCCCGATTTTTGCTGGTCGTGTAAACCAACGGGCTCACAGGCGAGCCTGGTGGTTTCCAAGCAGGTAACCCGCTTAATTGCCCCTGCCCTTAATTGCCCTTTGCGAGCCTTCCGCTACCCCTGTCTTTGAGCTCATGTGTTGCTGTGGCATGACTCTGCAACATGGCAACTCATGAGTAGACCCCCGACCAGGAAGCTAAAAATCAGCCTCCTGGCTCAGGGGTCTCTCCAGCATGCCCTGCACACTGGCGCAGGGCATGCTGGAGCTTCTGGGGGCCACGCAGCCCCTGATCCTCCCAGCTCCCACCGGCTCCATAATGGAGCTGGCAGTTGTGTGGGTGGTTGCTTCACTTGCCTGGAGCAGACCGCCTGCTTGTGTGCAGGGAGAGCGGGCTAAGCCCACTCTCCCCGCTTACCTTCCCCAGGCTCTTCTCACTGATCGTGAGAAGAGCCTCACTGTCTTCCAGGGCAGGAAGAAACAGGGTTGGTGGAACACTCCCTTTCTCTCTCTTCTTCCCTCAACTGAAGCTGGTGTGCATGTGTTCATTTAAAAAGTGAACCTGGATACAGATCCCTTCAAATGCAGGGTTCCACTATAGCCCTCTTCAGAATACTGTAATAGAAAGCAAAGCACTGCTCATGGTTATAGCACCAAAAGCAGGTCCAAAATCCTATCCCAGTGCTGACACTCACCCCCTTGACATCGCTGCTCATGGTTACAGTGGTGCTTGTCTACAGAGGGATGCTGTTACTGTGATGGCCCCCCATGGGTAAGTGGAGCAGTCCGGTAAAATGTCTGCAGATTGAGAGAATTCTTGAAGGTGGGGAGCCAAATGACGTTGCTCTAAGGCAACCCAGTGGATTGGCTTCACTGTGTCACCTCTCCCTCCGAGTTAAAGTGCATCACTATATTTATCAGTGTAGACCAGGCCATGGTAGCATTTTGTAATGTACATCTGTAGTCTTGCATTACTTTCATTGAAGAGCTTTGTGTATTTACAGCCTGGCTTCTAACTTTATCACTTTTTCATTTCATTGGTCAGAGAATGTTTAATGTCCAGGCGTGCAAATCCAAAGAGAAGCCATATTTTGTAAAGCCTGTCAGAATTTAGTGTAATTTGCCCCCAGACCTTCTTAATGTCTTTTCATAATACATTTTATAATATTCCTAATATGCTAGGGACTACAACACTGAACGTAGTTATCAAAACAGCTGCAACTGCTTTCAATACATTTTAGTAATTGTCCTTGCTAATTACAGTTGGGATGTAGAAGTGGAGATTGTGTAACATTAAAATTGGAGAAATTAAAACAGAGCCATTTTGTGGAACTATTATGTTCTTTTGGGGACTGCAGATCTTAGTGAGGCATTAGCTAATTAAAAACACCAGGATAGTTCCTGAATAAACCATTAAAACCAAGGGTTACTTTCACACTTGAGTGCCACACGTCAAAATATTTTGCTCTGTTTTGAACTCCAGTATTATATATTGACAGTATACACAGTGAATAATTTCTCAGAGTTGGATGTGGCACAGAGACACATTGGATTAATGCTATCTTGGAAGAAGATTTTGTAGTACTCCACTACCTAAATGCCATCTGTTCTGGTTTTACCATTTTAAAAAATGGTAGTGGACTTGGTCTACAGATTTCTACAACATATTTTAGACATGAAACAACTTATACAAACTAAGTACCCAAGAAAAAAAGAGAGAAAACAATAATAAACACATTTTAAAGGACAAGTTAAAAAAAAATCTTACTTATCACCATCTGCTAAACATTTGCTTAAATGCAAAGGACATATCTCTAAAATGTTCTAGCTCATACTTTAGTGAACCCCCAAAAGAGAATTGTGGAACTGGAAAATTATTGGATTATCACCATTGTTAATCACTTTTCTGATTTAAAAATATATATTGTAAAATGGTGGAGAGTTACAAAACACTTAATAAATCAGTTTATATATGAAATTGTCATCCCATTGTTTATGTAATAGTTTCCATTGTTTCTAGTTGAATTGTTCCATTTTAAATGGAATTGTTACAGGAAATATTTCCTGCACTTCTTTTTATAAAAAATACTGAAGGCAGCTAAAAATGAATAGGCATAAAGCAACAAAATAATATAATAATCATACAATCGTGACACAATGAAAAAACAAAGATAATATAATAATAATAAGGAACAAAATAATATAATAATCATACAATCGTCACACAATAAAAACACAAAGATATTTGTTGGGACGCCTCATTACCTGGTCACCCATGTGGTCCCATGGGATTCTGTGGGGCACATGGGGAGCACAAAGTCCCCTTTGGGGGGCTTCCTCCTTTCCCCGACGAGGATGCCGGCAGGGCAGACCTGGGTCTTCTGGGATGAGGCACAGCTGAGTGAGTGGGGCAGAGAGAACTGCTAATGCAACACCTGTGAGGGCACATGGTTAGGAGAGATGGGAAGCCAGAAACAAGACTGGACTGAGGGCAAGATATGGAGAGGGATTTGAGCCCAGTCAGCTCTGACTGAATGAATAATTCAAACCTGAGGCAGCCAATGATGAGGGCTGCTCTTGGGAAAGGCGACCAGAGTTCTCCTGGAGAGGGACATGGCCAGAAGCAGCAAGCCAGGAGGAGGACCTGGGTGACTGAGCAACCCCATCCCCTGGACTTCTCTGAGGCTGACCCTGGCTATCAATACCCAGGTCCTCAATTACATAAATGGACTGGAGTAACCCCCTCTCCTCACACAATGGGAGAATATTATACATGCAGTTGTTTTATTCTAATTCATATTGTTGGTCCATCTAACACATATCAACCCCAATTAGCAATTACTCTCCAAGGACTCTAGCAGAGACCTTTCTCAGCCTTTCCATCACATTTCCATTTTGATTGATTGATTAAGTGCGGTCAAGTCAGTATCGACTCTTTGCAACCACATAGATAGATTCTCTCCAGGATTATCTGTCTTCCACTTGGCCTTTAAGGTCTCTCAGTGGAGCATT
This sequence comes from Hemicordylus capensis, assembly GCF_027244095.1. Taxonomy (NCBI): domain Eukaryota; kingdom Metazoa; phylum Chordata; class Lepidosauria; order Squamata; family Cordylidae; genus Hemicordylus; species Hemicordylus capensis. Next base: position 331,353,074 of record NC_069659.1, read on the forward strand.
CATTGTTGTCGTAATCGAGTCTATCCACCTTTCTGCTGGTTGTCCTCTTCTTGTCTTTCCTTCAACTTTCCCCAGCACTATGGACTTCTCAAGGGAGCTGGGTTTTTGCATAATGTGTCCTAAGTGTGATAGTTTGAGCCTGGTCATTTGTGCCTCGAGTGAAAATTCTGGATTGATTTGTTCTATTATCCATTTGTTTGTTTTCCTGGCTATCCATGGTATCTGTCTTACCAGAAATTAATATCACATGTCCTGGGCACTTATCTACAAGAGTAAATATGCAGTTTTCACAGGAGTAGAGTTTTTGAATTGGTAATTTTGCATGATGTTGCAAATCTGCTTACTCCTTCTAAGTCCCGACCAACTGGTTAATGCAACTGTTTCACATTCAATACCTTGACATGCTTCCTGTTGTGCAGGTTGCTATACTATTTCTCAACAGTACAGGCCTGGGATCAAAGGACAGCCTTATCCCATATAAACCTGGCTATGTGTTTAGAGCAACATCAGAAGCCCTGCTCTGTATTCCCCTACTGTCTGAGGTTTGGTTGGCAGGCACTAGTGACAGGGCCTTTTCAGTTGTGGCACCTAAGTTGTGTGACATCCTCCCACAAGTAGCCCATCTGGCTAGCAGGGATGATGAGGCTATTTCAACAGGCACTTAGGTTGCATGGTACATTGGAATCTGCCTTACACCAAGTCAAATCATTGGGCCATTTTAGCTTAGAATTCTTTGGCTCCATCCCCTAAGAGAAATATCTTACTAGAGAGGCATGCCCTCTCTCCTGCTTTTACTCCCCTGCCTCTCTCCTGCTTTTACTCCCCTGCAACTGCATCCTGCCTCTGAGGCTGGAGTTGGCCTATAGCCACCAGACAAGTAGACATTGGGGCCATTTCCACAATCAGGCAAAATCAGGCTAGGGGAGCCTAGCCCGATTTTGCCTGGTCGTGGGAGCCACTGGCCGCCCAGGGCTCGCTCCCTGATCGTCTGCAGGGAGAGTGGGCTTAGCCTGCTCTCCCTGCTCTGCTGCACAAACTGGGTCTCACTGATCGTGACACCTGGCTCATTGATAGACCTCTCCTCCATGAATTTATCCAAACCCCTCTTAAAGCCATCAGTGTGGTTGGCTGTCACCACATCTTGTGGCAGAGAATTCCACAAGTTGATTATGTGCTGTGTGAAAAATTGCTTCATTTTGTTGGTCCTACATGTATTGGCAATCAGTTTCATAGGATGACCCCTGGTTCTAGTATTATGTGAGAGGGAGAGAAATTTCTCTCTATCCACCTTCTTCACACCATGCACGATTTTATAGACCTATATCATGACTCCCCTCAGTTATACTTTTTCTAAACTAAAAAGCCCCAGGTTTTGTAGCCTTACTTCATAAGGAAAGTGCTCTAGGCCCCTAGGCCCCGGATCCTCTTGGTTGCCCTCTTCTGCACCCTTTCCAGTTCTACAATATCCTTCTCAACGTACGGTGACCAGAAATGTATGCAATGCTACAGGTATGGCCGCACCATAGTTTTGTAGAAGGTCATTACTGAAGGGGAAGAATGGCAGTTCAGTCCCCAAATATCAAAGCAAAACCAGTCTGATGAGAAAGCAGCAAAGCAAAGAGGTCTTGAGACAGTTCTTTATTATAGAAGAACTATAAGGATTTATTTAAAGAAAATGTTACAATCAAAATGTGAAAAAGCCTGCAGCTTAATTTCAGCTGTAGCTCATGGCTGAAGAGAGAGACCAAAACAAACAGCCATCTCTGGAGGGACAAAATTGAGACTAACACTAGAAGAACAAAAAGGCGAGGAATCCACGACTTTTATCCATGACCCTAAAGCCCCCCAGTGGTCACTATGAAATGTTTCAGCTGAGAACTGATGCTGCCAGGTTCCTAGCTCTAACAAATATAATATTAGAAGTTCTATTTTCAACCCCCTTCCTAATGATCCCTCGCAAGGAATTGGCCTTTTTCACAGCTGCCACACATTGAGTCAACGCTTTCGATGTACTGTCCATCATGATCCCAAGATCTCTCTCCTGGTCAGTCACCAACAGCTCAGATCCCATCAGTATATATGTGAAGTTAGGATTTTTTGCCCCAATATACATCACTTTACACTTGCCAACAATGGACCACATTTGCTATTTTGTTGCCCAGTCTCCCAGTTTGGAGAGATCATTTTGGAGCTCCTCACAATCTAAAATAATAATAATAATAATAATAATAATAATAATAATAATAATAATAATTCAATTTCTATACTGCCCTTCCACAAATAGCTCAGGGCAGTTTACATAGAGAAATAATAAATAAATAAGATGGATCCCTGTCCCCAAAGGGCTCACAGTCTAAAAAGAAACATAAGATAGACACCAGCAACAGTCACTGAAGGTACTGTACTGGGGGTGGATAGGGCCAGTTACTATCCCCCTGCTAAATAAAGAGAATCACCACATTAAAAGGTGCCTCTTTGCCAAGTTTGCAGGGGTGACTAATAGTTTGGAGTCATCTGCAAATCTGGCCACTTCACTGTTTACCCCAACTTCTAGATCATTTATGAATAAATTAAAAAGCACCGGTCCCGGCACAGATCCCCGGGGGACCCCACTTCTCACTTCCCTCCATTTAGGGAACTGTTCATTTATACCTACCCATCATGCCCAGCCACAACGACCAAATATATTGCAGCCAAAGGTGTATTATAGTGCACACACTTGGTGTATGTGGGGCAACAGTGAGTTCCAAATTATCTGTCTAATCCTCTGTGTAGCCTGAGCTTGAATTCACAGATGTGCTCAAAAGCTTCAGGACAAATGCTTAGGTGTTTCTTGGCAGACAAGTTAATACGGAAAATCCTCCCTGCCCCCCACCCTGATCTGCAATGACTATTCATAAATGTCCTGCTATATTTGGAACATTTCTCTGCAGCTGTGAAGATATTCACTACATCCTAAGTCAACTCTAGTCGTGATGTGCACAAAATTTGAGGGATTGCAAGCCCTGACTATTATTTCAATTGATCTTGTTGTCTAGCATTTGCTAGAATCATCCATCCATCCATATTGAATTTTTGAGTTGGAAGGGACCCTGAAAGTCTAGTCTATTTCCCTGCTTAGTTCAGGACCCCTTTATAGCATCTGTCTGTCTGTCTATCCTACCTCTTGGGGGCTCCCATACCACATGAGGATACATGGGCGATTGAAGCACCACTCATGCTGCTGTACATGTCTAAATGCACTGTTGTGCAAAAGGGCAGTCCAGCTCCACCATACATTTATGCAAATGCTGTTGCACAATAGGTCAACTGGGATACCCATTTCTAGTGTTTGTGCAACCTTATGGAAATGGACAAGGGGCGGAACTGCCCTCTTCCGCAACACCATCAGCAGAATTTAACAGATGCAGCAGCTCCAACAGCTGGTGCAGTATGTCAGCTATGGTCATTATGAGGAGAAGAAATGTGGCCATATTTGGAAGCCCAAGCTCCTTGGAGGAAGGTTAGGATTAGGGATGTGTCTGAACCCGCTTGTGCAGCCACAGGTGAGTTGGGGATCAATTCCGTTTAAAACTAGTGAAGAAGGTTCATCCTGTTCGTCCACCTCCCTACTATTTTTCTGGGCATAGTGCCTGCCAGTGGTGCTCTTAGCCCTGGAGTTCAGGACCAAAGTCCACAGCCTCCACACCCGCTGGGACCCCCCAAATTCTCTTTAGACTGTCCCGGGTCATGTGGTCGCTGCTGGCCTGCACTGCGCTGAGTGGCCGATTCTGATTATGACCTGTGCCAGGTGCTTTAGAGACAGAGGGAGGAGTGGGGAAAGAAACATGTGGCATGGGAATATGTTAAGTAGCATGCTGAAATGTTTCTGCTACTGCATATTTGCATAAATATATCCCATGCGTTAAAAATACTGTGTTTGTCATGGGGTGTGTGTGTAGGGGGATGATGCTTGCAGTGGGAGGGGGGACTCCAAAGGCCTTTAGGTCCAGGCTCCAAAATTACCTAGGGGCACCTCTAGTGTCTGCTTTCCTGTAGCCTGTGTGCAGTGTTGGCAAGCAAATGACCCACTGCATTCAGATGTGGGTGCCTGAGCCAGTTCGGGGCTTCCTTAAGCAGGCACCCAACTGGTTCAGACACATCCCTAGTTAGGATAACAATATCATCAACAAAACAGCCAACGAGGCATGCAAGATGCCACTTTGCAGGTGACAATAATCATGTCACACACAAGATTCGTTACATGTATATTGTTATGAAAGGAGAGCTTGCTCAGAGGTTGCTTCATTCCACTTGCAGTGTGATGGATGATATGCCTTTGCCCACTTAATCGGGTAAGGCAGTTATCAAATACATCCTTGACAGATTTATGAGTTCTTCTCTGAACAAGCGCTTCAAAGATCTGAGGATGGCTCGTTGCTCTGTTTTTCATGCATGTTTGTTGATCTCTGTAAAATGGGCCTCGCTCAAGGCTGATGCATCTCAGGAAGACTCAATTCATATTGGTGGGGAAATGGTTGGTACTCAACACTCATCCCTCCTCTTGATGCAGAGTTTCTACTCAGTCTTTGAATTCCCTACATAACAAATTGACCATTTACTTGGGGAGAACATGGTTCTCATGAGAATTGATGTGGGGAGGAGGAGTTATAAATAATATCACTCCCAGCAACAAATATCAGAGTGGATGAAAATAAGAGTATTTGTGATTTGTTAAGGAAGGACAATGGGGCTGTAGTTCAGTGGCAGAGCATCTATTTTGCATGCAGAAGGTGCCAGGTTCAATCCCTGGCAGCATCTCCAGGTAGGGCTGGGAAAGACTTCTGCATGAAACCTTGCAGAGCTGCTGCTAGTCCGTGCAGACGATACGGAGCTAGATGGACCAATGGTCTGACTCGATATAAGGCAGCTTCCTATGTTCCTCCTCATCTGAGTTAAAATACCTGGAATTTGGTTTATGTCATTGATTGCCAGAGGTTGCTATAAACACATCCACATATCCCTAACCTAGTTAACATGTGTGTGCATCTTAATTTCAAGCTGCTTTGAGAGTTAATTGTTGCTGAAAAACTGGGTTTAAATATAGTGGCTGACATGATGCACAGTACTAAAGCGAATGGTGGGGGGGGGATTGTAATGTCACTGCTGTGGACACAGAAATAGTGGCACCACTGGGGAAGACACCAGTTGTACTACCAACATTACTGCAGTTTCTCCTATTGTGGCAAAAGGGGGAAACTATGGTAACGGTGGTAGCGCTGCCAGCAGGGGTGGAGCCACCATTGGGTGAACGAGTTCAAAGAACCCGGGCCGCCGCCCCTCAGGGGCTGTGCCTCATGGCCCCAGACACGCCCTCCCCCGCGTCGGACATCAGACACAGGGTGTGTGTGATTTTGCTCCCAAACAGGTCCGTGTGGCCCTGTTTGGGAGTTGGATCAGCCTGCAGCTTTAGGAAACAACTAAAGACACATCTCTTCAGCCAAGCTTTTTAGTTAGTTGGTGTTTTTATGGATATTTTAAATCAGATTTTTATATATTATAACTGTTAAATTCTTGATTTATTTTATTCTTGGTTTGTGCTGTAAACTGCCAGAGACTTCAGTAGAACAGATAGTAGAGCATACTGCTCCCTCTGCTCCCAGCTGCTCCAGTCAAAGGTAGCCCAATTCTTCTACCCAACATTTTACCAAGGTAGATACCTTGACAGATGATTGTCTGGCCAATCACCGCTGGGTAGAAGGCTTCTCCCCAGCTTGTCACCATTTTGTTCAGTGAGTCAGAGGGAAGGAGTGGTCATGCCAAGAGCAGTGGCCGCTCTAATGAGAGTAGCTGCTGCCATGCTGGTGTGGGACACACTGGGATGTGGGAGGACTTCCTCCTCCTGATCCCAGCGTTGACCTCTGCAGTGCCGCTGCTTGCGTGGGTGCGTGGTGCAGTGGAGGCAAAGATCGCCACCACTCATCTGCAGGGGAAGGTGGGCAAGCTCCTTCCTTCCCCCCTGTCCTCCTGAGCAGTGGCTTGAGGTTGTGAGAATGACCTCAGAATGTCATTATTTCTGAGCATATGGTAAGGGAATGTTCAGCAGAAATATGGTTCTCAGGAGAAACACCACAGAAAGAAATTTCATATCAAAACTGATCTGTTAGAGGACAATGGTAAGCATTGCTGGGTCCCTGGTAAAACTGTGTATCACTGTCACTATGAGCCATTGTAAAAACAGAAACTGAGGGGTGGGGTTGAAAAGGGGGGCTGAAAACACATTTGTGAAAGAAAAGATATGGTGTTGAGAGTTGGGCAGGCCCAATTCTCTCCCAGTGAATGTCCGCTCTTTAACATTTGGGCCTGCTTTAAAAGGCTTTTACCCCTTAAGCTCTGCCAGGTATCTCTGCTTTTCTGCTTCTGCTGTCTTTCTTATGGTGGTTGTTCTTTGGTGTGTTATGGTTGTTACTGTTTAACTGATTGTAAGTTTTTTAACTTCTGTAAACCACCTTGGGATGCCTTATGAAAGGTGGTATAAAAATGGAACAATTGATCAATCAAACTTCAAAAATATAGATAAGGTTCTAATTCTGAGCAGCTCAAACAGGCAACACAGAAGGAGCCTCTTCCTTCCGCTGCTGTTCCTGTGCAACAGGCCCCCATTTTAAAGCTGGTTTTTGTATACCGGTTTGTAGAACATCCCAAGGGTGAAGGGAAGGAGGAGAACCAGAAAACAGCTAGACAGTGGCCCCATTTCATGATAACACTAAATGTAATAACTGCCAGATTTATTATGAAGTTATCTTTATAAAAATAATCACAATGCAGAGTTGTGCAGCATGTAAGTTACAAGCCATTTACAAATGAAACACCATCCCACGTCCAGGCCTACAGAATGTCTTCTGCTTCCAGCAAACCCACTGTACTGACAATAATCCCATCTCCTTCACAAGAGATGGTTATGCAAATAGCCCATGCACATGCACAGAGGTCACAAAAATGGCTTCCAACACCTGCATAGAGGCCTGAAACAGGCTGGAAAAAACTCAGAACTGGGCTGCTGCTGGCCCAGTTGACTTGGGTGGAGGCCAGCAGGTTCAGAGGAGCCACTGCCAGCCCAACTTGTAAGTACTTCTCCTTACTCCCCTCTATGCTTAGGGAAGCCCCATACACACACACACACACCCCAGTCTGGCTGGTTCAGTTCAGGCATGAATCAAACCAGGCTTGGTTCGAGGTCGGGCCTTCGAACTGAGCTGGTTCGAACTTGAACCAGATCAATTTCAAGCCATTTGCACATCCCTACTAATTGTCGTAGCTTTTCTTGAGAGTGGCACAAGCATACCCTCTCTCATTTTCCCCCTTCAAGTGGAGAACAAGACTGTGTACAATTAGGGGCTTCTGTCATGCAGGACTGTTAGAAAGCCTGTGTTAGGGGGAAAAAAATATCCTCACTTAGATGAAATCTCTACAATAAATCAGTGCCGCAAAACTAGAACAAAATATCTGTGTCAATTTTCTAACTTATGTGCTTTTTGTGATAAAGCAATCCTGCTTTACTGAAGTCAGAATGAAACAATTAATAAATTACAAGCAGCTGCCAGTCTATGTAGACAATACTGAGATAGACAGACCAATGGTCTGGCTTGGTATAAGGCGGCTTCCTGTGTTCTTATTTTCCTTAGATTGACAATTGATTGACAATTGACAATTATAAAGAAAAGGGATAGGGAAATAAAAAGGAAACTTCTCAGGGGGAGAATGTTGTCCTGCCACTGAAGTGGTTCTGACATTAAGCGAAAAGGCCATACCGATCATTAACTGTGGAATATAAATCCAATTTTGCAGGTGAAGCACAAATCAGCAGTTTTGGCAAACTCTCTGATTAAAACCTGTAGTTGTAATGGAGCATTTCTCCACTTTCAGATGCTGGATCGTTATGGATTTGTTCAAATGTATGGAAGGCCTTGATGGAATTTGAAGATAAATGCTTTGATCTAACATTAGCTGGAGCCAAAAGATGGGGAAGCCCATGGTGGGGAAAATAATCCATAATCTGTGGTGTAAAACAGATATTTTGGATGCTGTGCATGTACTATGTACCCGATTATTAATGATTTCAGTCAAATGGCATCCTACTCAGTGCAAGGAATGCAGAAATTAGTGTATAAATCTGAGCCACGGGATTTGAAAATGAGGGTTTATAGCATGAGTTAGCCATAATGACCTTTAAGGCTTAAATCTGTGGCACTGCAATCTGGAAAGTGTCAAATGAAATATTTCATTTAAGCTACATATCAAAGCCTTTTAATGAATTGGGGATTGTTGCATGTGTACATGGATCGCCTTGGTGCTATCCCACCCATCATATTCGGTGGGGTGTATCGGACCGTAAAATTGGAAAATAGATACTATAACTTCATTCAGTGAACACAAACCATAGGAGGAAATTTAAGGTTCCTGTGAGGGTTCCGAAGGTTTTAAAACTAAACAGGCTTTTAAAAAACCACTTATGACTCCACCCCCTGCAATTTCCCCAATATTAAAAAAAAATAAAAATGATCACTCTGCCTTTCCCCCTTAGACTGAAATATGCAGGTGTTTTAAGGAGAGCTTATGAGTAAAAACATTCACTTTCTGGAGTGCTTTTTCAGTATTCAGAGTGCTTCATATACACTGACCACTTCAATTGGACAAAGAGGCACCTTTTAAAATGGTGGCCCTCTTATATTTAGCAGGGGGAGAGCAACTGTCCCTATTCACCCCAGCATAGCAACTCCCCAGTGGGCCAGTTTGGATATTTATTTTTATTTTATTTTTTTTTATTTTTACATTTATATACTGCCTTTCGTTAAAAGACAACCCCAATATGATGGCAGCGCCTGGCCTGTATTATAGGTCTGATCCCAATCATTCTTGCTTGGTGCTAACAATGCAGGCACGGACAAGATCACACTAATCACACTAAGAGCCCCTGGTGGCGCAGTGGTAAAACTGCTGCCCTGTAACCAGAAGGTTACAAGTTCGATCCTGACCAGGGGCTCAAGGTTGACTCAGCCTTCCATCCTTCCGAGGTCGGTAAAATGAGTACCCAGAATGTTGGGGGCAATATGCTAAATCATTGTAAACCGCTTAGAGAGCTCCGGCTATAGAGCAGTATATAAATGTAAGTGCTATTGCTATTGCTAATAATTGGTGTCAGCCTGAGGTATCAGGTTGAGGGACTACCTTTCCATGAAAATCCAGTTTCTGTGACGATACTGGCCACTGGTCTCACCCTAAAATGCACCAGAAAAGGAAGCAATGTCATGGTGTTGAGTCCTTTTCCTGGTGCATTACTGGAGTAAAAATGGCTGCGCCCTGCTATATTGTTTCCAGCAATGCACCAGGGATGTTGCTTCCTTTTCTGGTGCATTATAGGGTGAGGACAGGCCAGGAAAGGTAGGCGTTTTGAACGCTGTCACTGCCAGCAGACAATGTCTTCACAGAAGCTGGATCTCAACTAAAGGTGACCCCCCCATCCTCTCCAGTCCAATACCATTTTACTACTGTAATGCGCTCTACATGGGGCTGCCTTTGTACGTAGTCCAGAAACTACAATTGGTACAGAATGCGGCAGCCAGATTGGTTTCTGGGACAACACGAAGGGACCACATAACACCGGTTTTGAAAGAACTGCACTGGCCGCTGATATGTTTCTGGGTAAAATACAAAGCAATGGTTCTTATCTATAAAGCCCTTAACAGCTTAGGTCCAGGCTATTTAAGAGAATGCCTCCTTTGTCATAAACCCTGCTGCCTGTTATGATTTTCCAGAGAGGTCCAGTTATAGATGCTACTGGCTCATTTAGTGGTGACCCATGACCAGGCTTTCTCTGTGGCCACCCAGGGGCTTTGGAATAAGTTCTCTACTGAAATAAGAGCATCTCCTTCTCTGTTTGTTTTCAGGAAGAACCTCAAGACTCTCCTGTTTTTGCAGGCTTTTAATTAGAATTAATTATAATAATTTTAAAACTTGTTTTAATATCTATTTTATTGTTTTTATTGTTATGTACATAAGAACATAAGAACAGCCCTGCTGGATCAGGCTCAAGGCCCATCTAGTCCAGCATCCTGTTTCAGTGGCCCACCAGATGCCGCTGGAAGCCACAGGCAGGAGTTGAGGGCATGCCATCTTTCCTGCTGTTACTCCTCTGCAACTGGTACTCAGAGGCATCCTACCTTTGAGGCTGGAGGTGGCCTATAGCCCTCCGACTACTAGCCGATGATAGACCTCTCCTCCATGAAGTTATCCAAACCCCTCTTAAAGCCATTCAGGTTGTTGGCTGTCACCACATCTCATGGCAGAGAATTCCACAAGTTGATTATGTGTTATGTGAAAAGGTACTTCCATTTGTTGGTCCTAGATTTCCTGGCAATCAATTTCATGGGATTACCCCTGGTTCTAGTGTTATGTGTGTGAGAGAAGAATTTTTCTCTATCCACTTTCTCCACACCATGCATGATTGTATAGACCTATATCATGTCTCCCTTCAGTTATCTCCTTACCTACTCCGTTTCTACATCATTTATGAATAAATTAAAAAGCACTGGTCCCAGTACAGAACCATGGGGGACCCCACTTCTTACTTCCCTCCATTGTGAAAACTCTCCATTTATCCCTACCCTCTGTTTCCTGTCTTTCAACCAGTTAGCAATCCACACATGTACTTGTCCCCCTATCCCATGACTGCTAAGTTTCCTCAGGAGTCTTTGATGAGGAACTTTGTCAAAAGCTTTTTGGAAGTCCAGGTAGACTATGTCAACTGGATCACCTTGATCCACACACTTGTTGACACTCTCAAAGAACTCCAAAAGCTTTGTGAGGCAAGATTTACCTTTGCGTAAGCCATGCTGGTTCTCTCCCAGCAGTGCCTGTTCTATGTGCTTTACAATTTTATCCTTGAGGATGCTTTCCATCAATTTGCCTGGAACAGACGTTAAGCTAACCGGCCTGTAATTTCCCGGATTGCCCCTGGATCCCTTTTTTAAAAATTGGTGTTACATTTGCTACTTTCCAGTCCTCTGGTACAGAGCCAGATTGCAGGGATAATTTGTATATTTTAGCAAGGAGGTCGGCAATTTCACATTTGAGTTCTTTGAGGACTCTTGGATGAATGCCATCTGACCCTGGCGATTTGTTAGTTTTCAGTTTTTCCAGACAGTTTAGAACTTCATCTCTTGTTATTTCTATCTGACTCAGTTCTTTAGCCTCCATCCCCAAAAAGCCTGGTTCAGGAACAAGTATATGCTCAGTATCCTCTATATAGATGGACACAAAGGACTCATTTAGCTTCTCTGCAATCTCCATATCCTCCTTACTAATCCCTTTCACTCCCTCATTGACTAATGGTCCAACTGCCTCCCTGGCAGGTTTCCTGCTTCTTATGTATTTAAAGAAGTTGTTGTTATTGCCCTTGATACTTTTAGCTAAATGTTCCTCAAACTATTTATATATTGTATTTTAATTTGTAACTTTTAAATATTTTAAATTTTGTACACCACCTAGAGATGTACATATCGGGCGGTACAGAAATAGGATAGATAAATAAATAAATAAATAAGTGAAATAATTTGATACAATACTGATATGATGTCATATTGTGTCAAGTGCTTTGCCACCTTGGAAGGGATTTTTCATTGGAATTGTTTCCAGTGAAAAATTTAATGCAAGGGCTTGCATCACTTCAAACTGAATTATTGGTTCGATGTGATGCACAGCCCTATTGACATTTCTTTTGCCAGCCGGGCCACAAGTGAAAAGTGTGTGTTTATGTGTGCCCATAATGTCCATTCCCCTCCCCGAGCACAAGGATACCTTTCTCTAAACACATCAGGAGGGCAGTTTATTTGAATATATCTTCTACCTGCACTAAAAATACAAGTTCAAATTAGTATATTTGCAGTGTGTGTGTAGAGCAGTGGTTCATATGAACCTCCCTCCCCACACAATTAGGTAAAGTCTCCCCAGTGCATCAGGAGAAACAAAGAGCACTGTAGCTCGGTGGTAAAGCATCTGCTTCACATGCAGAAGGTCCCAGGTTCAGTCCCTGCCATCTCGAAGTAGGTCTGGGGAAGATGCCTGAAACCTTGGAGAGCTGCTCCCAGTCAGTGTAATTACTTAGCTAGATGCTCCGATGGTATGACTTGGTGTAAGGCAGCTGCTTGTGCTCCTATGTTATGTGGTCAGATCGGCAGCTTTAGCATCGCCTGAACCAGCCTAGTGCCATGAGCTGTTGCTGGTGTCACCTTTGTGTGTGTGTGTGTGTGTGTGTGTGTGTGTGTGTGTGTGTGTGTGTGTTTTAAGATTGTGAACTTGTATAGGGGACCATTTTTCAGACTGGTTTTATGTCACTGCCAGGGCCTGGGTGGTGGGCAGCCTCTACAGCTTACCGATAGAGCTTTGCTTGGCTCTTCCCCTGGGATCAGAGTTCCAGCTGTCGAGATCAAGCTCACAACACAGGTGTTATTCAGTCCAGGGGCGGAGCCACCATGGGGCAAATGGGTTCAAAGACCCTGGGCCACTGCCAATCGGGGCCAAGCCTCGCGGGCCCGACACACTCCCCGTGTCGGATGGCAGATGCAGGGAGCATGATCTGACTTTCAAATGGGGCTGTGCGGCCCCGTTTGGTGAGCAGATCTCCCTCCGAAACAGAGGGAGATCAGCACGTGCTGCATTGGCAGCATGGCTGGAACGGCTCTCACTGCCTTTAAAGGCAGGGAGAGTCACTCTGGCCCATGCTGACCAACTCAGCACGGGCCAATCTGCCTTCCTAACCGAGCCGCAGCTGCTTCAGTCGCTTGCCTCAGACAGATGCTAGAAGGAGAGAGTATGTTCAACCAGTCTTGAAGCAGCTATACTGTTTTCCATGGGTTGATTTATTGATAAATCATACTCTCTGCCCAGAGGCACTGACACTACCATTTGTAGTTTGCAAACTGATCTTAAAACCATAAAAACATGAAGTACAACTGTAACAAAATTATAACCACAAACTGGCAACAGCAGCAGCACTCGACAGATAATACTCCCATGGTCAAATCAAATAAACTGTTAAAGGCATCACTGTCTAGTAACACTGTTTGTTTTTTTTCTTTTAAAAAGCAGCCGTGCAGGGGCCCAATCCAAACTAGGTGTGCAGCAAAGTGGTAAAGGTAAAATGTGCCGTCAAATCGATTTCGAGTCCTGGTGCCCACAGAGCCCTGTGGTTGTCTTTGGTAGAATACAGGAGGGTTTTACCATTGCCTCCTCCCGCACAGTATGATTGATGGCCTTTCAGCATCTTCCAATATGGCTGCTGCCTGATATAGTACCAGCGGGGATTCAAACTGGCAACCTTCTGCATGTTATTATTTATGTAATTTATTTATTTATTTATTCGATTTATGTACCGCCCTTCTAAAATGGCTCAGGGTGGTTTACAACAGAATAAAAACAAGTAAAACCAGTTAACAATTAAAATCAAAACTATAAAAACAGAATAAAACCAATTAAACATTCAAACAGCTAAAAACCCTGGAGAACCAGGGCAAATATTAAAACAATCAAAACAAATTAAAAACCCTGAAAGGCCAGGCCAAACAGATGGGTTTTAAGGGCTTTCCTGAAGGTCAGTAAGGAATTAAGATTACGAATTTCTGCTGGGAGTGCATTCCACAGCCTGGGAGCAGCTATAGAGAAGGCCCTCCTCTGAGTTGCCACCAAACGAACCGGTGGTAACTGGAGACAGACCGGCAGCCAGTGTAACCATTTCAAAACCGGCACAATATGGTCTCTCTGGGTTGCCCCAGAGACCAATCTGGCTGCCGCATTCTGAACTAACTGAAGTTTCCGGAGTACGTACCAAGGCAGCCCCACATAGAGTGCATTGCAATAGTCAAGCCGGGAGGTTACGAGCTGATGCACCACTGTTTTGAGGTAATCCTCTTCGAGGAATGGGCGCAGCTGTAGAATCAGCCAAAGCTGATAGAAAGCACTCGGCCATGGCCTCCACCTGAGATACCAGGGTGAGGCCTGGGTCCAGGAGTACTCCCAAGCTGCACACCTGCTCCTTCTGTGGGGGGGGGGGTGTACCCCATCCAGCACAGGAAGATCTAACTCAGCCCTCAGATTCTGAGCCCTTCTTGTTAGTCAAGATTCTTGTTAGTCAAGCATTTCCCTGCTGCGCCACTTAAGGTGGTCCAGCAAAGTGGTTGGGGGATTATAATCCTTTACCTCAGTGTTGTGTTCTGGCTGAAAACCCCTCACTTCTGCTGCAGGTTCTCAAAGGTGCTACTGCAGCAAGAGGCCCATCCATAACAGCTTTGGGGAGAGGTTTTCAGTGGGAAAATAGCATGGTAGTAAAGGGTTAAACACCCCTTACCTCTGCACTGTGGTTCTGCTCCAGATTGCTCCCCGACACAGCTGCTCTTTTAGAAGAAAAAATAAGCTTGCAAAGAGGCAATGGTGCATGTAATGTCCCATCTAGTTTGGAGACCAAACAATATATCAATAGTAACAGAACAAAAATGTGTTTACCTGCTAGTGGAATTACATAATGGAAGGTAGGGGCTGAAGCTCCATGATAGAGCATCTGCTTTGCGTGCAGAGTGTCCCATGTTCAATCCACACAGTCTGAATGCTTGGAGAACTGTTGTCAGACCGTGTGGTCAGTTCTGAGTTAGATAGACTAAGTGTCTGACTCAGTATAAGGCAGCTTCCTATGTCACTGATGTAGTATTGCAACTGAGCAAATAGTGGTAGATGCCAGTTTGGGTATGGAAGCCATGCACTCACATGCTGTTCCTCATGTGATGGCTGGCAGATATAGGTCAAAACAGCTCTTACAGTGGATTCAATATACAGAGAGGCTATTCTCATGATGGGGGGAAACTGGGCTAAGGGAGCCCAGCCTGGTTTACCCGCATCATGAGAACCACCGGGCTCACAGGCAAGCCTGGTGGTTCAATGGTGGCTAGCCCACCAAAGTAGCCCTCAAAAATGAGGTTAGCGGAGCAAGCAGTCCACTAACCCCATTGTTTTGATTGTGAGATGCCGTGGAATGACTCAGTGCTGCAGCGACTGATGAGGAACCTCCTAACTGGGGTTAACAAGGCTCCCCAGAATGCCCTGCACACTCACATGGAGCATTCTGGTACTCTCTGCCCAGCGGACCCCTACCGGCTATGTGACAGAGATGGTTATCATGTTGGTGGCCGATCTGGCTGCTCAGGGCTAGTGGCATGATCGTCTGTGGGAAGAGCAGGCCAAGCCCACTCTCCCCACCAAACCCTCCTCTGCTTTCCACACTGCTCATGTGGAGAGCCTCAGAGCACACTTGGCAACCTTCCTTAGCAAGTATACATAGTGAAGTCATTCACACAATCAAAGACAGTGAGGGTATTCTCATGATCACTGGAAAGCGGGTTAAGGGAATTTAGCCCAGTATCGGAACCAGCTGGCTCGCAGGAGAGCCCAGTGGTTCCCTGGTGGATAGCCCACCAAAGTAGCCTTCCTCTTAGCCCAGGTTAGCGGAGCGAGTGCTCTGCTAACCCATGCTTTCTGATTGTGTATTGCTGCAGCGCAGCTCCGTGACACGACAACACATGAGGAGACCCTTGGCCAGGAGGTTGCAAGCAGACTCTCGGGCTAGGGGGTCTCTACAGCATGCCCTGCGCACTCGCACGGGGCATCCTGGAACTTCCGGGGACCGTGCAGCCCCTGATCCCTGCTGACCCCACCGGCTCCGATCTGGCTGCCCAGGATGATGCCTTGATTGTCTGTGACAAGAGCGGACTAAGCCCATTCTTCACGCAGAACCCCCTCCAGTGGGTCTCACTGATCGTGAGACTCACCTCAGTGTTCTGCTTGGGTTTGAGGGTAGTGTTTGCTCCCAATTTTTGATTGGATGGAAGCAAGGTAGGAGGAAAACCTGGGTCACTTTTCCTACCTTGCTTCCACACTCTGAAGCTATTCTCACAATCAGTGGAAAGCGGGCTAAGGGTGATTAGCCCACTTCCCACTGATCGTGAGACTCACCGGGCTCGGAGCCGAGCCCGGTTGAGTCAAAGCAGGTCACCCCCTTAAGTAGCCCTCTCCTAACCCTCCCCTAAGCGAGCGCACCACAGCAACTCACGAGTAGACCCCCGACTGGGAGGCTGAAAAGCAGCCTCCTGTCTCAGGGGTCACTCCAGCATGCCCTGCGTGCTTGCGCAGGGCATGCTGGAGATTCTGGGGGCCTCACGGCCCCCAATCTTTCCGGCCCCCACCAGCTCTGTAATGGAGCCAGCAGTCATGTAGCCAGCAGCAGCCACTTCGGCCTCCCAGAGCAGACTGTCTGCTTGTGTGGGGGGAGAGCGGGCTTAGCCCGCTCTCCCTGTTAACCCTCCCCAGGCTCTTCTCACTGATCATGAGAAGAGCCTCAATCATCTCTACCCAGCTTTTCCTCCCATCTTGTTTCCCACACATCTGAAAATTGGGAACCCACACAGCTCCCAAACCTAGGTTAAACATGGTTTTTGATTGTGTGAATGACCTCAGTGTCTTCTCCAAAGTCTCAAGCACACACCTTTAATTCTTTCACGTGACCTCGCATGGGGGTGGGAAGAAGGGCTCTGGAGAAGGCAGGAGCTTGCCTGCCTTCCCCGGCAGATGAGCAGCTGCCATCCTTCCCTCCACCATACCACATGCCCACAAGAGCAGTGGTGCGACGGAAGGAGATGCTGGGATTGGGAAGACTCCCCCTCCTCACATCCCAGGGTGCCCTGGGGCATGAACATGGTGACTGCTCTTGTTAGAGAGCACATTAGGCTGCACATGAGAACCACAGGACTGGGCCTGATCCCAGCGGGGCAGCACCACCTAGCCCAGCTTTTAAACCCGGTTCTTAGCCAGGGTTAATGGCTCAAGCAAGCCCTTAACCTGGGCTCTGGGACCATGTGTGTGCTGGGTCTACATTCAGCCTCAAAATACAGAGATGGGCACCTAGAGTGCCCATCTCCTGGGGAAATCCCCCAGTGCATTGCACATGTCACACGGTGTGGCATATTTTAAGGCTGGGATGCATTGTCTCAGCCTCCAGAGTTCTGTGCCGCGCCACACAGTGCAGATCATCTGGGAGAATGGTCCCATGATCCCAGCATGAGTCAAGCACTCCCTGCCCACCACCCTGCCCACCCAGTTGTTCGAACGACCTGTAGGTTTAATGTGATTAAACCTGACATTGTGTGATTATGTGAATTAATGGCAAGGCAGGAATCTCAGATTCATCTTGGGTCATAAACCACTGTGGCATGGTGGGTTCACACAATCATGCTAATGTCGGTAACTCACATTAAACCGAGATTTGAATTATTGTGAACTTGGCCAACATAATCAATAAAGATATTTACACGTGCAGCCTAACCCAGGCAAGGGCAGCCCAGCCTGGGTCAGGCTGTGCATGTGAAGCACTAGGAGTGAGGTCGCTCTCAGCACTGCTCCCGTGCTAAGACCCATTTTTTAACCTGGCATTTAGCTGAGGGAAGTGAACCTGTGGTTCACTTAACCTTGGCCAGTGATCATCAGGGTAATCGCTGCCGGGTTAACCAGCTTCCCCAGCCTGTAACAGCATCTTCAATCTCCTCCATCTAGCAGCCACAATTCACAACCCAATGTATCTGCTATAAAACTTTCAGAAAACTGCAGAAAAACTATGCTCAATCTCTCTTCGGTGACCAAACAGCCTGTACGACTTCCTGAAAACTGACCCTGGCCCTTGTTCATCAGAAACATGTGTTTTACCACTGAACAGTAAGACCAGAACATTTTTTTATAATGGTGTAGTGTTTATAAAAACACCAATTCTCTTGACAGGGGGTGTGGTGGGGGTGTTAAAGGAGACATATCAATAGAGAAACCATGGTTACATACCTAACCTCTGCTACCTCTAATTAAGTTTTGAAGATTTGTGATATAACGACCTTTGAACTGAACAGAAAGCATAATCAAGAACAGGTGGATAGGTACAATGCATGGCTGTAGCTTTTCTGTATTGAAAAATGAAACCCACCAAATGACAGTTGAGTAAAAAACGTGGACAAATACAGGATGGATGTACAGTCAGTGAAGTATGTAAAAAGCTCCACTTTAAATTATATTTGGACATTTTCCATTAGCATTTTTTCTCCAGCATAATTGTAAGGCTGCACCCATCTGGAACTAATTTGAAAATCGGAGGTTAATGGTCACAAAAGATGACTTGTTCCAATTACACAGAATATTTTATAAGTTCACTCCCTGTGCAGGTTTCCATTTTAAATGCTGTTTCTACCTGTCTGTCAGTGACCAAAATAATTAAGTTTTTAACTGTTAAGTTGTTAACATATAATTACCATGACATAAATCCATTTATGCAGATAGAATGTTTTTCTCGGTTTCTGTGGAAAGATGGGAAATCTCTGTGTATACTGGACAGGGGTCACATCACTAAGACTGCCCTCCCTCCAATATAAGCATTTTGGAAGCTTTCTTTCTTTGGTGTGTAGAGGTGGGTAATGTGAAAGCCATAAGACAGAGGTCAGGCCCCACACTGTGGCTGTTCCACACACCCACCTAACCGTGGTTTAGAAGTGTGCACGGTTTTGGTCCGGCCTCATTGGCCAGACCGCCGGACCGGTCTGGAGGTTCGGAGTCCCCCCCGGTCCGGAAGGGGGGGGACTGTGACTTTAAGCGGGGGGGTGGTAGTACTTACCCACCCCCGCCGCACTTCCCCCTCCGGCGCTGTTCCTTGTTAAAATCTTCTTGGGGCGACAGAGCTCCGCTCTGCCGCCCCTGCCCCCGTCGTCGCTTGCAAGGCTTTCAGCAAGACGAGCGCTAGTAGCTAGCGCTCGTCTTGCTGAAAGCCTTGCAAGCGACGACGGGGGCAGGGGCGGCAGAGCGGAGCTCTGTCGCCCCAAGAAGATTTTAACAAGGAACAGCGCCGGAGGGGGAAGTGCGGCGGGGGTGGGTAAGTACTACCACCCCCCCGCTTAAAGTCACAGTCCCCCCCCCTCCGGACCGGGGGGGACTCCGAACCTTGCACACCCCTACCGTGGTTTTCTGAAGTGATTCCCACACCACCAATTTAAGATGAAGAGCCATTTTACAGGCAACACACAAGCCTATTCAGACATTACATTGTATGTGTCTTCAGGTGTCTGTACACTTGTGCATGCTCTTGCGTGAATGACTGTACATACATTCATTTTAAGGGTGAACCTGGATACAGGTAACTCAATTGCATGGTAGCGATAAGGAGTGTACTGCCATACCTGCATCCAACATAACATGTTAAAAATTGTACATACATATAGATCCATATGTGGTGTGTAGATTGTAGGTGTGTTGAACATAATGTGTGAATAAAGCTCTATTCTTTATGGTAGTATACTTTATGGTAGTATACTCTATTTTTTATGGTAGTAGATTGTAGGTGTGTTGAACATAATGTGTGAATAAGGCTCTATTCTTTATGGTAGTATACTTCCTATCTGAACCCTGCATTTGAGGATACATGTATCCAGGTTCATTTTTAAAATGCACAGCCATGTACACAAAAACATCTACATATAGGCACCAGTGTTCCCTCTAACGGGTTCCTAAATGTTGTTGACTACAACTTCCATAATCCCTGAGCAAAACCTGTTGCAGCTGGGGATTCTGGGACTTGTAGTCAACATCTGGGAATCCCTGTTAAAGGGAACGCTGGTAGGGACACTGTTAGAGGGAACACTGAACCTGAATGCATGCAACACATAACAACACATAGGGGCTATTCTCATGATTAACAAAAATCGGAGAGCCTAGGAGAGCCTAGCCTCATTTTTGTTAATTGTAAGAACCACCGGGCTCGCTTGTGGTTCTTGTGTGGCTAACCCGCTCAAGTAGTCTGCCCCTTAGCCCGGGTTTGCGGAGCGAGCGCTTTGCAAACTCAGGCTATCTGCTTGTGAGTAGTAGGGGTGTGCAATTTGGGAATTCGGTGATTTGGTTCGGGACCCGAACCGAATCACCCGTTCTGTTTTGTGCCCGAATATGGGCCACCCGAATCACCCTTGATTCGGTTCGGATTCGGATTTAATCCGCATCCGCATCCGAATCGATTCGGGGGTAAAAAAAGGGGCCCAGGGGCAAAATTTTGGGGTGGGGTGGTAGTGCCCAATGGGTGGAGTCTACCACCCCAATTTCAGGGGAATTGGGCAAAGGGCTGATTTTTGGGGAATTTTTGAAATTTTAGTGACTTTGGGGCAGTTCGGGGGCATAGCATGGGATCTGGGCAAAAGGAGTGGGGTGGGGTGGTAGTGCCTAATGGGTGCAGACTACCACCCCAATTTCAGGGGGATTGGGCAAAGGGCTGATTTTTGGTGAATTTCTGAAGTTTTCATGTCTTTGGGGCAGATTGGGGCAGATTGGGGCAGAAAGTGGGGACTGGGGCATAATAGTGGGGTGGGGTGGTAGTGCCTCATGGGTGGAGGCTACCACCCCAATTTCAGGGGGATTGGACAAAGGGGTGATTTTTTGAGAATTTTTGAAGTTTTAGTGACTTTGGGGCAGTTTGGGGGTAGAAAGTGGATCTGCCCCAAAAGAGTGGGGTAGGGTGGTAGTGCATAATGGGTGGAGGCTACCACCCCAATTTCAGTGGGATTGGGCAGAGGCCTGATTTTTTTGGAATATCCCATGATATGCCCCCGAACTGCCCCAAAGTCACTAAAACTTCAAAAAATCCCCCTAAATCAACCATGAACCGAATCACCCGAATTTTTCATGTCCAAAATTCGGGTGATTCAGCTCGGGCCCGAAAAATATCGGGGGACATCAGGGGTGATTCGGTTCGGCCCCGAATCACCCGAAATTTCTCATTTCGGGCACAGATCGTTCTGTGCCCGAAAGTTTTTGCACATCCCTAGTGAGTAGCCCCCTGACCGGGAGGTGAAAAACTGCCTCTCAGCTCTGGGGATCTCCCCAGTATGCCCTGTGCACCTCCTTCTCCCCCTCCCCCACTGGCCTTTTCCCACTCTAAAAGGTTCCAGTTCATATAGGGTTAGGGTTAAGGTCATGACCCTGGCCACCCAGAGGTCTCTTGGGCATGCACAGCAACCTCCAAAATGGCTGCTGACATCAGAGAAAGAAAATGGGCTGAACCAGCCCTTTTTAGAGTGGGAGAAGGCCGGTGGGGGGAGGGGGAGATGGCAGAGATCCCTTGGCAGTGAGACTATTGTTTTTTAAGAAGAACCCCCAAACTGGCTCTGAGCTGGCTTGGGGTGGTGGTGGGGTTTCAGCTCCAGGTACAGCTGAACTGGGCCCAGTCCGGCTTGAGGGCGAGCCCTTGAGCCATCCTGGTTCAATGGCAAACTGGCTCAGCCTCAAGCTAATTCACAAAACCCTACCTGGCAATTCTCATGGGCAGCCAAGTCTGGTCTTAAGACTTGGCTGCTTAAGTCTGGGCTTGGCTTCTCATGAGAACAGCCTCAAAATCTCTAAGTATGTAACAAAATCAGGGAGAAAGGATTCCTGCAGACATCTCTCTGATGTGCTAATTTTTTACATAGGGAAAACATTCAAAAACAGGCCCCCTCCCTCTCTGCATTCTGAAGTGGCACCTCAGCTTGTCATCTTATGCTGAAGAATAACTTATTTCTACTTATAGAATGTAATGTAGAATAATTTGAAACAGGACGCCCAGAGTAGTAATATAATGGACCTCCACTGCACCTTTATATTTGTGCTTTTCTGTATAATGTATTTCAGTCAATAACAGGTGTTCTTTTTGATTACAGCTGAAATAGATTCTAGCATTTGACCTCAATTGTATATTACCAAAGCTGCATTATCCAGTGGTCTGGCACAGTAGCCTCGTCCAGTGGGTTAAAATAACAAAAAGATTCCAGTTTTAATTGAATTGCTACAGTTTCCTTTCAGGTTTAGAGGACTTCCAAATGCTTTGCTATTCCCAATTACCTGTAGTTTTATTCTGCCACTACTAACTGGAAAGAAACTTTAGAAGCATTTGAGGGTTTTTTATTTTTTCCTAAAATTTTGAATGAAGAAATAGAACTAACTGGCTTCCAGTTGGCTTGCAATCCCAAGGGATTTCGGGGAAAATATTAGAAATTTGTTTAAATATCACCTGCTTGCCCATTTATTTTGTGGGTTGGGTGGTAGGTAGCACCCATCATGCCCTACCACACAACCCATTTTGGTGTCCCGAGGAGCGACCCATATGGAACAATGGAGTGTTTTGTGTTTTCCCATTGTTCCCTATGGCCAAAACACTTGAAACATTTTGAGGTTTATTCCACTGTAATGACCTGGTTGACTGCTGCTTCGATGAAACATTTTAGCCATCTGCATTTTGTCTCAAGTGCAAAACAAGATGCAAAATCCATTCCATGCACATCCCTATTGTAAAGGCCTGGTCTTATTTTCTGGGGGGGAAATGTAAAGAGAGTCCCATGTGCCTGTTGGCTACTGTCACTTAAGAACATAAGAACAGTCCCACTGGATCAGGCCCAAGGCCTATCTAGTCCAGCATCCTGTTTCACAAAGTGGCCCCCAAGGTGCATCTGAGAAGCCCACAGGCAAGAGCTGAGGGTATGCCCTCTCTACTACTGTTGCTCCTCTGCAACTGGTATTTAGAGGAATCTTGCCTCTGAGGCCGCAGATGGCCTATAACCACCAGACTACATAAGAACAGATTGGGAACACTTCTTCCTCTTCTGCTGCTTCCATCTCTTTTGTCATCCGTTCCTCAACATAAGAGTTCTCTTTGTGTGTTTTAGTAGTGAGAGGAAGAGGGGGAGGAGAGGAGGAGGAGGAATTGGTTTCAACTACCATCATGGATATTCCCATAAACATAGGGAACAACTTTTTCCACTGGATCCTGGGACTGAAAAGTGTGTGTGTGTGTGTGTGTGTGTGTGTGTGTGTGTGTGTGTGTGTGTGAAGTGCTGTTAAGTCTGTATTGACTCTTAGCAACCACATAGATAAATTCTCTCCAGGATGATTTGTCTTCAACTTGGCCTTTACGGTCTCTCAGTGGTTCACTCGTTGCTGTCATAATTGAGTCTATCCAGCTTGTTGCTGATCATCCTCTTCTCTTTCCTTCAACCTTTCCCAACATTATGGATTTCACGAAGGAGCTGGGTTTTCGTATAATGTGTCCAAAGTATGATAGTTTGAGCTTGGTCATATGTGCCTTGAGTGAAAATTCTGGATTGATTTGTTCTGTGGTCCATGTGTTTGGTGTCCTGGCTGTCCATGGTATCCTCAAAAGCCTTCTCCAGCACAAAAGTTCAAAAGCGTCAATACTTTCTGTCTTGCTTCATCAAAGTCCACCTTTCACATCCATTGAGTGTCAAGGGGAAAACCATTGTCTAAACTATGGGTGTGCAATTCAGGTTTTTGGCGATTTGGTTCAGGACCCAAACCGAATCACTCCCATTCTGTTCTGTGCCGGAATATGGGCTACCCGAATCACCCCTGATTGGGTTCGGATTTGGAATAAATCTGAATCTGAATCGATTCAGGTAAAAAAAGGGTCCCAGGGGCAAAATAGTGGGGTGGGATGGTAGTGCCCAATGGGTGGAGGCTACCAACCAAATCTCAGGGGGATTGGTCAAAGGGCTGATTTTTGGTGAATTTTTGAAGTTTTAGTGTCTTTGGGGCAGATAGGGGGCATAACATGGTTTCTGGGTCAAAAGAGTGGGGTGGGGTGGTAGTGCCTAATGGTTGGAGGTTACCACCCCAATTGCAGAGGGATTGGGCAAAGGGCTGATTTTTGGTGAATTTCTGAAGTTTACACATCTTTAAGGTTTTCCCTCATGAAGGGTGTATTGCTTCATGTCGGGGGGAAAGGGGTGTCCTAGTGCCAGGTGGGGTTGGTGGTAGTGCTGGGTAGGGGCAAGGAAGCTACGTGAATTTTTTCAAAGGGTTTGTGCCCGAATATGGGCTACCCGAATCACCCCTGATTTGGTTCAGATTCGGATTAAATCCGAATCTGAATCAATTTGGGTAAAAAAACAGGTCCCAGGGGCAAAATAGTGGGGTTGAGTGGTAGTGACCAATGGGTGGAGGCTACCACCCCAATTGCAGAGGGATTGGGCAAAGGGCTGATTTTTGGTGAATTTCTGAAGTTTTAGTTTCTTTGGGGCATATAGGGGCATAATGTGGGATCTGTGCCAAAAGAAACACCCCTGATTTGGTTCGGATTTGGATTAAATCCGAATCCGAATCAATTTGGGTTAAAAAACGGGTCCCAGGGGCAAAATAGTGGGGTGGGGTGGTAGTGCCTAATGGGTGTAGGCTACCACCCCAATTGCAGAGAGATTGGGCAGAGGGCTGATTTTTGGTGAATTTCTGAAGTTTACGCATCTTTAAGGTTTTCTCCATGAAGGGTGTATTGCTTCACGTCGGGGGAAGGGGTGTCCTTGAGTAGGGTGGTGTTGGTGGTAGTGCCAGGTCGGGGCAAGGAAGCTACCTGAATTTTTTCAAAGGATTTGGGCAGAGGGCTGATTTGTGGTTAATTGTTGAGGTTTTCGCGTCTTTAAGGTTTTTCCTCATAATAAGTTATAATGGAGCTTTCAGCAGCCCCATAAGTGCACTTGGGGGGTGCTGGGGTGGCCCAGAGCGAGTGGTGGTGTAGTGCACATAGGGTGCCAACCACCCCCATGGGTTTCTAACCCATGGGGTACAGGTTTCTGTTGTTTCTGAGGTTTTCTGAGTGTGGATTCTATGATAGCAAATGAGATTTTCAACGAGACTTTCAAATTTTCAGATTCGAGCAGACGTCAAATCCAACCTTTTTGCATTGAAGTCAATGGGATGCAAAAAGTTGGGAAATTCAAATAGACGTCATAGCTCAAAACGGAGGGGGTGGGGAAGAAGGGAAAAAAATGGCGGTCTGAATCACCCAAATTTTCGGGCCTGAAGTTCGGGTGATTCGGCTCGTGCCTGAATTTTCTCGGATCTTTTCGTGGGTGATTCGGTTCGGCCCCGTATCACCTGAAAATCGCTGTTTCGGGCACAGATCGTTCTGTGCCTGAAACGTTTTGCACATCCCTAGTCTAAACGATTCTAATCTTTGTAGGTACAATGTGCATGTCACAGCATCTAAATATCCTTTCCAAGGCCTTTACTGCTGCCCTATTAAGTGCTAGTCTGCAGTGTATTTCTTGACTTCTGGATCCTTTACTGTTGATGGTTGATCCTAAAAGGCAGAAGCTATCCACCACTTCATTATCAAGTTTGAGGCTGGTTTCTGTACATTGTCATTAGTTTACTTTTCTTTACATTAACTCGTAGTCCCATTTTTTCACTGTTAAATGGTTGTCCATGAAATCTAAGTGATATTAGTCAGTCACTGGCCGCATTGTACCCAAGTACTGTCATTGCTATATCCTTCCTGACTATGAAAGCAACACTGTTCCTTCTTTGTTTTTTGTGTCTTGAGTAGTAAGCAGTATGATTTTCTGACTGAAAGTGTCTAATTCCAGTCCGTTTTAATTTGCTGATGCCCAAGATGTCAATCTATAGTTGATTCATTTTCATCATTCACTGTGTCAAGTTTTCCCATATTCATGCTTCTTACATTCCACATTCCCACTATAATTCTGTCTTTGCAGCTTTGGATTTTCTTTCCCCACATGGCAGCATTAGCCATTAGATGTCCAAAAGGCTTTAGCCTGACCATGTCATAAACACCATCAGTACTCTGAGAGACCCTCATCTCTTCCTCAGTAGCATCTGACCTGAGGGGCCCATCATCCGGCACTACATCAGCAATCATACTATCTTGTCTATCCATGTGGTTTTCTGGGTAAAAACTGAAAAGGGTTTCGTGAATCAAAATGTTATATATCTAAAAGTATACCCACAAAACACATTACAGTTTGCATTGTGTTTTCATTCCCAGTGTATTTCTGTGAGGTAGACCACTCTTGTTCACAGTTCATCGACAGACTGGGAGCAAATCAGGCCATTTAGTAGGCCTATGCACATTCAGAAAATTCAGATTTGGATTTGATCTGAGCTGACTTCAGCAATTTTGAATTTGGATTCTATGGGCTCTTGTGATGTCAGATAGGATTTGGAATTTGAATTCTGGCATAAATTCTGATTTTTTCCTCTATAATGGTCAATGGAGATTTATATATATATATATATATATATATATATATATATATATATATATATAACCAAATATCACCTGTTGTTACTAGACCTAGGGAAAGAGATATGGAGAAGGAAGTCCAGGCCCAATGTAGTGAATTTAAAGAGAATTGGTCAATTCCCTGGTTTTTTGTGAATTTTTGAGTTTTTTCTTTAAATATTTCTGAAAATGGTGACATCTGGCTTGTCTTCAAGCAAGAACGTTACAAAAAGTTCTTAAACTGAAGACCCTCTTTGGACCATCATTTTGCCAGCCAGCATGTGCAGTAATCTGTCCTTTGCTTTCATGAGAAGGGGTACAGCATGCCCCTTTTGCTCCCCCTTTTATATTTCCTGAATAGATGGGATTACAGTTATGAAATCTGACACACATGAAATCTACATTGACAAGACTCTGTGTTGTTTCTTCCAAGGCTATGGGTCCTTGGAACCCCTGATTTTTTTGGGGGGGGGATTAAAAATAGAAAAGGGGGTTAAAACTGGCTTGTTTCAAGCCAAAACTTTGCAAAATGTTCTGGATCTGAAGCCCTCCCTAGGACCATCATTCCACCCCCATGCAGAGGAATAAAGACATTCCTTTGATTTTATATTATATTAATGATATACTATATTATTAATTATATTATATTATATTATATTATATTATATTATATTATATTATATTATATTAATTTTTGTCTTTCCATTGCAGAAGCACACAGTCAGCACAAGTGAAAGTGCTTCGAATATTTCTGTTCTGGTGGTTAGAAAGAATTTATTACTTTCCTGTCTAGCCATTAAGGGATAAAAGGTGATATTTTTAAATGTCTCCATTCATTTCTATGGGAAAATTGTGCATTTTGCTAATTCTCAAGTATTTCTGAAATCAATTTCAATATTTAAGAATTAATTCCAACTTTACTGATTTGCTTTTCTAAAAAGAAAACAAGAATAACCAGGTCCAGTTTTTATCAATTTTACCCATTTGGGGCAATTTAAGATAAAATCCAAATTTTTGCACATGAATTTGCACTTGTCATCTATTTAGTACACAATATTTAAATCCAGGTTCAATATTTAAATATTCAACCCAGTGTTTAAATCCAGAGATAATATTTAAATCCAGGTTCATCTCTCTAGCCATTTCATAATACTAGGAATAGTAGTAACTTGCCTTCTAAGGTGATATATTGGCAAAGCAATGAAAGACTAAAGCAAAGCATTCTTCTTCCAGGAAAGTGCTTTAGAAATCCTTTGTAGTAATTTCCTCAGGATTTAGAAGACTTGGAAGCCTTGGAAGCCATGAGTTCTGCCTTGCCTTGTGGCAGAACTCACTGAGCATACATGTTTTGCTTTTATTTTCTTTCAACAATGCTGGTTTGTGAGGAAATCCTCAGTACATTGTTTGACAATCTCTAGGAATACAATCCTCCCTAAGCAATTTCTCCCTACCTTTTTATATATACATCATTTCAACAGCTGAAATGATCATTTCTCGATTATCACAAAAATCTCTCACAATGGCCTCCTGACAATTCTAAAAGCACTCTTGTCAATTGGAAATGCACACTCTACCAGCAGAGGAACTGCATAAGTATCCTTGCACCCGAAATATTCATTTTACTTTATCATCTGCTCACTGAGAGGCTGCCAAATCAAAACCAATCACATTTATTTAGTCGGAGAAGTGCTCCTTTACTCAGCCAGTTAAACCCGTTATAGTGGCAACTCGTTTGGAGTCAGGATGAGATTGCTTCCGTTCCCCTCTTCAAGGTCGCTTCTGTGAATGTGGGGGCTTGAGTTCATCTAAGAGAGTTTCCTTTCACTCTCTTATTGGATCATTTTGCAGCAAGACTGGGAGCATATCATTACTGATGGTGCTTGAGGAAAGGCCTGATTTTGAGCAAACCAGCTGTGTTTTGAAAGAAAGGGGATTGCAGCAATTCAGTTCCTACTGTCATGGCCAGGTGATATATTCAGCACACCTTGCCATGGTAAATTGCTAACAAGGACAGAAGCCTTCTACATAAGGGCCAATCTAGTGTAATTCAACAAGAGATGAAGAATGAGATAAGCAGGGTTAGCACACTGAAATTTTGAAGTGAAGGTTGAAGAAAATTTCTGGGGTCCTCCCAAGGAGAAATATCTAAGATTTTTCAAGGGAAGTGGAGGAGGCCTCTAAATACTAGTTGAGAGGAGCAACAGCAGGAGAGGGGGAATGCCTTCATCTCTTGCCTGTGGGCTTCTCAGAGGCATCACATGGGCCACTGTGGAAAACTGGATGCTGGATTAGGTAGGCCTTGGGTCTGATCCAGCAGGGCTTTTCATATGTTCTTAAGTTTCTATAAGACAAGTGTAATTTCACAGAAGATTTCTGCACAACCCTAGATACAAGCAGGTATAAAAGCTTATCTTTAGGGTCCCTCTGTCTGTCTGCAAGTTCCCTACATTCTATTCTACTATCCCCACATTCTGAGTTGATTTGAACAATAATTGCCCAACCAGCCTGCCCCACAAGACAAAGACATGAACTCATAGCACTGTATTTACCCAAATTGAAGATGACTCTGAATTTAAGATGACCCCTTTAAAAAGTAGAGGTTAAATACAGGTCATACCTGCATTTACTCAAAAGGAACAGGGCCCTGAATGTAAGTCAACCTCCCAATTTCTAGTATTAAAGAACAAGGGGAAAAACTAGTCTTGGATTCTGGTAAATTCAGTAAGTGTGCACTGCTACTCACCACAGTGCACCATTCCTCAACCAAGTGAGGTGGTTCTATTGAACTGCTCCTCTACAAGCAGACCAAACATTAATTTGAAGTTCTGGTGAACCAAGACACCACTCGATTAACAAAAGGCACACTTGCAGGAGACAGTGGCATAGGGAGACTCCCTGTGGCCCGGGAACAAAGTTGTTTTTGGGGCTCCCCACACACCCCAGCTCCAAAACCATGCCCTCTACTTTCCAGCCCCACCCTGCCATGCTTCCCCCTCTATTTACCTGTGGCGGTGGTGGAGGCTCCTCCCTAGCTGGCGTGCCGGCTTCTCTCATGCCTGTACGTGGGCCTCCCCATTGAGTATGGAGAGCATCACGTGCCATGATGTCATAGTACACAACACTCTTCCTACTCAATGAGGAGGCCAGCATGTAGGCACAAGAGAAGCTAGTGCAGTGGCCAGGGAATTGGGAGACCCACACGTGCATGCAGCCCGCAAGTGGTCTCACATGTTCGTTTTCTGAGATTCATGGGTGATTCTGGAGAAGGAAAGATGGCACACATGCACACTCACAACTGTGAGTTTTAAATGGGCTTTATTAAAGCTAATGATTACAAGTGTAGGTGATTATTTATTTATTTATTTATTTTATTTGTATGCCGCCCCTCCAAAATGGGTCAGGGCAATTAGGCATATAGGCAAGTAGTTATCCATTTCATTTTTCTATGATTGTAGTGCAGTGTTCAGTAACAGCTAAAAGCATTCCTAAAATCATTTTTCCCTTTCTCAAAATGCAGGCTGCTAGCTATGAAGGAGTTTTTGGCCTCACCAAGAAACAGACAGTCATGTTATCAGCCAGCTGTGGAATTCTTCTTCTGTGTGCAAGAGCACCTTATCTTGCTGTTACGTAGCAACAAGTCAAAATAATTCCCCAACCTGGCAATTCAATCAGTGTTTTCCCTTTAATTTGGCCTAATAATTTCTATGACAATTAATTCGTACCACTAATAAATACAAGGCATCTTTGACTCTTAACAGAAAAAGCATTTCTTTCTAACCCTTCTACTAAATGCTGAATAGTTTAATCAGTTTCATTTCTTTTGGAGCAAGTGGCTGAAGGCCTTTTGCTATCTCCTGATTGTTCCAAAACAATCCTAGAAGCTGTGTTGGCAGAGAGGAAAGAGCTAAAGTGGAGTTTTCAAGGAGGGAGGAAGACCGACAAGAGGAATGTCCATTAAAACAACTTAGGAAGGAGGACGGGGGAGACAGACACCGTTTCCAACCACCTGGCAAATAATGGCTGAAGCAGGGGCTTCGCTGGAGCTCAGGATAGGTAAGAGCAAAGATCCAGGGACAGAAGGGAAAGAGGTGGGGAGAAGGGGAAGAAACAGGTGTTTTAGAAGTGGTTCGTGAGGCATAGCTCTGGGCAATATTTACCAGTTTCCAAGTACGCTGGAACAAGATCTCCGCTGGCTTCTCTGGTGGGAGGGTGACTGGCTCTGGAGATGCAGGGAGGGGCTCCATGCTGCCTCTTCCATGAAGAAGCCCATGCCTACCCTTCCACCATGAAGGACTATCTGCAGCTTTTTATACCTTTTTGGCCACCTCTCTAAGTCAAAATAATCACCACATATTCGCAGAGTATCTCTTCTTTGATAAACAAATTTCCACCTGGGTCTCCGAATCCCTCTGTCTGTCTTCCAGGCAGGGAGCCAATCAGGAGCCTGGCTCTTTGTCTGATCAATCTCAAGATAGAGACACTTTTCTTTGTTTTATCAAGCCAGCCCTGGCTTGTGGTCATTTTAGTCTTGTTGATGTTCTTCAGCCCAGAGAAATATGTTAGAAGGACAGAGAATGTTACATAAGCGGGAAGGGGTCTCAGCATTATATGAATATAATATCCCTCATAATACAGTGTATAATTTCCTAAATCAGCTAGATATGATTATGCTTGACATGTCAAACTAGTTTTCATGACTAGTTTTTAGCACAGCAACAAACTATCCAAGGCTCTTTGCAAGGCGGTAAACAACTTCAAGGCTGGAAGCGAATTTGGGGGTGGGAATTCCCCTTCTTTCCCAGACTCTCAAGAATAGCATTTCTATTCACTGTCTTGGCTTAGAGGGGGAAAAAAAAAATCAAAGTCAGGCTTCAGCTTTCTGCCAAAACAACAATTCAGACATAGGCCTCAGTATAGCCTTTTGGCTTTTGGGGGTCTCAGAGCAGACTCTGGTTCTAAAAAGGGGTCCACCCACCTGTTCATATCACACACTGACCAGGGATGGGGGAGAAGCCTGTCCATATGCCACCACCAGCACCACCAAGGGTAAATGGGAAATGGCGGTGGGTGGGGTGGCTGTGCAGGGGTGCATGTGGCAGGGTGGTGGGGCCCTTGTGGGCCAGAATTTGGCTATGTATATAAAAGCTGTTGATGAAGGCCTATTTTGGACTATGCTGGACTATAGAAGCTCATACTGAAAAGGAACCACGGCCCAGAATCTGAACCAAATGAAGACAAATAAAGGGGAAATCTAACTTTTTGTTGTGTACAATGAAATACTCTAGGAGAGAGGCCATACATAGGCTAACTTTACTTGAAGAAAGGGCCTCCGAGCAAGAGAAAGGCACAGCTTTTGCCATGGAGTGCTTGAAGAAAAAGCAACTAACAAATCTTGGGATTACAGGTCTTGGAATGTATGTGAGGAGGAGACCGGAAGACCCATTCCATCTGTACCTTGTCAGGTTGGTATATGATTCCTGGTACTGTATCAGTAATGAAGATGGTATGGTAGCTGTTGGTAGCCGTTAATTGGGGGAGTAGACATTAACAAACCCTGTCAGAGAGAGAGAGGATTTTTGATAGTATCCAGGTTGCCATGATCAACACAGAATATTAGATTTCTAATAACTATGGAAAGTGGGGTGAGGGGCAAGACCCAAAGAGTCAATGAGAATCCTGGGCCCAACAGGTGAAAATCAATTAAGGATCTGATAGGAGAGACAAAACGTGAGGTTTGGCTTTGTGGATATAAAATGGAGAATCAGTAGGGAAATAGCAGATTTTCTCTCTTTGTTTCTATAAATTTTACCTTCCCTTCTTGCACATTTATCCTTTGTTTTCTCTCCTCTTGAACCTTCCCTCTCTCTATCCAGGATGCTTTATCTCTCAAAAACTATTTTCTTTCTCTTCTTTTCTCTCCTTCACAACAATAATTCTTATTAAATCTCAACTATTCTATCTTTCTCTAAACATATTTTTTTGTCTATGCAATCTATATTCTGATATACTCACCTATCCACTGAGGCTATTCTCACGACCAGCAATAATCAGGCTAGGAGAGCCTAGCCCGATTTTGGCTGGTCGTGTAAACCACCGGGCTCGCAGGCGAGCCCGGTAGTTTACAAGCAGCTAGCCTGCTTGAGAAGCCCTTCCCTTCGCCCAGGTTAGTGGAGCGAGTGCTCCGCTAACTGGGGTTAGCGGATCGTGTGCTGATGCAGCACAGTTCTGCACTGCGGCAACTCACAAGGAGAACCATGACTGGGAGGCTCAAACCCTGCATCCCGGCTCGGGGGTCTGTCCAGCATGCCCTGCGCACTTACGCAGGGCATGCTGGAGCTTCCGGGGGCCACGCAGCCCCCAAACTCCCAAGCCCCTGCCAGCTCTGTGACGGAGCTGGCGGTCGTGTGGGTGGCCGCTGTGGCCACTTGGAGCAGATTGACTACTTGTCTGCGGGGAGAGTGGGCTAAGCCCACTCTCCCCGCAAACCCCATTTCGGCGGCTCCCACTGATCGTGGGAACCACCTCATCGAGTAGCCAATTCTTTCTTTAGTTTGTTCTGATTTCTTTTGGAGAAGCTTGAAAACACCTCAGGCTGCTAGAAGGGTAAATATGGTTCCACTTAGGGGTATAGGTTAAGAGGTTTTGGTCCATTTAGTATATAAAAGGTTTAGGGGGACATTGGGGTGGATTTTATTGTTCACAACATCACTCTTAATAGAAGTTTCAAATGCCACACATTTTATGCTTCCTATAATGTTATAATTTGCTCATGCTTATATTTGGATGTATATTTAGCTATACATTTACCATTCTATATGCCACAAGTCTTTGAATAAAACTTTTAAGTTTTAAAAGGTGTGGTCAATGGGTTTGGGGTTTGGTCTTGCAAAAAGCCTATTGGGCAATAAAGGGACTGGTTTTTCAAAAGCAAATGTGTGAACTTCCAACTTGGTTCAGAGCATGGATGCTGGGGAAGAAACAATCAAAATTTCTCCCCAAGCCATTTCCCTAAATTTAACTCTCCCACCAAAGCTGTTATATTTTCACCAATGAAGCAAATAACAACTTTTGGAGGGGGAAAGCTAGATTAGGAACATGATAGAGAGGAAAGGGTTAAATCCTTCAACCTCATACATAAACAGATATGATAGGATAGAGCTTTGCAAATTACCATTGGACCTTCCAGTGTGATATTTGAGAATTACAACCACATTTCCCCCCTTCTGCAACATATGGCATATTTTAGTGGTTTTAAAATATCGGAATCCTTTTTACTTGCTGCAGTGGTTATACCATTATACTCGAAACTCTTTTTTACTTCCCTCAGAATGACTCAGATGCTTCTTCCAAGCAGGAACCTGAAAATTTGTCTTGAAATTTTACTTTAGGCAAATCATGGTTGCAACTATGATTTACTTTACCTTCTTTACCTTGTTCAAACAGATTGAAAAATGGCAGCTAAGAAGAAGTTAATCCTAGTCCTATGCATGTTTACTCAGACACTGAGGCTCTTCTCACGATTTTATTTATTTATTTATTTTAACATATTTTTATACTGCCCAAAACTTACATCTCTGGGTGGTTCTCATGATCAGTGAGAAGAGCTCCTCTGAGCTCTCTGGGGAGAGAAGGTTTGCCAGACCCTCCCCACAGATGATCACTCACCCTTCACTGGGCAAGCAGATCTCCTGCCCAGATGAGCGGTGGCTCTCCTGTGGTCCACCTGCGGCTCACCCAGCAACTCCAGAGGCCGGTTGCAGGGAAGCGCCTCACCCCCAGAGCCCCAATAATGCACCATGTGAGTACACAGTGCTTTACTGGGATCCCCCTCCCCCCAAGTGTGCCCACAGACACACAATCAATTGAATGCAGTTAAGGGAGTGCTCTCTCCCTTAACCGCATTTAACTGGGAGGCTACATAGGTGGGTTTGCCACCATGCAGCCACAGGATCAGCCACAATCCCAGTGGGTCACACGAGCATGCAAAACTGGGCTGTTCTCCCTTAGCCTGGTTTTGCACGCTTGTATGAATAGCCTCATTGATTCAAACTTACTTACTAAGGCTAAAGGATATGCTCACAACTGGGCAGGCACAGGGTGGGAGAAGGCAGGGTTTCACCTACCTTCCCCCCAGACTACTGTTGAATTTCTCTTTGGAACACTGCCACACCCATACTGGATCATGTACCCATCATGTGGGTACATGATCCAGGCTGCATGGAGATCTCATTCCTGGTGTTGCCCTCCCACATATCTCTACTTTTAAACTCTGCCTTTATCCAGGGTTTAAGGGAACAAGTGTGCCCTTAACCCTGGGGCCGGGGTCGTGTGTGTGCTCAGGCCAAAGGCAACCTGAGCATGTAGAGAGTCAGGCACCTAGAGCAACTGACTCATGGAGGAATCCCCCATGCTGCTTGCATGGAGCATTAAGGGATTCCTGGAAGCTAGGACTCATTTTCCAAGTCTCCATTCATCCGCACTGCTCAGAGCAGTGGGGATCGTGTGTGTGCACAAGCAGTGTGCCACACAGAAGAGGACTGCTAGTCCGGGCAGAATGTAGGTGAAACCCTGCCTTCCCCTCTTCCCGTCTTTTCTGCCCTCCATCATGCGCATAGCCTCACTTTCAAGCAACCGTGCATAAAATAGCAGCTAAAGCTGCTCAGGCATTCTTTTAAACTCATAAATAATCTTACAAAATGGGTTGACATGACATCCCAGAATCAATAGGTGCTATGTCTGCTGTTTGACTGTTCATCTCAGATTCCTAATTATTTTCCATTGGATGCAGATCAAAAATCACCTTTTAATGCATGTCAGATGATGTGGGCTTTCTCTTTTTAAATATGCTGTTAACCCTTATAGGTTAGAGGTGGATGGAAATAATAGCTGAAATGGACCACAAAATGAGTCAGGACGCTAGGTTGCCAGAACCTAAGGGGTATACTCGTGGGTCAAATGGGCCGTAACCCAAAGTTTGGCTTAAAAACAGAACCTGCAAATCTGAATAACAGTTATTTTCAGGGAGAAACTCACAAGGGTTATGTCAATGGCCAACACTAGAGTTCAATCATTCCACCATCAGAGTGTAGGCTGTCATTTTAGGACAATCAGGAAATACCCTGAATGTGGCTGAGAAGGCGGGGACCTTCCCACCCAGCCGCCAGCCTCCCAAATCTCAGGCCTGGGAATACTGCAGCCCATTTAGGGACTCTGAGCAGGCACAGATGGTAGGTTTGGCCCTAAATGGGCCACAGCATGACCAGGCCTGAGATTTGAGAGGCTGTTGGTGATTGGAGGAGCCCCTGCCACCTCCACCAAGCCATCCAATTTCCCACCATCCCCTCCACACCATTCGCTGGATTTTAAGGAATATACGGCACTTTGCCTTGCTCCCCTGCCACTGCTGCTGCCATCCCATTGGCTCCACCCTCGGCTTGATATTAAAGGAACATACTGCATTTTTTTCTCGCCCCCTGCCATCCCATTCCCATCACCGCTACAGTCATTGACTTTTTAAAAAAGTTATTTACTATATACTACATTCCACCACCACCACCACAATTACTCTTGCCAAAGCCCTTTACTTGTAAAGGGGAATTCTTGCTGGATTCCCCTTTACAAGTATACCCTTCGAGCTAGCTCCTGAGCTGGCTCAGGTGGCTTGATGGCTGGACCGGACTGGGCTCCGGCTCAATTAAGCCCGAGCTGAGCCACCCAGTTCTGTTTGAATTTGGCTCAGATTCTAACTGAACCAGGAATAATAAAATAAATGATAATAAAATGATAAATAATAACAAAATAATAAATAATAATGACATCCGGATCCATGCACATCCCTAGAAGAAACCCTGAAATTTGCCGCATCTATCATTAAGTGTGAAATTGTTGTAAACCTGTCCCACTAATCTGAAGCTATAAATATCAGCTGCTGGAGAATGAACTAGACAGGGACAGAAGTCAAACAACAAAGCCAGGCAGTAAGCAGTTTCTTCAAACCATAGTCAGTCCGGGTTGTAATATCACCAGTCAGTCGAACAGAGTCCAAATTGTTATCCACAGAGTCCAAACCGCCCAAGGTCAAAACACAGGCACGGCAAACAGAAACACAGCCAAGTATCTCAGTGAAGAACAACATTGATGCCAGCACAGAGGCTTTGGCAAAGCTGGCTAATATAGGCTGAAACCATGTGCTGTTAATCATGGATCCCTGACTCAGCAGCCTTGCTTGTTAGTCTAGTCGTTCTGAGAGTGTGGTCCTTTATCTCCTGCTGTCTCTTTGAGTGACACCTCTCCACTGCTGAGACTGGCCGACCTTCTTCAATAGGAGCTGCCACGACAGGCTCTAACTCTTCTCCAGCCTCCCGTGGGCTGGTCCTGCTCTCCTCTGCAAGTTCTGGACTGTGCTCTCCCACATCTGCTGCTATCCCGTCCATCTCTTCCTCCTCCTTCTCCTCAGAGTCTGTCCACGTGCTCATGACAGAAATTTGATGCAACCATAATTTATTTGACTTGCATGATGTGCAGCCCTCCAATGGTGGAAGGAGGGTCTGTAAGAAGACTTCAGTGTCCCTGTGCTGAAGGCTTCTTTATGCAGCAGACCAAGTGCAGAAGGGGAGAGGGAAAGGGGAAAGTGAAGCTATTTTCATGTCAATCCCCTCAAAAAATTCCTGCTGGTTTGTATAAATATGTTCCTCAGGGTTGTGCAGCCCTCAGGAACATATTTCCACTGGTAGAAAGAGATCCCAGAGATCCCCTTCCCCCTCCGTCCCTGGTCCACTGTGTAGAGAAGCCTTTGGCCCAGGGACACTGTAGATGGCTGAGCAGAGAATCTGGCAAAGTGAGGCTATCTATGAGAGCTCAAACTTCTACCTCAGTGATGAGTTGCTCAGAATGAGGACCCAGGTCAGCACCTTTAGAAGTCTGGATAGAGAACCCTCTTGGTGTTCAGCTGATCACTTGATCTTTCAACCTTCTACCATGAGCTGAAATTATAAGGCAATGAGATTGATATTGATTGATAGATTGATTGATTTAAAATATTTATGCTCTGCCCCTCTAGGACAATATTTCTCAGGGCAGCTCACAACTATGGATGTGCACAAATCATTATTTTTGATTCAATTTGTACCCGAATCAAATCAGCCCCCCCCCCCCCAGTTTAGTTTTGGGTCTGAATCTGGCCAGCTAGCACAGGGGCAATTTGTTTCATCCACAAATCTCCCAAAACAGGTAGATTCAGGTACAAATCGCTTTGTACCCAAATCGATTCACACAGACAGCAGGTGCAGGCAGTGATTCTCTCAGCAACAGGAAGGGGGTGAAAAAAATTCTCTTCTCTTTTCCTCAATCAGGAAAGCAGGAACAAAAGGCAGAGAATCCACTCCAGGCAGCAGGCAGGCAAGGCAAAGCAAAGCAAAGCTCCTCTGGTTCTCTCTCTCTTCACCCACAAGGCAGAAAGGCAGAATGGTGGCTGCCTGCCTCCTTAAGTACATTTGAAAACCCCTCCTTTGAACTCCCCCCACCCTTGTCCCTTCTTTGACCCTTCCACTAGCCAATGCGGGATCAGTCACCCATGGCAACACAAGATTTGAATGGAAATGAGCCAATCTGGAACCAGGGGGGAATCACCAGCCAATCATTGCACACTGTAAGTCACCAATCTCAAGCTTAGGAGGGCAGGATTTTTATTTTTTTTTAAAAAAATTCCTGCCATAAAATGGAGACAGCAAGAGATCACCACAAAAATGGAGATCCGAATCTACAAATTTTTCAGGTCCAAAATCTGGGTGATTTGTTTTGGACCTGAATCTGGCGAGCTAGCACAGGGGCGATTTGTTTTGTCCACAAATCACAGAGAACAGGTAGATTTGGGTACAAATAATTTTATAGCCAAATCAATTTGCACATCCCTACTCACAACAGTATAAATAATATAAAATTTTAAACAACAAAACAAATAAAACAGCTTGGAATAAAATTAATTAAACCAAACACAATTAAAAATAAAAACCCAATTAATGAGATGAGGTCTGCAGTCTCTAACATTTGCAAGTATCAAGGTGGCACACAGGGAATTAAATGCCAGGGTCCCAACATCAAAATCCTAGACAGAGACATGTTCCACTTTTACCGAATGATGATACCCCAGAATCATTGAATTGGGTTTTGGGGTTTTTTGCACTATTACACCTTCTTCTTTGGTTCTTATGGCATGTGAACTGCCGATATATTCCAGCTTCTGGTCAATGTAGAGGTTTTTCCTTTTTAGAGTAGACTGATATAGTATTCCTTCATACTACATAGTGAATTTCTTCATTGGCCTGGCACATGCCAGCAAGACTCCAGCCATCTAGGTGAATGAGTGTATGATGTCAGGGCAACTAAACATGTGTTGAACCATTCCTAAAATTGAATCCCAAAATAGAGAATTTGTAGATGAGTAGGAGTGTTGCTCATAATCTCCAGTGAGAGGATATTAGAGAATTCAGCTTACATTTTAAAAAAATGGAGCTAAACCATCCATCAGGGATGGGCAACTACTTCAGAACTTCTTCAACTTCTTCTAATCTATAAGAAACATATTATGAGTCGGATGGTGCTCAGTGGTTGTGTATGTGGGGGTGTATGTTAGGGGTGTGCACGGAACCGTCTGGTCTGGTTCAGTTCAAGTCCAGACCGAACCCAGGCCGGACTGGGCCAGTTCAGTCCAGCACCCCCTTGAAACCCTCCCCCCCATTCAGTTCACTCTGGGGAGGTCCACGAACATATTTTTTTTAAAATAATAATAATAATAATAATAATAATAATAATAATAATAATAATAATAAAAAATAAATAAATCTTTAATTTTTTTTTAAAATGTCAATGGATAACCCCACTCCCTGAACAGCTGGGGGTGTTTGGTCCGGGGTCAGACCCAACAGGGGATGGTTCCGTTTGACCTCGAACAGTCAAACCAAACCGATTCAATGTTGAACATGTTCGATGTCAAACCTGTGTGCACATCTGTAGTGTTTGGGTAGCCAATATTCATGCCAAGAAGAGTTGAATTTTGCCAACTGCATAAATAATGTACACTGAGTATATTTGACTATATTTCTTATTTTGCATAATTTGTTCTGAAATGCACCACTTTGCATAATTTATCCCCAGTACCATTGGGAAGGACCTCTTACTTGAGGCCTTAGACAGCTGCTGCCATTCAGAATATATCAAAAAATATTGAATCAGATGGATCAATGGTTTCACTCAGTATAAGACAAAATGGCTATTCACACGATGGGAGAAAATCGGATTAGCAGAGGCTTGCCCAATTTTCTCCCATTGTGTGAACCAACGGGCTTGGCTGTGAGCCTGGTTGTTCATAAGCGGGTCACTCACTACAGTACCCCTCCCCTTAAACCGTGTTTGAAGAGTGAGCACTCCACAAACCTGGTTTTTTAAACCGTGAGTAGCCACGGCGCGGTTCTGTGGCATGGCTACTCATGAGGAGACTCCCGGCTCAAAGGTTTCTATGGCATGCCCTGCACACTTGCACAGGGCATACTGGAGCTTCCGGGGGCTGCGCAGCCCCCGAACTCCCCAGCCCCCACCGGCTCCGTCATGGAGCCAGCAGTTGTGTGAGCGGCTACTGCAGCTGCCCAGAGCAGACTGCTGCTTGTCTGTGGTGAGAGCAGGCTTAGCCCACTCTCTTCGCAAACCCTCCCCAGGCTCTTCTCATGGATCATGAGAAGAGCCTCAAAGCCATATGTGAGTGTAATTTCTGGTTGGGAGACCAGTAATCTGTCTCCTTCTTTTGCCCAGCTTTTTCAAGAATATTGGAAGTTCTGTCTGGAAAGCACACAATTCCAGCTGTCTAGTAAATGCAGAGAAGAAAAGGCTGGCACCTCTCCAATTTACCTATCATTATTTTTACCAGGAATGTCTCAGATTTCCAGGAGGTAGGGTATAATCTGGCTGCTGGTGCCATCTGTGTCTGCTTTGTATTCACTCTATAGAAAAGGGATAATGTTAATGCATTTAAATTGTTGACATTGGAGACCTCATGTATAGTTGGATTCACATACTGTTTTGATTCACCTACATTCTAAAATGTGTATGGCCAGTTCCCTCCCCCCACCCCACTCTCTATCTCTCTCTGTACTACATAGTAAAACAATTAGCCAGAATTTTGCTTAATTAGGTAGCTGGGGAATTCACCTGCCGGAGGGAAATCTACAGGTGGCATAAGGCTGGGGTGACCCTTCACTGTTCCCAATGCTTCCTGCATTAATGCTTCATGTCTCACATTTTGTAAGACATAGGTTAATGCATTTTAGATTTGCAGAACAAAAGAAGATGCCCCCAAAATATTAACCAGATCACTGAACAGGAGATGATGCCCACGTAACAAAGTGCAAACATGAAATACATTCACTCAAGTCAATTTTGGCATTTACATATTGACCTGAATTTCTCCTCACTGGACAAAATGCTTGCTAAAATTCTGAACAAGGCCCAAATCAAACTGTATCAAGATAAAACTGAAGCAGGAAGCCCTAGCCCTAGCAGAACCCCATTATAAGCAGAACTGTGTAAACTGTGTTTATTCAGCCCTTAAAAGAAAATAATCTAAAATCTGTGCCAGAAAAGGTTAAAGCCTGAATTCTGTGTATGACACACACTGGGCAACTTTGCATATTCTTCCTGAAATTGTAGTATTTTGCATATGTCTGTTTTTGCTAACCATCTTGAGGCTAACCAGTCATGTGGGTGGCCGCTTCAGCTGCCTGGAGCAGACTACCTGCTCGTATGTGGGGAGAGAGGGCTAAGCCTGCTCTCCCTGCTAACCCTCCCCAGGTAGCTCCCACTGATCATGGGAACCATGTCATTGACAACCAATGGCCCAATCTTTTTTCCAGTTTGCTTCGCCTACTTTCCCGTAGGCTTATGAGATCACCTGGCATTTTCCCTGTGTGTGTCCGTGTGTTCCCACCATCAACTTCGCAACTCCTGGACCAATACGAACCAAACCAGGTACAGTTGTAGGGACACATAGGGACACCTCAATGGCATAATGTGAGATGATGTCATCCACCCAAATCCAAGATGGCGGACGAGTAAACCCTTGAGGAGCAAGTGGGC
The DNA here is from genome assembly GCF_027244095.1 of Hemicordylus capensis. NCBI lineage: Eukaryota > Metazoa > Chordata > Lepidosauria > Squamata > Cordylidae > Hemicordylus > Hemicordylus capensis. The sequence continues at coordinate 331,394,355 of NC_069659.1, forward strand.
TAACTTGTGAACTGCCTAACTGATTTGAACCAAATTTGCTACAGATGTAGGGACACATAGGGATGCCCAAATAGCGTGGTGTGTGATGATGTCATCCACTCCAATTCAAGAAGTTGGCCGCATGGACATCTGAGGCACAAGCAAGTTAATTTGTGGACTGTCTAACCAATTTAAACCAAATTAGGTACAGTTGCAGTGAGTGACACATAGGTACTCCTTAATGGTGTAGTTTGTGGTGATGTCATTCACTCCAATCCAAGATGGTGGCCGCATGAACATCTGAGGCACAATCGGGCTAATTTGTAGACTGCCTAACCTATTTGAACCAAATTGGGTACAGTTGCAGTGAGTGACACACACAGACACCTCAGTAGCATAGCTTGTGATGATGTCATCCACACCAATTCAAGATGGTGGACACATAAACTTTTGAGGCACAAGTGGGCTAACTTGTAAACCGCTTAACCGATTTGAACCAATTTGGATGCAGCTATAGGGACACAGGGACACCTCAATAGCAAAGATTGTGATGATGTTATCCACCTCAATTCAAGATGGTGGACACATAAACCTTGGAGGCTCAAGTGCACTAACTTGAGGACTGTCTAATGAATTTGAATCAAATTTGGAACAGCTGTAGTGAATGACACACAGGGACACCTCAATGGTGATGACATCCACCCTGATCCAAGATGGCCAACACATGAACATTTGAAGTACAAGAGATCTAACTTGTGAACCTTGATTTGCACCCAATTTAGTCCAGATGTAGATACAGTGAAAGGAAAGTAGGCTGATTAGTTCTTACTAGAACAACTTGTTAATGCATGCAATTGAGATTGTGTAATGGCCTAAAGTACTGGCTACACCTTTTCTAGATTGCTTAGGCATATCCAGGTTTGTCTACATGATCTGGGTTTACATGGGGGGGGGGGAATCCCTTTGTTCTGCTGTGCATTTTAAATCCATAGTGCAAACTGTTTGAAATTGTTATAATTGTTTTTAACTGTTTTAAGCTATTTTAATTGTTAAGATTTTATGGTTTTAGGTTTGATTTTTGAATGGTTATATTTTGTTTTAGGTAATAAACTGCCCAGAGCTATTGGATGGGGTGGTGTAGAAGTGTGTGTGTGTGTGTGTGTGTGTGTGTGTGTGTGTGTGTGTGTGAGAGAGAGAGAGAGAGAGAGAGAGAGTGTGTTTTGTTCTGTTGCTGTGTTTTCACTTTAGAGTAACCTATTCTATTGTATAATTGGATCTTATTGGTTTTCTATTCATTTCCCTTTTTTATGTTTAAAGGCAACCATCTATGTAAGTTTATACTAGTTCTTTTCTATCTTTCCTTTTCCTCTCACATACAAAGAACTATCAAAACAAACCACTGATGCCTTGATTTTGTTTCAAGTGTAATCTTTTTATTTTGTTAACTCTATAGGCCCTTGTATTTGTAAAGATTTAGATTTCCCTTTGGTTCGGTGGTGCAAACATTATTGTTACTATTATTTTCTACAATTTCCTCTTTGTGGTATACCCAGTGGGCTCTTTCCTTCTCATGGAAAGGAATCCCACCAGGCAAAAAAAAAATCAGAATGCTTGTAAGCTTTGAGGGACTGGTTTGTCTCGGTTCCTGCTGAGTGAACAGCATCAAAATACAAATGCAGGCTGAAATTTTCGGCATCTTGAGATGAAAAGCAAAACAGAGGAGGACTAAAGATGCAACGTTCAGATCCTCTATCAAGTGTCCTACATTCCTAATGTTTTGAGGTATGATGCATCTTATAGCAAATCTCAAGATTTCAACTTCCTCTAGTTTCAGAGTTTTCCACTACTGGGAATGAATGAGGACAGAAAATGAAATACAAGTCCCCTGCTAACTGAGCAAAGAGGCACCTTTTTAACATGGTGATTCTCTTTATTGAGCAGGGGAGAGCAAATGGCCCTATCCATTCCCAACACAGCATCCCTCCAGTGGCTGTTGCTGGTGTCTATCTTATTATTCTTTTAAAGATTATGAGCCTTTTGGGGATGGAGCCATTTTATTTATTTATTTAGATCTACGTAAATCACTTTGGGAACATTTGTTGAAAAGCAGTGTATAAATATTTGTTGTATTCGTATTTGAAAGTATGGGCTGCATCAAAAGGTGCAGTATATCTCTGGTGTGCATGTGTTTCTTGAGCCTGTGGCAGAGCTTGGTGGAAAAACAAAAGCAAGTGACAAAGACAGGAGACTCTGCTGTAACTTGGGCCTTATTTCATATGCAAATCCCCCCCCATCTTTTGGTATTGTGCGGGGGGGGGGGAGGCGTTAGAAACACTGGTGCTCAGTTCCAGCTCCTTTTTATCCAGCCCTAGAAATTCAAGTGCTGATTATTGCTGAAATGTTGATTAATGCTTTCATCAATATTTGCTGAGGCTGGGAGGGGAAGGGCTTGTGGAATAGGTTATACAGTGAAGCTCTTCGCATGATGTGTGAGAAGATCTTCTGCCGGGCTTGCAGGGAGAGGGCTTAGCCTGCCCTCCCCGCAGATGAGCAGCCGCTCATAGCTTGGCGGCCAAATTGACCGCCCACACAGCTACCAGTTCCATCATAGAGCCTAGGATGCCCCACACAAGTGGGCAGGGCATCCTGGAGAGACCCCCAATCCCAGGAGGCTGCTTGCAGCCTCCTGACGGGGGTCTCCTCATGTGTTGCCACAGCATGGAGCCATGCCGCAGCAGCACATGAGCAACCAAATGGGGTTAGCAGAGCGCTAGTTCCACGAACCTCAAGGGGAGGGGTACTTTAGGTGGTCTGCTGTCGGGAGCTGCACGGCTCCTGTGGCAGCAGACGACCAGGAGAAATCGGGCTAGGCTCCCTTAGCCCAATTTCTCCTGGTTGTGTGAAGAGCTTCAGTATCTAATGGTGAATGTTGTTAGTTGATACTGTGAGTGTGTGTGTCTGTACCTACAATGATCAGCAGATCGTCCGATTCAGTGTGCAACTTCCCCCTCCATTCCATAAGAGAATTCATACACATACAGTTGCCTATATGTTATTTTGGAGGGATTAAACCCCCACACCGATAACTTAAATGTGGCAGATCCCTTCCCCCTCAGAAACACAAAGCTGTGGAATGACTGAAGCAGAAGGGGTTGTTACTGTTTTGAGGGAGTATTTTTCAAACTGAGAGATATCCTGCTCTTTTTTGTTTGAGCCCTCCTTCCCCCTGTCACCACTGAATTCTATTAACTCTGCTCACCTGCTTGTCAATTAACTATGCTCTGAGCCCATGGACATTCCAACCCATTTACAAACAAGGGGCCAGTTTGCGGGGTGTTGGGTCCCTGACATATCTCTCCATCAGCCCAAGTCTGCTCCCACTCACCTGCAGCTGCTCCGGTTATGTATCTATAACGTTTTCAGTTCTTTTGGAAATTGATTCAGGATTGATGTTATGAAAATTTGCTGACCAACTCTGTGAGCATTCTTGAACAAATTTATTTGAGCAGAATTAAGATGGGCACAGTCTACGCTGAACAGACTCCTCACTCAATTTTGTCACCCCTCCTCCAAGGACAAAATGTCCCACCTTTGGCAAGGAAGAATGGGGTACCAGTGGCAGAGAGCTCAACAAATGACCTGGGAAAGGATGCTCTAAGCAATCATATCTCTGAGAAGTCTTCACTTTGAATGCTGGAGGGGCAAAAATGATTTTCAAGGCCAATACAAGGGCTGCTCATACATCCCTACACATTTTAACCCAGAAGTATAGAAACAATGTAGGAGGGGCATGATGAACTCCTCCCAGCCTGTGGTCCTCTAGATCATGGTTTCAGGGGCGTAGCTAGCCCGCCAGTGGCCTGTGTGCAGCCGTGGCGGGTGCCCTGATAGCCCCGCCCCCTGCGTCTGATGTCAGACACAGGGGATAGCCATGCCCCCACGTCTGACGTCAGACTGGGGGGCGTGGTCTGGCTCCCGAATGGAGCCTTGAGGCTCCGTTCAGGAGAAGCAGTTTAACTGCTAAAGGGGCTATGCGGCCCCTTCGGCAGTTAAACAAAGGCTGGTGCTGCATTCGCAGGGAAGAGCCGCTCCTGGGCTGCATTGCGAACGCAGCACCAGTCTTAGCTCCTGAAGGGGCCGGGTGGCCCCTTCAGGAGCTAGTTAGGCTGGCGCTGCGTTTGCAGCACCAACCAGGAGCTACTGTTCCCTGCCTTTGCAGGGAAGAGCTGCTCCTGGCTGGCACTGCGAATGCAGCACCAGCCTTTGTTTAGCTCTCGAAGGGGCCGCGCGGCTCCCGCTCGGGAGCTAAACTCCCGCCCCCGCGTCTAACGTCAGACGCGGGGGGCGTGTCAGGGCCGCTAATGGCAGCTCCTGACTGGGCACGACTCGGGTTCTTTGAACCCGTTCGCCCAATTATAGCTATGCCCCTGCATGGATTCTCAATATTGGGACCCCAGATGTTATTGGACTTCAACTGCCATAATCCCCAACCAAAGGCTGCTGGGGCTGGGGATTATGAGAGCTGAAGTCCAATAACATCTGGGGACCCAACATTGAGAATCCCTGCTCTAGATGTTGCTGAACTACAACTCCCATCTCCTCCTCCTCCTCCTCCAGGATTACAGCAACCCAGAAGTATAGAAACAATGTAGAAGGGGCATGATGAACTCCTCACAGCCTGTGGTCCTCTAGATCATGGATTCTCAAGGACTCTGGAGTCCAATAACATCTGGGGACCCAACATTGAGAATCCCTGATGTTGCTGAACTACAACTCCCATCACCTCCTCCTCCTCCTCCTCCTCCTCCTCCTCCTCCTCCTCCTCCTCCTCCTCCCCCCCTTCTCCAGGATTACAGCAACCCAGAAGTATAGAAAAAATGTAGGAGGGGCATGATGGACTCCTCCCAGCCTGTGGTCCTCTAGGTCAGGCATCCCCAAACTGCAGCCCTCCAGATGTTGCTGTACTACAACTCCCAGCATCCCTAGACACAATTTTTTGTGGCTGGGTATGCTGGAAGTTGTAGTTCAGCAACATCTGGAGGGCCGCAGTTTGGGGATGCCTGCTCTAGATCATGGATTCTCAACATTGGGGCTGGGGATTATGGGAGCTGAAGTCCAATAACATCTGGGGACCCAACATTGAGAATTCTTGCTCTAGATGTTGCTGAACTACAACTCTCATCAACACCACCTCCTCCTCCTCCTCCTCCCCTTCTCCGGGATTACAGCAAGTTTTTAACTGCCAGTGTAGGTTCTTTAGGCTGTAATCAGGCAGCTGTAATATTGAAGATAATGCACTAGTGAACTCTGACAGTGGCCAAGGTTTGGTGTTAAATTACAAAACACCAGCCAGTCAACACATTTTATTGGCATGACCTTCAAGGTTAGAGACAGCTGAACTGAAAAGCTGGTTACATACTGATTCTTCTCTCTTTGCCTCTGAGCTGAGTGTCTAGAAATTTAAAATTAAGATACAGCTACTCATCCCTATAGAATGGGGGTTGATAACCTTTATCTTGGCTTATTGAATAAACCTTCCAAAGAGCATTATCATTTTATTATTCCCATAATTATAGCAGAGAACTTGGGTAACCTTTCATTCGAATGGTTTCCTCTGAATTTGACATGCAGTGCATTTGAGTCCACTTGAACAAGGAAGGAGACGCAGCAGTGGTAAAACATTTCATCCATTATGGCACTTAATGCTTTGGCAAACCTATTTTGTGTATACTTTCCCAAATGGCAATGTGATTCATATTTATCACAGAAGGAGCAGGATTTCAGAGGGTGTATGTGTTCATTCTCTGATTAGATCATGAATTCCAGCAAGGAATCGTGGTGTCATGATGGGATGCTCAAGAAATGAAGTGGAAGATCTTCTCAAGACAGGATTTGAAGTTTCATTATTTCTTCTCATGACATGTAGGGACGTAGCTAGGGAAGAGGTGGCCGTGTGCATCCCTCTCTTCGGTGGCCTCTCCTAGTGAGGGGGATAATGAAGAAGATAGAGAGGGGTAGAGCTGGGGGACCCTCAGGAACTCACGGGCCTGGGTTTAATCTTAATTTAATTTAATCTTAATTTAATTTAATCTTAGTTTAATTTAAGGGCCATCTGTTTAATCATAGCTACACCCCTGTGTAGAAACAATTTAATGTCAAAAATATTGTTGAAGAGTTCTGATTCAGGATCCCTAACATCAAATACTCAGTATAGTCAGTCTGTAATAGGTCCAAATTCTGACACACACCTGCCTTATTCTGTAATCAGGGCATCTTTGGGTAGGGGGCAAGTGTCTTGGGCCCCACACATGGAATGGGGATCCAAAGTGTGATTCAGTATTTGAAATGACAAGATTGATCATTTTCATTCAAGGAAGTAAAACTAATCAATTAGAATATAATCCCAGGCAGTATTCCCTGTAACAGGGATTCTCAGATGTTGTTGACCACAACTCCCACAATCCCTAAGTAAAAGCCATTGCAGCTGGGGATTTTGGGAGTTGTAGTCAACAACATCTGTGAAACCCTGTTAGAGGGAACATTGGTCCCAGGAGCAGGAGTTATTTCAGTATTTGGGGTTAGAATACTGACACGGGAAGGATGCAGTGGCTAACATAGCGTTGTGATTAGAGTGTTAGACTAGGACTGGGAAGATCCGAGTTCAAATTCCCATTCAACCATGAAACTCACTGGGTGACTCTGGGCCAGTCATGTCTCTCTCCGCCTAACCTATCTCACAGGGTTGTTGTGAGGATAAAAATAATCAAGTGCACTGGTCTGAGTTCCTTGGAGAAAAAGAGGGATATAAATGTAATAAAATAAAATAAAATAAACATACTGTGCAACCCAACACATGCAGTGGAACATAGCATTTGCACAGTTGTGCGAGAGTGCTGTTCCGCAAGTGCAAAAAATGCACATAGGAGTTGCATGACAGTGCAGCTATTATATATATAATGACTGCACTGTCACTCAATTCCATTTTGCTGTTTTGTGCTTGTGCAACAGTGCTCTTGCACAACATTCCACCATCTGCATAATGTTATGTGTGGCCCCTGAGCCCCCCAGCTGATCCTGGAGATGTAGCCACCAGCCCCATTCTTTCCTCCACACATTCCACAGGATATCTAAAAAGATCAATGGTTGGTGCTAGTACAGAAAAGTTCCCAGAAGACACCCTCCACACTTTAGCTGAAAAGGCACACATAGGAGAAGATGAGTTATTTGATTGGTTGTTTTCTTCATGAAGCTGCTTTCTACTGAATCAGTCCATTTGCATTGGTATTTATCTACACTGACCGGCAATGGCTCACCAGGGTTTTAGATAAAGGTCTTCCCCTGCCCTATCTGGAGATACCAGGGATTGATTCTGCCACTGTGAAAAACCAGAGGTGTGGGTAGGAAGCTCCTCCCACTCTCCTTTGTGATTGGCTGCCATGGCTTTCCTTCATGCAAAGGCGGAAGCCCACACAGCCAGTTACTTCCTGCCTTGCAGTCTCCCTGACTGCAGATCGGGATTGTCTGGGAGCGTGGCAGGGGAGATGAGGGCAAACTGAGGGTCCATTGGACCCATGGTTTGCCATAATGTGCAAAGGTGGTCAGTGATTGTCCAATGGCACCTGCTGACCTTCATGCCTGAGTGTAGATTTAAACCCCGATCTCCCAAATCCAGTGCATCACATTCTATTGCACAACATTGCCTAATTCACAAAACAAGGGAGATCCTTACAGATGCTTCCTCCACATGTCTTGAAGGGTCTGAGCTCCACATCATTGCTACTGCATTGGACAGATTTTTTTTGAATTTTGTACTGAAATATTTTTTGTCAAAAAGTATAATCTAAGATGCATTAATAAAAAAGCACCATCAATAGGTGGTGGTTTTTTGGTTGGGTTGTGTGTTTTTTTAGACACTGGTAGTACATTCTTTCATTTTCTCTTAAGGTCCCAACAGAGTATTTGCATACAAGATGCCAGCTGAATCATTCATTTGAAAATTCACATTGTCTCAAAGAAGGCATCACCTTTGCTTAGCAGGGGCACATCACATCAAGCTCTTTGCATCAGTAACCTTTTTGGGCTTCAAGGTTTGCCAGAGAAAAGGCTTAACTAATTACATGTTAAAGATTGGAACTTCTAGCTACAAAAGATGAAAATAGTCTCCTATTGAACCACAATTTTAAAAACCCAACAGAGATAACGAAGTCGGTTTTCTCCAGAACTCTGACGACTCGTCTTTTGAAATAATTTCCCATGAGTTCACCCAGAAAGCGGAATACTTTCAAATAAGCTACGTTGCCAACATGATAAATGCACAATCCATTTCAATACCTTTGCTGAATTGCAGAATAGCAAAATCCCAATTTACCTCCAGTGGAAAACCTATCATTTTCACTTTTTAAAAGTCCCATCTAGTTAAAACACAAAGATGGCAATTCATCCCTCGATATCAGAATATGGGATTTTCAATATTGTGATTGTCAGTTACATGAGTGCACTGAGTGACAAAGAGATCTCTAAATGTGTTGGAACGTTTAAAACTCACACTAAAGGGACAAAATAGATTGCACATTTATTAAGCTATCATTGAATAGCAAGAAGACCTTGAACAACACAGAGACCAGTCTGGGGAAAAACAGTGATTTCCTTATTCCCTCCTATTGCATAATCCAGAAGTAAAAGCAGAATGTTCCACTATACAGTACATACAGCTTATATTTTGACATAGGCAAAGAGGCACCTTTTAACGTGGTGATTCTCTTTTATTTAGCAGGGGGAGAGTGACTGGCCCTATCCACCCCCAGCACAGTACCTCCAGTGACTATTGCTGGAGTCTATCTTATTTTTCTTTTTAGACTGTGAGCCCTTTGGGGACAAGGATCCTTCTTATTTATTATTTCTCTGAGTAAACAACCCTGAGCCATTTTTGGAAGGGCGGTATAGAAATCAAATAATAATTAAATATTTGTAATATATCATGATGTAATATGCATGTATTTATTTCAGGCTACTATCAAATCACAGATTTTTCTTATATTTCGGAACCACCTGGAAGTAGTCATTCCACAACCCACCAGGAGCCTCTTCCTAGTGTTACGAGAGATTTCCTGTTGCATGAGGGATTTCCTGTTGTGGGGTGTACCTTCCCCTGCCCTCTGGGATCAAAAAGGGAGGCCAGTTTTGTTTGAGATAACATGAGACACAGCAGAAGTCCAATAAAGAAATGTTACTAAGGGAGATCGAAAACAAGGAACTAGTGAGCATTCCTGTGTGACGTGTACACACGTCAACTTGCATGTCAAAACATTGGTTTGTCCAAGTTTTTCACTAATAAAAACCTTAACCACTAATAAAATGATGTGGATTCTCATATGTGAACTATAAGTAGACTCTCTGGTGTTAGTAAATGGTGTTTAGATTTTCTGATGTTAAACTGAAGTGGAGGAAACAGTCCAATGAGAGAACTTGCAGTACCTGGGTGACACTGGGTGCTGGACCAAGAGAAGGTCGGGAGGACTGGTTATCTGGTACTCTAGGAAGTGCTTGTGTTGCCTTCCTAGTTAGGGATATTATTATTGTTGTTGTTGTTCTTATTGTTATTTACATTTTTATGCCACCCTATCCAAAGGCTCTGGGTGGTGCTCAACAACAGAAAAATAACCCATGAACAATCACTTAAAACAATCAACTTAAAACAATGCAAACACAAATACAAAAATGGTTTTAAACCATTAAAACACTTAGAAGCATTTAGAAGCAATTTTAAAACCCTGGAAGGCCAGACCAAACAAATAAGTTTTAAGGGCTCTTATATGAAGGTGGGCAAACGATTCTGGGTTTGAATCAGTTCTATTGCTCCCTGTAACTAAGGCTGCTCTTAGGTAACCAGGCCCAGGGTAAGGAATGAGGGGAAATACCACGTAACCTCAGCCTTGTGGTGGCTTGATCCATGGAAGCAGGAGAGGGTTGATCCTAGGGAGCGGGGTACTTGATGTGTTTCAGCTCTTCATTGGATCACCCATTTGTGAAATAAATAATTCCCACTTCTAGGGGACTCCACTTGTGTGGGGCTCCTAGCACTTCTGGTTAAAAACAGAACTCATGTCCTGTACCTTCCCCTTTACACTCAACCCTTTGGACTTCCAGGGAATCGAGGCCACTCCATGTATCCAAGCCTTTTCAGGTAAGCAAATCAGGAAAGACCAGGGACCAATTCTATGTTCTTGAGCAACTCAAGCCTGGCTAGGCCTAATGTTGTGGCAGACGCAAACTGCAGCAGGGAAGGGAACTCTGGGACAGGGTATGTAAGAATTAAGGTGAGCACTGGCACTACAGGCTGGGTGAGCACCATCAGCAGAATGGAACATAGGATTAGGTTAGTTAACGGAAGGGCTCTTAGAGGAGGTGCTTAAGATCTCGGTCCGTGGCACCCACCGGGACCAAGATGGTTGTTACTGAGGGGTGCTTCCCTCGGGCTTGGATGGAGCATAAAACAAGGCTAGGTGGTAAAAGCCCTTCAGCCCGCATGTGTATCTTTGTGGCCAAGCACTCTCATGAGAGAGTGATCCACTCGTAGAGGAGGATTGTTATCACACATTATTAGCGATTCAGTCCAAATGGCTGCTGCTTCATAGGAACGTAGGAAGCTGCCATATACTGAGTCAGACCATTGCTCTATCTAGCCCAGTATTGTCTTCACAGACTGGCAGCAGCTTCTCCAAGGTTGCAGGCAGGAATTTCTCTCAGCCCTATTTTGGAGAAGCCAGGGAGGGAACCTGGAACGTTCTACTCCTCCCAGAGCGGCTCCATCCCCTGAGGAGAATATCATACAGTGCTCACACATCAAGTCTCCCTTTCATAAGCAACCAGGGCAGACCCTGCTTAGCTTAGGGGACAAGTCATGCTTGCTACCACCAGGCTCGGACTGGCCATTAGGTCAACAGGGCATATTCCCGGTGCGCCCTACCCACGCGGTGCCCTGCGCCCCAACTCTCACCCTTAATTACCTATTCTGCTCAAAACCTGGCGCCCTCCCCATATACATTCTGGCGCCCTCCCCACATACATTCTGGCACCCTCTCAGTACCCCCAGTCCGGCCCTGGCTACCACAAGACCAGCTCTCCTCTCCATCCTTCCTCTCTTCCTGGATCACCCCACTTGTGAGTTTTGGCTGAGACCAAGCATGCTTTCACCCCAGGGGAAGGCACTGAGCCCCCATTCCCCAACAAGCTGGTTGAAAAATAGAACAAAAACTTAAACATGTCAAATCAGAAGGGGCAAATTCTAAATCGTTCTAACATATTCCTAGTAGTCTAGTACTATACAGCCACAAACTGTCATTCATACTTGCAATAGGAAAGGGGGTTTAGGGGAAGAAAATAATTCAAATTCCCAGAGGCATGGGAGGGACAGGGTGATGCATCTCCTGACATACCTGCTAAAGAGTGAAGCTGGTGTGAAGTCACAAACCTGGGGTCAGGTTCAGAAGATGCGAGAGAGTGGCAGAATGCAGCCCCTTTAAATAGGGCAAGAACCATGTGCCTGGAAAATTCCAGAAAATTCCTGTCCCATCAGGATAAAGGAAGATGGAGTTGGGTAAAGGATATGTTAATGTGCCAGCCTTGGCACCAGACAGGTGATGGGCTTTACCTGCTGGAACAATCACCCAGGTGAATTGGAAGATGGCCCTTTTGTTTGCCCAGGGACTGAGCAATCTTGAGAGATCAGGATGGTTAATGGGTTTCCTGAGGAATGCAATCAAATGTCTTAATAAAAAGAGACAGGCAAAGGGGCTTCTGATTCATCAGTCTCGGGCGGGCTAAGAAGATTTCGATACAAAAAGTCAGTCTTGGGCCATCAGCATGACTCTGGAATAATACAAGACCCATTTCCAGGTTTCTCATATTTGTGACTGTTCTCTTCTTTGTCAACCTGTACACGCATCTTTCTTGGACTTCAGAATACAGGTCCTCCATAAAGGGGTATACAGGGTATCTCTGGAACGACTTCAGTACCCTTGAATTTCACCAGAAATGATTCTAAGTTAATTTTTGTATCAGCTTTAATTAAATTTGTTTATTTTCCAGTGCTAGATCATAAGGCAAGATACTTCTGTTGGTTAGTCAAGAAGACCAATTCCCTGATGCCTTTCTTTGAACTATATAGCATAGATTGAATAATGCTTTCATTACTACAGAATCGGCTGGTGATCAAGTGCAGGGTTTACAAGAGTAATTGTGGAGTTCTCTCCACTACCCTAGTGATACCTAGGAACATAGGAAGTTGCCTTTTGCCGGGTCGGACCATTGGTTCATCCAGCTCAGTATTTTCAACACAATCAGGCAGCAGCTTCATAAGAACACAAGAACAGCCCTCCCGGATCATGCCCAAGGCCTATCAGGTCCAGCATCCTGTTTCACAAAAGGGGCCCACAAGATGCCTCTGGGAAGTCCACAAGCAAGAGGTGAGGGCATGTCCTCTCTCTTGCTACTGATCACCTACAACTGGTATCGAAAGTAGGGTTGCCAACATTGTGTTGGCCAAAATTGGGACACAAGTCAGGGGGGTGGGGGGTGGGGAGTCTTGGAGGTGGGCCACCTAGGGGCGGGACTTGGCTCCAGGTCGGTGGCAAGGGTGCATGCTTACTGCGGTTGTTGTGCAGCGCCTAGGATGGCGGCAGAAGCTCTGCGCCCACCTCTCAAACCATGACAGCTGGTGGCTCATGGCAGGTGGCAGGCAGGTGGGAGAGCACATTGTCTCTCTGAGACTCAAACAATGGCAAAGGAGCTCCTCCCTCGGCCCGGCCTTCCTCTCAACTGAGGCAGAGCAGCCAATTTCAGGCCCCTGGTTCTAGTGTTGTGAAGGATAAAAATTTCTCTCTGTACACTCTCTCTACTTCATGCATAATGGCTTCTCCAAGGTTACAGGCAGGAGTCTCTCTCAGCCCTAACTTAGAGTTGCCAGGGAGGGGACGTAGAACCTTCTGCATGCAAGCAGGCAGATGGTTTTCCCATGCTTTTCCTATCCTCTAAGAAGAATATCTTGCAGTGCTCACACATGCAATCCAATACAACCAGGGCAGACCCCGCTTAGCAAAGGGGATAATTCATGCTTGCTACCACAAGGCCAGCTGATGCTGTTTATGACTTTCGGTTGTCCTCTGTCTTTGAAACTGCTCTTCCCTTCCCTGAGCTGGCAAAAAAAAAAAAAAAAAATTGGCTCTGTCCCTTGACCCACTAAAAGCTGGAAGAATACTGGATGAGGGCAGTATAGGTGATATAATGGGATGAGAGGTGGATGCCATCTCACTCCTTGCCTGGATATCAGCCTCAGATTGTATGAAAAGCAGCTGCTGTCTGTGCACACATCCTGGTATTTCAAATCTTGTTGTCATGACATTCCTTTAGTGCAAAATGTTTTCATAAGCTGTTCATTCCAGCAAAGTCACCTCTAGCCTTCTCACTTCAGGGGAAAAAAAGTGGCAGTGACAGTGGCAGCATAATGAAATTTTTTCTCCTGCACTTCCAGCTTAAAAGACATAACCAGAATCTAATGAACAGAACGTTGTGGGTTGTTTGGCAAATTTTGACTCTGGGGATCCTTTCAAATACAGCATAATGACAAGCCATTTACAACTGGGAAGACATTCTTCTGAAGGACACACTTCTCATGGTTGCAAGCACTAAACACAAGGCTTGTTCACACAACCGCCAGCAGGGTTAGGAGGAGCGCCCAGTCTGAATAGCAGAGCTGGGCACGCCCCGATTTTCTGCCGTGTGCTTGCAAATATTAAGGCAGGGAGAATGAATGAGTGGGAAATGGCAGATGGGTAGGACAGTTTTTCCTCCTACCTTGGTAAAATGCTGGGGACAGAATCTGTGTAGAGCATGCTCATCTCATCCAACTGCCACCTCACACACGATAATTCTCATTGCCTCCTATCCAAGTGTGGAGGGAGGCCAGCAGCGGCCGCAGCCCCCTAGCCCCGCACCCTACATCAGGGTCTCATGTTAGATGCAGGGACTGGTTAGTCATGCCCCCTGCATCTGAAGTTAGATGTGGGGGGACATGGTTTAGTTCCCAAATGGGTCTGTGTGGCCCCATCTGGGAACTAAATCACTCCCCCTGTTTGATGTCAGATATGGGGGGCATGTCTGGGGCGAGAGGTGCGGCCCCTGAGGGATAGTGGCTGGGGTTCTTTGAACCCATTTGCTCAATGGTGGCTCCGCCCTTGCTCCTATCTTAACGTTTGTAAGCATACAACCAAAAATCAGGAGCATATCCAGCCTCTAGCTTGAGGCAAGATGCCTACTGTATAAATACCAGTTGCAGAGGAGCAACAGCAAGAGAGAGGGCATGCCCTCACCTCTTGCCTGTGGGCTTCTCAGAGGCATCTGGTGGGCCACTGTGTGAAACAGGATGCCGGCCTTGGGCCTGATCCAGCAGGGCTGTTTTAATACTCTCTCTTGCCCAGGCTGTGTGCTTATCCTACCCTGCTGGCATTGAACAGGCCTATATTTGTTTGCAGGATTCTTAGGGCTCAGAAGCCATTCACATACTCTTTTTTAACTATCATACATTTGAGGGAGTCTCAAATAATAGTGATTTTTCTCTTTATTTTAAGTTAGGGCCAATTCATCACAAGATAACCCATAGTCACATTATAAAGCCAGTGTGACATAGTGAGCGAAGTGTTGGATTTAGCCTACTAAGACCCAGGTTCAATTTCCTGCTCAGTCATTAAGATCTCGGGCCACTTACTCTCTAGGCCCCCCCTACTTTGCCCAACATTACCCACCGGCTGTTTTTGGACTACAACTCCCATAATTCCCAGCAACAGTAGCTAATAGCCAGGGATTATGGGAGTTGTAGGCCAATATCTGCAGGAGGGCTGAAGGTGAGCAGCCCTGCTCTAGGCTCTAACAGACGCTAATTTATTACAACTGCAGTACAAATTTCAACAGGAGATATAATGAGATGTCCACATGACATTAGCCAAATTCAGACATTATTGAAAAGAGATGCTGTACTTGAGTACAGTGTCTCAAATGGGGCTGGAGGTCTCACCCAAGCCCCTCACTATCCTCCTTAGCCCACCACTCATGCTTATGATGGTGTTCATCTGAAGAGGTGAATGCCGCTTCTGTGATGACAGGCACTTATGTGATCAGGAGGTTGGGTGCCTGTACCTCCTGGTCATGGAAGCACAGAAGTGCCATTTGCCTCTTCAGACAAACACCGCTGCAAGTGTGAATGGTGGGCTGAAGAGGTGAGTGGAAGGGCTGGGACCATGGGACTTCCAGTCTCATTTGAGACACTCTACCTGAGTACAGCATCTCTTTTCAATAACATCTGGATTAAGCTATTGAAGTACATTGCATAGTTTTTAATCACTGTCTGCTGACCATCTGTGAAAGAGCCATGGAAATGTCATGTCTTTTCAAGTTAGCATAAAATTGGAACGACACAGCCCTTGTGACTAGGGTTGATGGAAGTTGTATTCCACCAACATCTGGAACAGAGATCCATGTCTGAGAACCCTTGATCTAAATAACACTTCGTGCATCTGATGGTGGGCTCTGTTTCATGAAAGCTTCTGCCACCAACAGTCTATGAAGATGGATTCAGATTTTGTTGCCTTGGAGATTCAGATTTTGTTGCCTTGCTGCAACAGAGAGCCGGTCTGCATTATCGTCCACTGGCACTCATGATAATGTTTGGGATGTGCAAAGAGCATGCACACCCTGACATCTCCAGCAGACATCCCAATGTGCTCTCAGTGCGTCCTCTAATTGCGAGAGGGGTGTCCATTTGAATCACCTCTTCTGGAGTACGTGTAGAGGGGCAATTCAGAAAAACACTCCACTCATGCAATTAAAGGATGTGCCAAGAGCGCTTTGGGATGTCTGCCAATGATAACAGGGTGGGCGCGCTATTGGCACATACTCAACTTTATTGCATATGCCAGAGGACAATTGTCTGAGCTAACCCAGACTAACCAACCCAGACTAACACAAGTATCTGAAAGTTGTTAGGATGGATAGGTTACAGAAAATAGGGACTGTCCTTGCTAAACAGAGACCATTATTAGAATGTATGCTACTATGTTTTCTTCAAAGAATGCTAGAAAAGAGGCAAAATGTTCTCTATAGCAGTGGCTTTTGAACTTCCTACCTTCAGGAAACCCTCTACAAATCAACTCATTGGTTGAAGAATCTCTACATGTGCCCTGTTGTGTTGCAGAGAGCATGTTCTAAGGCAGGGTTTCTTAACCTTGGGCCCCCAGATGTTGTTGGATTACAACTCCCATCATCCTCAGCCACAAAGGCCATGTCTGGGGATGATGGGAGTTGTAGTCCAACAACATCTGGGGGCCCAAAGTTAAGAAACCCTGTTCTAAGGTTTATAGGCTGTTCACTGAAAAGACCTGGTGGGCCTCCCATGATGCCCTGCACAAACTGAAAGGGCATCCTGAAATTCAGCTAACTTTCCCCTGGAAAAGTTAGCATCACAGGGGAGTTTCACTAGAGGTGGGCAAGCTGCCTTTTGGGGGAAATTAGTTTGCTATTATTTATCTGCTCACTGAAGAGCTCCCAATACTTGTGAGAAGAGACGAGGTCCTCTAAACACAGCTTGAAAACCACTACTCTGTTATAACCACTCTTTGAACCATCACACATCCTTGCGTATCTTTCAGGTTGGCTGCTCCCTGATAGGAATGGTGTGGCTTTTGTTACTTATTTAGTATTTCTGTATTGCTGATGTGGAAATTTCTATAAGACTCTAGGCAAAGCGGACTCAGACCAGGTAACTTAATCTTCCATTTTAACTTTAATTTGACTGTGTAATTTGTTTTCTTTGAATAATTGGACCCTTGAGAAACAAGTTGAAACTATTTAATTCAGTACTTCTGGCACTCAAAAAATTCTCTTAAATCCTTTCTTTTACATCTTTGGGGGTTGGAGTGAAGAGCTTAATTAAATATATTTTCATTTGGCAGAAACATTCCAGTCAAGGTACTGAGCATGCTGGAAGAAGAAAAAACCTTCTCAGTTGGCAAGAATTCTGCTTCAGAAATATACTCGCCTTTCTTATTTATTTATTTATTTTTGTTTGCTTATTTATCTATTTATTTATTTATCAATCATTATTTTGAGATCATCTTCTAACAGCAGCAAAAATGCACAGTGCAAGGTGAATGTTCCCTGCCTCCATATATATTTTTCATATGTTGAATCTTGACTGCTTAGGTATTTGTTAGCTGATCTGATAAAAAGCTAAAAAGTCCACCCTGAGCACCATTTCCGCTCTTTCCTTCAGTAGCCCAATAATTCATCTTCCAGAGATCCACAGCTAGCTATGATATCTGCTGTATTGGGTGACAGCCAACTTGACCTTCTACCCATACATTGTATTAGCAGATCATAGCAAGGGGATTGGAGGAAGCAGGTATGTGAAAAACTGTCCATGTCTGATCTAATCTCCAGGAAAATGATGAGAAAGGGAAGAAGAGGGCAGCATAGGGCAATTGGTATCAGTCTGGATTGCGCTCCCAACCTTCTGTTATGATCAAATGATTATAGACACAGGGCAAAATGTTGCAGACATTTCTGTTACAACTGCTCATGCTTCTTGGGATGGGTGGACACTGTTTGCTTAAAACAGCACCCTAAAAAGTGGCACTTTTAAAATTGGCGTTTCTCTTATATTTAGCAGGCAAAGACCAATTGTCCCTATCTAGCTCTAGCACAACATCCCTGCAGTGGCTGCTGCTGGTGTCTACATTATATTTCTTTTTAGATTGAGAGCCCTTTTGGGACAGGGGACCATTTTTATGTAGTTTTTTCAATGTAAACCACTATGAGAAATTTGTTGAGAAGCGCTAAATAAATATCCATAGTGGTAATAGGGGTATGCATGGAACCAGTTTTGGCGGTTCGGTTTGAATTCAGACAAAATTCTAACTGAACCACCTGTCTGTGAGCTGGGGGGACGACCGATCCTGCTGGGGGAAAGCACTGGTGTGATTTAGAGAAGCCGGCCATGCTGGGGGTTTAGATGAGCTGCTGCCACTGCTGCACTGCCACCAAAGCTGGTAAGGTGCCCTCTCACCACTGTCGCAGGCTGCCCTTAGAACCCTTTTAGAGGTAGGATTCCCCAGATTCCCCTTTACAAGCAGAGCCTCTTGAATTGCGTCAAACCTGGTCAAACCAGTTAGAACTCAGTCCAGCCAACTTTTTTAAAAAGCTTATCTGGTTCGAGTTCGAAGCGGTTGAACTGGGCCAGTTCAAATCAAATCTGGTTTGATTCGAACTGGTTCGGAACACCCCTAAGTGGTAAGTAAGTAAAGTGTGCCATCAAGTTGGTGTCGACCCCTGGTGACCACAGAGCCCTGTGGTTTTCTTTGGTAGAATACAGGAAAGAGTTTACCATTGCCTCCTCTCGCACAGTATGAGATGATGCCTTTCAGCATCTTCCTATATCACTGCTGCTCGATATAGTACCAGTGGGGATTCAAACTGGCAACCTTCTGCTTGTTAGTCAAGCATTTCCCCACTGCGCCACTTAAGGTGCCCCAAAGTGGTAGTAGTTACTTATTGAAAGATATATTTCTCACTGTTTTCCAGCTGAATTCAGGGTGGCTGATAAAATAACATAAAATACAGCAATGAAAATTTAATAAAACAAACCCAGCAGCAGACAGTAGCAATACAAATATCATGATATTTGCATACAATGATACAAATTTCATTCAGAGAGAGAGAGACCAGAAAAATTATCAAACAAATGAAGAGCTCAAAAACATTGGAAAAAGCTTGCTGAAATAAAAACATTGTTAAGCTCCATTTACAAATCGCCAGAGGAACCATGTGAAGATCATGTGGTAGGGAGTTCTACAGAGAGAGGCCTATCATAGTTTGCACATCCCAAATCACTTACTGATTCTAGACTAGAAATAATCCAGGAGGAAAAATGCACTTGCATTTTGAACTTGCACTCTTCATGAATGCATTTTGGACCAGAAGTTAAATGAGAGCACTATCCAAAATTCATCCACAGACCATTCCCACCCACCCCCCACAAAAAGGGGGGGATATTTGTTTCCCAGCCCTTCACATCTCTAGTCCTAAGGGTAACATGTAGAAAAACAAGAACCTACAGATAGCCCAACAGGTGAAAACAGCCTGAAACCAAGATAAAGGGCTGGTTTTGTTACATCCCATTTGTTTGTGTAGGATTCCCCCCACCACCACTTCTGTTGGCAGCACCTCTTTCAGCAGCTGCTTCCTCAGACCTGGCAATTGATTTTCCCACAATGCCCCAGATACAGGGTACTTCTGAGGCATTGTGGGGGAAAGGGTTGGCTTCCAGCTCTGCATACCTTGGACTCATGCAAAAACTGGAGCATCGTGGAAGGAAAACGTGATGGATTCTGGGTAGCTGCCAAGGAGAGGAGCTCCAAGGCTCCTTTTACAGTTTAAGGAAAAAGTAAGTGTGCCTGCCGCTTTGCCACACAACAAAGTATGTCCCCTGCCCTTTCCCCATAAATCAGTGGGAGTGATGAATGAGAATGAATGTCACATATGCCATTCATTCTCATTTGTTACCCTTGGCATTCATTTTTGGAATGAATGAACATGAACCAAAAGGCTTAGTTTGGTTTATTTTCCATTTGTTCCAAAAATGAAAACATGCCCCTAATGAATGCACAGAAGTCCTGCATATACAGCCTTCCTGATTTTTTCTTAGTGGAAAGATCACATCATCACACTCATCCCTCACAGCCATTTTCTGGAGAAGAAACTCTTGTGTATGAATCAGCTGATCCACTAAGCATAGTTGTAAATATTTTTGACTCCCTTTCAGTCCTGATGCTGTACTAGGAATTAATTGTTTTAATTGCTTTTCAGAATTCATGTTTCTCCCTCACCAGGTATTTTTAACTCCAGCAGCACATTCACAATAAACACACATAAAGGATATTGCAAAGTGACATTAAAAATGTGACTAATTTATCCCATGCAATGGAAGACAAACACATACCCTTCTTTAGGAACAATTAAAAATCATGTTCTATAATGCCAGTCTTATTACCTGCCTGATGGTAATCATTGCTATTTTCAATATCAATCCTGCTGAGTTAAATGGCAAGTTCTTAGCCAAGTAATATATTTGAATATTGCAGATTACTTTATAGTCTTCCTCTCTTGAGGCTAGGCTAGAATAGCAGCAAAAGCTTCATGTTACTCTTACAGCAAATAAATTCCGAAATGTGTTGTCCCACCAGCAGGGGATGAGGTTGAAGGAGTGGCTGGACCTTTAATGGCAGCCTAATGGGAAAACCAGGGGTGTAGGGAGCTTGGCGGGGACCGGGGGACAAAGTCTGACCAGTAGCTCCCCCACCCCTGGGATGCTTCTTAATGTGCACAGAGCATGCGCACACAAGGGGTATGGGGTCAGTGCCGAGAACAGGGCTGTCACAGCCCCGACAGAGTTTCATTTCCCCTGATAGTGGTTGGTGGAATCGCTGAAATGTAGCTGACAGGGGAAATGAAACTCTTCCGGGGCTGTCATGTTCTTGGCACTGGCCCTGCCCCCTTGCATCTGATGTCAGATGCAGGGGAAGGGCCAATGCCCAGTAGGGGCATCCACTCCTCCTCACCCAGCATTTCAAACTGGGTGAGGCATGGGAGGGGGCAAGGAGGCATCCTGGCTGAGGGGTAGGAAGAGCCTTGTATATAGAGAGAGACACTTGGTGCCAATATAGACACTTGGTGCCTGGGGACAATTGTCCCCCCTTGCTTAAAGGTTGCTACCCCCCTGGGGAAAACCTAATGAAA
Source organism: Hemicordylus capensis (assembly GCF_027244095.1). NCBI lineage: Eukaryota > Metazoa > Chordata > Lepidosauria > Squamata > Cordylidae > Hemicordylus > Hemicordylus capensis. The sequence continues at coordinate 331,415,175 of NC_069659.1, forward strand.
ACAAAGAACACTTGTCCACATCGTGCTTCCTCTTATAAGTGTTACAAGCTGCTTTCATCCATGCAGGGAGGGGAGCAGAATTGCAGCACTACAAACAGAATTCCAACCTGTGTGCATTCTTTAGAAGGTCTATAGAGAACCCTCATGTGTACACAGGACTGGCCTTGGGGATGAGCAAGCTGGGGTAGTTGCTGAGGGAGCCTACCTGAAGGGGAACCAAGCTGAGCTCAGCATTTGTTGAGTGTCTTGTGTGCAGTGAAGCTACAGAAGGCCTGAGGGACCTCAGCAGAATCCCAGAACTGGAGTAGGGAGCACTGGCAGCAAAGCAGCAGAGAGGTAGGCTCAGAGCTACCTCTCCATAATGTGTTGCTTTGCTATCAGGACTGAGGTCTCATATGCTTTCTGTAGCATATTACCACCCACAAATAGTGAGTCACCCTGCCACCAATGGGCATTGCTGGGAAAGCTTCAGAACTGTCACAGCACCTGTAAGATGACTAGATTTTGCAAACCTACACAAGCCACACCACTTGGCAGCACTCATAAATTAACCATGCAGGGGGAACTGAAGATACTCAGGGCCAACCATGTATGTACAATTGTATGCATAGAGGGGTCTCTCTGTGTTATATCACATGTAACCCCTTTCAGGCCAGCCCTCAGAGGCCTGCATAGCCCTTAGGGACAAATTTTCAGCTGGTACAGAGCATTTCTGGGTAAGGATGTGTGAGCTGGCTTGCTTCGAGTCAGGCTTGACATCAAGCCGGCCTGATTCAGGTGGTCTGAGTCGGGCTGGGCTGGTTCGAATCCAGTCTGGATCAGAACCAAGCCATCTAAATGGCTGGCTTGCACACCCTTCTTTCTGGGGGAAGGGGTGTCATCAAAATCCTCTCCCCCTCCCCTCCCTGCTATGCAAGAACAGGTGGTGAATTACACAGGAACTCAGCAGCAACACTGGTGCCTCTCCTGTAGCACCTGCACGTTGTTCGTCTGGATGTCAGCCTGACATTTCCAGCTTAACCATGCCAAAGGCCATTTGAAAAATAATCATAAATAATAATAAGCTTTATTTGTTAGCCGCCTCATAACAAAATGTTCCCTGGGTGGCTCACAACAACAGAAAACAAAAGTTTCCAATTAAAACACAGAACATTACAATATTATGTTTTAAACTCTCTTTTTTAAAAATCAGTTTTTAAAAGTCTGAGTGAACAGAAAGTTCTTCACCGGGTGTTTAAAGGCACAAAGTGACAATGCCAGGCAAGCTTCACTGCGGAGGCTATTCCATAGATGAGTTGCCACCACCAAAAAAGCCCTCTCCCTAGTAACCACCTGCCTCATCTTATTTGACAGTGGAATTGGGAGCAGGGCCTCTGGAGAAAAGTTTAAGGTCTAAGTTGGGCCATATGGGGCAAGGCGCTCTCTCGGGTAAGCTGGTTCCAAGCTGTTTAGGGTTTTAAAGGTTCAAACCAGCACTTTGAATTGGGCCCAGGAAAAGACTGGGAGTATACTGAGGTACCATAAGGATAGAAACTTAAAAAGAGACTGAAGTTGTTGACTGACTTTCATTATAATTTTATGTTTGTTTTCATAACTCTGTGGTTCTTTTCTTTTTCTTTTTCTTTTAATTGATGGCATGTTGAAGTAAAAGTGGGAATGCAAACAGCAGTAAACTGACAGCTGCTGAATTCCTGTTCAAAATAATAATCACACACACAGATGTGCTGAATGGCTCTACCTTTACGTCTGAAATAAAACCTATTATATTACAACAACAGAAGCCATCATGTTCCTTTTGTATTATGAACCGACTGTGATAGAAGAGAACGGGAATAACCGCATCGTGGCATTGATTATTTAGGTGATATAAGACCAAAAAACAGTGTTCTACTCTTTGCAGAAAACTAGTTTTACAGGGGGAAAAGAAAGGAGGAATGGAAGAAATAAAAGACTGAGCTGCTGATGCTGTGAAAAAAACATGTATCCAATCTGTGTAGATTTAAAACAGATTAGAAGAGTCACCATAGCTATGTTCACACAATTTATGTTCAACACTTGTACAATCCAACCCTATTCAGACATAATGTTGAATGAGTGTACAGGTATCTGGACACTCATACACGTGTTTGTGTGAATGAATGTACCTGCAGTCATTTAAAAAGTGAATCTGGGTGCAGGGCCCTCAAATGCACAGTTCAGATAGGGTACTTCTGTACCTGCACATTCAACATAAAATGTGAATAATTGTACCTGTGTGCAGTGGGGAAATGACTTGAATACCAAACCAGAGGTTTCTGGTTTGACTCCCCACTGGTACGTTTCCCAGCCTATGGGAAAAACCTATATAGGGCAGCAGCGATGTAAGAAGATATTGAAAGGCATCATCTCATACTGCATGGGAGATGGCAATGGTAAACCCGGTCTGTATTCTCCCAAAGACAACCACAGGGCTCTGTGCTTACCAGGGGTTGACACCAACCCAATGTCACACGTTACCTTTACAGATCTGTACCTGTGTAGACTATGCTCTCGATGTACAAGTGTTGAACACATTAGCTCTCTTCAGACATTATCAGCACGAGCAGTGCTGACGCTGACAGTGGGGAAAGAGGGGAGGAAGTTGCACCCTGCCACTGTCACTCACCTTCTGTGGGGCACACACACTTATGGAGTCATTTGTCTGAAGGGGGAGATGCCATAAGTGTGCTTATCAGTGATTCCGTGAGCTGCAGCTGAGGTGATTCCGTGAGCTGCAGCTCAATCAGCTGAGGTTGCAGCTCATGGAATCACCGGTGAACATGCAAATCAGACAAATTGTGCCATAAGTGTGTTGGTCAGGCAGATGGGGGCGAGTGACAGCAAGGTGACAGAACTTCCTCCCCATTTTCCCTGCTAGAAGCATGAGTGCTGCTTGCACTGATGATGTATGGAGAGAGCTAATGTATGAATAGGGCTCTAGTGTAAAGTGTATAGATACAGATCTGTACACAGATACAGTTATTTGCATGTTATAGTGTACACAGGTAGAGCACAGCAGTGCATTTCCTATCTGTACCATGCATTTGAGAAACCTGTACCCAGATTTGCTTCTAAAATGAATGCAGTCAACTGGTCCTTCTAGCTCAATATTGTCTGCTGTGACTGGCAGCAGCTCTCCAAGGTTTGAGGCTGGAGCCTTTCCCAGCTCAACTGGAGATGCCAGGGGTTGAACCTGGAGCCTTCTGCAATGCAAAGCAGATGCGCTACTGAGCTAAGATTCCATCCACTCATCCATCCAGCTAGATGCGACCTATATGGTTTCTGTTCTTCTCTTTTCTTGCAGAGGATGTGAAGAATTGAAATTAGGATAGGGGTAGAAGTAGAGTTGCTTCAGATTTGCTAAGGTTTTAATGTCTCCCCAAAAGGTTGTATTTGAAAACCTGCATAAAACGTCAAGCCAATACTTCGTTTGCCCCATGTATAATTCATTTCCCCCCTTATGTCACGCCCTAAATCCTTCAAATGAAATGATAAAAACTCTGATGACATGTAGGTTCTCAAATGGGAGCCGATTTTTTAAAAAAACCCTTTGCGGCTCTAGAAAGACTTTGCATATCTTTTAATACACATGGCAGCATTTGCCGTGCTAAAATGAGATTTTCTCCAAGAAGCTGTAGTTGAGATGAATTCTTCCACGAATTGCTTTAATTACCCTGCTATTGATTAAAAGTAATTAGATAAGAGTATCTGAGATCAGTCAAAGGCTCTAGGGTTCATTAGAGGAAAATTTCTCGTATTGTGTTCCAGTGAGCCTTACTGATCCACACGTGCATGTACATCACTTGATTATTACTCAGCGTGATAATTAGGAGCTGAATACATGCATGGAATCAATTGAAAAGTAAGGTTTGGGGCATTTATTCAGTAGATTAGTCAACTAAAGCTTTTGTTGATGAATCAATGGAAGCAAAGTGTCATTGATGAGCCAGAGAGCTATGACATGCTGCCATAAGCTCTTTTTCTAACAACACATGATTGCTTTGCACCCACACCAGTGAGGTACAACCTGGAAGAAAAGGATCACAACTTATTTAATTCAACAGCCAATTAAGACTTAAAGGGGGATTAGCTTCCCATCTCCCCCCACCAGTGACACATGATCTAATCTTAAGCAAAAGCTCATCTGTGAGCCCTCTGGCCTGCATTGTTATTGGGTAATAATCCCCTGGCTCAGATCAGATTCATAGGCCTGAGGCTGATCATTGCTCCTCTTAGCTGATCCCAAAGGTCAAGGTATTGGTAGACAGCATCACCCCTGCAAGCTGTACAAGGCTGGTGCACCCTAAGGTACACATTTGGCCACTGATAAGCAAACCGGGTTGGTGGAGGGAGACACATCGAGCTTTTCAAGAAACCAGTCAAAGGAGACATTTCAGAGAACTTCTTCCATACTGCACTATTCCTAACATTTAATCAAAGTTGATCAGGATATGTTGAGGAACTTTTACCATTTGATGTTCAGTCAGTGCAGAATGTACAAGATGTGATTCCCCTCCCCAACCCTGGCTTCACTTTATGCATCTGTTCTTTCCGGCAACACATGGCTGTGGTATTTTAATGTGTAAGTTATTGCTAGTGCTTACCGGATAGACGTTTCAAGGATATACACACTAAATGCCAACTCTTGGATGATAAGTTGACAGTAAAGCTGAGCAGCAGACTTTGGTGTATAGTTGCCTGTACTCCTCAGAGGGTAGGATATCAAACAGATGTCACATGCGTTTAGCCATTTGTTAATAACAAGTGCAGCAAGCAGTAGCTTCCATCTGATGGGAACTCTCTCTCTCTGTGAAATATATATAATGAACCCCCTCCCCTTGATAGAGAGAGAGAGAGAGAGAGAGAGAGAGAGAGAGAGAGAGAGAGAGAGAGAACACAGAGGAGAGTGGCGAGTTCTCTTTTGAGACAGGAGTCTGGGATTGCTACATGAAATTGATGGGCAGCTGGTTTCAGACAAAAGTAAATAAGGGAGGAGGAGCTGGTCTTGTGGTAGCAAGCATGAATTGTCCCCTTTGCTAAGCAGGATCTGCCCTGACTTGAATTTGAATTTGAATGTGAGATTACATGTGTGAGCACTGCAAGAAATTCCCCTTAGGGGATGGGGCTGCTCTGGGAAGAGCAGAAGGTTCCAAGTTCCTTCCTTGGCATCTCCAAGGTAGGGCTCAGAGAGACTCCTGCCTGCAACCTTGGAGAAGCTGCTGCTAGTCTGTGTAGATAGACTAGCTAGATGGACTAATGGTCTGACTCAGTAGAAGGCAGCTTCCTATGTTCCACATGCAAATTTTCATGGCCAACATTCTGCCAAGTGAAAGCTTGGCATTAGCATGCCACCAGGGCTAATGTAAAAGGTAGTCCCAGAGCTTCTGCAGATATGGGCTGTTGCAAAAACAGCATGTGGACATCATGCTACCGGGGAAGTAATGCTAGACAAGCGACTGCACGCTGTTTTAAGGAGTTTTACAACAGCCTACTTCCACAGCACTTCACTCTGGAGCTGCCTTTTACGTGCATAGCAGCCCTCATGATTTGCCAGTGCTGAAGTTTTACTGCACAGAATGTCAGCCACTCATCTTTATACCATCCTTACAAGGTAGGTCAGTGTGGTTATGCCCATATTGCGAATGAGGCACTGAGACAGTAGGTTGCATAAGGGCATCTAATGAGTTCAGGAAAGAGGAAAGATTTGCACCAGGAATTTACTAGCGCTACTACTTACTTACTTACTTAAATGTACTGTGTATATCTGTGGAGAACTGTGTATATCTGCGGAGAACTGTGTATATCTGCGGAGAACTGCATTATCTACCCCTGCTAACTGGGCAAAGAGGCACCTTTTACCGTGGTGATTCTCTTTATTTAGCAGGGGGAGAGTAACTGGCCCTATCCATCCCCAGCACAGTACTTCCAGTGACTGTTGCTGGTGTCTATCTTATGTTTCTGTTTAGAATGTGAGCCCTTTGGGGACAGGGATCCATCTTATTTGCTTGTTATTTCTCTGTGTAAACTTCCCTGAGCCATTTTTGGAAGGGCATTATTATTATTATTATTATTATTATTATTATTATTATTAGGGCATTATAATAAGGGCATTATTATTATTATTATTAATAGAGCCCCTGGTGGCGCAGTGGTAAAACTGCTGCCCTATAACCAGAAGGTTACAAGTTCGATCCTGACCAGGGGCTCAAGGTTGACTCAGCCTTCCATCCTTCCGAGGTCGGTAAAATGAGTACCCAGAATGTTGGGGGCAATATGCTAAATCATTGTAAACCGCTTAGAGAGCTCCGGCTATAAAGCGGTATATACATGTAAGTGCTATTGCTAAGTGCTATTGCTATTGCTATTATTATTATTATTATTATTATTATTATTATTATTATTATTATTATTATTACTTACTTACTGTAGCCCTCAGCAGTTCTTCTTACAATGCCTGGGATTCTCCCATTAACTCCTTTCAGCAGATTGCAAACCTCCAGACAGGCAACGCTTCTTGCCCCATCTTCTTTTTTTAGGGGAGTTTGTTTAGAAAAGGTGTGGTCTAGCAATAACTCTGCGGTGGTGCTGCAGAAGTGGAACGTCTTCCCCAAACAGGCCTGCCACAGCCGCTTAATCTATAAAGCAATAAAGAAACATGAAAAGGGCCATAGCAATAAAGCAGAGTTTTGTCCACACTTTGGGGACAAAGAGTGAAGATGGCCCCCTGCCACCCCCTTCTTCTTTAGAGAGGCACGAGGGAGAAAGCAAAAAGCCAGCTGTCACCCAGCGAGTGGCCTCCCCCACTCTCAGGGACCAGAGGCCATATGTTCCCCCACCCTCGCCCCACCTTTTTCAATTATAGCTACACCCCCTGATCATGAAGAATCTTGCACTGATTGGCTGAATGGTGCTAAGGTCACAGAAGGGCAATGAAGGCAGAGAGTTTCTGGCTGCCATTTGGCAGGGCAGTTTATGTATGTAGGACCTAGGCTAGGAGGGGGTTCTTATGTATGTAAGAACCTAGGCTAGGAGGGGATAACATTAGCAATGGCTGAAGGAACTAGAAGCCCAAGAAGGCAGAATGTTATGGGAAGAAGGGGGACTTATTGAATTGAGAGCTGGGATTTGGAAGAGAGAGTGGCCCAGGGAATGAGACAGTTACTTGAGATACCCAGACAAATCTTTGGCTGTAGGCTTCCAGTCTTTGTATTACTTGAAAGATTAGCACAAGCTTACCTGTTCCACCAGGCTTTTAGGGAAGCTTCCTGCTGTTCTTGTTTTTGTGCTGTTTTATACTGATTTAATCATTCCAGTGCATATTTTATTGCAGTTTTTGATTACAATGACAAGCCTAGTTTTGTTTGTGACTTCAGCATTTTTAATGGAGACATGGCGGATAAATATTAAACATAAAGGAAATGATGTATCTATTTTTGCAGAATCCAGGTTGGATTCTGCAGGGATTACTAATGCTCCACCTAGTCATGAAACTAGCGATTCTCCTCTCAGTCTCATGTTTCTTCCCCTTAGGGCCAATATCAGCACAGGGAAGCCTTAGGGAAATGCCAACAGCTCAGAACCCCAGGTGGTGGTAGTAATGCTTGCCTGTGCCCTGGGGAGGATTGGACCCAGCCAGCAACAGTGGCCACCAGCTAGCCCCCTCTCCTTACTATGGTGGCAGACAAGGGTTTCTTTGGTTTTCAGTGGGCCAGCAGGAGCAACAATGTTCTAGTTTATGGTTGCTGCCTGCCAGTTCTGCTCCTCCACCCCACAGCTCTGCCCTGCACAGCACCCATGTAACACTGCGGCACTACATGGGGCACTGTGGAAGTGGGGTGGGGGAACCGGCTGGTGGCAGCTGCTCCTTAGAAAGCTGTTGTGGCTGAAGCTGTCTCACCAAGAATGAAAGAAACCCATGGCTGCTTTAATGGTAAGGGGAGTGGACACTCAGCCAAATAGGAGGGACCCACTAGAGGTCAGTTTTCTGAAGGCATCTCAAACCTGGAGGTAGCCCTGTATGCCATAAAGAGAAAGGGCAGGTCCATGCATGACATAAAACCTACTTGTAAAGTTGGTAACCAACTTGCCTGTGACTATCTGAACCCATGCCGAGGCAGGAACCTGTGGTTCACTCAGGGCTTCAACCCAAGATGTGTAACCAAGATTTGAAGTTGGCTTGCCAAACCAAGTGCTGCTCCCACTAAGGTGTGTATTATGCCTGAACCCATGCTCTTCATGAACCTCTAGTTTGTTCCAGGCAAGAACACCGCCTTTGCCATCAGGACCAATGGCTGCAAGGCAGCATAAGACAGGCTGGGATAGCATCTAGAGCCTTGCTGAGAAGCCTAGCCAGCACATGTACTTCTGGTTCAACTTGGCTACCCAACAAACCAAGGTACGTGCAGTGCCAACTTCAGATTCCCTCCATATCTCAGGCTGGGGGAACCTCAGTTCCCATATTATGTGTGTGAACCCACCCCAAGACATATTGTCATTTATATAACTTTTCACCTCTGAGTGGCATATTCCAAACCATATGAACTTAACAGGCATTCTTCTTTGTCCTAGAAACACAAAAATATTTCCGAGAATTCTACCAGTGTGAAAGTACATCTTATCTTACCTCTTTCCTATAGCTAAGATTTCAGGGGGCATATTTAACATTTCTCATACATCACATCATTCCCAGTACCCTAACTGGATTCTGTGGCCAACACACAGAGAGTTCTCCAGCTTCCAGCCTGATTTGTAAAAAAAAGTTCGTAGAGCTATATAAAGCTGAAATTGTTTTTGTACTGCTGTCCCCTCAGAGACATACTATTGGCATATGAAGCAGGATCTGTGGGGGGTGGAATTCTTCCAAATTACTCAATTGCTGGGAGAAAAGGAAATGGTTCTGACTAAACTCTAGAAAACCTGAATGTACCAAGTTTCATTAGATAAAACTGAAAGAACCCCAAGAATTATCTTGATCCAAGAACACAATATTAGTTCATTCAATCATAGAGAGGTATTTGCCTATAATAAAGCACAAATTTATCCACAGAGGAAATAATTAAAAATATTCTTCTGCATTTAGTGCACTTAATTAGTGTTTATAGGTAGTACCCAGATCTGCTCTGATAAATTGAGCTGTATGCAGGAAAGAGGCTACAGGAAGCATCCCAATAGATATACACTGAAAAATCTACAACCAGGACATTTTGGGATGCTGTGTAACATTCGAATCCTGAGGATTTATGTGCTTAATTTACTGCATTGCCCACATGAAGACATTAAGAACAACCATTCATGCTGCTGAAAAGCTGCTAGGTTAGGTTTGAGATTTCATATGCATTAAGGAGCAAGCAAGTTCATCATATGCCAGATGGCCTGAAGTGGGGAGAGGAGAGGAGAGTGGATGATGGCATCTTCTCAACTCTGGAGTCCTGAGGCTAATTCAGTCATCTCACACTGTTTTCCTAGATGGGCTTTTCAGCATTTTAAAGCCTTCTTGGAGCTTTTGGAACTGTAGCCTTTGCTTTAAGTTATCATAAATTCATTTCCAAACAGAAAATAGCAGAAAGTACTACTACTACTTTTTATACAGACACGCTCTCACCTCCAGATTTCCAGGTGAAAATCCAGGGCCTCCCCTGCAGCTCCAAAATCTTCTTTAATCTGTCCTGGGTGGTGTGTGGTCGCACGGCTGAGCATGATGATGCTAAATATGCAGGGGAGGGTGGCTTCCAAAGGTGTTGAGGTCCAGGCTCCAAAATTACATAGGTGCACCTCTGTTTTTATATACCATTTTTCAAATAAGTTCTCAAAGATGAGGAGGAGGAGGAAAAGGTGGAGAAGGAGAAGGAGACCTGTCCCAAAGGACTAATTGAGGCTGGTCATGAGAAGTGGCAGGATTCTCACAGTTTCCTCCTCTCCCCACCTGCCTAACCCCCTTAACAAACCCAGATTTTAGCCAAGGTTAAGGGTGCTCTTGCAGGTATCTACCAGGTATCATGTGGCTCCTCAGGCTGCGTGCAGTCACAGAAAGTCACAGAGATGGGGGCAAAGAGTGCCTGTCTGAGGGGAGAGTCCTCAATACAACATGCATACCACACATTGCATTGAGGGATGCCCGGAGGCCGGAACAACAAGTTCTGGCTCCAGATCCCTCTGCCCTGGTCTGTGCTTTATGGAGCTGCATGGAGCATGGCTGCCCGTGTGGGCACGTGGGAGGCGCACCAAAGAGGACCTGCTTAGTTGTCTGGGGGGAAGGTAAGGTGAAAGCAGCCTCCCCCTCCCCCACCATGCCCTCCCTGCCCACCCAGGGCAATCGAGAGAATCACCCCATTGTCTAAAAAGAAACATAAGGGAGACACCAGCAACAGCCACTGGAAAAATGCTGTGCTGGAGTTAAATATTACCAGTTGCTCTCCCCTTGCTAAATATAAGAGAATCACCACTTTGAAAGGTGTCTCTTAGCCTGCTTAGCAGGGGAAGTACATCAGAAGTAGTTTTGTGTCAGAAGCAGCTGGCACTTGAAATAGGAACTATTTTTTTCTTAGCACCTCAGATCGTGAAGGGGGAAAAAAAAATCCCCAGATAGTTTTTGGGTAAGTGTTGTTTTCAGATTTATATTGTACAGTTGTGAACCTGTCCTGAATTTAGGCAGATAACTGATGCTCTCTCAGCCTCCCAATTTCACTTTAACATGCTTTATCAGATGAAATGGTAGCGGGAATTATCATCAGATTTGCAGATGACACCAAACTGGGAAGGATGGTGAACAACTCAGAAGACAGGAAATAAATTCAAAGTGACTGAAACTAACAAAATGAAATTGAATAGAGACCTCTGCAAAGTTCTACACCTAGAAAAAGAAATCAAAGGGACAGGTATGGGATGGGGGATATCTGGTTTAACAACATGAACTGTGGAAAGGAGCTCAGGATTGCAATCAATCACAAGCTGGACATAAATCAGCCGTGTTATGCAGCTGCAAAAGAAGAGCTAATGTGACTGCATTAATTAGGCTGCATAGACGCCTAATAATAGAACCACAGTTTCCCAGTCGCAAGAAATAATGGTTCCACCTGTGGCGGCTGGTACGAGTGGGGCTGGTGGGGAGGGCAGAGAAAGAGCTCTAGCTGTGGCTCATTCACACTCTGCTCACCCTGCATAGCTGCCTTGCTCTCTTTCTTTCTCTCACCCCACCCTGGCATTAACCCCAGGTGTGTAGGCTGGTTTTCACTGGGTTGAAGATTTCACTTTACAAAAAATGCAAGGTTATGATAGTCACCTTAATTTCTGCACCCTGTAAGTAGTATTGACTCATTTATTATTTTGCCATCACAAGTTCAGCTCCTTGTACTCTGACAGAGGCCACATGCACACATAATGCAGAACCGCGGGTCCAATGGACCAAAGGTTCTGTGCCCCCGCAAGCTCTCCCATCAGAATATGGACATAACGGAAAGCTCCCTCTCTGCAATCAGAGAGACTGCAGAAAGGAGAGGGAACTGGCTGTGCAGGTTTCCTTCTTCCATGAAGGACAGCCCACACAGCCAATCATGGCCAGAGTTGAGGTAGGAGCTTCCACCCTCAACCCTGGTGCCAGGGGACACTGCCTGCAGTCCAAATTCAGATGAAATGCAGGTTGTGTCAATCAATCAATCAATCATCTTTATTATGGCCGAAGACCAGCACAGGATAAAATACAGATACAATGTAGTAAGACCCATGCTAAATAAAATATAACTCTAAAAGCTAAATGGGATTATGATATGATTATGATTAATAAAATACATCTCTAAAACAGTAAGAAAATTAGTAAAATAGAATACTACAGGCTAATCCTTCAAACTGTAAGGCAGAAGTAGGTATACAGCTATCCTTAGAAGTAGGACATTAAAAATATAAAATGGATAAAATAACATATAAAAGCCACATATTAGCAACATAAAAGCTGTGGAGTAAAAAACAAATTATAATTATAATTATAATTATACAATCAAATAAAATGCTCAGTCATCAGAAATCTGCTGCCAGGGGTGTCAACTGGTGATCAGGACCCGGTGAATCTTGCACACTTCCCCACAGAACCTGGCAACATTGTGTGTGTAAGGCTGGTTGTGATCTGAGAGCAGCATCTTGGTGCAGACTTGAATGGAGCGACCAGGGTGTTTGAGAAGCAGGGGGGAAATGAACTTGTCCCGACTGTCTTTATAAAAGAGACATGAAAGGAGCACATGCTCTATGGTTTCCACCTCCCCAGAGTCACAGGGTCAGAGCCTTTTCATGAATGGAATCTTGTATTTGCCCTCCAGAACAGCGGAGGGAAGGGCATGACACCGGGCAAGGGTGAATGCCCTTCCATGGCTTGGAATTTCCAATTGTGCCAGATATGCAGAGCTAGAGATGGTAAACCTACCACTGATGGGGCCAAAAAGCCTGGTGCCTTACTTAAATCTACCTAGTGTTTTGTGTCCAGGATCCTCTGCTTGATGGCCATTTTCTCCTTGTCCCAGCCCATTGCAAGCAAGAGGGGCGGGGAGAAGCCCAGCTGTGCCACTTTGTTGTAGACTTCCCGTTTCCATGAGGACTGAAAGTTGTCTTGCAGGGTTAGCAAGGCCAGGCCCCATGGACAAAGGGCTAGTATGAGCCAGTGGTTGAGAATTGTCACCCAAACCCTAGCCTCCACTTTTATCATGCCAGTTACTAGCCGTAGGGTGGCATTGGAGACACAGCAAGGCACTTGTATTTATTTCCTATACAGTAGCAAAATTTTGTTATATAGCTACTAGGATGCACAACTCCCTGTCTGATGAAAAGGGATGCTTGGATTGTCTGTAAGATGTGGTATTTTATTCTCCCCCCACCCCATCATTGTATGTGTGTTGTCATGTGTTTTCCTTTGCTCAATGACTGTAAATACAATAAACTTAACTAAAACCTAGACACAGCAAGGCACTTGTAAGATCCCTCTCAGGAATTTAGATTGAACACGTTCCAGTATGGCAAGATTGGATGGAGATCCTGGGTGGGCACCATATAATAATTGAGCCAGCAACTTAGCTTCATATAGTTTGAGCGCTGCAGGTATGTAATGGCCACGTCTAGAGTGAAGGAACCTCAAGATGGCAGAGGAGCTCCTCTGTGCTGCTAGGGCAATGTGTTCACAGTGGGCCCTTCTTGAGCCAGAGGCATGGAGGACCACCCCCAGGTACGTAAAGCAGGCGACCTGCTCAATTCTGTTTCCATCAAAATTCCAGTGGTGGATCTTTGGTCTTTTAGTGAAGGCCATGACCTTGGGTTTTTTATAGTTTATTTCCAGTCGTTCACTCTTGCAGTGCTGCAATAGAGTTGCCAATGCCCTTCTGAGGCCTAAAGGGGTCCTTGAGAGGATAGCAGCAGCATCCGCATAGAGTAGGATGCATAGAGTAGGATGGAGATGGCTCTTCTGGCCAACTTGGGAGAGTGGAAGTCCGGATTGCTGAGACAGCTCACCATGGCCTTGATATAGAAGTTGTACAGTAGCGAAGCCAGGATACATTCTTGTTTAACTCCTTTCTGGGTTGAAATAGGGTTCGTAAGATGTCCTTGGGGGCTACATCTCACCTTAAGTGATATGTCTGTGTAAAGGGCATGGATCAGATAAAGCGGGTGTCGATCAATTGAGGTGGATTCAAGCTTCCCCCAAAGCTTAACTCAGGAGATAGAGTCAAATGCAGCCTTAAGGTCTATGAAGGCAGCATAGAGGGAGGTAGATTTGTTAGAAGAGTACCTTTCAGTGAGATGTTGGAGCACCAGGTACTGATCAGCTGTAGATCTGCCTTCCCTAAATCCCGTTTGTTAGTCTGCCAGCCTCTCTCCTTGCTCTAGCCAGTCCTTGAATTTCCCATGTATGTGCCTGGCATACAGCTTGCTGATAGTGTTGAGAAGGCTAATGGGCCTATAATTGGAAGGGCCGTCCCTTTTTCCCTTTTTGAATATGGGGATGGTGATCGCCCACCCCCAGTCCCTGGGTATGCAGCCCTGGCAGTCAATACGGGTAAATAACAAAGCCAGGACTGGGGCCCACCACTCCAGGTTACTTTTTATAAGATCTGTAGGGATGAGGTCTTCTCCGGGGGCTGTAGGGATGAGGTCTTCTCTCGCTTTAGATTGGGAGACAAGGGACTCGACCTTGTCAACTGCAGTGACCGGAGGCCAGCTAGGCAAGTATTTTATATCCTCAGGAGGGGGACCTAAATTTGCCATTACATCTTTGTATAGGCTCTGGAAGTGCAATTCCCAAACTTCAGGTTGTGGCGATGAAACTCACTACAACCTGAGGGTTCAGACTGGAGGAAGAAAATTGTAACCTTGGATCCATTGCCATGCGGGACCTCAGTTGCACACATTCGGACATAACGCTCATGGAAACTCTGGCTCCTTCAACTGTGGTTCCATGTGACATCTGAATGCGGCCTTAGTCTTTTAGCTCAACATTGGACGGGGAAACATCTGAGTACAATTTTTTAAAAGTGCAGCTTCACCAATCATTTGCTAGAGATGCACCTGAGAGTGCATTTCTCTTCATTAGATGCTAGGAGGGGAATATATAGTAATAGATTTCATCTCCTATGGAATGCTATGGATAATGAGAGTGTTAGATGAGCACAGAGTGTGTTCTGGCTGGGCAGGTAGTGTGGGGAGATGGGTTTTATTATTAAAGTATTGTTCCATTATTACAGCCTTTAAAGAAAAAAAAAGATCTTCCCATGATCCTCCCACTACATCTTACCATGGTTCCCCCCACTGGATTTATTTATTTTTAAAGAACTTTTAATTATTTCCCTTTCTTTTTGAAAAAAGTATCTTCCCATTATCAGTTCAAAACAACACAAACACGTTTTCCTCCACCGATCAGAATTTTTGAATACATTGAACAGGACAATGACAAAAGTACATTAGTCTAGGCTGAATACAGGTTGCTTTCACTGAAAAAGAGCTTCTAAGAAGGCCATTTTCAGACTGCTGTATGTCAGTCATATCTCAATGGGCCAGCATGAAATTTGGAAATTTTGGGATGCTTGTCACATGATTGCTCCACACCAAATTTCAGGCAGATTGAAATGAAGATTTGAATTTTATGACTGATAGAATGTTCAGAGCTTATAATAGAGGAGTGCCGATTTTATAACACCTTAACTATACCAGCATAACTGTGCCTGTATAATAATGGACAACACCAATATTATATAAAGAGATATGGGTATATCACATACTACTTTTCACCTACAAGAGAGAATGTATACCTTGTCCTAGGCAAGCCTGTTATTCCTTCTGCAGCTTGTGTGTAAGAATTTTGGCTGATCTCCCTGAACTTTAATTAATAACTTTAAGCTCATTCAGTAGAGAATTAACCTTAATCCACTCTCTTCTGAATTCACTTGAAGAAAGTTGCTTTGTAATGACAAGGTTAGATGTTCAGACTGGATATACAGAGGATGGAAAAAGTTCTTGTTGTTACATTACATTTATATCCCGCTCTTCCTCCAAGGAGCCCAGAGCGGTGCACTACATACTTGAGTTTCTCTTTCACAACAACCCTGTGAAGTAGGTTAGGCTGAGAGAGAAGTGACTGGCCCAGAGTCACCCAACCAGTTTCATGGCTGAATGGGGATTTGAACTCAGGTCTCCCCGGTCCTAGTCCAGCACTCTAACCACTACACCACACTGGCTCTCTCTATCTTGTTGTGGATAATGTTTTTGAGTGGAGCTGGGAATCCTAGAGGGTGCCTCACAAACAGGCAGATGATACTCAGTGGGGCAGCTTATGTCAACTAATGCACTTTTGGGAACAAAATTTTTTTGATACAAAGAGGGATAGTTAGGAAGAGAATTTATAGAGTGCTCTTTCACATTCTCTTATAGTGAGGTTGATGCATCAGAGAACAAACCAAATATTATGGAGCTCCCTGAATAGAGCTCCCTGAATAAAGCTCATGAGGTTCCTTCCCTCATTATAGCCAGCAATGAGGAAGTCCCACTTAGGTTTATGTGTGTTCAGAGGTGCACCAAGGTAATTTTGAGCCTGGCCCTAAAGGCCTTCGGAGGTCCCCACTCACCTGCAAATTAAGCATCATCATGCTCTGCCAGGCAACCACACCACCTGGGACCCACTAAAGAGGATTTGAGAGCCCCCGGGGGCTGTTGAGGCCCTGTCCTTTGACCATGAAGCTCAGGGGTAAGAGCACCTCTCTGTGTGTTGCTTACAAATATTTGTGTGATCAAGCATAGCACAACCATATGAGCAATGATAAAATGTGACACTCTAGGGGTTAGGGCTCTGGAACCCTGGGTTCTGTTGAGAACTCCAGCAAGATTGGCATATGGTAAGATCTCTACTGCTGAGCAAGAACCTCCCAATTCATTTTGCAAAATTCTGGTAGCAACTTTAGGAACATAGGAAGCTGCCTTATATGGAGTCAGACCATTGGTCCATCTAGCTCAGGACTGTCTACACAGACTGGCAGTGGCTTCTCCAAGGTTACAGGCATGAGTATCTCCCAGAACTATCTTGGATATGCCAGGGAGGGAACCTGGATCCTTCTCCCACACACCAGCTAGTTAAGAGCACACTGAACATGGGACATCCCATTTCAGATTTCTATCTGGCATAATAAAATAAATGTTAACTGGTAGTTGCAGTAGTAATAAATTGCAACACTCGTTTGACCTGTGGCTTGAGAGCTTAATGAGCATCCAGTGCCTTAAGCTTGCGAAGCTAATTATGTGCCAATTTCATATTGGGAAACAGGCCGATTAACTGTTTTCAATACTGTCTGAATTGTACTTACCTCATTTTCTGAGAACATTATTTTCGCATTACATCCATTACTTCTTAAACGAATCAATGTGGAGAATAACGAAGATATCTAATGATTTTTATGATGCAATGCAGAAATCAACGTAAAAAGCATCTGCATTATGAAACATAAAGATTTTATAAAATGCCATTTCTTCTTATATACTGCCGGGTCATTTTTGCAGCATGGGTTTTTAATAAGCACATATACAGCACTCATATTTTAAAGGGGATAAGCATTGATGGAATAGTAAAACTGAAATTACTTTCTGAATTATTTAGAACAATGACAGGAGGTGAAAACTGCTTAGTAGTCTCCACGATGTAGATAATGCATTGTGATCAATAAGTACAAAGTCTCTTTAACTTGAAGCCAAAATTTATAACTGCATTAGTAAACGGGTATGAAATAGCCTAGCTAATTATTTATTCAGATGCTTCAACCTGGTCTTCCCATTTATCTGTGCACAAATAATGTGCTGAGGAGAGGATGGGATCACACCCCTTGCCCTCTCCACAATACCCACATGTTCACAGACCTTCTATCTATACACCCAAATAAATGTTGGCTCACCATGAATCAACAGGTTCACAGCTGGGATCAAAACTGGATCTGACCTGTCTCCTGGATGCCCAGGTGGTGGCAGTGGTGGCCTTTTACCAACTCCATCTGGCATGCCAGTTGTGCCCTGGAGAAGTCAAAACCTAGCTGCAGTAATTCATGCTATAGTCCACTCCAGACTGAACAACTAAAATGATGCCACTCACCCAAGTGGCTCTTGTGTGTGGTAGTTTTGCCCTGCCCAGTTTAGATGGAGCACAAGGCTGGATGGTCTTCCTGATTGGCTGGGGGGCCAAGTAGTCAGAGCCTATGCCTACCTAGCACTCCCTTTCAATCTCTAGGGGCATTCCTCCCACCAGAGCTGGTGAGTAGTGTGAATCTCAGCTGGTATTCCTTTTGTTTGGCATTGTAGGGACGCTGATGACACCACTCTGATAGCTGAGAATGTGGATGATCTGAAAGTTCTAGTAATGAAAGTCAAGGGGCACAGTGAAAAAAATGGACTACAACTAAATGTTAAAAAGACTAAACTAATGACAATGGGTACAACAACCAGTCTCAGAATTGACAATGAAGAAGACATTGAAGTGGTGGACAGCTTCTACCCTTTAGGATCAACCGTCAACAGTAAAGGATCCAGCAGTCAAGATATACACTGCAGACTAGCACTTGGTAGGTTTGCAATGAAGGCTTTGGAAAGGATATTTACATGCCATGACATGTTTATACCTACAAAGATTAGAATAGTTTGGACAATGGTTTTCCCCACGACACTCTATGGATGCAAAAGCTGGACTGTGAAGAAGCAAGATAGAAAAAACATTGACACTTTTGAACTCTGATGCTGAAGAAGACTTTCGAGGATACCTTGGACAGCCAGAAAAACAAACCAGTGGATCCTAGAACAAATCAATCAAGAATTTTCACTCGAGGCACAAATGACCAGGCTCAAACTATCATACTTCACACACATTATTAGAAGATTCAGCTCCCTTGAGGAGTCCATGATGCTGGGGAAAGTTGAAGGAAAGAGAAGAAGAGGATGACCAGCAGCAAGGTGGATGGACTCGATTATGACAGCAATGGATGCACCACTGAGATACCTTAAAGGCCAAGTTGAAGACAGATCATCCAGGAGAGAATCTATCTATGTGGTCGACACTGACTTGACGGCACTTAATCAATCAATCAAGGGATTTTTGGCCCTCTGTCCGAATGGTGCATGATGGCAGGCCTTGCACTGCTCTCCATAGTTAGGTTTGCAGTAGCAGGTACAGTGCAAGCCTGAGCAGAGAAACTTAGCACTGGACATCCTAAGGCACATGTTGAGTGTGCAGAGAAGTGGTAGTCATTCCTGAAAGGTTTTACAGCTGTGAGAATTTTGACTACAATTTCTCCTTGACAGAAGGGCATAATCAGTCTTAAAGATTGAACAGCTTGGGGGGTGGGGATGCTTCTGAGGGATAATCTGACCTTATTTGGAGTCAGCTAGGATGATCAGGGATCAGTCTTACATCTGTGACACTGATGGGAACAGGGGTATAATCACCTCCCTTCAGGAAGGACACTGCATTGTGGCTCAGAATCGCTATTGGTTCCTCTACTGCAGAGAGGGTGGAGAGACAATCCTGTTGATGTCTCACATAATTTGGCTGTTTGGATTAATAAAGTTGTGGCCCTTTCCTTCCAAGTGGCATTGCTTCATATCTTTATTGGTGTGGGGGCAATGCATAGATTCTTTAGAATTACCCACATCTTTTAAAATGTGACACTCTAGGGGTTAGGGCTCTGGAACCCTGGGTTCTGTTGAGAACTTCAGCAAGACTGGCATATGGTAAGATCTCT
Organism: Hemicordylus capensis; assembly: GCF_027244095.1. NCBI lineage: Eukaryota > Metazoa > Chordata > Lepidosauria > Squamata > Cordylidae > Hemicordylus > Hemicordylus capensis. The sequence goes on from NC_069659.1 coordinate 331,434,431, forward strand.
ACTGCTGAGCAAGAACCTCCCAATTCATTTTGCAAAATTCTGGTAGCAACTTTAGGAACATAGGAAGCTGCCTTATATGGAGTCAGACCATTGGCCCATCTAGCTCAGGACTGTCTACACAGACTGGCAGTGGCTTCTCCAAGGTTACAGGCACAAGTATCTCCCAGAACTATCTTGGATATGCCAGGGAGGGAATCTGGAACCTTCTGCATGCATGTGTGCAGATGCTTTTCCCAGAGTGGCCCCATCCCTTAAGGGGGAAATAGGAACATAGGAAGCTGCCATATATTGAGTCAGACCATTGGTCTATCTAGCTCAGTATTGTCTTCACAGACTTGAAGCAGCTTCTCCAAGGTTGTAGGCAAGAATCTCTCTCAGTCCTATCTTAGAGAAGCCAGGGAGGGAATTTGAAACCTTCTGCTCTTCCCAGAGTGACTCCATCCCCTGAGGGGAATATCTTACAGTGATTATACTTCTAGTCTTCCATTCATATGCAACCAGGGTGGACCCTGCTTAGCTAAGGGAACAAGTCATGCTTGCTACCACAAGACCAACTCTCCTCTCTAATATCCTGAGGACCCATCCCCTGAGGGGAATATCCTACAGTGCTCACAAGTAGTCTCCCATTCAAATGCAAACCAGGGTAGACCTTGCTTAGCCAGGGGGACAATTCATGCTTGCTACCACATGATGTAGTGGGGAAATGACTTGATTAGCAAGCCAGAGGTTGCTGGTTTGAATCCCTGCTGGTATGTTTCCCAGATTATGGGAAACACACCAGCAGGGATTCAAACCAGCAACCTCTGGCTTGCTAATCAAGTCATTTCCCTGCTACATCATGTGGTAGCAAGCATGAATTGTCCCCCTGGCTAAGCAAGGTCTACCCTGGTTTGCATTTGAATGGGAGACTACTTGTGAGCACTGTAGGATTTCCCAGATTATGGGAAACACCTATATCGGGCAGCAGCAAAATAGGAAAGATGCTGAACGGCATCATCTCATACTCCATGGGAGACGGCAATGGTAAACCCCTCCTGTATTTACCAAAGACAACCACAGGGCTCTGTGGTCGCCAGGAGTCAACACCAACTCAATGGTACACTTTACCTTTACCACAAGACCAGCTCTCTCCAGTCCCTACAGACCACCTCTCCTCTCTTCTTAGTTTGAAGAGATATCTGTCCATTGACTCCCGTGCCACTTTGACTCATACTTTTGCCAAGGTGCTACCGAGGGAAGTGTGTGCTACTGTGGGACACAAGCTTGACCATCAGAAATGCGATATTTTCTTTGCAGCGTCAGAGAGAATTCTTCCTCACAAAAGCTATGCAATCAATTATATGGACACAGCTGCACCACAGACAATTTGCAGCCCCAACATTTAAGAACTAGATATCTAAATAATGAAGCTAACCTTTTTCGCTAACACATTCAAAAGTGCTGCATAGCATTACAAAGTACATACTCATTTAAGTCTATAATAAAGATTAGGGATTACAGGCTGTGAAGTCTACCCAGAGAATGAGAAAATGCACTGAGCTTCTAAACAGAATCATAAGTTCAGGTGTGAATCAGCAAGGAGACAATTTGAGAACTAAATCCGCCATGAGACAAATGAAGGATTGATTAGCTTTTCTTCTTCAGGGGGAAAGAAATAAAGAGATAAACTTCCTGGCTAATACTTGCTCACACTATGCAGAAACAAAATCCAGGATGACAATTCATAACATAAATTGCTTCTTTGGGAGCTCATAATATCTTTTTTCTGTATTTGGATTTCCTCACTGTGGATTTCTTAATATGCTGTAGTGCTTGCTTTGGATTAGCTTTGTTGAAGAAATAATGACTATTGGCTGATGAGAAAGGAAGCTCCACTCAGTTAATGGGATGCCTAAGGACCATTAATAGTCAGCAAGCATCCAAACATTGTATCCCATAGATACCACAGGTATCTGGCTGTTGGGTTGTTGATCAAGATTTTGAAAGAACGTATCATTGATATTATTTTTTGCCATGTCTCTAATGTCTGACACAGGTCATATGATTTATTGATGATGATGATGTTGTTGATGATGCTGATGTTGATGCTGATGCTGACGATGATACCACAGTTTTCACATCAGTAATTCATTATAAAGAAAACATACTTCAGAACAATAAAGTTCTTATTTCATTGATGGAGAAAACATTCACCCAGTTATAGAGAAGAGTAGACTTATAACATGATGCCCTGCCTTCAGGCAAGACAAAGGTAAAGTGTGCCGTCAAGTCCACAGAACCCCGTGGTTGTCTTTGGTAGGAGGGTTTTACCATTGCCATCTTCCACACAGTATGAGATGATGCCTTCCAGCATCTTTCTTATATTGCTGCTTCCCGATATAGGTGTTTCCCATAATCTGGGAAACATACCCATGGGGATTTGAACTGGGAACCCCTGGCTTGCTAATCAAGTCATTTCCCCACTGCGCCAGGGGCGTAGCTATAATTGGGCGAACGGGTTCAAAGAACCCGAGTCGTGCCCAATCAGGAGCCTCCATTAGCGGCCCTGACACACACACCGCGTCTGACGTCAGACGCGGGGGCAGGAGTTTAGCTCCCGAGCGGGGGCCATGCGACCCCTTCGAGAGCTAGACAAAGGCTGGTTCTGCGTTCGCAGTGCCAGCCGGGAGCGGATCTTCCCTGCAAAGGCAGGGAAGAGTTGCTCCTGGCTGGTGCTGCGAACGCAGCGCCAGCCTAACTAGCTCCTGAAGGGGCCGTCCGGCCCCTTCAGGAGCTAAGACTGGTGCTGCATTCACAACGCAGCCCAGAAGTGGCTCTTCCCTGCAGGGAAGCGCCGCTCCTGGGCTGCGCTGGGAACGCCGCACCAGCCTTTGTTTAACTGCCGAAGGGGCCACATGGCCCCTTCAGCAGTTAAGCTGCTTCTCCCGAACGGAGCCTCAAGGCTATGTTCGGGAGCCAGACCACGCCCCCCATGTCTGACGTCAGACGCGGGGGTGTGGCTATCCCCTGCGTCTGATGTCAGACGCAGGGGGCGGGGCTATGGGGGCGCCCGCTGTGGCCGCACACGGGCCGCCGGCGGGCTAGCTACACCCCTGCACTGCGCCATTAGGTGACTTTCAGGCAAGATACCCTATATGTATGTATGTTCCAGAAGAATGTGTGCTTGTTAGCCCAAGCTTGTCTCTTGTACCAAAAAGAAAAGGGTTCACATGGCACATGATGCCAGAGAAATTGTTTAATGTACTGTGGTATGAATTGTCATAGGCAACATCCATTAGGTGGATGAAGAAGAAAAAAAGAGTGGCTAGCATGATGAGGAAAATTACTTGAAGTGGATCCACTGAAATTAAAAGGATGAGTGAGTTTAATTTCAATGGGACTACTTTGAGTAATTTTTCTCAACTTCAGTCAGTGATTAGATAGATGTCTCTGGTCATTCTTACCATCTAGCCACATACTGAGGCTGTTCTCATGACACAAGCTCACGTCATCTGGAGCGCCAGGAGTGGAGGGCTCCTGGTTGCTCCAGAAGAGGACAGCCCAATGTTTTAACCTGCCTTTTTTCCAAGGCAAAACGAATGTGTGGTTTGTTCTACCTTGATAGACGATCATGTGATTGATTGCCCCCAGTTAAAAAGGCTTCCACCCGGCCCACCACCATTTCCAGCAGTGAGCCAGGGTGGGTGGGGGCAGAGAGCAGCCACACTCATGGTGCAGGGCCTCCCTCTCCCAGATTTTGCCTTTGCTGTGCCACTGCTTGTGTTGGCACATGGCACAGCGAAGGCAAATATGATGACACTAGTCTCCTGGTGAAGGCAGGAAAGCTCCTGCCTTCCCCACAGATATCCCCAGTGGCAGTTTGATATTGTGGCAATGACCTCACTGTCTTTTTTCTACTCAACTCCTCCCACATCTGTCTTGGTGGCCACATCAGCGTTCATGATGGCTACAACTGAGAATCAATGTACCAAACAATGGTATGTTAGTCATCTCTCTATGGGTGTAAAGCAAGAAGAAGATGCTACTAGAATGTTTTGGCTTCCATAGATGTTTTCTCCCCAGCCTCCTATAACTTTTCAAATGCATGAGTCACACTCTCCAGTGAAGCTTAGTTTTGCTTCATCTTTCCCAGCAAAGAGCTCTTTCTTTTGTTAGATAATTCATGAATACAGAAAGGTAAAAACCATAGCTAGTTACAATTTAATCAGCCATTTCTATCTTTCCCCCAGAAGCAGATGAGTAGCTGAATTCTACTGTCTTCTAAGCAAATTCCTCGTAGGTTGTCCATCTAATTTTTTGGTATTATTATTATTATTATTATTATTATTATTATTATTATTATTATTATTATTAGATCCTAAAAGGCAGGCACATGCCAGGTCTTGACATGGGAGACCTAGAACTCCCAGGCACTCTCAGCATCAGTGGTCACAGTAGCTGGGCATCTGCTCATCAAAGTCTGACATACTTGTAGGTTGACTAAAACCCTCCCAACTGACTGATGATGACATACTTGTAGGGTTTCTCCCTCTCTGCTTGGCTGCTGTCCTATTCCTCTTTGTTGCTGCTAGTGCCCATTCACTCTCCTGTATTCCCTCTCCTGCGGCTATTCCTTCTTTTTACCACAAAGCTAAGCTGAGTTGGCTGGAAGAAGAGAAGAGGAAGTAAGTCAAATTATGAGTGTATATGAGTGTATATGAGATGAGTGTATATGAGGGACATATAAGAACACTTCAACAGCGTAATTTGCAATGAATGGCATAATTTATGCCCCAGTTCAAGATGGCATACGCATGAATGTTAGAGACGCAAGTGGGATAACTTGAAGACCACATAATTTGGGCCAAATTTGGTACAGTTGTAGGGACACATAGGGACACCTCACTGGCATAGTTTGTGATGATGTCATCCACCCCAATTCCAGATGGAGGATGCATGAACATTTGAGGTGCAAGTGGGCTAACTTGTGAAAATAGTGATTATCAATTAAGATTATAGTGGAAGGGAAGTATGCAGATCAGTTCTTATCAGAATTTCTTGTTAACTTTAAAAATAATATTGTATTGATTTTCCAGTAATGAATAATAACATTTTGGTGATCATTTATATACATCAAGCTTAACTGTTCAATGTGTGACATATTTTATTAGCAACTACAAAGGTATGTTGGAGAAAAGGAAAGGAAAAAAGTGGGAAGGGGAGAATGAGAAGGGAAAGAGGAACCATCCTTAAAGGAGTTTTGCTCCCAGCCCTTAACACAAAGACTGCAACTTAACAATTTTAAATCTGCCTATTTCTGATAAAGTGTTACAAAATGCTAAAGCTGCAGACAATAGAATCAACTACACTGAAGCTGAAAGATAGGAAGTGAGACAAGGGAAGAAGTGAAATGTCAATGAGAAGACTAAAAAGAGATAAAGAAAACATGCATAATTTGATGACCTTGCTGGGGGAAGGAGGCTCACTGTGTAGTCTTGATCGAGACGCTCTGCATGAACCTGGATTCAGCATCAACACCCAGGATGATTTGGGCATTTTCCTTACTAGACCCTACAATGGGGTCAGGATGTCTCTCGGAAGTGTGCTTCCACACTTCCTGCATTGTGACACCTCACTCGCTTCGTGGACAGCAGGGTGCCGTTCACATTTCCAATGCCTTGTTTCAAATTTAATCGATGCGATATAGAGCTAGGACATTGTATATCCAGCATAAAAATTTTGCTGTTTTTTAGGTAGTTAGTTGCAGCTAGACTGCTCCCCCTGCTGTTTACATTTCAAATGTGACTTGCCCAAACGGAAGCATTTTGCTGCTGATGAGCAGTTAGACTGGAAAGCACCCTGGAGAAATATTTAAACTGTGTCATTTTCCATACGGAAGAAGGAGAGGGGAAATAGTACTTTTCTGAAGACTCTGGGCTTCAAGCCTCAACTGGCTTGTAATCAGTTTCATCTGTGTTTTTAAATATAATTTTTGGAACAGCTTTGGGCAAGGGGACACATTTCATAACTTCACAGACAATATTTTTCTCTTATTTTCTATGCAACCATTGTGGTCACAGCAGAAGTGGAAACACATCATATGCTCCCTTGCAATGCTGATCAATGCATATGCAGCACCAACATGCAAAGATGAGCATAGGAACAATAAGGGACATGAAGCACCATGATGCCAGTCCAAATTAATCCACTCACTATGGAATTTTTTCATGGGTGGGGCTCCAGCCTACCACTTGGGAATATAATTCTAGCAAACCTACACATGAGTAAACATGTAGAGGAAAGGACCCAGTCTGATGTTTCGAGCATTTGGTCAGACAGTGTGAGAAGTACTACAAGAAAGCTAGTATGGCCCAGTTCAGACATGATGTGGATCCACAGTTCCAATGGACCTGCAGTTTCATGCCCGCTCCCCTTCACTCTCCCGTCTGCTTTTGGGAGTCAGTGAGTCAGTGAGGGAGTCAGTGAGACTTCAGGGAGGCAGGGGAGCTGGCTATGCAGGCTTCCTTCCTGACGTAAGGACAGCCTGCACAGCCAATCAGCAATGAAAAAGCAATGAGCATGTGGACAGTTAACAATCAATGGTGAGACACTTGGACAAGTTAGCATTAGAAGAGGCATTTTCCAAGGGGACTCACTATCCCCTCTGTTGTTTGAAATCGCCATGACCCCGCTTTCACAAATACTAAACAAAACAGGCCTCGGATACCAAACATCTAAAGCATCAAGTAAAATCAACCATCTGCTGTACATGGACGATCTGAAGTTGTATGGAAAGTCCTAGTCAGAAATCGAATCACTGCTAAACACTGTCCGTATATTCAGTAGCGATATAGCAATGGAGTCTGGACTAGACAAGTGTGCTGCATTAATAATGAACAGAGGGAAAATAAGAAAAACAGAAGGAACAGAACTGCCCGATGGAAGCAAGATCAAGAACCTGGAAGAGAAAGAACCTTACAAATACTTGGGCATTTTCCAGGCTGATAACATCGCACACACTGAAGTTAAAAGAAAGATTGGAAGTGAATACATCAGGAGAGTTAGAAAAATCCTCAAGTCCAAACTCAATGGTGGGAACACCATACAAGCCATAAACACCTGGGCTATACCTGTTATCAGATACACTGCAGGAATAATAGACTGGACCCAGGCAGAGCTAGAGACGCTAGATCATAAGAACAGGAAAATCATGACCATCAATCATGCTCTGCACCCCCGCAGTGATGTCGATAGGCTATACCTCCCTCGCAGCTCAGGTGGAAGAGGAATGCTGCAAGTCCATCAAACAGTAGAGGAGGAGAAAAGAGGCCTTGAAGAATATATCAAGGACAGTGAAGAAGATGCACTTCAAATGGTCAAGAACGCGAAACTATTCAACACCAATGAAAGAAAGCAGGCCTACAAGAAAGAAGAAGTCAAGACCTGAGCAGAAAAATGGAAAAATAAGCCCTGCATGGTCAATATTTGCACAATATAAGTGGAAAATCAGATATCACCAAGACCTGGCAATGGCTTAAGAATGGCAACTTGAAGAAAGAAACAGAGGGTTTAATACTGGCTGCGCAAGAACAGGCACTAAGAACAAATGCAATAAAAGCAAAAGTTGAAAAATCCACCACAAACAGCAAGTGCCACCTTTGTAAAGAAGCAGATGAAACCATGGACCACCTAATCAGCTGTTGTAAAAAGATTGCACAGACTGACTACAAACAAAGGCATAACAAAGTAGCAGGGATGATACACTGGAACATCTGCAAAAAATACAAGCTACCTGTAGCCAAACATTGGTGGGACCATAAAATTGAAAAAGTGGTAGAAAATGAAGATGTAAAAATATTATGGGACTTCCAACTACAAAAAGACAAACATCTGCCATACAATACACCAGATATAACTGTAGTCGAGAAGAAAGAAAAACAAGTAAAAATAATCGACATAGCAATACCAGGGGATAGCAGAATAGAAGAAAAAGAAATAGAAAAAATCACCAAATACAAAGATCTACAAATGGAAATTGAAAGGCTGTGGCACAAAAAGACCCAAATAATCCCAGTGGTAATTGGCGCCCTGGGTGCAGTTCCAAAAGACCTTGAAGAGCACCTCAACACCATAGGGGCCACAGAAATCACTATCAGCCAATTACAAAAAGCAGCTTTACTGGGAACAGCCTATATTCTGCGACGATATCTATAACAATTGACAATAAAATTCTGGCATCCCAGGTCCTTGGGAAGGACTCGATGTCTGGATAAAACAAACCAGTCAATAACACCTGTCTGACTGTGTAAACAAGAAATAATAATAATAATAATAGAGATGCCAATAGACATGCCATCAGAAATGCCCCAGAAAAATCTAATTCCTCTAGTCTCAGTTCTCTTAGGCATATGTGCGATTGCTTTGTCCCACAGAATTGGTCTCCATTCTCTTAGGCATATGTGTAATTGCATTGTTCCACATTGTTGATGTTCTCTCATTTTGAGAAAGGCTGTAATTGTCAGATGCGCTTTCTAAAATTCTGCACCTCCCCTTATATTAAGTGTTGACCGGAGCTGTAAATGAGCCCATTGCACAGATGATGCTCGGTGCCACTTTCATTCTCTTGTCCTGTTGAGGAAGAAATGAAGAAAGGAGGCTTGCTCCATAATGCAACACAGAACAATCCGCATATCTCGCTGTGGGTGCCACTGACTTATGAAGTTGTAGGGATGAGCTTAGCACAGTATGACAGGAAGGAGATAAAGATGGCTATCAATGCGATTTTTCCTCATTGCTCTTTATTTCCATCTTGTGTGGTTTTGATGCAATTGTATATGCCTTTAAATGGCCTGAGCTGTCATTTACTGTGGTTTCCATCCTTGCCAATTTTCTGCTTCTTTCCTGTACCGATTTGGTTTGAGTGAACAAGCTGATCTTGTCACATTATGTAAACGACCTGGACGCAGTGGATCCTTGGCTTCTGAATTTGTAAGAACTGCCAGTCACCAGCGAATACAGATGGATCTGAGTCCGGGGGGGCGGGGGACGCTTAAGAATGGGGTGGCTGAGAAATGGGGTGCAATTTGGTCCCAGCCACACTGCACATCATTGCCGGCTGCTCTTACATATCTCTTTGTTCAATTCTTCTTGAATTGGTGTGCTCTCCTACCAAGCTTTTCTTCCATATGACTGTCACTCTGCAAGGCCTGCGATTTTTCAGAGTGCTGCAGAGCACACACAAGAATGGGGCTTTGTCCATGGGTCGTGAATTCATGCCTCGATGCATCATTTAGATTCTCTTGAATATTAATCTGAGATTTTTTTTGTACCAGTGTTATAGAAGTTGGCACTAGCCAGTAACTAGGGGCATAATTTAAGGAACCTGATTGATATGTTAATATTAGTTGCACTTTAATAAGTAATGGGCTGCTGGAAATTTTTCTGATAGCGCCTGAACGCAGCACAATTTTACAAATATAAATACAGTGATGAAGGAAGGAAGGGAGAGAGAGAGATTTCTTGTGCAGTTAGAGTAAAGCAATTGAAAAGATATAAGAAAGATATTTGATAACACTTCCATATTTCTATGATCAGGAAGTCTTGATTGGTCACCATCTCCACCTTTCTTTCTTTCTTTCTTTCTTTCTTTCTTTCTTTCTTTCTTTCTTTCTTTCTTTCTTTCTTCCTATTTTTTTCTTGCCACAAGCACAGCAGTAGCAGCAAAGCAGCAATCACCAGCTGGCAACCACCTCCTATCTCCCACCCCCCACCCCCAGAATGCCACAGATATTGAATCATTCCAGGACATTCTGGGGGGAAGCGATGTCCCCACTGGTGACTATAATGTTTCTGGTGGCTACTATTTTTCCCTCAGAAGGTGCTGAGTTTTGGACATTTTGGGGAAACAATGGTTACCAGTTGGTGTCTGCTAGGAGGAAAAAATATTTGTTTTGAAGAACCACCTGTGTTACCGACATCAACAGTAAGCTCCCAAATCTTTCAAAAAAATATCCCCACCTCCAAAATCATCTTCTCACAGTTGCAGGCATCTGGTGGGCCATTGTGCAAAACAGGATGCTGGACTAGATGGGCCTTGGGCCTGATCCAGCAGGGCTGTTCTTATGTTCTTAAACATCACCTGCCCCCCTCCCTCGAACAAAAAAATATATCAAGATATGCCATAGCTGCCAAAAAGCAATATCTCCACTATCAACACACTTTCTGGATCAGTGTCATTTTATAGAAACACCTCTGTAAAGGGCGGGGGGTGGAGGTTGTCAGGTCCATCAATGAAAAAATACTGAGTTAATTCAGAAGATTAATTTTTGCAAAACTACACAGTTTGTGAGCCCTCAAACCAAATTCAGCCAATAGCCATGTTTATGAGCTGCAGGTACTTGACAACTTAATCCCAGGTTGGCTGCAGAATACCAGGGTAGGCAGAAAAAATAATAATAGGTTTATTAAGTTCCTGGTGTGTGGTCACTTATGTTATTTCAACTCAGCCTAGTAACAACAATAAGGAATAGTAAGGAATGACAAATCATGAAATGGCAAACAGTAGAAATTCAGGGATGGCCCATCTATTTGGTGAAGTGAGGCAGTAAACACAGGCAGCAGGTTACTGGGGAGCCTGTAAAGGTGTCAAGATGCCCTTCTGCCTCTGCTTGTAAAAAAAAATTCAGTGGTGTTAGGTCTCAGCGAAGGAGGACATTAGTCTGAAGAGGAGGTGAATGCTCCCTTAGAAGGGACCCCTTCCTTGGGCGATGTGCCCATATCTTGCCATCCAGGAGATGCTCCTTCGGGAATTGGGGGTCTCCTAGCAGTGGGTGATTCAATCATTAGGGGCATAGGTAGATTGGTTTATGACCCATGTGCAGACCGCATAGTGATTTGCCTGCTTGGTGCAGAGGTTGTGGATGTCACGCAGCATCTAGATAGGCTGTTAGGCAGTGCTTTGGAGGACTCAGCTGGATCAGCCTTGAACCCAACCGAACCAGTTCGGTCTGGCACCCCCTTGAATCCCCCCCCAGTTCGGTCTGGGGGGTTCGTAAGCTTCATTTTGTAAAAAAAAATTACCTTTTACTCCCCTTGGGGGAGTTCCTGGAGGTGGTGGGGAGGTCCATGGAGGTTTCCCCCTCCCTGCTGCCAGCCTTCCTCATACTCCCCCTCAGCCACGCAGAGGCCATGTGCGCAGGAGCATGGGTTCCATAATGGCCCCTGGGCCACTTGGTGAAGGCCAAAAACCAGCCAAAGAGTGACCGAACCGGCCGAGGGGGATATGAGGAAGGCTGGCGGGGGAGGGGGAACCTCCATGGATACCCCTCCCCCCACCTCCAGGAACTCCCCCAAGGGGAGTAAAACGTTAAAAAAAATTACAAAATGAAGCTCGCGAAACCCGCCCCCCTGACTGAACCAAACTGAACTGGTGGGGAATTCGCGGGGGTGCTGGACAGAACTGGTCCGGTTGGGTTCGAGGCCAGTCTGGCCAGCCTCGAACCCAACCGGGCCAGCTGGGTCCATGCACATCCCTACGCCCCATAACAAATTGTTCTCTGGGAGGCTTACTACACAATGTTAAAACATGAGATAAAAACACACATTAAATCAACAAGAAAAGGGGGCGGGGAAACAATACAAAATACAATACAATACAAAAACAATTTGATTTTTTAAAATCAGTTACAATCAGATCATTAAAAAAAATAAAAATAAAAATTTATAAGGTCTGAGTGAACAAAAAGGTTTTTACCTGGCATTTAAAAGAACAAAGTGATGAAGCCAGGCAAATCTTACTGGGGAAGTTATTCTATAAACAGGGTTTAACCATCGAAAAGGCCCTCGCCCTATTAGCCACCCGCCTCACCTCATTTGGCAGGGGCACCTGGAGGAGGTCCTCCAAAGAAGATTTTAACAACCGGGTTGGGACATATGTAGTAAGGTAACCCAGTCCCAATCTATGTAGGGCTTTAAGGTGTAGTGGGAAGCCAGCCAGATGGAGTTAATTGAGAGATAACCGGTGATCTTGATTGACAGACTGGTGACCCTAGGTAATGACCCAATTGGCTAGAGGCTGGACGTGTCAAAGAGATCTCCTGGTGGCTGTTGGGATGAAGAAGGGTGTGACCCAAGTTAGAAATGAACAATGGAGTCACTGTGAGTCTGCAGCTCTTGAGGGATAAGATTGCAGGGAGCTTGGTTAAGTTCAAGGGATGGGAAGCCAAGGTTTGAGGCATTGGAAGTCTAGCTTAGGAGAAAGTGTTTAGTAAGTACATGTGTTGGAATTTTTTTTTATTTGTTGCTTTGTATATCCCTGATACTGTTCTATTATTGCTTGTCTGCAAACATAATTAAAATAAGAAACACAGGCCTAGGGCATTGCAGAGACTCTTGCAAACCACCTAGTGCATTGCAAAGACTCTGTAACCATTGAAGCATTCCTAAATGCAACCAAATCTGAAGCCTAATACAACATATTTTGTAGGCTTTTAAATGAACCATTTTATTGTCCATTTTCTTGTTTTATTTTCCATCCTTTAAAGCCTCACAGAGTGTTTGGTTGACTCTGGGAGGGAGGGGTGCTCCTTTGGTACAAAACCAGTCTCCACAAACCACTTACCAGCTACGCACGTGGAACTATGTTTCCCATACTTTACTTGTTAGCAAAGTTAAGAAACTTTTCCCTGGGATAGCCCACCCCAGGCCCAGGGGGTTCAGGCTCTGCCAATAAGGAGGTGGTGGCGGCAGCATTTTAATCTACCTGAGATCTAAAGTGAAACGTTTTACAGGGAAGTCCACTCAGACTCCTCTGAAAGTGGGGAGAGGTGACTCAGTGAATAGCTCTCTCCTGGAGATGGTCTGAGTCATGGCTATTCACGACAAAAGGTTAAAACCAGCACTTGGAATTGGGCCCAGAAATGGACTGGGAGCCAGTGCAGCTAACGAAGCACTGATGTAATATGCAAAAAATATTCAGTCCCAGTTAATAATCTTGCAGCCTTATTTTGTACCAGCTGCAGTTTCTGGACCGTTTTCAAAGGCAGCACCACGTAGGTGAGAGGTTACCAGAGCATGAGTGGCCAAGCTATAGCTGTCCAGGTAAGGTCGCAGTAGGCGTGTGAGCCGAAGCATATAAAAGGCGCTCTGAGTCACAGATGCCATTTGAGCCTCTAGTGATAGTGCTGGATCAATGAGCACCCCTAAGCTGAGAAACTGGTCCTTCAGGAGGAGTTCAACTCCATCTAGAACAGTCTAGCAACAGAAATGCTTGGAGACAATGAGGCTCTCCTCATGAGCAGTGTGGTGAGCCTTACCGGGCTCAGCGGGGAGAGTGGGCTTAGTCCACTCTCCCCACAGATAAGCAGGGAGCCATCCATGGGGGGCAGGATCAGCCACGCACATTACTACCAGTTCTGTCATGGAGCCAGTAGGGGCGGTGGGGATCGGGGGGCCCCCGGCCCCTGGAAGTTCCAGGATGCCAGGGAGGTGGTTGGGACACTAATATACAATATTAAGGAAATGGTAATTTGATACCATTCCCTAAGGTCACATGAGGCTGTTAGGCTTGCTTCACAAACCATTGAAGTTATTCACACAATGAAACACTGAGGCTCTTCTCATGAACCGTGAGAAGAGCCTGGATGAGGTTTGTGGGGAGAGCGGGCTAAGACGGCTCTACCCACAGACAAGCAGTCAGTCCGCTGGGGCGGCCAAACCTCCCACCCACACGACTGTGGCCTGGGCACGGAGCTGGTGCGGGTTGGTGAGGATCAGGGGCTGCCTGGCCCCCAGAAGCTCCAGCATGCCCTGTGCGAGCACGCAGGGCATGCTGGAGAGACCCCCAAGCCGGGAGGCTGCTTTTAAGCCTCTCGGTTGGGGGTCTACTCATGAGTTGCTGTGACAAGTCACAATTGTAGAGCCCAGGTTAGCGAACCCTAACCTGGGCTTAGGGGAGGGCTACTTACGCAGGGTAACCACTTGGAGGCCACTGGGCTCACCTGTGAACCCGGTGGTTCTCACAGTCAGGCAAAATCAGGCTAGGGGAGATTTCACTTGATCGTGGGAATAGCTTCACTGTGTTCTATCCGGGTTCGAAGGTAGCTTTTCCTCCTATCTTGCTTCCACACAATCACTTCTACCCAGGCTTTCCTCTTGCTTCCACACAAGTGAAAATTGGGAGCACACAGAGCTCCCAAACCTGAGTAGACATAGTTTTTGATTGTGTGAATGACCTCATTGTGTCACTCTGAGGATGAAAATTGTGTTTTATGTGAGCCCTTCTTTCTCTTACCTATTTTTATTGACCTCAGACATTACATGGTGTCAGATGATGTGAAAGAGGTGGGCAGTGAAGTCACCTGGAATCTATTTTTGTGACCTATCACTCATAATCTAGACTGACGATAGAAAATTATGTACCATGATTGTTGAGACATCAGTCTCCCCAGATTGCTCTCCAGAGTCTTCAAAAACTATTGATTCCAGCTTTAACCAACTGACAGATTATACATCTAATCAACAGGAACCTCTCCAGCCACCACTAAAAGGGCCTATGATTTCCATGATGAAGTAACGTTATTTTGCCAGGAAGATGCCAAGATGCCAGGAATTGTCTGACAGAGAGGCTCTTCTCAAAATTGGAGAGAAGAGCCATGACGGGGTTTGTGAGGTGAAAGGGCTAAGCCCTGCAGATGAGCAGTCAGTCTGCTCCGGGCAGCCGCAGCGGCCGCCCACACAACTGCCGGCTCCGTCATGGAGCTGGTGGGGGCTGGGGAGTTTGGGGCCCATGTGGCCCCTGGATGTTCCAGCATGCCCTGCACACAAAGCATGCTGGAGAGAGCCCTGAGCCAGGAGGCTGCTTTTCAGCCTCCCAGCCGGGGGTTTCCTCATGAGTTGCTGCGGCGTGGAGCCACGCCGCGGCAACTTACGATTTTAAAAAATGGGTTTGCAGAGTGCTCGCTCCACAAACCTGGTTTAAAGGGAGGGGTAGTTTGGCGGAGGACACCGGGCTAGCCTGCAAGCCCGGTGGTTCTCATGGTCCACCGAAATTGGGCTAAGCTCCCCTACCCAGATTTCGGTGGACCATGTGAATAGCCTCAGAGTCTGCCAATTTAAGATCACTTATTCTATATGGTATTAGTCATTCAGGGGCGTAACGATAGGGGGGGCAGGCAGGGCACGTGCCCTGGGCGCCACCCCGGCGGGTCACGGGGGGTGCCAAAAAGTGGCTCCCCCCGTGCCCCCTGGATCGCCCGCCGAGTGTGGCAGTGGGCGTGCGGCGGCGATTTGGCGGTGGCGGGCGGTGGCGGCGGCTGGTGGCTGGCGGCGATGGGCTGTAGTGCGGCCCGAGTGGCGGAGGATCGCCCACCGAGGAGTGCAGGCAGAGTGATGCCGAGCCTGCCTTCTGGCCCGGCATCGCTTCCCAACTGCGCAGGCCTGGGCACGGAGCTGGTGCAGGTTGGGGAGGATCGGGGGCCGCCTGGCCCCCAGAAGCTCCAGCATGCCCTGTGCGAGCACGCAGGGCATGCTGGAGAGACCCCTGAGCCGGGAGGCTGCTTTTAAGCCTCTCGGTTGGGGGTCTACTCATGAGTTGCGGTGACAAGTCACAATTGTAGAGCCCAGGTTAGCGAACCCTAACCTGGGCTTAGGGGAGGGCTACTTACGCAGGGTAACCACTTGGAGGCCATTGGGCTCACCTGCGAGCCCGGTGGTTCTCACAGTCAGGCGAAATCAGGCTAGGGAACTCCTGTGCAGTTGGGAAGCGACGCTGGGCCAGAAGGCAGGCTCGGCGTCGCTCTGCCTGCACACCTTGGCGGGCGATCCGCCACCACTGCTCGGGCCGCGCTACAGCTCACCGCCAGCCACCAGCCACCGCCACACTCAACGGGCGACCCGCCACCGCCCCCCACCGCCAAATCGCTGCTGCACGCACGCCGCACTCGGCGGGCAACCCGCTGCCGCCGAATTGCCCCCGCCGCCGGCGATCTGCTGCTTGGGGGGCACTGCCGCGCCCTCACAGGTATGTGGGGGCCGGGGGGCAGGGGGCGCCATTTCAGGGCCAGAGCTTGCCCTGGGCACCGTTTTCCCCCGATACGCCACTGTAGTCATTAATGATTATATATATGCATATATATATTTACCTTAATGACTAACATGACTAACATGTTAATAAAGTTAAAGTTGTGCTGTCGAGTCGGTGTCGACTCCTGGTACCCACAGAGCCATGTGGTTTTCTTTGGTAGAATACAGGAGGGGTTTACCATTGCCATCTCCCACACAGTATGAGATGATGCCTTTCAGCATCTTCCTATATCGTTGCTGCCTGATAGAGGTGTTTCCCATAGTCTGGGAAACATACCAGTGGGGGCTCAAACCAGCAACCTCTTGCTCCCTAGGCAAGTTACTTCCCCGCTGCACCAGTATGTTTAATTGCTTTTGTTAGATTATGCATTCCCCTCCATTACTCATTGCTGTAATGCCCCCTCATGACTCTTTGTTCCATCTGGTTTTTCCATTTCCTTTGCAGTAACCGCTCTTCCTCTGATTTAAAAGCCAAGAAGGCATTCTTTCTGATAAAACTGATAAATTGCACTTTCTGCCCCCAACATCTGTGATTGTTGCACATTCTTGGAAGGTAGCTGAATTTGTGTCATGGGTACTGATTGGATGGATTCTTGTGACATCAGCATCACATTCATCACAAATCCCTCCCTCTTTGAAATCTTTGGGGATTCGAAATCCACTCCCTGTTTTCCTTTTCTCCCGATTCCTTTTCTTCCAAGGCAGGCTGTGCATTCACACTCTCTGATGCTCCAGTGCACACCTCATCAATGTAGCTTTCTAACCCTCAAGCAAACGCTATCCTCCATCAGCAAAGCTAGCCCTCTCCCCGGTCATTATGTGGCAACAGGAGACGGTGCCAAAGAAAGCAGTTTTACTTTTTAAGATTCCCTCTGTCTGGAAGCTGTTTAATCCATTTGAAAAGAGCTATTGCTTTCATTATCTGTCTGGCTGCCTACCACTTAGAAATAAACTCCTCCAGATGATCTCAGATCAGTGTGTTAAAATATACTTTTATTTTTTACAATCCTAGGACTGCTGTTTCTTAAAAAGTAGAATGATCGGGTTCTCTGGTAGAGTAGCAATAACAGACTAGTATTTGGGGCACACTAAGCCGACATGACCTCCAGAGAGGACTTCAGACAGGTCTGAAGCTCCATTTTAATTACATTTCTTAATTCTAAACATGCATTTTTCCTGTTAGGCCTCTAAAACCAAGCAAATCAGCGGTGCCATATGTAACAAGCACTTTCCGATTTTATGCATCTTCCTGTATCTTCTGTATGCCAGATGTGAAGAGATACGGTGGCATTTCACTAGCTGAGGAAAGATTCAATTTGTTGCACCGAGCAGGATTTTAATACGTCTAGAGAATGTCATATATTATGATTTACTGTGCCAGTTCAGGCTTAATGGGGGATTTCACAGCCCTCTGAGCTGGTGTCAGCACTGTTCGCAGGATCTGTGCACTTGAGGGGGTGGCTGTTGCTATTTCAGCATACCTTGACTTGGACGGCAAGTAAGCAACTGTCTGGAAGTGATGGATTACAGGTAAGCCTGTGAAAAATGTCTACATGGCCACCCTTATGCTCTGATTTTGGTACAATACACTTTTGCTTCAGAAGTCCCACAGGTAGGATGGCTAGAGAAGACTGATTGGGACACATCTCAGTGTTTGCAAGTGTACTGTGCATGGAGCCTACGCATGTACACCTGAACACATGAAGGCTCCTGTACACTAAAATTCATTGTGCAGTTGAGGATGAGAAATATAAGGCAGCCATCTCAAATTTGAGTGCATGCATATAGACCCAGTACAAATGGTGTAAATGCAAGATTCACGTTCCACAGATCAGTCATTGGCCAGCACACTACACTTGCTCTGATCCATATCTGGATCTGTTAAAAGGGGGTTTTGTGAAAGCAAACTTTACCATAAGTCAGTCCTTTTGGACAGCTAGCATGAGCCTGCAATGCTTAGAAATCAGCCAGTAATACAAAAACAAATTGAAATGTTGCATCATATGCCTTACAAAGTCACCGTGTACTAGGGATATATTTCTAAATAGCAGTACCAGAAATAAAGACAAAGGCAATGTCCACATGTATTTGAAATCCACCAATTTTGCCATTCAGAAATCCTCATTCGGTTGAATGGGAAGGGTGGAATACCTTGGTGGTTTTAATGTTGACAAGTCTCCAAATGGGACATCTCATAAGCTGTCAGCTGTAAAATACATTGCATGCCAGCAATCAAATATTAAATACTGTTATTAGATGCCAAAAATTACATATTAAGCAGGAGCGGCCGGTGAGGGCAGCACTGGGGGTGGAGGCGAGAGGCACCTTTAAGGAGTAATAAGCAGGTGCTTACCAGTGTGTAAGCAGCACCTGCTAGCTGCTGCACTCCTCCTGGAATCCTGGCATCCAGGTCCTCCGTCTGGCATCCGGAGGTGTGTGCGCAAAGCCTCAGTGCACACGCAAAGACCAAGGCCATATTGTGGCCTCACCAGATGCCAGGCGGAGCACCACCGCCCCGCATGAGCTCAGTAGCTTGCAGGTGCTGCTTACATGCCAGTAAGCACGAGCTTATTAGCAATAGCAATAGCAATAGCAATAGCACTTACATTTATATACCGCTCTATAGCCGGAGCTCTCTAAGCGGTTTACAATGATTTTTAGCATATTGCCCCCAACATTCTGGGTACTCATTTTACCGACCTTGGAAGGATGGAAGGCTGAGTCAACCTTGAGCCCCTGATCAGGATCGAACTTGTAACCTTCTGGTTACAGGGCGGCAGTTTTACCACTGCGCCACCAGGGGCTCCTTAAAAGTTTCCCCTGTAACTCTGATGAGACTGAGTCAGTTGCACATGTGCTCCTGCGGTGTGCCTTTTATATAGACCTTAGGCAAAGGTTAACTGACCCTCTTTTACATAATCTGCCAGGCCGATCGGACGATTTCTACACCAGATATCTGCTAATCGATGTGAATTCATCTCTCACACACACAGTGGCAAAATTCTGTTGTTCTGCAGTATGAGTTCGTCCCACTCTGCTCACTAATGGTTAGATTCAATTCACAGTTATGTTATTAATATGGCTATGTTTAAAATTTTATTTTCTAAAAAACATTTTATTTTATTATTTATTTATTTATTTATTTATTTATCTTATATTGTTTTAGATGTGATATTGGTCAAAGACTATAACAAAGACTGACTGATTCCTTAAAGGTGCCTCTCGCCGCCATCCCCAGCGCTGCTTTCACTGGCCACTCCTGATATTAAGGGTATGCACATGACTTGGCAGGGCAGGAAAAGAGTGCCCCCCAAGAACCCCCTTAATCATGCTCGTGTGGGACACTTTTGTTGCGGGGCTCTTCGGAGGCAGGTGGTGCGATTCCTGTAAGAAGCACTGGCATGGCATGTCATTTAAAAAGATTTAAATGCCCTTGCCCTGCCAAGGCATGATCATGCTCAGCAAGGCCCCTTGAAGATCATGGCCAATTGCAGCTGCTGTGGTGATGGGCTGATGCTTTGCCCACAGTTTGGCTATGCAAGCACTATGGAGTTTACTGGAATTGACCTCAGCGGCCCGTAAAGAGGGAGGGGCTTCCCTTTCCTGAAACTGGATGTTGCCGCACTGTGGTTGGACGAACATCTGCCATGTGATTTATGGTTTAAAATTGAAAAGGTTCATCAACCTCCGGTTTTACGTTACATGTGAATGTGGCCTCAGAGCCCTCTTATGCAACATGCAGGAGGAACTCTGTGTGAGATGCTCAGGGGTTCCATGGTAACAGATATTCCTTGCAGGTAGAACATTTCCAATGACTGTGATATAAAGAAGATGTTGTTTTCCTGGATGTTTGATGGTTTGTAATGATTCTCAGTGGTGTGCCAGTTTTTAAATGGATCTCAGGGGCTCCATGCCTGTTGGAGCCTTACTACTATTTTTGCTTGTTTTCCTTGCTTTATTGTTGGGTTTAATACTTAGGTTATAAGCCTCCTGTTAAGTTTCATATTGAAGGGTAGGATAGAGATACTTTATATCATTCAGTCAATATACTATTGCATTTCAGCTTTCAATGCAAATAATACATACCAAAGACCATTGCACATCACGATGGATGTGTTTATGGAAAACAAATAACATTGGCTTTCATATGCATGCATCAAAATTTAAAATAATAGCTGAGTATTAATATAATATTTTAGAATTACTGGAGAGTGTTCAAAATCAAAATCCACAAGGACAATTTTTTTTCATTTCTGCTCGAATGAGAAATGTTGCTTGTGCATCTGCCATGGCTTTGCCATACGCTTCAGATTCAGCACTTTTTGTGTATTTCACAGTTGTTAGATTGCTTGTGATGAGAGTCAGTTTCACAAGTGTTTGTAAATCTGACAACACACTTTTGTTTGTTTCTGCATTCTTCATGTCAAAATGTTCACATTGTTTTTTGCTGGCAATTGTAGTTTACAGGGTAGCAGTGTACAGTGAATATTAGAGCAGCTGAAATCTTCATCATGCTTCCTTCCATGTGCTGATTTCATGGCTTTTAAAAAAATCATTTCCCCTTCTTTCCCCCCCTCCTACTGCATTTGACCCTAATACTAGGATGATAATCTCTAATGTTCTCTCTCATTTATTTATTTAAAGATCTGGGTTACCCACCCATATGCATGCCACCACAAGGAGAGGAGAGCTGGCCTTGTGGTAGCAAGCATGACTTGTCTCCTTAGCTAAACAGGGTGTGCCCTGGTTGCATATGCATGGGAGACTAGAAGTGTGAGCACTGTAAGATATTCTCCTTAGCGGATGGAGCCACTCTGGGAAGATCAGAAGGCTCCAAGTTCCCTCCCTGGCTTAGGGGTGTGCAATTCGGATTTTCTGTGTTTTGATTTGTATCCGAATCTAACCCATCCGAAGCACCCCAGATTCTATTAGGATCCGAATTGCAGCTGATTTGATTTGAATCGATTCAGGTTTCGGATTCATCCTATTAATTCCCCCAGATTCCCAGCTTTCATTAAAAAAAAAAAAAAAAAAAAAAAAAAGCTAAGCTCTAGCCCTTATAGAAGTGGAGTTATGGAGCAAAATGTGTGGTCACTATTTTTCAAGTGTTCGGATTGCTAACCCATGGGGTACAGGGTTCTGTTGTTTCTGAGGTGGTCTGAGTGTAGATTCTACGGTAGCAAATGAGAGTGGATTCATGGTTTGTATTGAAAATCTCATCAGCTACCAGAGAATCTACACTCAGAACACTTCAGATTGAAACCACAGAACCCTGAACCGCATGGGTTAGAAACCCATGGGGGTGTCTGGCATCCTCTGTTCACTACACCACCACTCACTCTGGGCCTCCCCAGCACTGCCCAAGTGCAGTTATGGGGCTGCTGAAACCTGCACGATTCCCTATGGAGAAAAACCTTAGATGCGTAAACTTCAACAAATCACCCAAAATCAGCCCTCTGCCCAAATCCTTTGAAACAATTCTGGTAGCTTCCTTGCCCCCCTTGGGCACTACCACCAACCCCACACCACTCTAGGCCACCTCTTTCCCCCCCCCCCGACATGAAGCAATACACCTCCATTATACCTTATGGGGGGAAACCTTAAAGACGCGTACACTTCAACAATTCACCAAAACTCAGCCCTTTGCCCAATCCCTCTGCAATTTGGGCGGTAGCCTCTAACCATTAGGCACTTAACTTAAACTGAGTAGTACCCCACTGCCTTGCGGGTGGGAGTGGGGTGTAGTTGGCACATGGCAGTTGACAATTGGCGCTGTTGTAAAGACAGTCAAAATGAATAGAAGAATTGAAGGTGTGTAATGAATCCTCATAGGGATTCATTGAGTGAAAGTTATTATACACCAAAGAATCCAAACACTTGAAAAATAGTGACCACACATTTTGCTCCATGACTCCACTTCTATAACGGCTAGAGCTTAGCTTTTTTTTTTTTTAAAAAAAAATGAAAACTGGGAATCTGGGGGAATTAATAGGACAGATCCTAAACCCAAATAGATGCAAATCGAATCATCCGCGATTCGATTTGTACCCGAATCTAGCCAATGGACCACAGGGGTGATTCGTTTTGTCACCGAATCACCCGAATCAGCTATATTCGGGTACAGATTGATTTGTATCTGAATCAATTTGCACATTGGCTGCATCTCCAAGACAGGGCTGAGAGAGATTCCTGCTTGCAACCTTGGAGAAGCCGCTGCCAGTCTGTGAAGACAATACTGAGCTAGGAAGACCAATGGTCTGACTCAGTATATGACAGCTTCTTATGTCCCTATGCTTGTTGGATGTATTCATTAAGGATATCATTTTATGAGTCAAGTCACCATTAATGTGTGAGATGCACTGCCACATGATATGATGGCTAAGGCTGTGTGTTCAATTGAATCAATAATAAGTTCTGATATGATGCAAACACTACTGTATATTTATTTCACAGCAAATGATCCCAATGACATTTTTCACCAGTAGAGGCATACAATTTGATAAAATGTCACATTTGAATTGCATAATGTATTGGAAAGAGTGGAATGGGAAGCCTATCCTGAAGAACTGGTTTCCTTCAGCCTTGTAAATAAAAGTCAGCGAGTCAGCTGCTCTGGCCTTTTAAAAATGCTACCTTCCATTTCCTTGCTTCATCATAGAATGCAGTGGTGAAAGATGCTGGAGGAAAATTGCCACAAAATTGTAACTATAGAATGCAGACATTTCTCCCCAGCAATGCACTGGGAAAAAGATGTGATCATGTGACACTGAGAAACGCAAAGGAAAGAGGTGGTTTAAAATGTTCCTGGTGCAACTGTTCAGAAGCTGTAGTTCTGCTTACAGAACCCAAGAAAACTGGTTCTTCAGGACAGGTAAACCCCACGCCACCTGATGCGTCAGGCCAATACAATCCATCAGCTTGATGAGATCCATTCCACCCCCAGCATCAGCAGCATGATTCCATGCTTATCAGGATTAGGTCGGTAATACTCCGCCCAGATAATTTCATCCATGCAGAGCTTTAGTGAAGGATGCCACTGAATATCATGTGCTGGAAGGCAAACAATTCTAGAGGACTGTGCTTTGTGGGCTTCCCAGGGTAATCTGTCTTGGAAACAGGATGCTGGATTTGATGGACCTTTCATCTGCTCCATCTGATCTCTTATCTTCTTTTGAGTCTTCATGGCCCCATTCCAAATTCCTAGAGAATTCAGGGAGGGATCCTCACACTGTGATGGCCCCAATTGATGTGGTGAGTAATTCCAAACATTGTGGCAGGAAAAGATAATCATTCATCATATAAAGTAAATTTTCAGCAGCAACCCCAAGGCAAATATATGTATCGATGTTTTGATATTTAAATTTCAAGCACTCCTATATTCATGATGTGGTTCACTGCTGCAGGGTAAGCTAAAACAGCCAGCAAACATTGATAAAACAAATAGTTGGCACTTATATAGTGCTTTTTAAAAAACATCAAAGAACTGAACATAAGTTGTCTTATTAATCCTTATGTCACTTCTCCAGTATTGTAATAATCATATTGCAGATAGGAAGGACAGAAACTGGATGAATAGAATTTTTCAGGGCCACCTAGAGATCCCAAATCAGAGGTGAGGATTGAACTGGGTACTTCCTGATTCTTTGAGTGAAAGTAGACTTCACTCCAGCAGATTCATGCTTGATCTCTTTTTTAATGGAATGAAGTTGGAGGAGTTTGAGTTTGTTCACAGCAGCAGTGGGATCTCCCCCCCTCTCCCTCTCTGGAACCCTTTCAAGTTTCTGCCCATGCCATTTTGATGATCAAAAGTTGTGCAGCAAGAAGTCCAAGGTGGCTACATGATATGGGTTTTCCTCACTGAGCTAGAGACAGTGGCAGCAGGAGGAAGTTTTTCCTCCTTTGCTTCCACTGGGTCTCTTCCTTCCTGTGCTTGGAGATAAAGAAATGGAATGGAGGCTTGGGAGGAAAGGTCTTCTGCTGCCAATTCTGGTTACCAGCCAGGGGAGCATTGAGATTAAGAGGGCAGTCTCCCTCTGGGCATCTAGTAGGTGGGGAGGAGGAGATCTGGTCTTGTGGTAGCAAGCATGACTTGTCCTCTTAGCTAAGCAGGGTCTGCCCTGATTGCATATGCATGGGAGACTTGACATGTGAGCACTGTAAGATAATCCCCTTAGGGCAGGGCTTCTCAACCTGTGGGTCCCCAGATGTAATTAGACTTCAACTCCCATAATTCCCAACCAAAGGCCACTGGGGCTGCGGATTATGGGAGCTGAAGTCCAATAACATCTGGGGACCCACACATTGAGAAGCCCTGCCTTAGGGGATGGAGCAACTCTGGGAAGAGCAGAAGGTTCCAAGTTCCCTTCCTGGCATTTCCAAGATAGGGCTGAGAGAGATTCCTGCCTGCAGCCTTGGAGAAGCCGCTACCAGTCTGTGTAGACAATACTGAGCTAGATGGACCAATGGTCTGACTCAGTATATGGCAGCTTCCTATGTTCCTAGGTGGTGGTGTGCCCTGCAAAGGGTGATGCTGGGATGTAGGAGGCAGAGTGGGGTGGGATGAGGCTTGGCCGTGGGGTACCACATTCACGTTGCCTAGGGTGCCAAAAATGCCAGGGCCGGCCCTGGTGAAGGAGAACTAGATTCTTTTGTGATTTCTGACTAATGAATACGCTCCTTGCTGAAATAAGAGCATCTCCTTCTCTGTTTTCAGTAACACCCTCAAGACTCTCCTGTTCTAGCAAGCTTTCAATTAGAATTAATTTTAATAATTTGTTTTAATAACTGTTTTATACTATTATTTTTGTCTCATGTATTTTAATCTGTGTTGGCTTTTAAATATTATTTTAAATTCCATACAGTGCCTAGAGATGTACATATCAGGTGGCATAAGAATATGATAGATAGATAGATAGATAGATAGATAGATAGATAGATAGATAGTGATCAATTTCATTTGGATGATATCATACTCTAGTCGTGTGTGAGGGTGTGTAAAAGAGAGATGGGAGGTTTCCTTTATTCATTCTCTCCTTGTTATTCATGATGTTAAAGATTTCTATCACGTCTCTCCCTAAACTAAGAAACTCCAAACTCTTTAGCTTTCCTCATAGGGAAGTTGTTCCAAGCTGTTGATCATTTCAGCTGCCCTTTTCTGCTTCACCTCCAGTTCTTTAATACTGTCGCCTGCTGTTTATGGTATCTCAGAATCTAGAGAGTCAAAGCACACAGGAAACAAATAGGTGGGGTATCAGCGTTGGGTCTGATTATGACGATGAGCAAAAAGACTTCCTCAAAATGCTCATTTAATAAAAGGCTCTGTTTTGCCAGCCTTAGGGGAAACTGGAATATTAAAATAATACGTCTTGCTTCTTTGGAGTTGTCAGAGTCATGGAAGTTCCCCTGAACTCAAGGCTGCTAATGAGTAGAAAAATCAACTTTCCACAATGTGCAGAGCTTGTGTGAGTATTCACTGATGCTTACACAGCCAATTTCAAAGCTGCTGACCAAAATGTAGCAGTCATGAGAACATATGAACATAAGAATAATCCTGCAGGATCAAGCCAAAGGCCCATCTAGTCCAGTAGATCTAGTCCATACCGTGGCCAACCAGATGCATTTGAGAATCCTACAAGGGAAGAAAAGAGGGCAACCTTCCATTCCCATTGGTGCTCCCTAGTGCCTGGCATTCAGGGGAATGCAGCCTCAGATCCTTATGAAAATATACAGCAACAAAGGCTTGTAACTCCTGATAGTCCTATCCTCCATAAATTTGTCTAATCCCCTTTTGAAACTGATTGGTGGTGATCACCACACCTGGTGGGAATTAATTCCATAATCTAACAATACAAAGTATAAAGAAGTACTTTGGTTTGTCTGTCCGGAATCTCCCAACATTTAGCTTCAATGTACCCCGCCCCCCAAGCCCTATTTTTACTGCCTTGAATTCAATGACGATGGAGGAAAGGTTTGATATCAATGTAATAAATACATCATTTTTCACAGTTTATGGGTGGCCAGGTGCAATTGGCTTGCTGTCACAAGGTAAAAGGAGATCTTGGCTCTATTCACACATGATGTTCAGTGTGCATACAGTAATGCAATTCCTACTTTTATGAACATATATATACCACTTTTCAAAAAGAAAAAATCTCAGAGCAGTTTACATTGAAGAAAGGTTGATAAGAAGATGGTCCTCTGCCCCTAACGGACTCGCAGTCTAAACAGAAACACACCAGCAACAGCCTCTGGAGGGATGCTGTGCTGGGGTTGGACAGGGACAGTTGCTCTCTCCCTGGAGGCTTTACACACAGGGCTTCTACCCCAGATCTACTTCAGACGAGAGTGTGTGCATTCACACACCAGCCAAACTTACCCCGAAGCCCCTTCAGGATTCTTGGACCCACTCGACACACAAATCAGGCTTTGTGATATGAAAAGCTTGACGTATTTCCAGATTTTTAAAATGCTGTTTTTAAGTTACTTTTTCTGAAAACGTCAGAGCAAATAGGGAGAGGCACTGACGTAGAATCATTAGCATGATAAGTTCTCTTTAGAAATGCAGATATCGTGCTGTAGGAATTTCTCCCCCACCCCCCACTGGCTAGAAGGAAAACACGGAGCATGCCATGTGGACTTGTTTCAAAACAAAAACCGAGAGCAGAGGGGAGGGGCTGCTTCCCTCAATGCCGTGAGTGTAGTTTGAAGTGGCTTCGCTCAACATTTACCCCGAAGCATGAAGCCATGTGCGACTTACTGCCTGCTAAAAATTCTGAGAATCACTCTTTTAAAAGGAGCCTCTTTGCTCACTTAGCAAGGAGTGGTGGTAGCATAATTGCCAATCAGAAACTGGCTCCTTTCTGCATATCTCAGGTGTAAAAGGGACTGGTTTTGGTGGGGGGGAGGGAGGTGGACCACTTCACACTAGGCTAGATGTAGCAAACTCTATATAATGGAACAGAATGTGTCCCAGGTTCCTTTTTACTGGAAAGATCTCCCCTTGATAATTAAATGTGAAGTCCCCCCAACATCTATTCTCTTGAGGAGCAAAGTTTGGTCTAATTAGTTCTGTGTTGTTTCACAGCCAACTTATGTTGTATTTTTATTCAACCGTACCTCCAAGGCACCCCATCATACATGCCCCCCCATACACCATTTTAACCTCACATCAACCTTGTGAGGTAGGTGAGGCTGAGAAAGAGATGGCTGGCCCAAGCCTATCCAGTGTTGTGAACTGCTAGCCCAGCTATCCCTGCAGGATTTACAACCCCTGGAGAGAGAGAGTAAACAGAAAGCAGCAACGAAACTGGATGAAGGAAAATAAAAGACTTGCAAAGAAAACAGTAAATGAATTAAGTCCCCCTGAACTAAAACTAGGTACTCCCCTCTAACAATAACTGAGTAATAAGTGGCAGAAAAGACAAAACAAGAAATGAAACAAGCGAAGGATACAGAACACAGAAAATCAAATAAATAAATCAAAATCAAAATAAATAACAAGGAATTAAGGGAACAATACAGGGAAGTACAGACAAGACAAACTGGAACACGGAAAAGATATAATTCCAAGAGCACAGTATCTGCTGCCAGCAAAGTTGCAAACAGCAACTCAGCCATGAGAGACTGTAGAATATATATGGCTCAACAGAACCAGGAACCAATCAGGCTTCCCTGAGTCAGCAGTTTGGCTTTCTTCCCCGTTATCTCCTGCACCTGCGTGAGTCCCTCTGAGCCTGCCTCTTGATACTTCATCTCACTATAGGTGGAATCCTAGGCTCTTCTACATCAGAATTCAAGTCTGGCAGCTGTTGAGAAACCTCAGGTCCCAAGTCTGGTTTCTCTGCAAAATCTTGCTCCTGTGGCTCACTAGCAGGTGAATCTTCCTGCTCTGAGTCTTCTGATTCTGAAGTCTGAGCCATGACACTCAGTGAGCTTCATGGCAAAAAAATAAAAATTGAACTCGGGTCTCTGTAATCACAGTGCAGCAGTCTGTCCACTCCATTGCACTAGCAATCATGTAGTATT
Source organism: Hemicordylus capensis (assembly GCF_027244095.1). Lineage (NCBI taxonomy): Eukaryota > Metazoa > Chordata > Lepidosauria > Squamata > Cordylidae > Hemicordylus > Hemicordylus capensis. The sequence goes on from NC_069659.1 coordinate 331,462,514, forward strand.
GGAGTTCTGTGATGATAACTCCCAACAATACCTTTTTAATGTTTAAAAACTTTTGCAGGAGTGGTGAAGTGGAGCAAGGAAATGGGGCACTGAATCCCCCCAAGCCATTTCATTGACTGAAATTCCACACATGCACACCCCTGAAGCTGCTAGCCAAATGCTCCTCTTCCTCCTCCAGTACTGAGAGCAGGGGCGTAACTATAATAGGGCAAGGGGAGACAGTTGTCTGGGGGCCCACTGCCTTGGGGGGCCCCCAGAGGCAAGTCACCTGACTGACTCCCCCAGCTGTGCACCCGAGCAGACTTCTTTCAGTTGTATTCATCCTCCGAAATTGATGTGAGTGTTAAGACCTGGAGCTACCAGAACAGCATGTCTTTCTCTAGTACCATTAAATGACTTGCATCGTCCACAATTTACAAAACCTATTTAAAAATAATTTAGGATGATGTTCTATTGTGGCACATAGGTGTATGTATATGTGTGTGTGTATGCTTTTTGTTACCACTAATCAGCCTCACTTAAGATTTATTTACTTCATGAGCTGAGTTTCAGTGAGGGGGGGCCCATTTTAAAATCTTGCCTCTGGGCCCACTCCAACCTTGCTACGCCCCTGACTGAGAGAACTACACTAGCTGCCGATACGTTTCTGGGTAAAATACAAGGTGTTGGTTATAACCTATAAAGCCCTAAACAGCTTGGGCCCTGGGTATTTAAGAGAACGTTTTCTTCGTCAAGAATCCCACCGCCCACTGAGATAATCTGGAGAGGTCCAACTGCATTTGCCTTCGGCTCGTCTGGTGGCCACTCAGGGATGGGCCTTTTCTGTTGCTGCCCTGAGGCTTTGGAATGCACTTCCTAGTGAAATAAGAGCCTCCGCATCTCTGACAACTTTTAAAAAGTCTTTAAAGATGCATCTGTTCACCCAGGCTTTTAATTAATATTGTTTTAATGATTTTAATGCTGTTTTGAAATATTGTTTTAAAATGTTAATTTGTTGTACTGTTTTAAACTTTTTGTTTTTGTTTTAACTAATGTTTTACTTTCTGTTTTTATTTTGTTGTAAACCGCCCAGAGATGTAAATTTTGGGTGGTATAAAAATATGTTAAAGAAATAGATAGATAGATAGATAGATAGATAGATAGATAGATAGATAGACGAAGGAAAGGCGTGATGTAGATATGTATTTTTCCCCAGTGAGGCAATTAGCAACTTTGAAGGCGCAATTTTGACTGAGGGAAAAACTTGACTCCCCAAATTTGAGGCTCTATTCAGACAGTGGGCTGGTTCAGACGACTGCTGGAAAGTAAGCCAGAGGGAACCAGAGATTCCTGGAACGCACAGACTCCTGGTGCAAGCCGCACGTTTGGCTCATTTGGTGATGTCCAAACCCATCGGTGTTGGGTTTCAGTGCTGGGTTCCCTCTGTAACCAACATTCTTTGCCCAACTTCAAATGTTGGTCTTGTGGTAGCAAGCCCGAATTGTCCCCTTTGTTAAGCAGGGTCCACCCTGGTTTGCATCTGAATGCTAGCATGTGTGAGCACAGTAAAATGTTCCCCTTAGGGGATGGGGTCGCTCTAGGAAGAGCACCTGCATGCTTGCTTGCAGAAGGTTCCAAGTCCCTTCTCTGGCATCCCCCAGATAGGTCTGAGAGAGACTCCTGCCTGCAACCTTAAGAACATAAGAACAGCCCTGCTGGACCACACCCAAGGCTTATCTAGTCCAGCACCCTGTTTCACACAGTGGCCCACCAGATGCCTCTGGGAAGCCCACAGTCAAGAGGTGAGGGTATGCCCTCTTTCCTGCTGTTGCTCCCACTCAACCTTGGAGAAACTGCTGCCAGTCTGTGTAGACAATACTGAGCTATATGGACCAATAGTCTGACTCAGTAGATGGCAGCTTCCTATGTTCCTAATGTTGGGTGAACATTGGGTGGTGGAGGGAACCCAATATTGGCAACCCAACAGTGGCAAATTTGGACATCACAGAATGAACTGAACTTCTAGCTAACAGTGGTAGTAAGTACTCTCTTGGAACTTCTGGTTCCCTCTAACATACTTTCTGGCAGTCGTTTGAACCCACCCATTATGTTGTACCTGTGTTCATATGTCTGTACGCTTGTACCTGTCTTTCTGTGATGGATTGTACCTGCATTCATTCAAAAAGTGAAATTGGGTACAAGCTCCTCAAATGCATGATACAGACACAAAGAGTATTGCTGTTTCTGTGTTCAACCTGTGTATAGATCTGTACCTGTGTACACTGTACAGTCATAGTACAAGGGTTGAACATAACATATGAGTAGGGCTCAAGAAATTCAGTCATGAATTGCCTGCATCATTTGTAATTTGGCCCTTGGTATCCATGCAGATATTCATTGCTGGGAGTTCAACTTGCACTCTGCAAACCTGCTGTTTCTGCTGCTGATCTCCAGGGTCCTTTGCACTGCTCAACCCTGCCTACCTAGATTCTGCAAAATAGCTAAAACATAATATTGTGATCTGATTATATTTGCATTCAATAGAAAAGGTGCATTTGAACGTGAGATTGTATAATAGTATAGTATGCTAGGAAGCATAATAGGAAAGTACTGCAAACAATAATCAAAGAGAATATACAAACAAGATAGTCATGTTTTCCTGATAGTGTGCAGAGCATATCACTGTTCTTCCTGTTCAAAGAGAAGACAAATCTTTATGGGGGAAAAATAACAATCTAATTTCTTTCTGAATTATTTAGAAATGGCATAGGAGATGGAAACTGCTTAGTAGTTTCCAGTGTGTAGATAATGCATTATGATCAATAAGGAAATGCTATCTTTAAAGTAAAACCAAATAGATTATCAATGCAGCAATACATTATTTAAGAGGCACAGGATTAGTTGATTTTATTATCTAAGCAAATGCTGTGGCATGTCTGGGCATGTAAGGTCACAGAGCATAAATATCAGGGTGGTTACCCTGATATTATGTATTTTGATATTATTCCCACTGTGAGCCAGAGATGCTAGATCTCAAGGTACAACTAGGGTTTCGCCTCTTTATTTTTCTACCCACCACCATCACATGGCAAAACAACAACAACAAAAACCATTTGTAAAACCTCAAGGGAGTTTCCAAAATGTTAGCAATGCAGGGATCTGTTATTCAGTTTATGCCACTACACTGCTTACTAGTATCTGTCACATTTTTGTCCTGGCCTTCCTCCAAAGATTTCAGAACAGTGGATGCAACCCCCTCCACTTTATCTCTTGTACTTAAATCATTTCTATACTGCTTTGAATGATATTACCCTGCAAATCATGTCAAACCTTGCTAACAAAGCACCTTTGCTAATAAAGCACCTTTAAAGTGTTGGTTCTCCTATATTTAGCGGGAGCTTTTTCAGATGGTTACTTTACTGTGACTTTACTTTGGGAGGGTGGGTATGTGTTCACATATCGGCCAGATTTACCCCAAAGTCCATCGATACTTCAGAGAGCACTTCACACATGATTCGGGTCCCCCCCCCTTTCATATTGGAACGTATCCCGATTTTTGGCCGGAGTTTAAAAAATCCTCTTTTTGTGTCAGAATATCTGTTATGCCCCAAACTTGCAGTAAAGCCTTGTGGTAACCCACAGCGAACCCTGCTTTCCGAAAAGCCCCAAGGGAAGAGAGCAATTGTCCCTTTTCTCTCACCTCACAGAGGCAAGGCCCAGAATGGGCCAAAGTCTGCCTGAACCTGGCTCGTTGGAACTTAATGGAGGCTGTGGTGGGAGGGTGAACCTCTGGAGACCCCCCGCCAAGCGGCTGCAGACAAGCCCCAAGAGCAGTAGCAGTGAGTTATATTTCTTTTTTTTAAGTTAAAAAAAATGCGAACCCCCTGAACCTCTGTGTGTGTGTGTGTGTGTGTGTGTGTGTGTTCAGTGGTGCAGAAAACTGAACATGCCTGGCCCAGTTCAAGTCTAGTCCGGATCTGAACTGAACTGGGAAACCTGGTTTTGTGCACACCCCTAATGCTTTTGGGCTTCCAGTGAGCCCAAGGACTTTATGCAAAGCAGATAATGGTGCACCTGATGGTGTGTAACCTTATCTGTTTCCTGCTCTGCTGCATACACTCCCCCCTGGCTCAGGCAGTGCTAGTCACATGCAATACTAAAAAGAAAATTGCACACTCGTATCTCTGGATTCATGCCGATTGCTACAATCCTGCTTCATTAAAATTAATAGGAACTTTGCCTTGGATTTCTGTAGGCATTGGATGGGGTTCCATAGTATCACTTCCCCCAATTGCGGTCTTCCCAGATGCACCTGGTAGACCACTGTGTGAAGCAGGATGGGCCTGTGGACCTGTGTTCTTATTATTGAATATTATTATTATTATTCAATAATTATTATTATTATTTCTTATGTTCTTATTATTGAATATCAGTAAGTGCTACATTGTTGTTGTTGTTGTTGTTGTTATCGTTATCATTATCATTATCATAAGATGGATCCCTGTCCCCAAAGGGCTCACAATCTACATGTACGGTAGAAAATGGATATTCAAGGAATTTCTTAAAGTTTAAGCATGACTTCATTTTTCTTTTCTTTTGAATAGTGTTGAGTATATATTTTGCTAAACCAGGCTATCTATAAATGTCCATAGTTAACTGGTTTTTAAACCAGCCAGAAATATGGTGTTCGCTTCTTCCTCATAAGTGACATTGAAAGAGGTTAAAAACATGATCTAAACTCACTTATTAGGTATTCTTTTTGAAGCTGCGTCTGTTAGAAGCTAACCCACTTCCACAATTTTTTCATCTTTTCCTACAGAATGTAAACCCTTCAGAATTTCTCTGGGAGATCTAATTTTGAACACAACTCAAGGAGTATTCTCTTCATGAGAACTTCCTAGACTTTCAAATCCTAGAGAAGATAGCTTGCAAAAGAAACTTGAAACATATCCCAAATCAAAACTTAGTAGAAATGAAATGACTTTTAAAGTAAAAGAGATCACATTTTTATTCAAATTACATACAGAATGAAGAGATATCAGACCATGTGAAAAATTACTTTTTAAAAAACATCGTGACTTTTGTCAGATGACAGTATATTATAAATTAGAGATGGGCAAAGCTTCTGGGCAAGGAATACTGTGGAAGAATCAAGCCCTGTTCAGGCAGTGGGGATGTTCACATGGCTGCGCGCACAGATGGATGGGCAGGGGGGAAGGCAGGGTTCAACAAAGCTGTGCAAGCCACACACTCACATGACCAGCACTGCCAGGAGCAGTGAGGGTAAATAGAGGCCAGTACTTGTTCCAGCTTCCAGAGATCCCACAATGCACTGTGTGACCTGCAAAATGCATTAGGGCAGGGATTCTTAACGTATGGGTCCCCAGATGTAATTGGACTTCAACTCCCATAATTCCCAACCAAAGGCCACTGGGGCTGAGGATTATGGGAGTTGAAGTCCAATAACATCTGGGGACCCACACGTTGAGAAACCCTGCATTAGGGGATTCATCCAAGAGATGGGTGCTCCAGGTGCCTGTCTCTGTGTGTGGTTGGGCTGGAAGCAGCCTGGCTCACACACAAGCAAGTAGCCTGGGTTAACGGAGCATTCACTCCCATAACCTTGGTTAGCAGCTGGGCTAAAAAACCGGGCTAGGCAGTAGGGGTGTGCGTTTTGCTTCAGACACAAAACGTTTTGTTGTTTCGGCTGTTTTGGAATTCCATTTTGCAATCGTGAAAAGTCTTTCTCCTTCAGTCTCTATTTTCAGTTTTGACATCTATTTGAATTTCTGGCCCTTCCAGCCTGCAGATTGGCCAGCGAAAGTGTGGGCTGAACTGCTGGCAATAGCCTTCTTATTCCTTTCAAGGAAATTTAAGGGTAAAATGTATACTCATTGGCCAGTGGGGCAGTGTGCATTAGGGATGTGCTCCGGACCAGTCCAGGACCATGTTAGAGGCCTCCGAACAGGTCCGGATTGGGGCCGGGCCAGCGGGCCGGCGGGGGGGGGGGTATGTAGATTTAAGGGTGGGGGTGGTACTTGCGCCTCCTACCGCTTTCCCCCCTCCGGTGCTCGACTTTGCAGCAAAGTTTTTGGGGCGGCAGCGTTCCTCCCTGCCTCCCCTGCCCCCGTCGTTGCCCGGCAAAAGGGGAAGCTGAGTGCATGCATGCGGCCGTTGTTTCACGCAACGTGTGATGTGTGCAGCATGTGCACGGTGACAGACACACGTGCACTGCAACGGGAGTATGCGTGCACTCAACTTCCCCTTTTGCCAGGCAACAGAACCCAGTACCCAATGAGTTAGCAACCTATGGGCGTGGTTGGCACCCAATGTGCTCTACACCACCACTCGCTCTGGGCCACCCCGATGCCCCCCAAGTGCAGTTATGGGGCTGATGAAACCTCCATCAGTCCCTATGGGGAAGAATTGTAAAGACGCGTAAACTCCATTAAATCTTTAAAAATCAGCCCGCTGCCCAATGCCTCTGAAATAATTCTGGTAGCTTCCTTCCCCTCACTGGGCACTACCACCCACCCTACGCTCGGACACCCCTTTCCCCCCGACGTGAAGCTATACCTTTGCTGAAACCTCCATTATTCCCTATGGGAAAAATCTTAAACTTCAAAAATTCACCAAAAATCAGCCCTTTGCCCAATTCCTCTGAAATTTGAGGGGTAGCTTCCACCCATTTGGGCACTGCCACCTCCACCCACTAGTTTTGCCCTGGAGCTGTTTTTTAAAATCTGAAACATTTCGGATTCAGATTTCGCAGTTTCGAACAAAGAACAAAATTAGGGTGTTTTGGATTGGATGATTGCAAACAAAGAACAAAGTGGGGGTGTTTCGGATTTGGGCCAAAAACAAAACAGGGGAAAAAACCTGCACAACCCAACTAGGAAGTGCTGGCCTGGCAGATCTCATGCACAGCCTAATCTAGGCTGGGCATCCCTAGCCTGGGTTAGGCTGTGTGAGAACAGACTCATCATGTTGTATGAATGTACATATATCTGTTTTTGTGTGAATGACGAAATCAGTGTTTATTTTAAAAATGAACCTAGGTACATACCCCTCAATTCCATGGTACAGATAGGAACTGTACTGCTGTACGTGTGTTCAACATAACATGTGAACCTGTGTACAGATCTGTATCTGTGTACACTGTACCCTTGTTGTATGAGTGCTTAATATAATGTGTGAATAGAGCTTCTGCATGCTCACATTCAGGGACAAGATTTCCACAACATTTTTGACCCTACTCAGTTTGGGGTAACACCAGGAAGGGGGAAATCCCAGAGATAGAATCTTTGTGGGTGGGAGAGTACAATGGCCAGGAAATAAGTGGAAAATTGTCGGAATATAACACAAGTAGCCTGATATGTTTAAAATCATGTTTCAGCTTAGAAACAAAATTAAAGAATAAGGGTCTGTTGCTTGAAACTTATCTGAGGGCCTTTGAATTCATTGGCCAGAACACTTATAGGTTTGGCCAAGTTTTCTTCTTTCTTCTGTCCATACTTTTTTACTTGTTTCTTCTAGAGAAATTGAGCAGGCAGGCTCATATTTAGCATTGTGGGGAGGGGTGTGGCCTCAGGCACTGCTTAAAACATTCATCTATCTACGCTAATTTTCTTTGTATACATCTCTTAAATATATTCTTTATATAAGTAACTCATTAAAAACCTTTCAATATACACTTGATAGGTGTTCCGATCAGCCTGAATTATTATAACAATAAATCAATTTACAAAAGGTTTTTTTATAAGCAGAGACCAGGAGAATGGTCCCCAAGGAATTGCTCAGAACCCCAAATATAATCAGCTACCTCCCTCCTCCATGAAATCTTCCAGAAAGTGAGTACTGCAGTGGCAGTACCTGCACGGAGCATAGGAAAGAGCCCCTAGCCTCATCTAGCTCTCTCTGCTGCTTTCACCTTTATAGGTGCTATATATAATATCAGAGACTTTAAAAAACATAGGTAATTATTCTTGGGAGTGTGTGCCTGAATTTCATTATGAAAAAGGGGTGTGTGGCCCCAGGTCTTTTAAGGACCTAGCAACGCAGCAGGGAAATGCTTGACTAAAAAGCAGAAGGTTGCTGGTTCGAATCCCTGCTGGTACTATATCAGGTAGCAGCGATATAGGAAGATGCTGAAAAGCATCATCTCATACTGTGCAATGGTAAACCCCTCCTATATTCTACCAAAGAATACAGGGTTCTGTGAGTGTCATGAGTCAAAATCGACTTAATGGCACGCTTTACCTTTAACACCCTGGGAGAGAGTGAACTGTATGTTTTGACTTTACAGAATCAAGAAATAAGCTGAAATTTGCTGAGCTGCATTAATCAAAACATCCTTGAGACAATGGAGGCTTTATCATTTGCAGTTATCTATAACGAAAAGGCCATTTAAAAAATGTTCGTATTTGATCATACATAATGCATCAGTTTGATACCTCAACATATATGCAGAAAATATAGAATTTCTGACTGGAATCCTAAGGACACTTGCCTGGGAGTAAAGGTATTGTCGAGTCGGTGTCGACTCCTGGTGACCACAAAGCACTGTGGTTGTCTGAGTTAGCGCCACTGAATTCATGGGACTTACTTCTGAGTCAACATGCTTAACACTGCTTTTCTTATTAAAATGATCTAGGCTGGATCTATGCAGCCAGCTTCCATGGTAATTACCAAGTGTATTATCACAAAAGCTCCTCTCATCGCTGGTAAGTACCACTGAGCTGAAATGAAAATTTGCTAGTTGTAAGACTAGACCTACAGAGCTTCTAGCAGGAAAAGTATCATGACCACAGCAATCATCCCTCAAAAAACATTATTCTCTGAATCTATCTATCTATCTATCTATCTATCTATCTATCTATCTATCTATCTTTATGTACTGCCTTTCTCTGTTAAAAAAAAAACACCAGGGGCTCACAATACAAAAAGCAACAACAATAACAATTAATAAAATATAAAATTAAATACATGGTGCAAATAAAAACAATATAAAAGCAGTGATCTTAAAACAGATAAAAGTTTCACTGATACATACTGATTGTTTCATTTATACATCCTGATCAATAGCTTCTTAAAGCATGAGCCTCATATGCATATGAAGCTTCCTGAGTAGACATTTAAATAAATTCATCATTGTGCATACAACTGCTCCCTACTTTGAAGTAAATTGGGAAGCTCTTCTATGCAGAGGAGCTTCATGTGTGCATTAGAACCTTTGCATCAACTGGAGATCACTAGTTATCAGTATAATATAGGAACGTAGGAGATTGCCCTGCTGAGTCACATTGATTCATCTAGCTCAGTATTATCTATACAGACTTACAGCGGCTTCTCCAAGGTGACAGACAGGAGTCTCTCTCCACCCTATCTGGAGATGGCAGGGAGGGATTTTGGAACCTTCTGTAAGCAAGCATGCAGATGTGTTAGAAGTGAGAATTCTAAAGCATTCCTCTTAGCACTGCAGGAACCTCTTCTGGCAACTAAAGGTTTAAATGTTTCTCCTCATACCCCACAACAAGATGCTTGTCCCAGAGTGGTGCCATCCCTTAAGGCAGGCCTGCTCAACCTAGGCCCCCCCAGCTCTTTTGAACTACCACTCTCATAATCCCCAGTCACAGTGGCCAATAGCCAGGGATTATGGGAATTGTAGGCCAATGTTGTAGGCCAACCTTCAACAGAGCTGCCTTAAAGGGAATATCTTACAGTTGGGATGTGAATGAATTGTGATTCGGAACACGATTCGCAGCACATCCCCAGCACGTTTAAAATGGAAGAGAGCAGGTGCATACCTGTTTCCTGTCACTCAGCACCACTTCCTGTATCAGCAATGCTAGCCCACAGCTGTCATTGTGCACTGGCAGCACTCTCCCCAGCTGCCCTCATGCAATGCTGGCACGCAATGGCCTCCACTCTTCAATGAGCATCTGCATGCCCGCATGCAGAAGATTCCATGTTCCCTCCCTGGCAACTCCAGATAGGGCTGGGAGAGACTCCTGCCTGCATTCTTTTTGAAGCTGTTGCTAGACAGTACTGAACAAGATGGGCCCAATGGTCTGACTTGGTAGAAGGCAGCTTCCTATGCTCCTAAGTGTTCTCTTTGGTTTGTTTGTTTATTTATATTTATTTAACACATTTGCATGCCACCCGAAAAGTAAGTCTCTGGGCAATTTGTTTATAAAATGATAATTGTTTAGATCCAGTTGGACTTGGAAGATATTAATTTTTTCTTCGATATTTGGGTCTCCTATTGCTGCTTTCAGCAAACCCTCACTAACTTAAGAGATGATCCAGAAATGAAGGAAGGAGGTTTAATGAGCCATATACAGAGACCCAAGGTAGCCAGTTGGCAGCTCTGGGGCCAGAGAAAGGGTCAGAATATGGAGGTTTAAAACACTGACACCATGTTGCTACAATGCTGAGAAGCACCAAAAAATTGAGTAAAATTTGTTAAAGCAATCTTCCTGCTCAAATTCCTGGATGACACTTTTCATATCCAGGATGATACTTTTGTTTTCTAGATTCTGGACAGGAAGTCCAGTTCAAGGACTGTCCAGGCCAATCCTGGACATGTGGCAACTCTGATTTCTGCCAGTCATACTTGTGCCAATGGTGGGCTAGAAAGCAGGGGCCATAAAGCTCAGAAAGAGTTATAGGGCACAAGCAGTTCTTGCAGTAAATCAAGTTCACACGGTGTACAGGATAAAGGACAAAGCCAACACCTTGAATTGGGCCCAGAAACAAGCTGGCAACCAGTGCAGCTGTTATAGAACTGGTCAGGGTGTAGCAAGGTTGGAGTGGGCCCAGAGACAAGATTTTAAAATGCCCCCCCTCACTGAAGCTCAACTCATAAAGTAAAGAAATGAGGCTGAACAGTGGTAACAAAAAGCACACACACACACACACCCTATGTGCCACAATAGAACATCATCCTAAATTATTTTTTTAAAGGTTTTGTAAATTGTGGATGATGCAAGTCATTTAATGGTATTAGAGAAAGACATGCTGTTCTGGTAGCTCCGGGTCTTAACACTCACATCAATTTCGGAAGATGAATACAACTGAAGGAAGCCTGGGTGGGTGCGCAGCTGGGGGAGTCAGTCATGTGACTTGCCTCTGGGGGACCCCCACCAAGGCAGTGGGCCCTCAGACAACTGTTTCCCCCTTGCCCTATTATAGTTATGCCCCTGGAACTGGTGTCACACTGTCATGCTGCCAGACACCCACCACATTCTGCACCAGTTGAAGTTTTCAAACCATCTTTAAGGGTAGCCTCAAGTAGAATACAATACAATAGTCCAGTCTTGGTACAACCAATGCATGCATGACCACAGTCAGGTCCTGTGTGAAGACTCTTCTGCATCCTAAATATCATTCCTAAGAATCCTAGGCCCTACAGCTGTATTTTTAGAAATGCCTATTGACTAGGGAGAACACGTATAAAATAATGGACATCACTTTCTTAACCTTAAAAACTTCACCTAGGTGTCTCTCCTGCCCCCATTTTTGGACAGTCAAGAGTTTCTTTTTTTATTTTACATGCATTATTCACACTGAGAAGCCATCTCTAAATCTGTGGCTGAAACCAAATTTCAAATGTGATGGATAAAATCAATTACGTATTCTTGCCAGCAATAGTAGATTCCAAGGTCTCTGGCTGCCTCAAGGCTGTAACCTCTGCTGAAAATAGAATGCAATGAGAAATTAAAGACAGCTTATGGTATACCTTCAAGGCATTCTGAAATCCTGCAAAGAAAAAAGAAAAGTAAAAGTAAAAGTGTGCCATCCTTATACACAGGCTAATAATTGTGAATATGGCTTTTGATAGGGAAGGTTAAAGGAGCAGAAGAGATCATGTATGAGCAATACGGCAATTTTGGAACACAGAATCCTTTTTAAAAAGTCATTTTTGTTTATTAAAAAATAAAAATAGCATGTATACATCTCTTGTACTTCCAGAAATTATAAGTAATAATCCAATATAAGTAACAATACAAAATTCAACTTCCCTCCCTTGCCAACTCTCCCCCAACAATCCCCCTCACATCAGATATTGCAGAGAACGAAGAATGGATTAATCAAATTCATACTCAAGAAAAACCAGATCTTGGGTGTGGATATTGACCAGACACTGTATTAAAATATATAAAATGTTCCCAATTTAGAGCAAATAGTTCATCTGCTTTATTCCTTAGACAGGCTGAACACAGCATCCTTACATTCTGGAAATGGAAAATGTGCTACTTATATTATTTTTTGCTGAATAACAGTTGCTATCCGTGCTGATACAATATTTGATTTTTTTTCTTGAAATACTTTTCTCTCATATCTTATTCAAAGGGCTTAGGCAGGTTATAATATATATTTCTCCTGTTTTATACTCACGGCTGTCTACTCAGCTGGAGGGAAGAGCCATAGCTCAGAGGTAGAACACATTCTTTTTAGAGAGAAAGTCCCAGGTTCAATTTCTCATCTCCAGGTAAGTCTGGCAAATACCCTTGCCTGAAATCCTCCCCTTAGCAATAGCACTTACATTTATATACCGCTCTATAGCCGAAGCTCTCTAAGCGATTTACAATGATTTAGCATATTGCCCCCAACATTTCTGGGTACTCATTTTACCGACCTCGGAAGGATGGAAGGCTGAGTCAACCTTGAGCCCCTGGTCAGGATCGAACTTGTAACCTTCTGGTTACAGGGCGGCAGTTTTACCACTGCGCCACCAGGGGCTGAAATCTTGCCTTGCCTGAAATCCAAAGGGGAATCACTATGAGTCAGTATAATGCTAAGTTAGATGGACAAATGATCTGACTCAGTATAAGGCAGCTTCATATATTAACTGAGAATCATTCATTCATTCATTACACTTATATCACACCGCATACAAATGTCTCATGGTGGTATACAAATAATAAAACCAGAGTTAAAACCCAACATTAAACATTATTTTTAATAAACAAACAAACAAACAAACAAATAATACGGTTAAAAACAACCAGTCAAAGAGAAATATCACCAACCATAAAAACCAATTCACGGCTAATCGAAGGCTTGATGGAATAAATGCATTCTGAACATTCTTTTAAAACCTGCTAGAGATGGAGAAGCTCTTACAACAAAAGAGAGTTCGTTCCAGAGCCTCGGGGTAGCTATAGAAAAGGCCCAACCCTGAGTCACGACCAGAGGAGCTGGGACAGCTGCAGGCGGACCTCTCCTGAAGACCTTAATAAGTGGTGAATCATAAGAATATGATGCTGAAATGCTTTAGATGTGCAAGTGACTTTTGCTTCCTCCTCCATATGTTTGTAGCAGACAGGCAGTCACAAAAATGTTCTGATTTCATCTCTTGGAAAGGAATTCTGTCCTGTATGCAGACAATTATTGGGTATGCAATTTCCTTAGACATTTGTGCATGGGTGTGCACGGAACCACTAAAGTCAGTTCGGTTAGAGTTTGAACCCAACTCAAACGGAACTGTCCAGTCTGCAAGTTGGTTCATTCAAACTGGAGGCGGTCTGAGCAGTTGACCCGGTTCAGATGCTTGTAAAGGGGAATCCTGTAAGTATCCCCCTTTACAAGCATTGGGGGGGGGGTTGAAGAGGGTGAGCGGGGGGTTACCTTATGCGCCACGGCTCCTTGGTGGCAGCAGACCAGCAGTGGTTCCCCTAGGCCCCACTGGCACTCTCCCCAATTTGGGTCCAATTTGGGTCCCAGCAGATCTGGACTGTTGGGGGGAAGTGTTGGAGCTGCCGTTGGCCCACTGCTGCCACTGAAGAGCCATGCACTGAAGCAGTGCATAAGGTAACCTCCCACCCACATACCCTTTTTCAACCCCCTCTCCCCGATCCTTAAGGGAAATCCTTACTGGATTTCCGTTTACAAGCATCCGAACCAGTCAAACCGGGCCAAACCGGGCCAATCCAAACCGGGCCCTGTTTGGCTCAAATTTGTATTGGCCCCCAATTGTTTATGTCTTGTCTGGTTCGAGCTTCAACTGGTTGAACTGGGCTGGTTCAACTCCTACCTGGTTTAAGCTCAAGCGGGTTCGCACTCCCCTACATGTAGGCTGTGCTCTAAGGTTCTTTCAGTGGTTATGTAAGAAGAGAGCACAATGTGATGGCTTTTACTATGATGACTGTAGCTAGAATCTTACAGGCTGAAGTCTGGAGGCAAGATAATGCACTGGCAATAGAAGTTTGGATGTACTGTATCATTACTGGCAGACTTTGCTGATGTATAAAATGACATGTTACTGTATAAGCATTTGGGAGGACAATCATGGTCAAGTGATCAATGTGCTCAGGATTAGTCCTCATTTTTGCAATACTGAAATCATGTTATTAAAATGTTTAAGAGGAAATAGTTATTGATTTTATATGTCCTTGGTAATCGTTAGCATGATTGACTATCCTTTATATCTGTATGAGAGTGATATGGTTTCATGTAATGCTTATTTTCTTGTGCTTTGTTCTTTATATAAGTTTTTGTTCTGTACTATACATCTGTATGTACCCTGATACTGGAAAATAGGAATGCTCAGACTTTTATGAAGGCATGGTTACAATTCTCAAACCATTTTCATGGAAATATTCAAATACCACTAGGGTTTTAAACCACATTAAAAATATCTTATAGGAAAACATACCCAGTCCAAATCAGCCCAGTGTCTGAATCTGTTGGCAGGTATAAAATATTATGGGTTGGCACCACCATAGTATGAATATATAGATTCCTATTGGGTCTTTGGACAAATCTCTGAAGGCATGTCAGTCTGTACCAGTCTTTGTTCTGAATTTTCAGTCTGTTTAAGTGAGCATGTGGATCCTTTTATAAATGTGAACCTCAGCAGCTAGACATTCCTTATCACCAGTAGGTGCAGTCTTATCTTCAAAAGCAAAACTCATGAAACTTCTTAACCAAAAAGAGACTGAAATAGAAAGATAAAAGCAAACAAAGTCTTATCATAAACTAAACAGGCAAACTGTTAGCGCTCTTCAAACTGGTACTTTCTCTGTTCTATTGTGATTATCAGAGTAGGGCAAGAAAACTTGTGTTGCCAGGTTCTGTGGTAAAAGATCAACTTCAAAGCTGGGATTCCTGTTCAAAGAGCCAGGATTCCAGGCAATTTGGAATCCATTATCCAAAAGCACACATAAAGTTATAAAGGATAATGAAACATGATGTAGCAAACATTCAGGTCATTATCACCACCGGGCAGGTGGGAGCACACAATCCTTGGAAGCCTGGAACACACGATCCCTTGGAAGCCGGGTAGGTGGGAGTACACGATCCCTTCCCCCCAGACAATCCTTCGAAGTCTGGTGGGAGCACACTCCGTGCTCCCACACAATCAGCCCTGCTTTGTGCAGTGCAGAGTCCCAGCATCCAAGAACCCTCGTGCAATGTATTGTGGGGCACCAGTCAACATTGCAGAGCTGGCTGAAAGCAGCCGGCGCTGACAGGCAGCATTTGATCCCTTAACTTCATTTAAAAGGTGGACTTCTTTGGTGGGTTTGCCACCAAGGCACCACCGGGAGCCAGTCAGTTCCCACGGGTTCCCACAGGCAGCCAAGCCCGGGCTCAGCTGCCCTAGCCCAGTCTTGGCTGATCCTGAGAACAGCGTTATTATTTCCCAGTTAAAGGCCAAGAAAAAGCATCAGACCTTTCCACACCTTCAGTGTGTACAACTTGTATACACAACACCTCTGGACACATGATCATATGAAACTGATTTATACTGAGTCAGACAATTGGTCCATCTAGGTCAGTATTGTCTGCTTTGAATGGCATTTGATCTCCACTCCCCCAAAGGGGTCTTTAGTAGCCTTATGTGGAGATGCCAGGACCTGAACCTGGCACCATCTGCAAGCAAGGCATCAATTCTGTCACTGTGCTATGGCAACTCCCCTCTGAAAATCAAGATCATGAGTTGTGGGGAGAGAGCCTCCCTATGCATATGCAAGTTGTACATGTCTAGGCTCTGCTCCAAACTTTGTGTCAATGTGTAAAGGTTGTGAGTGGAGACAGTGGATCTTGCTCTCGCCCCAATGTTCTACAGAAGTTGTTATAGCTCCCTTTGAAATATTACAGGAGAGCTACTTAACTGAAGGATCATTTACCCTGCTGCTCTAATATTTAAAGGGTCAAAACAATGTGGATGGGTCTAATCACATGGGACCACTCTCCCAAACTCCAGTTCCATGGCAAAGACCCACATCATCAGCCTGCCCAAGTAGTTGCGGGGCTTCAAAGATATAGGAGGAACTCACAGAAAAATGGCTCATGATCCTTCTATGTACGATATGCTGGGCTCTTGCCCCTCCCGTGGTTTCCAGTGACCTGAGAAAGATAAAAAGAAGAGCATAGGAAGCTGTCAGACAGTCCATCTAGCTCAGTATTGTCTATACTGACCGGCAGTGCCTCTCCAAGGTTTCAGGCGGGAGTTTTTTCAAGCCCTACCTAGAGATGCCAGGGATTGAATTTGGGACCTCTGCATGCAAGCAGAGGCTGTACCACTGAGCTACATCTCACCTCCGCAAAGGATGCTCTCCACTCAGTTGCTTTTAGCTTTCCCAGGTAGCCTGGCACCACAGAGAGCAGCATCTGCTACCACAGCTGCCCAGTATACAAGGGATGTTTATTGCTTCCACCCTTCCTGCCCATCATTATCCACTAAGTCAGAGCCCAATGGGGAAGCTGGGCTTCCCCAATGGGGAAGGTGTTGGTAGGCTGAAGTTGGCAGCTTCAGGGATAAGCTGGGTGGGACTTTCAATGGGCATGGCCCTCAGGCCATTGTTCAGTCTGGTTGACCTCTGATGTCACTGCTGCTGCCTTTGACTTGGGCAAACAGGCAGTCTAGATTCCCCAATGGCTTCATGATGGTCTTAAAGCGCACAGAGATATTAAGAACTATGATGTACACTTTTTTTTTTTTTTGGCCATTGAGGTCAATAGGACAATTCCAGAGTTTGGACCAAGATTTTGCTGAGTTGTTTTTTCCCCACCCTACATTCCATTTGGGAACTGCCTGCTTGGATTAATAAAATAATTAATAAAACTGCCTGCTTTTATTGCCTCTGTTGTTCTGGCAGCTACTTAAAATGATTAATGCTGCTTTGTTAAAAATGTTGCCTTCAGACTTGTCATGTTTTAATCAATGTTAGGTTAAAGACATTTAATTTGTGTTGGGCCCCGACACCTACAGCTTTCATACTTGAACCAATGCTGCCCAGATTTTAAATGAGGTAGTGCATACACCTGATTGGTAATAAGATAACACACACATCCACACGCATGGGCAGAGCACTGTCATAGCGTCCATTGTCCTTAAGGCTTCGAGGCCAAGTCTAGTTCATCAGTTGCTATCTTTCCAATTTCACTCCCCAATTCCTGAGTGATGTAATCTCTCTCTCTATCTCTCTATCTCTGCCTCGCACCTGCTTGATCTCTGCAATGTCTTTATGTGCTAATCAAAGTGCCACATAATTTTCTAGATGAGCCTTCAGTGGATTGCCAGAATAACTTCTATGATTTATGCTCTTTCCTCTGGCGTGCCCAGTATTCTGCTTTCTTCTACTGCACAGATGGTTGCATTATTTGTAGCTGCCATAAGATCTCCCTCCTAGTCTGTATCTCCGGCGTTAATCCCTGTGTTTATTTTTGGTTTTTAGCCTCATTGCCTCAATTTTGACAGCCCTGAGCTGCTGGTGTCCTTTCTCTGCCCATAAGCTCTACTTGGGCCTGATTTGATCCCCCCGCCCTGTCCTGCTTTATTTACAAGCTGTTTGCATGAGGGAGAGTGGATCATCAACTAGTGGCTTTAGAAATGGAATATTGCTGGAGGATCTCTCTCTCTCTCTCTCTCTCTCTCTCTCTCTCTCTCTCTCTCTCTGTCACACACACACACACACACACACACACACACAAGATATTGCATATCCCAGCATCACATTTATGTTAACCACAGTATTTCTCTATTCGTAAAATTCTAGCTGAGATTCATGGTCATTCCATGTGTCACAGATACAGAATTTAGCATCTTGAGATTGTCAGTTCTCCTAATAAAACGAAACATGTTTTTTGCCCTTGTTAGTGCAAAGAATGGTTTGGTCGTGTGTGTAAGGTCTAAAGTGGACTTAGAAAGCAGGGGAGGGCTTAGCAGTATTTTTGGAATTAGCAAGTGGGGCTCTGAGGCCCTAACTCTTTTCTTCATTGCCCATGCTACTCCCATGGTTGCCCCAAAATGCTAAATTATTATTTTGAAAGCCTTAGAAGTGGAATAAATTATGCACATCCAAATAAATTATGCACAACAGGAAAGCTGTGCTGATTTGCTTCATTTTCGGAGTTCTCTGCATAGTGATGGGCAAACTCGCCTCGGTCAGATTCAAAATGGGGTTGGCAGTGACGAGCATATTGGAGAACCCTCAGGAAAGAAGTCATTTTATTATGAATTCTAAATTGGGTCACAGTGTTTACGCACACATGCTTTCTTTCCAACATAGGGCAGGGTAGTGCATGTGGAGGGGGGAGGCGTTCTCTGGTGGCAGTAGCAGCAGAGGCATCAAAAGCAGTGTTGCCTGGAAGATAGGCGGCAACTCCTACTGTCCAAGAGGAGTTTCCTGTTGCTGTGACTCCTTCAGATTCCTTGGTAAGTGACAGTATTTTTTTTTAATTAAGTTTTTAATCCAGAAGTCAGACTCATTAATTGCTTCATCAATCACATGTATGTGCTTCCTGTTCCTGGGACACATCTGATCTGGACTTGGAAATCCCTGATTCTTCAGGAGTCAAGGTATTGTTCTGTACATTCCTTTTTCACAATAAAGAGTGTTTGTCAACTGGAATAAAAGACAATTTTATTGAGAGTAAGATGTTAAAAGTCAACTTCTGAGCATGAATCAACCCGGGGAAATTTAAATCTGGAATCTGGTGGCTGATTTGATACAGAGTCTGACACCGGCATAGTGTATTCCTTCCGCCAGGGCTGCTGCACACACAAAATCTAGCCCCAGTGGATTTGTGCAAGAGTGCAATTGCATAATGGCTTGGAAGTGTGTGCTCACATTTGCACAATGGAGCTGTCATTGTTTTCAGTGGCAGCTGTGTTGTGCAAGAGTGCATTTTCAAGTTGTTGCGCAGCTGCACAATTGCAGCAGAACAACAGCTCTTGCACATTGGCACACCATATTGGCCATTGTTTCTTCACTTCAGCAGCCTGACTAGTTCTGAACCAGCATTGGTCTATCATTGGTGTGAGAGTCTGATGTTTGTGTGTGTGAAAGAGTTAATCTATTTTACACAGAAACAGCTCAGTGGGGAAAGTTATCATACCAATCTTTTGAAGAGACACTGGCCGACATCCAGATGAATATTGCATATGCTGAAAAACATGTAGTGCGTGCAACAGAGGGATGATTTTTGCCAAGATCTCCTTTCCTCCGAAGCCCACAATGCTCTCTAAAAATATGACCCAGAGGGTTTCAGGAACTTTAGGGACATACTTTTGAGAGGCTCAGAAGGCTCAAGAGGAAAGGGGGAATATGTGGGAGTCACCTCTCCTCATTTGCATGCATATATTGTTTGTGCAACATGAGTCTGGATGTAAGCCATTGCTGGATGTGCTTTTATGTGTCTCCACATGATGATCATGCATCACAGTAATTTACAATGGCAATTGCCCCTATTATATATAGAATACAAACTGGAACAAGCAGCCATTGGGAACATGAAAGATTGATATAGAGACTCGTGAGATGTTGGTGAACCATATTCGTAGTCAGTAATTCCTGCTAACTAGGCAAAGAGGCACCTTTTTAACATGGTGATTCTCTTTATTTAGCAGGGGGAAAGTAATTGGCCCTATCCACGCCCAGCACAGTACCTCCAGTGACTGTTGCTGGTGTCTATCTTAGGTTTCTTTTTTAGATTGTGAGCCCTTTGGGGATAGGGAGCCATCTTATTTATTTATTTGTTATTTCTCTATGTAAACCACTTTGAAAACTTTTGTTGAAAAGTGGTATATAAATATTTGTTGTTGTTGTTGTTGTTACACAGTTTGGATCTCAGCTATATGCCCTGAAGGGGTAGAGTAGAGAACAACTATTCTACTCAGAACAACTGAAAGAAACCAAAACTGGTACGATAGTGTGATTCCCTTGTTTTTTGAACGTAATGATTTCTCATCAATTCCGATAGAAACTGCTACGGATAATTCGATAGTGAAGGATTTTATGTTTGATGAATATTAATGTTTTATTACTTTCAGAAATTTTTATCTACTATGATATCAACAAATGTCTCTCATTTAAATTCACTGAGGCGGTTCTCATGGGCAGCCTAGCTATGTTACCCATGTGGAGCGCTGGGATCCACACAGATCCCGATGCTCCCACCCAGCCTAACTGCGCTCCGAAGCCTGGCTCTTAGCCGAGGTTAAGGGAGCAGTCACTCTTTTAACCCAGCTGCGGGCATCATGTGTCTCCTCAAGCTGCACTCAGCTGAAGGAAACACAGAGATGGGTGCCTAGAGCACCTGTCTGATGGGGAACCCTGTCAATGTACCACATTCATGGTGCGGAGCATTGTGGGATATCCAGAGGCTGGGATGTGTCATCCTGGCCTCCAAAGCTCCGTGCTGCACCACACAGCACACATCATCTGAGAGAGCACAGCAGCATGTTTGTGCTCTTCTGGGGGGAAGGCGAGTTTGAGAAGCCTCCCCCCCCACTAACCACCTCCCCACCCAGTTTTGTGAATGGCCCCTTTATGTAATTGATATGCTTGATTAGAAGTTAGTGGGCATTAGCTGATTGCGATTTTGGTGTCATGTGATTGTTCTGGTCTTCGATATTTCTTGAACACAAGACTTTAATAAAATATGCACTAAATGTATTGGAAAGTGACTCTGTTTCTTTTTCTCAATATATGCAGAGAAGCAAAAGTTCATTTGTATGAAGATTAGTGTTCCCAGGTACTGCAGAAGTACAGAGTCAGTATTCATCAGGGCATGGGGAACCTGAAAAGTTGTCAAGAATCACTGAGAAATGGCAGTTGCATTTGAATTGATTTAATAAACATAGCGTTCTAATTAGTGCAAACGATGTATCATAAAAATTTTATAGGACTCTAAGTGAAAAATACAAGAAGGTAATGTTCTTGCTTGAGAAACTTGAGAATCCATTCTGGAATGTTAAGAGTATACCGATTATAAACTTGATTAAGCATTATGCCTTGTACTGATGCTAGGTACTTTTGGAAGAAAAAACCCTTAATAGCAGCAAAGAAACTATGTAATGTAATTAGGCTCTCAAAGTATCCATATCAGAACATTAACTCTTTCTATACTATGATGCTGCCAAGGAGACATTGATCTAGCAGTATCTCGAAGTTTGAGAACTGAGCTGTGCAGCAGAATTTTCATTCATGTATGGAAACTCCAAGGACTGGCAAAACCTGGAAACTGTCTTCCACAGCCTCCCTCCTAAGTATTCCTTGAGAGAGTAGCTCCACCACCACCATATGAAGGCTATAGGTAAAGAGGTGGCTCCAGGGACCAACAGTGGGCCCTTCTGATAGGCTGTGCAATCGTTTCAGGACAGACAAGTTGGATCCAACTTAACCCCTGTGAGGTGCTATAGGAGAGATTTCTACAATCACAGCAGCGGGCCCCAGCAGTTAGAACTCTGACTGAAATCCCTGCTGTCATTCTGAACAAAGGCAGAATTCCAATATGATTGTCGGAACCTCCCCCTGCTCTCTTCTTCTCCTTCCCCTATACTTTATCTGGGACCAGGTGGGGGCAAGAGACAATCACATCCTCTTGGGTCCAGAAGGAGCCCACAATGCCTTCACATCTTGAAGCTTCCATTTTAAAAAGCTCTTTTAAAAATTATTTCCAGAAAAAAAGGTGTCACAAGGGCTTCTGACACTTGTAGGGACGTTCTCTTTAATTTTTAAATCCCAACTAGGTGAAAGCGAAGCAACCTCTCAGCTGTGAAGTGGCTTCCCTTTCACCCAGCAGGGATTTCAAAGTTAAAGTGGCTTTCCCTTTAAGTTTTAAACCCCAACTGGCTGAAAGAGAAGCTGTCTCTCAGATGAAAAGCACCTTCTATTTTTCATGTTTGGGTCTGACAGGCTGCCAGAAGTGAACAGTGTTTCACCATGATGGGAGGGATTTGGGTCAGAGTTTCAACTGTCAGAAGCCTCTCCTGTCAAGATGGAACTCCTTCCAATAATGCCCAGCAGAGAACATATCCAGCATGCTTATCAGACCAACATGACTGCACAGCCCTAATACTAACTTGGCAAAGAGGCACCTTTTAATGTGGTGATTCTCTTTCTTTAGCAGGGGGAGAGTAACTGGCCCTATCCACCCCCAGCACAGGACCTCCAGTGACTGTTGCTGGTGTCTATCTTATGTTTCTTCTAGACTGTGAGCCCTTTGGAGAAAGGGATACATCTTATTTATTTATTATTTCACTGTGTAAACCACCCTGAGACATTTTTGGAACAGCAGTCTAGAAATCAAATAAAAGAAGTAGAAAGAAGAACTGGCAAACTGTTGGTGATGTCATGCACACAGTGCTGGCTTTCTTCATACATGGTGGCATTATAAGTGTCATGTTTGGTACATACTGGTGAGCAGATCAGGGCAGCATAGGTCTGTGAAATCATAGTCATCAGGCTATGAATTCGTTTATAGTCATCAGGGTTGGAGCCAGAAAGCAGTCCACAAGATAAGGAAAGGTCAAGGTAACTCGTGCAGAGGTCAGTACCAGTAGGTAGTCCAACAAGAGCAGGCAAGAAGCACAGTCAGACAAGCAATGGGTCAGTCACCAAAGACAGTATACAGAAGGAGACAAAGGCAAAGTCAGACAGGAACCAGGGAGTCGAGTCAAGACAAGAGTTCAGTAGAAGGCCCAAAGGCATTACAACAAAGTTAGTTCAGCAACTGCTCGTTCAAGATTGAGCTCTTAAATAGGCCTGCTCCAGAACCCTGTTCCAGGCTCCTCCCACCTCTTCTAGGGGCTGCAGTCATTTAAAGGAGCCACACCCTGTTCCTTACATGTTAGCTTCTCTGGTGGGGTGGTGATTTCTTCTGTTTGTAGTGGTTCCAGGGAATCTTCAGAAGACAGTGACAAGGGAGTATCTTCTGGCTGAGGGGGGACAGTGGTTCTTCTGGATTGAAGGTCTCTGGTGGTGCCAGCTCTCCTGCACTCCTTCCCTCATCTTTTGAGGCTGATAGCTCTGGAGGGTCCTTGGGGTTGTAGTGAAAGCATAGAGCAAAAGAGTCTAGCCTCCATTCAGAATCCTCATCCCCTGAGCTCTTGTCACCCAGGCCTGGTGGGTGGTCCAAGTGGCTTGAGTTCATGACAATTAGGTAGTAAAAAAACAATCCCTTTTGGTAAATGTGATGCAAAGTATTTTTGAAACTATGGGAGCCCACATTGCATTCAAATGACAAAGTTTATTATTAAATGACCTGAGAGCAAACAGGGAAATAAGTGGCTTTTGAACAATTATCTAGCTGCAGTAAGAAATCTTATCGCTAATTATTGGAAGTTAAGGAAATTGTTCCCTCAAGGACAGCATGGGATGGTCCAGCTTTCTTCCTCTCAAGTGAGATTGTATAGACGGGAAGGATAGGTATAGACGTCCAGTACACGAAGTGTCCATTGCTTCTGAAAATGAGTTTAGGTCCAGTTCTGAGCTCCAGTAGGAAATAGGGATGTGCATACTAGCTCAAACTCGACCGGGCCTGGTTTGGCTCAAGGTTGAGCCAAACCCCACCCCCCCGGCCAGCTCGGAGCCAGTTCAGGGGTTCTAAACCCAATCTTTTTTAACACTTACCACCTTTGGGGGGCGCTGCCAGAACCACAGGGTAGGTGGGGGGTCCTCCAGCAGTTCCCCCTCCTCCCACCAGCCTCCCTTGGTCTCAAAATGGTCCAATTTGGACCATTTTTGGCCCATTCTGGGGCTCTCTGCGCTGGCAGTGGCCATTACAGAGGCTGCCACACATGCATGCTGGCCTTCTGCATGACCTCCAAAATGGCCACCGCCAGCACAGAGAGGCCCAGAATGAGCCAAAAATGAATTGGGCCATATTTGATTAAAGGGATTTAAATGCCCTTTCCCTGCCGAGGGCACGCGGACCTTTCCAAAAAGTCACAATCACGCTCAGCATGCCCTCCTTAAGATTGTGGCCAGTGCCTGCCACATTGGAGATTCATTGATGCTTTGCCCACAGTCTGGCAACACATGCACTATGGAGCTTGCTGGGATGTGCCTCAGCAGAGCAGGAAGAGTGAGAGGCTCTCCTTCCCTGAAAACAGAGCTTATCAGACTGTGGTTGGATGAATGTCTGCCATGCAATTCAAGGTTTGCAAAATTAACTTCAGGTTCCGCAAACTCCGGATTTATGTGATGTGCGAATGCAGCCAGTGTCGCTGTTGTGTCATGTTTTGTCAGAATCTGACATTTGGGGCCATACACAGGCCTAGAAAATAGTCATAAAATATTCTCTTGAGAAAGTTCACTGAGCAGATGCATCAACATATTGGGAGCTGGGAATCTCTCCCCCCCACCCCCGCCATCAAATTCTTAAAAGGGCACAATGACTCCACAATGAGAAATTTCTTCAGGACATCTAAATGCTTGTGCATTATTATGTATTGACTTTTTAGAACAATTAAAGAAACTCTACAAATCAAATGTATTATTCATATATATATATATATATATATATATATATATATATATATATCTGTCCATTAAAGAGGAACAAATAATGGGCTATACATTTGTCAGGATGGGAACAGCTGATACTGCAAGTCTTTTATCTTTAAATGGTAGTGGTGCATAAAGCCAATATCATAAAGTAAAAACTTTGTTTATCCCAGTCTTTGATCCTTACTAGGTGCTGGTTTTTTCTGTTAATACTGCTTCTGTTGCTATATTTCATTATTTTTTGTTGTGTGTTTTAATGTGTTATCTTATGGATTTTTATTTTTGTATTTCTCCAACTGAATGTTGTGAATGACCTTGGGGTAATTTTTATGGAAACAGTGTCCAAATCTAACTATGATTAATTAATTAAAGCAACCACCACCTATCAAAGTCATCTTTGTAAATTGCACAAAGCAACACAGAACTTCAGTCTGTTGGTCTTGTTGAGAGTAATGCTGTAAAGCTACCCTTGACCCACCTCTCTTGTAAGATAGGCAGCAGGGGGAGCTATGGATTCAGATCATGATATCCACCAGGAAAATTCAAGGGGATTGGTCAGAAAGTGGGTATTTGATGTCAAGGGTTCATGGCAGGTGGTCAGACTTCCCACTGGGTGCAACCCCACTTTCTCTGCTGGGACTGCAGAGGATGTTTTATGTATTCCCCTTGTTGATTCCACCATGATTGTGGAAGCTGCAGGGGAAAACATCCCAGCATGGCCTGCCTATGGGGACAAGCTTGTACAACCAGCACTAAGGAGAAACCTCCTGATCCAAGGAAAACCAGGAGGCCCTCTCCCCCACTACAAAAGGAGCACAGCACAATTAAATTGGATAAGTTGATAGCTCTGCTTTGCAACTACCTTCAGAGGCCTGAGGCTAATTACTAGTTACAGGGTTCCTCAGAGGGATTACAAATCTCCTGTGAGTTTGTGTATTCACATTCAGGCAAACAGTCTGAAGTCTATTCTGGGCATAGAGGAAGTGGTCTGCAAGAGGGTGCAGAAGGAGGGCATGTTGGGTACGGGTTGTGGAGGCATCTTTGGCTTTCTTCTTGCCTCCTTAGTACATCTCATCCCTGCTGGTAGCTCTAATGAAGTTTCCTGTTGACTTCCATGGAATTCAGCACATTTCTTTCCCAAAGGGATTATTGGCCAATGACAGTTATGCTCGGTTCAGTACAAATCCTTTGATAAACCTGTTAAGATTGTATGAAGTTGAGGATCTTGGGCTCTGATGATGAAGTGTGATAATGAATCTGAATTCTACCTCCTCCTTGTTCACCTAGGTGACTCTGACCTGTTAGACTTTGCTTTCAAAGGGTGTTGTTGCATTCATAGGGCCCTGCCCATGCAAAGCTCTGCATCCTGTGTAGCCTGTGAGGCTTTCAACACCATGCAGAAGTGGGTGCTTAGGCCATGTGGGGCTTAGGACCCCTACCCACTATCTGGACATTTTTCCTTCTCTCAAGCAAACAATCACAATTTTGTGCTCTGCAGGAAAGTGTAAGGGAACCCACAAGAAAGAATGAGACAGGCACACTGGCAATCCTGTAGTGGTAATAAGATTTGAAATATTGCACCCAGAACTTCATTAAGGTTGTGGCCCTACTCTGTTGCTTACATAGCGCCATAATTTATCTAGCTCTGTGCTGGGGATAAAATAGGTTCTTTATGTCAGATCAGTAATTCCACGGGGTTAGAAATGACCTGAAGGCCAGGAGCTCCCCATGTCTGTTGCAGCAAATTATTGTCTACTTTTGAAGTACAGAAACTCATTTATGATTTCTGCATCACTGGATGTACCTGTCCTTATGGTCCCACATTTGTCTTTCCGAACACTAAGATTAGATTAGATTGCTCTTTGAATGAACTCCAAGTCCTTCTGAGCTGTATTTGTCAGTTTACAACAGGCTTGCACTAATGATTCATTTGGATTGGGGCAATAACATTTGGCACGCAATAATTACCATAGCTGTAAACAATTCTTTTCTTTTTTAAAAAAGTCTGAATGCAAACAGCCACCTAGAGAGGAAGATTGCTACACTCTCTACCAGCACATTTCGTCTTGTGATGACTATGACAAGAATTTTCAATAACTGGATTGGTCTGTTGTTTGGAGATTTCATCCACATTTATGTAACAATGAAAACACAATGAGGCTGTTCTCACATGCAGGCCAACCCAGGCTAAGGATGCCCAGCCTGGATTAGGCTGCACATGAGAACCACCGGTATTGGGCCTGATCCCAATGGACAGCTCTGCCTAGCCCGGCTTTTCAGCCCAGCCTTTAGCTAAGGTTAAGGAAGCAAGCACCCCCTTAACCTGGGCTTGCTACTCGTGTGCGAGCCAGGCTGCTTCCTGCCCGGCTACACACAGAGTTGGGAACCCAGAGCACCCATCTCCTGGGGGAATGCAGGAGACTGGGAATGCCACAATGCATTGCACATGATGCATGGTGCATTGTGGATCTCCAGAATTGTGCAGCGCTGCTCATCTGGGAGTGTAGTCCATGCTTCGAGATGTACCATTGCTCATCTGGGGGGAAGTAAAACCAGCCTTTCCTGCCACCCCGCCTGCCTGGTTATGTGAATAACCTCAATGGCTTTTATCCATAAGAACAGCCCTGCTGGATTAGGCACAAGGCACATCTACTCCAGCATCCTGTTTCACACAGTGGCTCACTAGATGCCTCCGGGGAGCCGACAGACAAGAGGTATGTGCATGCTTTGTCTCCTGATATTGCTCCCCTGCAACTGGTATTGAGAGGTATCATGCCTCTGAAGCTGGAGATGGCCCACAGCCATCAGACAAGTAGCCATTGATAGACCTGTCCACCATGAATCTGTCTAAGCCCCTTTTAAAGTCATCCAAGCTGGTGGCCAAGCTGGTGTATATCCACCTTTGTACAGACCTAGCTGTGCATATCTACACTGCAGTCAAGATGGTTGTGCTGCTCAACTTTGGGAACAGGAAGACTGGAATGAACTCTCCTTATCCCTGAACATGTGGTCAGTGCTGTCCAGGTATACAGAGCCAACCATCACAGTTAAGAATGTGCTCAGTATTTCCAGTCCAGTAACAGGAAGTAAGAATGTGTAGACTCACACAACTCTTTCACACTATTGTTTGAATCTAGATTTAATGTTGGTCACCAAAATTAGCAGGATTCTGTGAACTTTAGCCAAAATGGGAATCTTGGGAAACTTCGTTTGTGTGAGTTCACACAATTACTTCAGTGTTGGCAACCACATTAAACCTAGATTCAAAATACCATGCAAACAAGCCTGCAACATGATGGTCACAATCTTAGTTGACAGTAGTCTTCCCAATTTTGCTGGCATCCCTAAGGTAACCATAATGCAAGAGTGCTAGCTTCAAGCTGGAAGAAGGTAGAAAGAGCTTTACACTTACACTTATACCTCTCATAGCAACGATTTAAATACCCTTAAGGAATTCTGCTTATGGTCTGAAGACCACAGTCTCTTAAAAAATGGAAAACTGAGGGCTAAACTGAATCTTTGGGATGGGAAACTATGGGAATCCACACCTGCCAACATGTCCCTATTTTGAATGGGAAAATAGGGACATGTTGGCAGGTATGGGAATCTATGGGTCACATGACTGCAGCCAAAAATGGCAACTGCATGTCTGTTTGCCTGCCAACGTTTTATAGAATTCCCCTCAAGTTCTGACATTGCAACATTCATGCCAAAGCAGGAATCCCAGGTTCATCTTGGACCACAAACCACCTTGGCATTGGTTCACATGATCACGCTAATGTTGGTAACCCATAGTAAGATTTGAATGAATGTGCAAACCAGGCCTCTGTGTTTCCCCACTCCTACTGCACATCATTGGCTGCTTTTGAAATGGGACAGGGAAACATGGGAAGCTATGATGTTGAGATGCGAGGTAAATCCTTCTAGGTGCCAGTGGTGGCTGGTGCAGGTGCCTCCAGGGGGGTGGTGGGAGGCACCTTTGAGTGTCAATTAGTAGGTGCTTACCTCCCATACCACCATCCCTGAAAGCTCCTCCCAGCAGCAGCGTGCCACCTAGCACCCACTGTGGCTGACGATCAACTCCGCCACTCAGCTGGCCTCTACACATGCGTGGAGGCCATTTGCTGGTCACGCAAATGGCCACCGCCAGCCGAGTGGCAGAGCCAATCCTACACCACAGTGGGTCCTGGGCGGTGCGCCGTTGCTGGGAAGAGTTTTCAGGGGCGACGGTATGGGAAGTAAGCACCTACTAGTTTACACTCAAAGGTGCCTCATGCTGCCCGCTCCCAGGTGGTGCCTGCAGCAGCCGCTGCCTAGATGCTATGGATGGCAACTAGACCTCATCCATCACCGCCTAGATGCTATGATGGTAGCCCCATGTTTCATGTCACATCTAGTTTGGCCCTAGATCCTTACATCACCTCTCACTATGTACTGTAAACACATCTGTCATCTGCTAAGTATAAATGGAATCCCCACAAAGACATTCTTTTGAGCTGTAATAAAGTGTAGGAGGTCAAGAGTGTCACAGAAGTTTAATATTTACTCGAGCGCCCACAGAAGCCAAGGAAAGAGAACATTTCTGCAAAATTCCTGCCGTGATTCCAAGGAAATGTTGTCCTTACTTCAGCCAGGCACTGGAGATGCCAGCATGACAATTTGTATTATTGAGAATTGTACACATTTTCTCTTTCTGCTTGATGCCGTCAGTTCCTTCCTATTCTTAACAAAGTAAATTAAATAAATATAATGAAACTGATAGCTTTGGATTCCGTCGCACTTTTTGCCAGCTGCTACCATGTTATTGAGCAATATATCATCACAGGGATAGTGTAGTTGTGGTGATGTATTACACGGATACATCATTAGAGCAATTGCATTATTTTGATGTATTATTCAATAACACGCAGAAGGAAAACACTTTGAAAGCTCAGATTCTAACACCTTGTCTAGAATTGTGTATGTCCATACACACTGCTTGTGGGCACCATTGCACTGCAGTACATTTTTAAATCAGAGTAACATTACTGTACAGCCCCAGTTATAGAATGAGTCAATCAATATGTCTGAGAGGTCCAGTTTCAGATATATATTTTATATACTTCTGTATCACCTATCACTAATTTAGGACCAAGACAATCTTACAATATGTTTTGCAGTGTTCCTTCCCTCGCCTTAAAAATGGGCTCAAAGATTCACAAAAAGACAAGGACCTTCTGGAAATCCAAACCCAGGTAGCAGAAAAAATATCTCATATCAAACTTTCAAGCCACTAGGACTCTCATGTATTGCTGTTCCCCTGTGTAAGTGTGTAAGTGTGTGTCTGGCCCTATTCACATATATTCAATGCATGTACAATCTGTGTGAAGTGTATGTACGTATCTATATGCATTTACAGTTATTCACATTATGCTGAACACAGGTGCTGAACATAGATACAGCAGTACAAATTCTTGTCTGTACCATGCATTTGAGAGGTATGTACCTAGGTCCACTTTTAAAATGAATGCAGGTACAGTCTTTCACACAAAAACATGGTCATGTGTACAGAAGCCGGAACACACATATAATATGTCCGCATGTGACTTGTTATGTGAAATGAATTACTACCTTCTTTCAACTTCTTTTCTTTATAAAAAAAGGCATCAGTGATTCCAGTTGCACTGCTGTTATTTCAGGAGGAAAGAAGAACGGATAGATGAATAAGAATGACTTGAACATATGGACTCTGTAAATGAAATCTTAATTTGCTGGAAATTGGTTGACAATTTTTGTAAAGGAGGGTGGGGAAATATCAAAATATGCCTATTTTGATATATTTTGATGCTCCTTTTAATATCTAAACTCACTTTTAAAAAGTAATAGAAAAATTGTTCGAGTGATCAAACTTGTTTTCAGCTTTCAAATGGAGAATTATGTTGCAATTGTGCACATTTTCATTGGAACAGCTCAGTGCCCAAGGGAGAGATACCATGCATTTTCAAACATTCCTGGCCCCAGTGAAAATGGCTGCAGAATTCAAGCTGGTGTTTGAACTTAAAATATAGAATTGTATCATGAATGTGTACACTAGACTTCATTCTGCTGTTTCAGTCTTCAAGGCAGCTACTGCATTACACTTCCTTCGCACCTTTTATCCCTGTTGTAGAACAACAGGAGGTCGCAAGCAGACCTTTCAAACACAAAAGTACGTTTTTGCTGTCTAACATATATGGAATAAACCCCACTTATAAGCTACTGCAGCAAGAACTACTACAGAAGTCCCATAGTCCGAACCACAATACTCTCCCTGGAATACATAACTATTTCCAACAAAGCTAATGCGGGAGTTATTTGAACTTCGACAGCAGAATTGTGTCCTGAACTTGTGCACCAAATTTCATTCTGCTATCTCTGTGTTCAAAGGATAGATTTGCTCTCCCTCTCTCTGTCTCTCTCTCTCTCTCTCGCTCTCTGCCAAATAGGTGAATTGAATCAAAGGCTTTCTGCACTCAGCTAACGAGCAGATGAAGCTTTTTCTACCAGAGTAATCAAATGTTGCAGAAACATTCACTTTATATTCCCATTACGGATTTATATGCTCCCATCCAGGACACTTTATACCCACATTCACTTTTTACCCCCATTACTGCTCAACAGCACACAGGGGCAGGGGCAGGGGCACGGGCACAAAGGGTTGGTGTCAACACCAGCCAAATGGCTCCCTTGGTTGACTTGGGCCCAGCCAGTGACTGGTGGCCACCAACAAAGTGCCCAGTCTCAAACACATACAGCAGGAACCTTTTCAAGGTGGGAAGAGTCTGCAGCTGTAATGCCATCCAGCTCAGCCCCTAAGGAGCATCTGAAATAGAAGGCTAATTACCCAACTCTCCTATCGTCTTCTGCTTCTTGTATCCTTTTCTTCTGGTCTCATCAAAGGTAAAACATCAAGGATAAGAGTAGAGCATAACTAATCTCTTCAGATTGTGGTGATTACATGAGTCTGATAATTGCTAAATGCCTTCTGTATTTGTCTCTTCATAAAGAGACTAAATTTGCCTTTTTGTTTTAAACACATGTTTGTTGAAATCAAGAAAACAATTAATGGAAAGAAAGGAGGGGAGACCAAAGAAATATGAGAATAATGTAACTGAGTTCCTACAGCTAATCTGTAGCCAAATGCCTCCTCTAGGTTTCATCCATCGCTCACTGCTACCATCATATTGCCAAGACACTTAATGTGTGGCAAAAAAAACCCCACGTTTTGTGGTGGATCACAGACTGACTGCTTTTTGTCATGTTAAAGCACTCTGAGTAACGCACTTGAAAGTATGAATAAAATTTAATTTAAACCATTCATTTCCTATCTCCTTCAGCAAATTGTAAAATGAATTGCAGGTAGACTATTATAAATGTCAAAAATAGAAACATAAATGACCGGATTTGTTCTGTTTACCAGTCACAAAAGGCCTCTGGGTTATTTTTTTTTTCCTTCTCAATTTTAAAGACAGCAAAGTGACTATCACTGTCTAGAACTCAGACTTTAACTCCCAGTATGTAAATGGATTGATAAGCACCGTGACCTTATTAAAGCAAAGTGTTTTTTCTTCTGTTCCTGGCTCTCAGAGTGCATTTCAAATGTGGAGGGACAGCACGGACAATAAAATTATTATTTTTGTAAAGCTCCGGGGGGAAATAGTAATATCCCTAGTTGCTCATGCGATGAAACCCTCTTTTCAAGACCTCTGTATCAAGCTTATATAATCCCTTTGATGGGCAACATAAGACTCAAGCTACAACTGTTAGGAAGGGCAGGAGGGAGTGAAGAATTGGATGGGTGACAACCTAAACTATTGTTACTGATGGTCCAGCATAGTGGTTAAGAGACTGAGTTACAAACTAGGAGCTTGCTGATTTTCCCTGGTTTGAATTTCACCTCTGCCTTGAGCTCGCAATGTGGGCTGCTGATTCATCAAAGAGAACTCCTAGACAGAATGGTTAGGCTGGGTTCAGACAGAACATGAAACCGGAAGTTCCTTCACCTCCGGTTTCACTAGCCTAACATTCAAATGCGGCGGACTGCAGTTAGAGAAAAGAAATGGACATGCGGTTTCCCTCCCCAAACTCTATTTGTCACCTGCGGTTATTTCCAAGTTTCTTTGTCACAGCATTACATCTGAATGTTGGAAATGCTGTTAGCCTTCTCTACAATCAGAACTGAAGGAGGAAGCTCCTCCCTTGCTGTGGCTGCTGTTGGCTCTGCGGGCTGCCCTTAGGAAAGAAGGAAGCCTGCACAGGCATTTTCCCCTGACTGCAGAGAGGCCCCTCTCCCCAACATCTGAAAATGGACAGGAGAGCAGGGAGAGGGGGTGCAAAACGGTTCCGTATTAAGTCTGTATGTGGCCTTACTCCTCCCTTGCTGTGGCTGCTGTTGGCTCTGCGGGCTGCCCTTAGGAAAGAAGGAAGCCTGCACAGGCATTTTCCCCTGACTGCAGAGAGGCCCCTCTCCCCAACATCTGAAAATGGACAGGAGAGCAGGGAGAGGGGGCACAAAACGGTTCCGTGTTAAGTCTGTATGTGGCCTTACTGTGTGTGTGTGTGTGTGTGTGTGTGTGTGTGTGTGTGTGTGTGCGCGCGCGCGCAAATTTAAAAACCCTTCTTTTTTTGCAAAGAGTGCTCAACAGTGGAGCTTGGCGGCTGTTCTGCACATTTCTATCCTATAGTGTTCTTTGTACGGGAGAGGGTTAGGAGCTCATACAGTAAGCAAACAAATTTTATTTATGGTCTTATACCAGCAAAGGAGCTCATACAGTTTGGTGGGGGTTAGGCTTAGGCAGTAGGTGGGAGGTAGGCTTCTGCAAAGCCTCATCTTTGGCGTGGGCCATTGAACTGCAAGAAAACTGCTCCTTTGCCTTTCACTTTTTATGCAGAAATTAGCAGACAATACCATTCATGGCATGATCAGGCTGATGTAAAAGGGACAGAAATAGGGAGTGGTAAAAAGCTGACAACACTACACATACATAAGTCCATTTAATTGTACACATGCTTAGTTACTCACAGTGCAATCCTACACAGGTTTACTCAGAAGTAAGTACCACTGAGAGTCATTGGGGCTGACTGTCAGACAAGTGTGCATCAGTTTCCAGCCTCTATGTATATAACCAATGGGTTCATCATCTGGAGAAATGGGTGCTCTTCACAAATAACTGCATGGGATCTGAAATGAAGAGGGAGGAGAAGGTGACTGTCCCTGCCCTCCTTAAATGCTCCCCTCTAATGTTTCATTTTATAAAAATAGTTAACTTAAATATACAAGATGAGTGTTAATGTTCTGGTTCTGCATAAATCAGAGAAAGAGACTTCTAAATGAAAGCCATGATTTTGTCAAAACAAGACAACTGTGTTTCATTCCAGTTGCTCACTCCTCTCCTTCTGCTATAATTTATACTGCTGCTCTATCTGGGTTTCACATGAAGGCCAGTCTCAAACAGCCTTCCAAATTGAGCTGCAGGCTTTGCAAGAAAGATGTCATGATTTTTCCCCTGCAGCTCAGAATAATTCCATATTTTGACTATTCACTGGCTAAATTACTACATGACTACACTGGCCATTGGAAGCAAAAGGAATACAGATGTCAAAACCACAAAGACGATTTAAAGGGACAGGGCATCACACACACACACACACACACACACACGAACATAGGAGGCTGCCACAGACCAAGTGAGATCATTGGTCCAACTAGCTCTGTCTAGATCTAGTATTGTCTAGACAGACTGGCAGCAACTTCTCCAAGGTCAGAGGCAGGAATCTCTCAGCCCTATCTTGAAGTTGCCAGGGAGGGAACTTAGAACTTTCTGCATCCAAGCATACAGGTGCTCTTCCCAGAGCAGTTCCATCCCCATAGAGCACTTTCTCACGATCATAAGAAAGGGCTCGAAGGGGCGAGGGGAGGAAGCCTTTAAAAGCTTACCTCCCCTGCAGATGATCCATTCCTCTTTTCTGGGTGTGCGGATCATGCATTCAGCTGATCCTCCACTGCTGCTGGTAACAGGGAGCTTTGGGGGGCAGGAGACCCTCGGAACTCCCATAATGCTCCAAACATGTGCACAGTGCATTATGGGGGGCCCTGCAGTCAGCTGGCAGACGATTGAAGAAAATGAGGTCAAAGGAGTGCTTGCTCCCATAACCTTGTTTTGAAGGTGGGCTCCCTAAGTGGTTTTCCTGCCGCATGACCACTGGGAGCCAAGCAGCTCTCGGAAGTTCTTACGCACAGGCAAAACAGGGCTGGGTTCCCTTAGCCCAGATTTTCCTGCATGTGAGAACAGCCTTGTAGTCTCCTATTCATATGCAACTGGAGTGGTCCCTGTTTAGCATGTTGGAAGTTAAAGGACTTTGCGCTGTCTCTTTGCCTCAGACAGTGGAGGACAGACTAGTAAGTCAGAGGGCTAGAGAGTCAAGACATTGGTCATCCCTTCTCCACTGCTCTGATGCTATCCCTTTGAAATGTAGATTGCTACTCTTAGGGAATTCAACTTCCTCCTTCCTCTCTCTCTTCCTACCTGGCCTCCTACCTTGCAACATGGCAAGCCTCTCTCCCTGCACCATATGTGCAGAGAGGATGCAGAATCCATCTGCATCCAGCTAGATAGATAGATTAGAGATCCTAACTCCTCACTTTCCTATCTAGAATGGAGTTCCTTAATAAATGCCTTTTATATTGATTTGAAACTATGAATTGGCTCCAAGTTACTTTACTCTCAGCATACACGCATGCCTAACTAAATTTTCGCTGTGTTGTGCCTCTGTGCACTCTGCTATAATGAGAAAGGGATTCTCTCACCACAGAGAATTTCCAACATAGCAAAGGGGACAAATCATGCCCCCTCTCTCTCTCTCTCTCTCACACACACACCCACCCCAGCTTTTCCCCAGTAGCAGTCCACACACAACACAGTTCCAAGATCAACAGCTTTCCTTAGCAGATACTTAGTGTCCAGTAGTGTTTCAGATTTCTGCAGAAGTTCACAGCATGTCAATGCTACCACCTCTCATTTTCTCGCATGTTAACCATGATCTCTCTGTCCTGTTAAGAACTGCCTTTTGAAGAGCTTATTTAAATTGCCCTTTCTTTTAAGGGCAATTTAGTTTCTCCCTAAAGACTTGCTCATTCATAGAGATGCCCAAAGATATTGCAGTGTGCACACCTCTGTATTATTATGAGGCACTTGCTTGGTTTGTTGATCTCAGCTGCTGGCTGGTGTATCTATAGCAGCAATAAGGAGCTACATTAGAATCCCAAGACAAAGTTCATAGAATTGTAGGGCTCAAGACCAGGGAGAAAAAGCTGCTGCATACCCAACATTCCAAACCATTAGCCACCATATCTATATTCATCCTTTTAAATTGAAGCTGGGATTCTTTAAGTTGTAAAAAGAATAATGGCTCATTCACAAAAATTTGTGTTTTTTAAAAAATAATTGATTTTACTCAATTTGCTTTCTGAACTGATTGGCAGATTGGTGAAATCTCCAAACCTACCAGTTTACCTCTCCATCTCTCCACCATTTGCTGAATAGCTGTATGTAAGAGAAAAGTGACAGTGTGGCCTTAGCCAGGGGTTCAGATCCCCCCCTAAGCATTTGAGGAGCTCCCCTTCATTTTGCTGAACTCCCCCTACCAAACTAATGCATAACTTCAATCCATTGATGATATTTTTCTTGTCCCCAAAAGTGCCTTTCCTCTCCCCCACAAAAAAACTGTGAGAAATTAGTCTTCAAGATTCCCTCTGCCAGCACACCTGAACATAGCAATCTATATACAGTAAGACTGGCAGGTCTATGATATAGAGAGAAGCCATGGGTAATAGGGTCAAGTAAGAGGAAGCTGGGTGGTATTGAAGCAGCAGATACAGTGCTAGGATGGTTCATTCTTAGGGTGCATCCACAGTTTGATTGGTGGGTCTGCATTCATCACACGTTAGCCAAATGTACAGTCTTCTGCCCAGACTATGCCCAGCAGCAATGGGTTCTTCCAGTTTGCCGTCAAAGGGCCTTTGTGAAGCTCTGATTGGCTGACCTTTGTGATGATCACAAACCACTTCCCCACTCCTCAGAACAGTTTTTCATGTATGATGATGATAACGATGATGTATTATACATAATTTAATCAGAGAAACCTGCAGGATGGTTGGCGGGGGGAAGATTAGGGGCATGTGTACAATGGACTGATTTGTCATGGCATTTGGAGGAAGTATGTTTGTCACTGGAGGAACTGGAGGGAAGCTGAGTTCACCCTACAGCAGGAGGGGAAGAAACCTGTTCCCTGTTTGTTTATCTGTACATCCCATAAATAAGTTGTTCTTGAGGAGGGATTTGCAATAGAGAGGAATGTGTTTTGACACATTGACAATAAAAAGAGGGAGGCAGCTGCAAACATAAGCAGCATCATAGCAGACGGTAGGTAGACAGGACTAAGACAAGGAGTCAAGGATAACTGACTGTAGATGGGATATCTGTTTATCTAACATAAATTGGCATAATCTGCTTGTTTCCCTTTTCACAGAGTGAAGGGACCCAGAGATGCACAGAGAGTTTGCAAACTGGCATAGAAAGCAGTGTTCTTCAATTTAATAGACCCTAGTACATCTTGATCAGTAGTTTTCTTTCTGCTTAACTCTAAAATTACCTATTTGGCGGGTGTGATCCCAACGGCAGATGGGTAGTAGGCAGGCTGTAAATCAGCTTTAAAGTAGCTGTCACTTTTAATATGTGCAGTGATAAAGGTAGGTGCTATGTGAACTTAGCTGGGGTTTTTTTTTTTCCCCATAGGGCAAGATGTTATTGAGACATAGTCCCTCTCCCCAGCTATACCAGTATATATAAAGGTTGTGTACACATCCAACATGTGTTGCAGGCAGGGATGGACCTGCCACCCCGCAAGACAATTGTGTCCGGTGGGCAACCTCTCAGGAGGTGGTGCCGGCCTTACCGGGGCTGTCCAAGCAGTGGAGGAATCAGGAGCAGCCACAGTGAGACTTGGCAATAGGGGAAGGGCTCGTACCAGTGACCAGCTGGCCTAGGAGCACAGGAAACTATCGCCGAGAAGCCACCCAGACTGCGCATGGAGAAGGCGCCTTCTGATGATGTCAGGGAGGTGCCACAGGGAGAGGGGTGGGGCCATGCGAAGGGTGAGGGAATGAAGGAATGGGAGACAGCTGCCTGTATGCAGCAGGGACGGGGTTAATAAAGCAGGTTGGGGGCTGCTCAGTTTGCAAATGGGTATTTAGAGGGCGGGTTGCCAAGGATGAGAGGGCAAGCTGGGAGAGCACAGGACTCAGTTCAAACACCAGAGTCAGTTGCTGTGACCCCACACTGCCTAGAGGAGGAGGGCTCGGGTGATTGCTAACCCCCTCCCCTCTGAACTTAGAGGTCTTGCAGCAAAGGACCGAGGTGGGACGGAACCCCGTCATGACAAATTTTTACTGTTCTTTTCGGTGCGCAGCCAGGTACCCATACAATCTGTGCTGTTCTGAGCAGCACAGATCACCAGAGCCCAGGACTTGTTTTCCTGGCCTCCAGGAATCCCACAAGGCAACGTGCAATGAGCAAGGTGCCTTGGAGGATACCCCCAGGAATCAGGCATTCTAGGTGCCCAACTCTGTGTATGCGCAGGGCATTCACACAACCTTGGGCCATACACACAACTCAGCCCAAGCATGCACACAACCCCAGTGCCAGGGCTAAGGGCACTTGCGCCCTTAACCCTAGCTAAAGGATGGGGTGAAAAGATGGGTTAGGCAGGGCAGAAACACCGGCATTGAGAGCTATTGCGGTGCTCCACATGAGCAGCCCAACCCAGGCTGGGCTGTCCTAGCCTGGGTTAGGCTGCTTGTGAGAATAGATTCATAGTCTTTGTCCCCTGCTCTCCCAGAATGTTTCTTACTCTGCTCATCACTGAGCCTTGCTATTCTGGCATCCCATGATGCCAGGGAATAGAGGAAGAAGACAGAGAGGCAAAGCTAGGAGGGGATCTTGAAGCGAATAAATGCAGGTATACATGCCTAGGCCTTGAGATTTAGATAGTGTTTCCTTTTTAACAGGTAGTCAGAATGGGCCGTATTGCCTAGCAACCAAGAACTGAGCTCTTTTCTTTCCTCCCCGCCCCCTGCCCCCCAGGAATACTCAATTCTACTTCCTCGTGCATTGAACCGGTTGTCAGTGAGAATATATTACATATACTGTACCCTAATTTTTCTCCTGTCAGTTTTGCCATGATTAATGATAGCAAAGGTTTGTTTAACTCAATTTTGAATGGCACTTCTGGTATCATTTACTGCTTGGAATTTTGGGGTCTGTTGTCATTAACTAAAAATAAATTGAAGTTAAACCACAAAGACAGGTATGTCTGTTTCCTCTTTCCTTAATATCTATTTTTATATTGTCTGTTAGGAATGATTACATCAACCTTTCAAACGTTTTCAAGTCTGCCCACAACTTTAAAGATTTTGAAATTAAACAGCAATTAAGCTTGCTGCTTCAGCTGGGTGTATTGATAGCCTTTCAAGCAGACAGATTCTGGTTTCTATAATTATTAATGCATTGAGAGAACCTTGGGTCCTGAGATTACTTGCAAATGAAAATGTCTATGATCTCATAAGCCAGCTTTAAAAATAATCAATAAGTAAACCTTTCATATACTTTGTAAAAGATATCCTTTCATATGATGCTTTGATATAAATGTTAGCTTTGAAAATATTAGGGACAAAAAGCGTATCTAGCCAAATTTACTGTATACGTTAAATGGGACTGAGGGAATAAGTTATAAATGTGATTGTTATATTGAGGCAAAAGTAGAGAGAATGAGGTACCTGAGGTTCAAATTAGATGTGACATACAGTTGTGCATATCTTAACAACAATAACAACAGCAGCAGCAGCAACAACAATTAATTAGAAGCATTGGATGGATATGTTTGAGTGAAGGAATATCAGATGGAAAGGACTGCTTAATCTTTTTACCACCGGCTGTTTTATTCACAATCTCCCCAGATGCTTGCTCCCATGTGAGAAAAGATATAGATGGCCATACTTGTATCTGCAGCAAAAGAGCAATTTTGAGCAGAAAAATGGCCAGAAGAAGAAAAAAATCAGTCTCTTCCTGCTCATCATCTTCCACAGACTCACAGTCACAAGATTTATTAGGGTTAAATAAATTAGGTTAAAAATATATTCAAATGTATAACCCTATTCACTGAGGCTATTTTCACGATGGGGGAAAACCAGGCTAAGGGAGCCCAGCCTGGTTTTCCCCCATCGTGAGAACCACCGGGCTCACGGGCAAGCCTGGTGGTTCTCTGGTGGCTAGCCCACCAAAGTAGCCCTCCCCTTAAACGAGGTTAGTGGAGTGAGCACTCCGCTAACCACATTTTGGCAATCATGGGTTACCACGGCACGACTCCGCACCACGGCGACTTGTGAGGATATCCCCGCCAGGAGGCTAAAACAAGCCTCCCGGTCTTGGGGGTCTCCCCAGGATGGCCCACGCACTTGTGTGGGACATCCTGGGACTTCCAGGGGACACATGGCCCCTGAACCCAACAGCCCCCACTGGCTCCGTGACAGAGCCAGTAGTCGTGTGGGTGGCAGATCCAGCAGCCCAGGGCTAGGTGTTTGATGGTGTGTGGGGAGACTGAGCTTAGCCCACACTCCCTGCACAAGCCCTGAAGGCTCTCCACACTGCTCATGTGGAGAGCCTCACTGTGTAAAGTGTGCACAGGTGCAGATCTGTATAAAGGTGCAGTTATTTTTACATGTTATACTGAACACAGGCAATACACTTTCTATCTGTACTATTCGTTCAAGGGGCTTGTACCCAGTTTCACTTTTTAAATGAATGCAGGTACAATCATTCACATATAGACACTAAGGCGCTCCACATGAGCAGTGTGGAGAGCCTAAAGGGAGCCCTCCCTGGGTAGCCAGACTGGCTGTCCAGACTATGAGCTGGGTCTCACGATCCATGAGACCCGGTTTCTTTGGGTGAGTGGGGAGAGTGGGCTAAGTCCACTCTCCTGCTCACAAGCAGAGAGGGAGCCCTGGGCGGCCGCATTGGCCATCCACACGATTGCCGGCTCCGAGATGGAGCCGATGGGGGCTGGGGAGCTTGGGGGCCGTGCGGCCCCCACAAGCCCCAGTATGCCCTGCGCGAGCACGCAGGGCATACTGGGGAGACCCCCAAGCCGGGAGGCAGCTTTTTGCCTCCCGGCCGGGGGTCTACTCATGAGTAGGTGCGGCACGAAGGCATGCCATGGCTACGCAATGTTTGTAAAAAGCAGGTTTGCGGAGCGCTCACTCCGCAAACCTGCTTTTTACCAGGGGTTCCAGAGTGGGTTAGCTGCTCCAGAACCACCGGGCTCGGCTTCAAGCCCAGTGGTTCTGACGATCAGCAAAAATTGGGCTAGCAGAGGCTAGCCCAATTTTTGCTGATCATCAGAATAGCCCAAATTACTTGCTCTGTCACTGTATAGGTTGAGGCAGTGGAGTTTGAGGGCCTCCTGGCCCCTGGAAGTCCCAGAATGACCCGTGCAAGTGCACAGGGCATTATAGGGAGCTCCCCTGATGCTGGGAGGCTTGTAGTAGCCTCCCTGTCGGGGTCTACTCATGAGTCACTCTCATGTCTGGAACCCGGGTTAAGCAGCGGGCTGTATAAGCGGGCTTGCTGTCAAGCTGCCGCCAGGAGCCACACAGCTCCCATTGCTTCCCACAGAAGAAATCAGGCTAGCCTTCCCTAGAACGATTCTTGCTGATTGTGGGAATAGCATCAGTAACTCATACAGCATAATGAGGTCATTCACATGACTGCTGCTCAGGTGACTGCTGCATTGTGGGATTCATGGTAGTGTTCGCAAAAGTCCCACAGTATATGGGAAATTCCATATCTGAGGCAAAAATCTATTCTCCCATAGGAGATGCTGGAGATGCTGTTTCCTGTACTGTTTGCAGAGCCCGGAGCTCTTGTCATCCCTCAATGCATTTGCATTGAGCCTTTTGTAGTCTGGGTGAAGTCCATATTATAGTGTGAAAGAAAGAACAAAGTTCACAAAAGAATCGAATCCTCAATTGTTCTGCAGAGTTGCAGGTGCAATTGACTAGCTTTATTTACACCTTGCGACATGCTAATGGTTTACTTCTCTTATGTAAATAGACCCACAGACTCCTTCTAATTGACTCACCACTTCCAGCAGATAAAGCAGTCTTTCAGTGAGGCTTTCAGCGTCAGCCACAGGAAATTGGAGTGGGGTTGTAGTGTTTGTGGGATTCTCTTAATTTTTCACCTCACCCTTGCTCCATGTCTAAGTGGGATGCTCTGAGTGAACAAGAAGCTTTGTGAAATCATGGGGCTTATGCTGTTTTGTTGTGTTTTTTAAAAAATGCATTGCTACTCAGGCTCCTGATTACCCCAGGGATGGCCCCACCCCCCAGATGACCCTCCCCAACGCCCAACCCCCCAACACACTTGTGTCCCGAATTCAGGCAATGGAATGTCTCTTGCCTTCCCCAGCCACAGCCCAGTTGGTCATGTGATTGACCTTAATATCTCAATAGGGTTCGTGTCACATCTAGTTTGGGCCTGTGAGCATCCTTGGTCTTCATGTTCAGAGACAACTGGTGTTGCACACTGGCAAGTTGTGAATCATGCGTTATGAATCATTCATTAGCTGGGCTTAGGCAAGCCATCCCCCCTCAGCATCAGATCCTCATCTGCAGTATGGTGATAATCATACTCGCCTCACAGGGTTGTGGTAAGGTATTGTTGGATTACAAGATAATACATGTGAAATGCTTTGAACACTTGGAACTGCAATATAAATCTGTATTATTGCACTGCACATCACACATTTGTTTTACCACAAATATTTCACATCAATGGTGTGTAAAATGACTCTATGACTGTCTGGCTCCTGAGCCTTTCATTGGAGCCATGTTTAGGTTAAAAGCAGAATCATAGCCCTATTCACACATTATAGTCAGTATTCATACAGTCTATGTTCAGTATACACAGATACAGATCCATAAGCAACATCACATCTGAACAGGACTAGATAAAGCCTTTGGGGCCCCAGGGAATTTAAGAAATGCAGGGGTTGTCCCATTCCTGACCACATGGCCAACACATAAGAGCATGGGTTGTTTACAAAAACGATATTGATTGAAATGTGTGTATGAAATTTATTGGGACAGTTTGAGGAACTGTTTGTCCAAATGGTCCCGAAACACATTGGTTGGGCTCATACAAGATGGCCTGGCAGCACACATGAACAGAGGTGTTCTTACCCCTGGACTTTGGGGCTAAAGTTTGGGGCTGTCCCCCCCGCCCCCCCCATCCTCTTTAGTCTGTCCTGGGTGGTATGGTCGCTGCACCATGCCACGGGTCTGCATTGCACCAAGTGGCTGTGTGCGATTGTGACCTGCTCCGGGTGCTTTAGAGACAGAGTGGGAAAAGAAATATGTAAGATGGGAATATGTTAAGTTGCAATATTTCTGCTGATGCATATTTGCATAAATATACCTGTTTTACATTCTTGTGAGGTTAGTTGGTTTGTGCCCTCAAAAACCCAAGTGTTAAAAATACACACACACTCTCTCTCTCCATATATATATATATATATATATATATATATATATATATATGAATGAGTGTGTGGCTGTAACATTAAACAACTTGAACTTGAGCATAAATATACCTGTTTTATATTCTTACATTCTCTACAGTTTCGTTGGTTTGTGCCCTCAAAAACCCAAGTGTTAAAAATACTCTCTCTCTCTCTCTCTCCCTCTCTCTCCATATATATACGTGTGTGTGGATAGATAGATAGATAGATAGATAGATAGATAGATATGATGATGACGACAATGATGCTTAACTTGTTGGGGGAGCGGGCTCCAGTGAGGAGAGGGCTCCAAAGACCTTTAGGTCCAGGCTCCAAAATTACCTAGGTACATCTCCTCACATGAAGAGAAAGGGGGCAAGCCGAGAGCAAATTCATTGGTATGTGCCTTCACTGTGTGTGTAGCTCGTGCAGGGGTAGTCCTCTCATGAGGTAAGGTGAGGTGTTCACCTCAGGCAGGATATTTCTGGGGCACCAGATGCACCTCACTGCCACCATTAGAACAGCTCTTTGGGACCCCTTGCAAACTTTGCTAGGAGTGCCTCTCACACTCTTTGTGGTGCTTATGGGAAGCATGAGGAGAAAAGAGGAGGCTACTGACAACCCCTCCTCTTCCCCACTATTTGCACCAACTTTCCCTCCTCTTCACCCCCTCACCATTTTCAAAGCTTTCAGGAGCCTGCTTTGAAAGTTGGCTACCCCGACCAGCAGTATGGGTTAAGGCAGTATTTGATGCCTTGCCTCAAAGGCACTGCTATACCTTGGCCCAAACGCACCTCATGGTGACCACACCACATCAAATTTCAGTGCAAAATTCATTCCAGGCTCTAACGACAGGGTGATCATTCCATTC
The DNA here is from genome assembly GCF_027244095.1 of Hemicordylus capensis. Taxonomy (NCBI): domain Eukaryota; kingdom Metazoa; phylum Chordata; class Lepidosauria; order Squamata; family Cordylidae; genus Hemicordylus; species Hemicordylus capensis. The sequence continues at coordinate 331,506,737 of NC_069659.1, forward strand.
TATAGCTCTGACTGTAGATCAGCAAAAATCCATTTCTTTTTGAATTGCAGGGAAGCCATTACTCATTCTTTCTTTTCCTGGTACAACTTTTTTTTTTAAAAAAAAATTTCCATATACAGAATTTGATAGAATCCATTTGAATGAAATATTAGGCTGCTTCCCATATTGCCTGATGTTTATAATCCCAAGTGCATATACGCAGCACACAAATTCCTTTACCTATTGCTTCTCCACCCACAGGCAAAACAGAAACTACCTGTTATTAAAGAGCATTATCTTTACAGGTGAACTGCCCATCAGCCAACTAGCATGACAAAAAATATATATGAATAATTAAAGCATGTTAAAACTATAAAAACTGCACTTCCACCAACAGGCAAAAAAGAAATGTTGAATTATTAATGTGTATTATTAATTCTTCCCAAAATCCCTTAAAGGGAAACCAACTGTATCAGCAGCGCTTGGATTGCAAGGTAGCAATATGGGATATATATCAAATCAAGTACACCAGGAGAGGGTACATTGTGGGATGAATTATGCAACATCACATCACCAGGCCAATATAGTATACATGGAGATTTGAGATATAGTTCCTGAAATGCTCCCAAACAGAAGCTTTGATTGGGCCAGTGAGGCCCAAACTAGACTAGGCACTCATTGTAAAATTTTCAAGGATCAGACCTGATGGTGGCAGCAGAAGGCATCTTGCTGCCCAAATGGTGCCCCAATAATATTCTACCTGAGGTGGCTGCCTCAGCTTGCCTCATTTAAGGACTGCCCCTAATCAGGACAATTGTACACAGGAGGGGGGCATTATTCCTTTTCACAATGCCATTCTCACAATGAAAATCACCTCTCTGGAGGGGTGACAGTAAGTTGCATGTTTCAGCTATCAGGGCACACACATTGTAGGTGTGTAGGGTTGCCAACCAGGGATTTTTATAGAGGGCATGCAACTATTTTGGGAACCAAACAACTTTTGGGGCATGTGTTGTGGTTCCTAAAGTTCTGGGGAGCAGCTGGGACATTTTGTTGGCTCAGGACACTTAGCGTTCATGAGCAGCTTCTCCGCCTTTGCTCTTTGCCCTGCCAGCATCCTAATGACCACCCATCCAATGGAGAAGTCAGAGAGGAGGTTCTGCTTCAGTGGCAGTTTGCAGAGACATGTGATGCAGGAGCACGGATAGGTGGGCCTGGCAGGTGCAGCTACTTTCCTTCATGTGCTGGAGATGGTGGTGGCAGTGAGACGTTAGCAGTTACCTAACTGAGTAAAAAGGCACCCTTTAAAGTGGCAATCTCTTCTATTTATCATGGGGAGAGCAACTGGCCCTACACAACCACAGCACAGCATTTCTTCAGTGATTGATGGTGTGACTTTGCTTTTCTTTCTTTTTTTTAGATTGTGAGCCCTTTGGGGGGCCTCATGTTATTCTTTATTTTTCTTTGAAAACTGCTGTGAAGCCTTCTGTTGAAGCTTTCTATGAAGCCTTCTGGTGAAGCCTTCTGTCTATAAATGTTTGTAGCTGCAGAGAACAGAATGCGAATGGGAGACTGCTGTACTAGCATGCAAAGAGGCTGGGTCGGTAGCTAGCTGGCTACCCTGCCTCGAGCCAAGAGGTGAAGTTGTTGGCCTGGCTGGGGAAAGCAGGCTGGCCGACCTGTGGGGAGGAGGACAAAGGACTGTGTGTGGTAAATCTAACCAGGTGAGGAATTTACAGTGAAGAAGCAAGGGCCTTGAGAACTCTACACCTAGACAGCAGACTGAGCAGACATACAGTTCACCTGGTCATCAGCTTCACAGTGGTGAGCAGTATTTATTCTTGAATTATCCAAATTTTTTATCAAAATATGCATATATAATACCAATAAACATATGCAAATTGTATGCAAAATGGAGACCTTTTTGAGACTGTGTGTGTGTGTGTGTGTGTGTGTGTGTGAATAGTTTCCTCTATTTCCCATTTTAAAGTGATGGCTATCAACCTTTTTCACCATCTGGACCTGACATACCCAGGTGTGTGTGTGTCACTGAATTCATACTTACAAGGAAACAAGAGATCCCTTCAGCCCCAGTTTCCCAACCTGCATGTCCAAATTGATGTAACCGGGGTTAAGGGTTAGAAGGGACCCGCAGTTTCCCTTCCCAAACTCCACCCTAAACCTTCAGTCAGAGTAGAGTTTTGCCTCCCTTATCTCCGATTCTGCACCACCAGCGTTGCATACAAATGCTGGTACAGCAGTTTGGGCTCCAAGGAACTGGATTTGAGGGAGGGAAGCTCCTCTCTTACTCCAGCCCAATTGGCTGTCCCTACTTTCCTTCTGTTAAGAAGGAAGACCGCACAACCAGTTACCCCACTTCTTCAGTCTCACTGAGGAGCACTGGGAGCTTAGATTCCAAGTAGCCATTCCTCCCTAGAACTTCTCACACTCAACAAAGTGGGGGTGGGGTGGAACATGTGTAACAGTGGTTTATGTTCTGTGTTGTACGTTGTCTCGAGTGTCTGTCCTTTACAGACAGAAAGGCCGGACTGAAATGTTTTAAATAATTACTGAAATAATAATCCAGAAAGTAAAGCACTAATTCAGGGACAATCCATAGCAGAACATGCCCCGAATGCTTGCCAGTGAGAATAAGGCTTGGGTGCATATAAAGTAGGCACTTATTTAAATGCCTCTTTCTTTTAATAGCCTCTACAAAATTAGCAATATCATCACCATTTGTGAAAGCCAATTAGTGACTCTCTTAAAATGCAATCCCATTTACCAGAAACATGTCAGCCACTGTAAAATTGACCAAATGAATTGTACCCTATGACTTTTCTTAATTGCAGTTGCCGGAGAGTGGGTTCCATTCCCTTACAATTAAAGGAGAGTAACAGGGAAGAGTACAGCAATGCACCTTTGAATGGCTCGTGGAGAGAGAAAGAGGATGGTCGAGGATCTGCAGAGGGAAGATTTCACAAAGCTGTCAACATTATTTAAGAGGGATAAGCAAGAAGCCAGGGAGGACATGGAGATGGACATGGAGCTGTAGCTCAGTGGTAGATGATTTCCTTTGCATGCAGAAGATCCCAGGTTCAACCCTTAGCATTTCCAGGGAAAGAATCCTGCCTGAAAGAATCCGGCCTGAAACCTTGGAGAGGCACTGCCAGTCAGTGTAGACAATACTCAGCTAGATGGGCAAATAGTCTCACTTGATAGAAGGCAGCTACCTACATTCCAATGAAAGAAGCAGGGAGTAGGTAGGGATGTGTGAACCAGCTCGGGTTCAAGCCGGTTTGCCATCGAATCTGGCAGCTCAAGGGTTCACCCTCCAGCCGGACCAACAAGGTTCGGCTCGACCTCAAGCCGAACCCCCTGGGCCAGCTTGGAGCCAGTCCAGGGTTTGAAAAGTTTTTTTAAAAATAACATTTTGAACTCTGGACTGGCTCGAATTCGAGTTGAACTGGCGGAGTGTTTGGGAGTGAACAAAACTGAATGTGTCCAGTCCAGTTCGAATCCAGTCTGGACTGAACCAGGCACACTGGTTTTGTGCACACCCCTAGGGGTAGGCAGACAGGCTGCGTGCAAAGCAAAATCCCCATGGGGGAGGAGGAGGAGAGGAGGAGGAGGAAAACCGTCCCTTCTGTTGCTGAGATGTTGGGAGGGACCAAGAGATCTCACAGACACACATGTCTTTCTTGCATTGCTGCTATGCATCTTCAAAAGGTAAAACACAACTGTATATGTAGAAAAGCTTCGTGTCAAAACATTTCTATCTTGAAACATTCCACACATCCCTAAAAGGGATCTCATTTTAAATGGATTTGTAACTCAAGCTAATCATATTATTTTTTCATTTGTATGTTTATTCATCTCCCATTTTTTTCTTTAAAAAACCCCCAACAAATGTAAAGAACTTTCCCTTCCTAGGCTTGGAAGCATAGTTCTATAGAAGACAATGACCACACAAATCATCTTCTAAAATAACTAGTAAATTTGGACTGGAACTGAAATGTGAAATTCAGATGATAATTTCAGGGCCCCTTCAAGGAAAAATGGAAATCTAGAGAAATTTTAGGGTTCATCCCATAGAGAAACTAGAATTTGAGAAGAATATCAGGGGTTTCCCCAAGTAGATACATTGCAGCTTGTTTTTCAAATACAATTTCTCTACATTATTTATTATTACATTTATATTACACTTTTTTCTATAATGAAACTCGGTGGCATACATAAGATTCCACAGAAGTCTCCCATACAAGCACTCACCCAACTCAGACTTGTTTAGCTTCAGCAAGGATGTCACATCAAATGCCTTTAGATCATGACCCTAAAGTCAACAATCCTTTTTCTTTGTCACATTCTTGAAAGAACAGAAATAAAGACTATGCAAGGCAAAAAAACATCCTTTGCATGGGGTGGCCTGCACAAGACTTCTCAGAAATGGCAAGGAAATGAAATGTTGCATGTGGCACCAGCATTGTAGTGCACTCTTAACAGTATGTGGCCACTACTGACTGGGACTCAATGGAAATATTGAGCAGTCTCTAGGGTCTCTGCTCCATATGGGGCCACTCCACAAGCCCACTCCTCTTTAAGAAACATAACTAATACTTGCATGCAGAATTACCACTGAGGTATCCGAGAACACTTAAAATTATGTCTTATGTTTGAGAGCTTTGCTAGTTCAAGAATTTCCTCAGTTCAACTCCTGATGTAATATTTTTGGTCATTTTTTCTCTTCCAATTTTTGCCTTCTGCAAGCATTTCTCCTTCTGCAAGCATCCCTTCCGCAAGCATCTCTCCAAACTATTGAAGACTTCCCCCCTGCAACCTCCATATCTACTTCTACTTGTAGCTATATTTGATTCCTGCATTCTTAACGGAAAAATGCTTTTAAGAAAATCAATATGGATTCCTGAGGGACAGCATCCAGAGATCCAAATATCTCCAAGCCTTCTTAGCTTAACAGAGTGCTTATCTCAGCTATTAAAATTCTGGACAGTTCTGAGGATTAAAAAAAAAAAGATATAGAAGAGCTCATTAAAATTAATGGGCATCAAGTGTTTGTTTATCTGTCAAGGAGGAGGAAAAAAAGAACAAGGATGTTCTCAAGTCTCGCTGCTAATATGTGAAAGGTGAAGATAGTGATAGATCCAGACATTATCTGTGCACAGCTTGGAATATGAATCCATAAAGTAGCATGTAGTTTGGGCCATAGAGCGATCTGAGATGAGCAGCAGAATATCAGAGGCTCACAGACAGATATATAAACAGGCAACTGTATGTAGATGACACAGGGTCCCCAGTGGAGCCAGGTTGCAGGGAATTGCATACCACCTCCCTCGACCGACACCCTCCCTCCTTCCCTCCCTCTCTAGTCCCCTCTCAGCCATGCACTCACCTCTGCTGGCAAAGAGCTGGAGGCAATGCAGCCTAACTAAATCTGGAGGTAACCACTAGATTTCACTACCGCAGTGTGCTCTATGTGGGGCTGCCTTTGTACATAGTAGAAACTGCAGTTGGTACTGCAGCTGGCAGTGCACAATGTGGCAGATTGGTCTCTGGGTCATCTTGGGAAGACCATATTACTCCTATACTAAAAAGCCACAGACCACCTAATGAAGCAGCAGGGAAGTAATTTGCCTAGGGAGCAAGAGGTTGCTGGTTCGAATCCCCGCTGGTATGTTTCCTAGACTATGGGAAACACCTATATTGGGCAGCAGCGATATAGGAAGATGCTGAAAGACATCATCTCAAGCTGCGCAGGAGGAGGTAATGGTTAACCCCTCCTGTATTCTATCAACACCACTAAGCTAGTGCAGAGACCTCTGATCAGAACAAAGAGACATTTTTACAGAGTTGGCACTCATATTTTTCAGGAGGAGAACTGCTTTTATTCAGCCCAGCACAATGCCTTTGCCCCATGCCAAAAAAGACACCAGGCACTGAATCGGAAGAAAATATGACAGAACTATTAAATCACAACAGCAAATTATAACAAGGCAGCAACCGGACTGGTGCTCCACACCCACTATGATGTGGGAACTGATTGCCTGGTGCAAATCCCTACCCTACATCATGACGGTGGTTGCACATCAGAGGCCTGAGGCTGGTTGCTTCTCTTTCTAGAGGAGTCAATGAGGTTCAGGTGTCTGCAGGAAACTTCCCACCCCTCAATCCATGCAGTTTTTAAGGTAATAGGAACATAGGAAACTGCCATATACTTAAGATTAAGACCATTGGTCTATCTATCTCACTATTGTCTTCACAGAATGGCAGCAGCTTCTTCAAGATTGCAGGCAGGAATCTCTCTCAGCCCTATCTTGGAGAAGCCACGGAGGGAACCTGAAATCTTCTGCTCTTACCAGAGTGGCCTGGTCCCCTGAGGGGAAGATCTTACAGTGCTCACACTTCCAGTCTCCCTTTCATATGCAACCAGAGAGAACCCTGCTTAAGTAAGGCAACAAGTCATGCTTGCTACCACAAGACCAGCTCTCCTCTCTTCTGTTGGGGCATCTCCTCCTATTTGTCAGTGATGCCCCAACAAATAGAGAAACCCCAGCCATAATAACTCTCTGTCATAGAGCCTCTAGGGCAGGGGGTTTCAACCTTTGTTTAAACAAGTGTATCTCAAAGCTTCTACCTCAGGTACCCCATATAAGCAGCCAAGAATTGTGACCCCAAAGAAGTCAACCTCGCCAAAGTTGCTGTGAAATAAAATACAGGCTAAATTAATCTGCCCTGGAATCAGGCAAAACAAAAACAACAATCACACACACACAAAAAAAAGACCCCTAACTCGTAATTTATAGAATCGTAAAATTTTAGTATTTTGTTGAATCTATGAAAAATTCTTGTTTCCTTTTTTTAAAAAAAACTTATTTCCTAACTCAAGGATGTGGCTTCCTTCTCCCTCCAATCCTTTGGAGCCTCATGGCCAAGGATCCACACCATACCCTGACCTGACCTGACCTGACCTGACCCCGCCTCTTCCTCTTCATGTGACTGGCTGGCTAAGTGCTCAGGTTCAGCTGACCCCTCCCATCAGCCAGCCAGAAATGCATTAACTAGAATTAATTGATTGATTGATTAATCTATCAAATGTATACCCTGCCCAAACTTACGTCTCTGGGCGGCCAACAACAATTAAAACACATATAAAAGTTAAAACATTTCAACATAACACTCATATAAAGTTAAAACAATACAATAATTTAAAAACCATAATATTAAACTAACAGTATTTTTTTATTAAAAACCCGAGAAAGCTTGGGTAAAAAAAAAGGTTTCCAATTTTTTTTTTTTTAAATAGCCAGAGATGGGGAGGATAGTAACTCAGCAGGGAGCACATTCCACAATCTCGGGGCAATGACCGAGATGGCCCGTCTCTGTGTGACCACCAAACGAGTTGGCGGTAGCTGGAGACGGACCTCCTCAGATGACCTCAATGGGTGGCGAGGTTCGTAGCGAATTTCCCTCACTGCCAAGCTTGTCAGGCTGAGAAAGGGGAGGGGTGAGCCTGAGCACCTAGCCAGCCACTTGCACTGAGCGGAGATGGGGTTGGGGGTGGGATCCTGCCTAAAACCTTGGAGAGCAACTACCAGTCAGCGTAGGCAATTCAGAACAAACTGGGCAGTACTCTTGACTTGGTATGAGGCAGCGCTGCTCAGCTTCAGCCCTCCTGCAGATGTTGGCCTACAACTCCCATAATCCCTGGCTATTGGCCACTGTGGCTTTGGATTATGGGAGTTGTCATGCAAAATAGCTGCAGGGGGCAAAGTTGAAGCCTGGTATAAGGCAATGCAAGCACTCTCAACAAAATTCATTTTGGTGCCAGCAGTGAGCTACTGAAGCATCCAACAAAAATTCCTAGTGATTAAGTTCCAAAAATAAAAATCAAAGGCAGCAATCTCGGCATCATCGCTGAAGTAAACAGTGGAAACGTTTGACAACTGATGAATGAGGTTTAGAAATCTTTGGTGGGATCTTCATCTTCTTTCTGTGTAAGGGGCCAGACTGCTTGCTTGGTGTAAGTCTCTGAATCTCTCTGAGTTGTGGTAGTTTACTCTTGGGGTGGATTTGGCCTCTAAATACCAAAAGATAAATAGTTTAAATTTGACAGCTACCATTATGCTCAAAAAATTTAGGTGGTAATTGAATGCTGTCAAAGCATAGCAAGAATCCTACTTAATCATGACAGATATGAATGCCTTCAGTTTGGAACAGCAAAATATAGAAGTGGAAGAAGATGAAAGAAGCATATGCAAACGAATTAAAAGCAAAGCATGTTTGTTTATCATATACTTAAGAATTTCCAAAGAAACATTAATTACTGTATAAACAGACATCTGAAACTGGTATACCAACCAAAGAATACAGTCAATAAACTGAATATAGATATTCTCCTGAAAATGTAGGAATGGATAACCTGAGGCAGTGATCTTCACTATTTTTCAAGCTGGGGACACTCTGGCAAAAAACTTTCAATGTGAGAGCCGTTTCCCTCTATGCTGACTTCTGCACAGTACTGTACTTCTCTCAGTGCTGGGAGGGTCCTTTAAGAAAGATGGAGCCCTCTCTCTAAGAGCTCTAGGAAGAAACCACTGGGAAAGGCTACACGTCTCAGTACTCTGTGCATGCCTTCCAAGATGGTGCAGGAGTCCAAGGGGGCTCCAGTCTCTTAAAGGACTCCCCCCTCCCAGCACTAGGCAGCACAGTGAGGATGGTCGTCTCCACATGGTGCCAGGGGGGTTGTGCAGAATATTCAGCTTTGGCAAAAGCTTCACACAGACCCAATAAGCATCTAGTCAGGGAACCACATATAGGATTGATGGAGGCCACCACTGGCCCTGAGTCTTACAAGGAAGAACGCTGACCTAAAGTTTTATTTGTAGGTAATTCACAGGAACATAGGAAGCTGCCCTATGCTAAGTCAGACCATTGGTCCATCTAGCACAGTATTATCTACAAGAGGGCTGCTCAGCTTTGGCCCTTCTACAGAGGCTGGTCTACAACTCCCACAATCCCTGACTATTGGTCACTGTGGCTGGGGATTATGGGAGCTGGAGTCCAAAAACAGTTGGAGGCAAAAAGTTGAGTAGCCCTCTTGTAGACAATACTGTGCTAGATGGACCAATGGTCTGACTTGGTATAAGGGAGCTTCTATGCTCCTGGGAATATGCAAATTAGGGATATGCGAACCATCTCAACCTCGAGCTGGTTTGACATCGAACTGTTCCAGCTGGAGGGCTCACCCTCAAGCTGGAATCAGGCCAGATCTTGGGGCCAGTTCAGGGATCCTAGAGTTCTTTTTATAAAAATGTGTGGTCACCTGGCCACGCAAATGGCCGAGGTGCATGCATGGCAGCCTCCAAAATGGCCACTACCACCTCAGCAAGGGCTGGAACTGCCCCAAAACAGGCCAAAATGGCCAGGAGAGACTGGGGGGAGGCTGGCAGGGGGAGAGGGAACCACCAGAGACCCCTCCACAGCCATGGCAGCACCCCCGTTTATTTTTTTAAAAACCCAGAACCGGCTCGAATTTGAGCCAAGTGTGGTGTGTGTGTGTGTGTGTTCAGGGTGCCAAAACGGAACATGCCTGGGTCAGTTCAAGTCCGGTTCAGACTTGAACCAAACCAAGTAATCCAGTTTTGTGCACACCCCTATGAGAAACAGTCCACACTGACTGGCAGCGGCTCTCCAAGCCCTATCTGGTGATGCCAGGGATTGAACTTGAGACCTCCTGTATGCAGAGCAGATACTCTACCCTTGAACAACAGCCCCAGCCCAATATCACCATACTGCAGAATTCTAGGGTATATAAGTCACCCAAATTCCCCTTTGAAAGCTGTCTATACCAGTGACCATCACAACTAGTAAAATGGCACGGAAGTCCATGGTTGACATTTTGACTAATGAAGTGCTTCAGTTACGAGGGGAACATTTTATCCACTTGCGGGATCTTGTGAGTATGGTTATAAAACAGCCATAGGTTTAAGTCACAGCCATAGGTTTAAAAGTTCAAATAAAAAGGGGATTCCCACATTACATGTAAGGTGTATGCATGTCTAGTCTAATTGCTTTAGCTCCAGACAGAGTCGGTGAAGACAAGCAGCCGGAGATGGAGGGTGGGGAGAGACAGAGACGAGTGATTTCAGGGAGTGGGGGAGGTGGAATTGATCAGGAAAACAAGCAGGAGACCAAGAGGGAAAGGGGGAAGAAAACCAGAACAGATCAGATACAGAGAAATGAAGGAGTCAGGAGCTTCTTTCCTATGGAAGGAGGGGTGGTGGCCAGTTCTCAGGTGAATGTGGCCCTGGTGGGTCACTGTGGGAAACAAAATGCTGAAATAGATAGACCTCCAGCAGAGCTGTTCTTATGAGGGGATGAACCTAGGGGCTAAGCAATGCAGATATTAAGAGATTGCTGGGAACCAGGAAGTGAACTGTAAGAACAGAGTGGATAGAGTGGATCTCCGCACCACTGGGGACTGCTTTCAGGAAAATGGTGAGCAGTTTAGGAGTGACTGGATTTTTGATGAGCAGAGGGAGAGGGAAGAAGGGAGGTGTCGGAGCTGGGTCACTGAACTGAATGGGGCACCAGCTGGATGGCCCTAGTAGAAAATCTGGCTAGAAGCTGTCTTCCCTGGGCTTTGCCCTCCACTTTCTGCAGGATAACATTCTGCTATCCTAGCATGGGACCCCCAGCTTCCATCTGAACAAAGTGAGAACTGGTCTTGGGCAGATCCTATGGAATTGGTGGGTCCCCACTGGGGGCTACCTTCTTAACCAATGGAATAGTTGACTGCCACCCCCACTTTTACTGGTGATAAATAGATCTAAATTTCAAAAAAACCTCTTAGCTTAGTCCAGTGAAACCACAAAGACACAGACACACACACTCATAACCAGGGAAGGGAGTGGCAAATCAGGGTTGTAAAAGGAAAACTATGGTTACCAAGAGTGACTCTGGTCGAGAACAATGTATTTTGGTGTAGCAAAACCAATGTATTTTGGTGTAGCAAGACAGAAAAATGGGATTTCCTTTTTAGGCTCAAGATGAAGTGTTGACTTTAGGGACATATGGCTTGTTGACTCTGGGGATTAGGATGATACAAAAGGCATGACTTGGTGATTCTATTGCTTAGGTAAGGAGTGCAGCTAGCTATGGGTGGGTGTAAAGGAGGAGTCATGGGTGCCTGGCCCTAGAGTCTCAAGAGCACCAAAGCTTCCATAGGGGGAAGCCTGTTTTCAGATATTGGGGTGCCCAGTTTGGGCTTCTTAAGTAGATAAGTGCAGCTGAATTTCACTCCTAGACTAGTCTCTCTGTGCTGCATTTAGCCACAATGTCCTTCTGCAAGCGCTTTGTTGGTCAGGATGTCAGCCTATGAATTTTAAGTATACTTTGTGTGAAAAAGTGATTGTTTTTTTCTTCTGGTCTTGAATCTACTGTCTAGCAGTTTCATTGAACTACCCTAGGTTCTAGTAATGGGAGAAGAGAAGGCCCTCTCTTCAGCTACTGTAGGCATGTGAAGCAGAGTTCTCTGGAAGATCCTGCAAGTCAGAGAGTCTGTGGCCGTCTTCGGATGTAACGCAGAACCAAGGGAGCAATGGATCTGTGGTCCCCCCACCCCGCCCCACGGCTTTCTTCGGACACAGTGGAGAGTGGTCAAACTCCAGTCACACTGACTGCAGAAAGAAGGGGAAACTGGCTGCTGGGGCTTCCATTTTTAATGGACAGCCCCGGCAGCCAATGGCAGCTGGAGTGAGAGAGGAGATTCTTCCCTCAACTCCAGTTGCATGAGGTGGAAACTGTGGTGCCAGCATTTGGATGTAATGCTGACACCACACAACCAGAGTTGAAAGTGGCAAAACTCCACTCTGACCAAAGGTTCCAACTGGAATTTGAGAAGGGAAACCAAAGGTCCATTTTCCCGCTTGTGTCTGGCTGCCCACATTTGGATATACGGCTACCGAAACCAAAGGTGAAAGGACCTCCAGTTTCATGTTATGTCTGAATCCAGACTCCCTCTTAGCAGGTGGTATGTGTCCTAGTAGCCACCAACTATCAAAAGCCATCAGTACTCATTTAAGGAAGGATCTTCTGCTATTAAGCAGAATATCAGTCTCTGGGGAGACAGAAAAGTTTTTCTCTTCAGTTATGTAAGCATATTTAAAAGTGGTTTTGCTTTTGTTCTGTATGGAAGTGTTAAGTTCCAAAATGTTTTTAAATGTTATTCCTCCTGCATCTTTAATACAGGAAGGCCTGTCAATTTAAATTTAGGTAAATAAATAAATAATATGTTCCAGTCAGTTGATAATAAAGCAGCCTGCAGGAGTTCAAGAATAGTTATTTGAAGAAGCAGTGTAATTATTCCAAGCACTGAAGATGCTGACAACAAGGCTGATTCTTGAATGATAGCTAAAGATAAAGGACATTTGACTGTCATTTGAATAATTGAGCTGAGACGTGCAAAACAAGAAACCAACAATTTAGAAAGGAAAGGATAATTCCAGATTACAAGTTGCAACTTGGGGATTTTCATTAGTCAGAATTCAGAAGAAAGAATAAAAGGTTTAAAAGGTTAATTATTATCAAAACCCATTAAATAGCCTAAAAGTAAAAAGAGGAATGAATAAGAAAATTACAAGATAAAGTATTAACTTTAGGAAAAAAAAGACCTTGCCGGGAACAGATTGATTCCATTCCATATTTGAATGCAAGTGTAGATGTTCCTCCCGACTCCTGTAATAAAAGACTTTCACTGTTTTAAAAATGAACATATTATGACAAGTTCTCCAAGGAAATAGTGAGTGTTGGTAGAACTGTTGTAATATTATATGTGAAAGCTTTCTCCTCTACCTATCGTCACCACCCAAAAGAGAAAAGAACTTCAAAAAAGTCTCTGACACAGCTGAGTCAGGTAAAGATGGAATCTGACAACCTGGTAACTTTGGAGGTCAATTAAAGTTTTTCTTGGATTTTGGCTCTAAGATTGAGGCTATTCTCACAAGCAGCCAAGACTGGGCTACGGCAGCTAACCCGGGCTTAGCTGGAATTGCCAGGAGGCATGAGTCTCCTGGTGGCACCTCTGCAGCAAACCTGGCTAACAAGCTAGGCTCTTAAACAAAGAGCCGGGTCTCACGATCAGTGAGACCCATTAAATACCAGTTGCAGGAAGCAACATCAAGAGAGAAGGCATGTCCTCACCACTTGCCTGTGGGCTTCTCAGAGGCATCTGGTGGGCCACTGTGTGAAACAGAATGCTGGGCTAGATAGGCCTTGGGTCTGATCCAGCAGGGCTGTTCTAATGTTGGGAGTGTGACCAGTGTGGGCACCAGCATTGGGGTATATATGGACTGGGTGTGATCTTGTTTCCTTTCCAGCATTCACTGACTGTGTAGGGGATTCCAAAGAAGAGAGCTAGAGGACTCCATCCCTTCCCAGCAGCCTGCTTTTGTGGGCATCACCACTAAAAAGCAAGAGCTCACAGGTGACCAGGTCACGCTCTCTCATAAACACACAAATTGAGCAAATTTGCATGGCTATTATTTTGCACATGTACATTGTGAGGCTATTCACACGCACGAGCAAGACCAGGCTAAGGAAGCCCAGCCTGGTTTTGCACACACAGGTGAAATGATGGGATCGGGCCCAATCCCGGTGGCAACATGGGGGCAAACCCACCTGTAAAGCAACCCCTCAAAATGGAGTTAGAAGAGTGAGCGCTCTCTTAATCCCATTTTTGTAATTGTGTGTCAGCCATGGTTTGCACACTCGGCAGGAGGGGGATCCCAATAATAATGCACTTTTGCGGTGGGCAGAGTGATGTGCGGCAGCACTTCCCTGCACCCCGACCCCTGGAGCTACCATCAGGAGTCAGTGCTCAACTGGGCAGGTGATCTGCCCGCCCAAGGAAGGACAGCTGCTCATCTTTGGAGAGGGTGAGTTTAACCTGCTCTCCCTGCAGACCACCTCTGTTGTTTATTTTGTTGTTGTTGTTTTTAAAGCAGGATTTATTCTGCTACTGCACATAACTGGGAACAGCATCCTGAGACATCAGGGGTGACCTCCATCTGACTGTATTCTATTGAGCCCGATAAAAGCTCCCTAGTTCAGCTAGGACGTTGCCAAGGTTACAATTGTCCCTGGGCCCAAAGGTCCCTCTGATTATTGGCTCCTAGCTCTATCCTCCAGCTCCAGGATCATGGCTCTACCTTGACCCTTGTTTGCAGCTCAGACCTGACAAGGTGATCAAACTGCTAAAATTCAATTCCTGAGCCCTCCTGCTCCAGTTTTCAGATTTGGCACCATAACTATCGCTGCTCACTGGGATCTTATTCGAAATGCATATTCCTTCTGAAACATTGCCTGGCATTCCCCACTCACACATTCAAGCATATCTTTATATCCCTGAGGGCCACAAAATCACTTCATTTGCAATAGAGCAGAAATTCCCAGGGCATCGAATTCTGCAGCCAATATCACAATCTGCAGCTTTTCAGGGCTCCTATAGGCTTTTAGTATACACAAGCCTTGCTCATGGCCAATAAATTTATATTACCACAGTTCCATTGTTCTCTTCCGTGGAGTTCTACTGATTTCCACTAAGTAGTATTAAGAGCCAGTGGAAGAAATTCAATTTATTTACCCTGGAATTCTCAAGACATGGGCCTACTGTCAGGAGGTGAGCTTTTGATTCATGGGAACCAGGGTAGACTGTTGATACTGATACTGAAAGCCTGCTTTCCTGTTGTTACCACTGTAAATCCAGCTGTGATCTCATTGAAAGGGCTCGCAGCAATCAAAGCAATCACTAAAATGTTTCTTAAATTGAATATATTCTGTGTTTGAAATGTCATCTAAGTTCCCTGTCGGTTGCTGCTTTGTGTTGCGAACAGCCAGAGGGACACATGGTGGATGTGAATGGCATGTTAAATGGAAAAGTTAAAACTGATTAAGTAATAGAGTGGTTCTTGGAACACTGAAGCTTCATGTTGGATTTTAGAACTGTGTTGCTCTTAGCGGTGCTGTTTAAAAAAAGCAAAAGAGAGCTGTGAATTCCTATTCATACATCAGAATTTGATAGCACAGATATTGGCCAATAACCCAACCTATGAAATGCAAGTGCAGAGGTGTTGTGTTCCAGACAAAGGCTACACCACCACAATCAAGATGAAAAAAATTATCTTCCCTTTCTTCTGCAGGTAGGCTGAACCACCTGAAATATATCGCTGGCACTTCATTAGTCAAGATATTGCCCATTGAAATTATGAACACAATGAAGCTATTCACATGCTTTGGCAAAACCAGGCTAAGGAAGCCCAGCCCAGTTTTGCCTGCATGTGTGCACGACTGGGATTGGGCCCGATCTTGGAGGTGCCTCAGCAGTAGGGGTGTACATAAAACCTTCCGCCCCTTTGAGGGGTTCGTGAAGGGGTCCGCGAAGGTTCCCCCTCCCCCCGCTGGCCTCTCACATCACCTCCGTGGCCCATTCGGAGCCTCTTTTCTGGCCCACTCAGGCCTCCGTAGATCAGCACAGTGGCCATTTTGGAGGCTGCGCACATTCGCAAATGGCCTCTGTGAGGCATGGCATGGCCCAGGGCCTCACAGAGACCATTTGCTCATGTGTGGCGGCCATGCCGATCTACAGCTGCTGTGCTGATCTACAGAGGCCTGAATGTCCGGACGGGCCGTGGCGGTGATGTGAGAGGCTAGTGGGGGAAGAGGGAACACTCACAGACCTCCCCCGCCCGGGGCCTACAGAAGTCCCCCAAAGGGGCTGAAGGTAAAAATAATATTTTTAAAAAATGCAGGGCCTTGCGCAGGGGTTCAGTTCTGGTCCGGACAGAACCGGGGTGTGTGTGTGTGTGTTCGGTATGACCCCAAACTGAACCCGTGCAAACCCCCAGACCAGTTCCGCACATCCCTACTTGGTAGCAAACCCGCCTAGGCAGCCACCCTCTAGAACGAGGTTAGGATAGCGAGCGCTCTCCTAACCCCATTTCCGGGATCATGTGCCAGCTGTGGCTGCTGGATCCTGGCCAGCTCCAGGGAGGGGAGGGGGATCCCCATAATGTACTCTCACTCGCACAGTGCATTATGGGTGATGGGGGGTGATGAGGGACAATGCTTTTTAGCACCCCTACCCCTCAAGCTACCAGCAGCAGCCGAAAATCGTCTGGGTGGGGACTCTGCCCGCCGAAGAGGGAGCTCTGGGTTGTCAGCGGGGAGGTAAGCTTTTTAAGGCTTCCTCCTCCTCACTAACCCTCTTGCTTGTGAGAAAGGGCTCACTAAATTGAATTACAGCAGTCAGTAAGTGTTGTAATTTAAAATGAAATACCAGTTGATCTCTAGAATATAGCCTCAATCCAGTACAGTGCAAGTAAGGTTATTTTCCCTAACTAGTGGCCCAGCAGAATAGGTGGTTCATTCTCTTATCTGGACTCTCAACCCTGCCAGGAAAATATGTAGAGAAGCCTGCTTCCAGTCATGAATTTCCCTTACTTGAAAGTAATGTATAGGTATACCTCTATAAAGCTGGAATACGCTGTGTTCATCCAGTCTTTTGTACTTTTTTGAGGGGTGGAGCAAGTCATCACATATATTTTGCAGGCAAAAAGTCCTTGTTCCGTCCCAAGCATCTTCCATCAAGGCTGGAGAAGTCCTCTCCCTGAGACCTTGTAGAGCCACCAACAGCAGCTATTGAAAATACTGAGCTAGATAGCCTGACTCATTTATAGGGCAGCTTTACATGGTCTTCATAGGTAAACGTAAAGTGTGCTGTTGAGTTCATAGAATTTCATTAATTGCGTCTGAGGCTAACTGCAGAATGCTGAAGAACATACTAATGCTGGCCGTATAACTTGCACTTTTAATCAATATCTGCAAATTTGTTTATGGTTGTTTCTAGGGATGTGCAAATTGATTCAGGTACAAATCAATTTTTACCTGAATCTAGCTGATTTGGGTGATTTGGAGAGAAAATAAATCACCCCTGTGGTCCATTGGCTAGATTTGTGTACAAATCTAATCACGTCTGATTTGATTTGAATTGATTTGAAATTCGGATCCCTCCTATTAATTCCCCCAGATTCCCAGCTTCATTTTTTTAAAAAAAGCTAAGCTCTAGCCCTTGTAGAAGTGGAGTTATGGAGCACAATGCGTGGTCACTATTTTCCAAGTGTTTGGATTCTTTGATGTATAATAACTTTCCCTCAATGAATCCCTATGAGGATTCATTACACACCTTCATTTCTTCTATTCATTTTGAATGTCTTTTTGGCAGTGCCAACTGCCAACTGCCAACTACAGTTGGACCAACTACACCCCACTCCCACCCTCAAGGCAGTGGGGTACTACTCAGTTTATGTTCTAGGATTCCCCCCCCCCAAGTGTTTAGGCTCTTTGGTGTCTAATAACCTTTCCTCATAATAAATCCCTATGAAGATGCATTACACACCAAAGAGTCTAAACACTTCAAAAATTCCTAAAATATAAACTGAGTACCCAGTGGCTTGTGGGTTGTGGGA
Source organism: Hemicordylus capensis (assembly GCF_027244095.1). Taxonomy (NCBI): domain Eukaryota; kingdom Metazoa; phylum Chordata; class Lepidosauria; order Squamata; family Cordylidae; genus Hemicordylus; species Hemicordylus capensis. The sequence goes on from NC_069659.1 coordinate 331,524,253, forward strand.
TAGTTGGAACATGGAGTGCCACTAATTCCCCACACCCACCTGCAAAGCAGTGGGGTCAAAATGAACAGAAGAAATGAAGGTGTGAAATGAAGACCCCCAAGAATCTAAACACTTCATAAATAACTAAAACAAAATAAACTTAGTACCCGTGTGTGTGTGTGGGGGGGTGTAGTTGACACATGGCAGTTGACAGTTGGCACTATCCAATGATAGTCAAAATGAACAGAAGAAATGAAGGCGGGTAATGAATCCTCATAGGGACTCATTATGAGGAAAAGTTATTAGACATCAAAGAATTTATACATTTCAATAGTCCTAAAAATTAAATTGAGTACCCCACTGCCTTGCAGGTGGGGCGGGGGTGTAGTTGGCACATGGCAGTTGACAGTTGGTACTGTACAATGACAGTCAAAATGAACAGAAGAAATGAAGATGTGCAATGAATCCTCATAGGATTCATTCTGAGGAAAAGTTATTATACACCAAAGAATCCAAACACTTGAAAAATAATGACTGCACATTTCACTCCATGTGCCACTTCTACCAAGGGCTAGAGCTAAGCTTTTTGTTTTAAAAAAATGAAACCTGGGGATCCGAGTTAAGGTTAGGAAATGGCTACTTCGAATCCCCATTGTTTCCTATTGCAGAAATATTCAAATTCATTTTTAAAAAACCTAAAAAGATTCATTAAAAATCAACCAAGTGCCCCACTGCCTTGAAATTTGGTAGGTGGCAGCCATGTGGACCTATCCATCACCTAAATTTGGTGCCCCTAGGACCTTGTTAAGTGGTCCAAATCAGTCTGAATCCAAGCTGAATCAAAGCAAATAGAAATAAAATCTGGGGTGATTTGTTTGGGGCAAAAATTGAATCAAAAAAATCGATTTGTGCACATCCCCAGTTGTTCCTTTGTTCCAGTTGCCACTGCTAAATGGGCAAAGAGGCACCTTTCAAAGTCATGATTCTCTTATATGTAGCATAATATCTTCAATATTGAATATACTATTGAATATATTCAATATTATTATTGAATGGGCCCCATTCAATCCCACCACAGCATCCTTCCAGTGATGTCTACTTTTTTAGATAGCAAAAATCCTTTGGAGACATGGAAACACGTTGTTGTTGTTCTATGTAAACCACTTTTGAGAACTTTTTTTTTTGGTTGAAAAGCAGTATATAAATAATAGTCATATTAATTTGTTTTGTTTTGTTGCCCTCCCTTATCCAAAGCTTATGACAGATTGTAGCATCCCAGAAAGGAAACACAAAATCAAAAAACTTAACTCGTAACTTTAAAAAACAACGATAAAACTCCCTACAAATTAGAAGTTAACACTCATAATACCCCTCAGGCTAATATCATCTTAAGCTTTGAAAAGAAAATTCCAAAAAATATATATCTAAGAATTAGTGATGTCATTGGCACATTTTGTAATACTTGCCTTGTAAAATTGGACCTCACTGACTTGGAAAGCCATTTTCTAGTTTTTAATACGAGTCGGAAACATTCGCTTTGCAGTCTTATCCCATTTGTGATTAATAACAAAATGTATTTTGAGCTCATGTCCCACTTGTGCAGTCAACATGGATTAGACGATGCTGGTGAGGCCAGTAGCTGCTTTTGAACAGGGATGTGGGGAACCCACCTGAGAAAATTCTCTGATGTTTCTCCTTCAGTGGAAACCGTGAAATTTGTTTTTGAATTTCACTTCAGGAAAAAAATTTCAGTTGATGAATACTCTGAATTTGATTACTTTAAAGTGTAAACTCTGACTACTGGCTGCCGTGGCTGGGGATGATGGAGCTATAATCCAACAGCAGCTGAAGGGCTGAAGTTGCGCTGTCCTGCTTTAAACCCTTGCTTGGTGTTGATGAAAAACTGTCCTTCCTTTCCATTAGCTTTACTTTAATCCCCTATTGTGGGGAGGGTGGCTTCATAAACTTCATGGCATCAGCCTCTGCCTCCTGTCTCTGCAACTACTGCTTCTATCAGGGACCAACTGGGGTAGGACGACTGGGGGAGGGAGGTGAGGTAGTGTGCTGCTGGAACAGACACACTCCCGAGTAGCAATGGCACATCGCTTGGCAGGCTAGACTGTGGCCACCATTGCCTTGACACATGATTGGCTGCTGGGATGTGCAGAATGAGCTAGCAGTGTCCTCAATAGCTCTGGTATGATACATCATGAGATGTCATGAGGACCACCTGAAATATTCACCAAAATTATATTGCCTTCAGGCTGCTGGGAGGCAAATTTCCGGGGAAGACCTGATGTTCAAAAAACTGGAGAAGAAGGGGTTGGGAGGCAGTTTATTTAGTTATTTTATTAATCATATATCCATACCACCTGATATGTACATCTCTAGGCTTTGTACGAAATTTAAAATATTTAAAAGTTGCAAATTAAAATACATGACAATATAAAATAGAATGAAACCGATATTAAAACAAGATTTAAAATTATTAGAATTCATTCTAATGAAAAGCCTGTGAAACAGGAGAGTCTTGAGGTTCTTCCTGGGGAAAAAGCAGAGAAGGAGATGCTCTTATTTCAGTAGGGAGCATATTCCAAAGCCCTGGCGCAGCCATGGAGAAAGCCTGGACCTGGGTTGGCACCATACAGGCCAGTGGCATCTGTAACCAGACTTCTCAAGAAGATCTTAATAGGCAGCAGGGTTTATGACAAAGGAGGTGCTTTACCAGTGATAGCTGCAGCAATGTATTCTTTCTTTTACAGGAAATGCCGTGCTTCTGGGACAGCACTGCTCTTCCCAGTGGCCATCTCATCCTGGCCACCATTTTATATCCTGGAGCATACTTGGCATGATGCTACCACTGCTGCCAGTGGTAAAACACCAAGCCCTGCTATTTGGGAGAAATTTCATTCCTTCATAACTGACAAAAGCCCCCACCCCATTTTCATAACCTGTAAAAGGGGCTGACAATACTGGGAAGGAGGTGTAGATCATCACTATGGAGGACTATGCTATTCTTGTAGCATAGTTCTGTGTAGGTTGTTGCTTTGCTTTGCTGAGAGCCAGAGTGATGCTCAACTGAAGTGAACAGCAACATGTACTTTGGCTTGTGTTATGAGATTACAATTGTAAAGGAGAATACACAACAGAAACATCCATGCACTTTGTTGTTTCATGTTTTGTCCTGCAATGATACACCAACAGAATAAATAAAGAGATCCTGTTCATTTTCCGTGGCATCTGGGTAAAGCAGTTCTGGCATTTCTTAAAGTATGGTAAAACACAACTAGTCCAAGATATGATAACTCTTTAGTATTCTTCTTACCTCAGCACACTGGCCATCCATTTATCTTCTGAGCATATTATTATTCAGCACCACTACATATGTCAGCCATTTACCTTATAACAATTAAAATATTATGGTTGACTCCCACTATTAAGATCTAATATTTCATCTCTCTCAAGCATAAATTCCATGAATTACTTTGATAATTTTTTTTATTAACAATGTCTTACTTCATCCCTTTCACTTTCAATTGTTCCCTTTCTTTTAGCTGAAATCACTTCAGAGTGTCAAATATTCACAGAAGGTACATAAATAGAACCATGTCTGGTCAGACCTAAAGTTCATCTAGTCCCTCATCTTGTTTGTTTAAGTACAGGTATGTTCTCATCTCAAAACCACCTGTGTTTTGCAAGCATTCCATTCAAATACATGGAATACTCTGAGGGAATTGTGAGTACTCAAAAGGAAAGTTTACAAAACCAAGATGACCAATGTTTGTCATTGAATCCACTCTCACTTGCTACCAGAGAATCTATTCAGAACACTCCAGAAACAGCAAAACCCAGTGCCCCATGGGCTTGTGGGTTTTGGGGTGGTTGTCACCCTATGTGCACTACACCACCACTTGCTGTGGGCCACCCTGATGCCCCTCAAGTGGAGTTAGGGGGGCGGGGCTGCTGAAATCCCCATTATTCCCTATGGGGAAAAGCTTAAAGATGCACCAACTTCAATTTTTTTAAAAAATCACCCCTTTGCCCAATTTCTTTGAAATTTCGGAGGTAGCTTCCACCCATTTGGCACTACCACCCAACCCACTTTGGCCACAAAATGGAGGTCTGAATCTCTGAATTTTTCAGATCCGAATCGAGGGTTATTTGTTTTGTACAGGGGTGATTTGTTTTGTCTACAAATCACTCGAATCAGCTAGATTCGGGTACAAATCATTTTGTACCCAAATCATTTCGCACATCCCTAGTTATTTGTATGAGGCATGATTCTCTATTTAAATGTGTCTGTGTGGTGGTGGAGTCAGAGTGTATGTTTGTCCTTTCTTCACTTGCTGTCCTGAATTTCAAAACTGAGAGGTTCTCCAGCTGCCTTTAGACATAACGTAGAACTGTGGGTCCAATTCCACTCTCCACAGTTCCGCTCTCCCTGCTCTCCCATCTGAATTTGGACATTCAGGAGAGCTCCTTCTCTGCTGTCTGGCTGCCTGGGCTTCCTTCTTTACTGAAGCAACCAATAGCAGCGAGAGGGAGGGAGGAGCTTCCTTCCTGAACTCTGGTTGCAAAGCAACCAGACAGTGACCAGATTCCAGTGCCAGTGTTTGGACGTAATGCTGGCACTACAGAACAGGCATTGCAGGCTGCAGACCTCACTGCAAACCGAAGGTACAAATGACAGTCCAGGGACGAAAAGTGCAGGTCCATTTTTTGGTCAAAACTGGACTTGAAGGGACCTCCGGTTTTGTGTTGTGTATGAATGTGGCCTCCCTTATTCTGCACAAGAGACTACTGCATAAGAGTCTGTTTATTGTTTTTTTAGTCTGTTTAATGAGTAATCAATATCAAACTCTCGTTTCTCAGTTAAAGTAAGCTTTCTGTGTAATCACTTATACAAGATAAGTAATTACACTGCAACAGGGGCTGTTCTGGGAAGGTGCAAGTTTCCCTTCCTGGCATCTCCAGATGGGGCTGAGAGAGACTCCTGCCTGTAACCTTGGAGAAAGCCGCTGCCAGTCTGTGAAGACAATACTGAGCTAGATGGACCAATGGTTTGACTCAGTAAAAGGCAGCTTCCTTGTCCCTTTGAGCTTACTCAGAAGCATAATTTTCCATTGGGATCAAGGGTTTCAAGGGAATTTTTTGTTTCTAGAAACTACTTTAGGAAAACTGCTTAAAGCAGTGGAGCGTAACAAGGTAGGGAGGGGGAAGGCCTGGGCTTAACTCCCATGCCCTACATTCTCCATTAAATATAATGAATAAATACTCCACCTCCACTTTATACGTCACTGGAGAATACTTGTAGAAAACTGCCCCATCGTCTATTTTGGGCCTTACTATTTTAGCCAGATTGGTTTAGGTTCATTGCACACGCACACACACCAACCTCTTTCCATATCTCTCCTATTATTATGAAATCCTTCTCAATGGTAGCTCTCTTTCATTAACTATAAATTTTGTTAACTTCTTAGGTGACACGATTGTGGCCTCTATTTATGTTATTTTTCATTTTCAAGATGTTTTCTTCATATATATATATATATATATATATATATATATATATATATATATTTGCAAAAAATTGCATCTCCAAATGTCACATCATTAGTAATACAAACTCTTTATCCTCCCTGCAGAGAAAAAATGATTAGAAGATGTTGCATATAGGAATAGCATGTAGTCAAATAATGTGTACCTTTAATAACCCATTTTGAAACATACTGAACATATTTGCTAAGCTCTTTAGATCTGTTTAGCCTGTAGGGTAACTGTTAACCCTGATGCCATCAAAGTTAAGTTGCTCTTGGTTATTTAATCCACTAACTAATATCTTCACTCAGACAGGTAACCACTTCAATCACTGAACAACAAAGCAAGCCTCAGTCTGAAACTCGGTTTCCTGTTTTATAATTAGATTTTTTTATTTTTTTTTTAGTGTTCCTGTAATTTTACCTCTGGCTGTGTCTATGCGATTTGTGAAATTACATTTTTCTTCATGCTTTTCTGGAAATATAAACTATTTATGTAATGCTGCCCCACCTGCTTCATATGGCAACCCCTGAAGAGCGCAGCAATTATGCACATTCAAAGTTATCCATAGATGGACTGCTCACAAATCAGGATATGGATTTTTCTGTCTCCTGTGGACCATTTTACACAGCATAAGAAACTTCAGAGGTAGCTACAGATCCATAATATGAGTCTTCAATTTCCCCCCCAAATCAGATTTTATTAGCTAAACCATTGGGACATAACTAAACTGGAGGCAGTGGGGGGACATCCCACTCCAGATAGGCCCTAATTTCTAATTTCTTGATGCCTACACATACCCATTCACCCCTTTCTGAAACCCCATAATCTGGACTTAGGGAAATCTTAATTGTCCAGGCCAGTTAGTGTATAATGTCTATGCTTTTTGGTGCTGAGTAAAATGACATGCACCTTAACAATCCTCTTAAACCAGGAAAGATTGTTTCCCCTTCCTTTGTGTCCTTCATTTTGCAAAGGAACATTTAGTTAATTTCATGAAACCTCTTGAAGGAGGAGTCAAAAGTAGTTTCATCAATCCTAGAATCCCAGGAGAGTGTCCCTCAAGGAATTGTTGCTGGTGTCTACTTATTATTTCCTTTTAGATTGTGAGATCTTTTGGGACAGAGGACCATCTCATTCATTCATTCATTTTTTCTATGTAAATTGCTTTGAGCACTTTGTGGAAAAATAGTATTTAAATATTCATGGTGGTGGTAGTAGGTCATTTATTTATTATTTTTATCCCCATATTACCTCTGATATAATTTTTAGCTTGTCCTTTATAGTTATCCTCACATAACTTCAGTAGGGAGTAAAGCTGATACAGAGTGGTTTTTTAAAAACTCTCACATATAGTCCACTGTTGTTTTATATTGTAAATCAGCTGAGCATGGCAGAGATCTTAAAGCACATACAGAGCACATCACTGAAGGACACAAGCCAGAGATTGCAGAACCAATGAAGTCATGGCTTGGAATTATAAGGAAATATTCTAAAAGCACAGAAGTAAACCATACTGCAATTGAAATTATAGTGTGTCAAATAAATAGATAGGTTGAAAAGTGCTGTGTTGGTAGCAGGAAAACCAGAGGGAACACACAGAGAGCGCCTTCTTCTGCATGATCCCCACCACACATTAAGGTCATCTGAAGAGGTCCGTTTTCAGTTACCACCGGTTCATCTGGTGGCGACTCAGAGGCAGGGTTTCTCTGTAGCTGCTCCTGGGCTGTGGAATGCCTTTCTGGCAGAAATCCATAGTCTGAGTTCATTGTTGAGGGAGAGGGGGAAGACCAAGTGGAGGGCTCTCTATTTCTATTGCATCTTCAATAAGGGCCCAAGTCGAAGAGCTGCCTACTCTTGATAGGTATGCCATGGCGATCCTTATACAGCTAGATCATAGATCACTTTTGATAATTAATGTATACTTCCCCCCTTCTCGTTCTAATGCCCAGATTAACCAGAGATGGGGTTCTTTGGAGTCTTATATACAGGGTTTCCAGTCTGCTCATCCACAAGCAGCCCTACTAGTTGCAGGGGAGTTCAATGCAAGACTGGGTAGTGACGATGCGGCCTTATATGCAAAATTCCTTTTACAATCCCCCAGCATTGATATTCCCGTTGCTGGCTAAGAAATTTAAAGATAAGGTGGGGACATTTGCAGGTCTGCGTCTAGCACAAACATTCCATGGCTTGAGTTTATATGTCCTTAATGGAGCTACGATACATGACCATCATGCTGAGTTTATGTATTGGTCTGGTGTCAGATTTTCCACCATTGATTATATGGATATTTCCTCTGACCTTTTTGGTTATTTGGGGAAATTCAGAATTGCTGATTTTTCAGCCAGTAGGACTAGCACCCCTAGTGCTGAGTGATACATATAAGTCTAGGAGGAAATATTATGTGGAGAAGGGGTTGAGTTACTATGGCTTCTCCAGCGATGCTTTGGTTGTCTTGGGCTATGGGAGAGCAAGATCATGTCTGTGCCAACGCATTACAGATATGGAGAAACAGATAGTCAGAAGGGGCTGACACCTATTTAGGTAATCAAACATCACTGTCTGGCCCAACGAGATACCTTAATAAAATATGAATACCTAGTTTCCGGAGGGCTCTGACACTGGCCCGGTGTAATGCCTTAGAAACGGCTGTCTGGGAGAGGAGATACTGTAAGATCCCCTATAAGGAGCGTGTCTGCCCTTGTGGTTCTGGGGAAGTGGACTGTCAATTTTATCGAACTTTGCAGGAGAGATATATAAGTCCTTTTTTAACAGCATATCCCAGTTATTCTGAACAGTTCTATCTGGAATTACTTTTGACAGACCATTGGGATGTAATATCTTACAACGTGGCGAAGTATTGTTTTTTGGCTAATAAGACTAGGATAAGAAATGTTGAGAAGTGAGATATGGGGTTGAATTGATTTAAATTTTAGATTATTACAATGCATGGAGCCCTCTGTTTTATGTAATGGATGAACTTGGGTGTTATGGTTCTGTTTTATGTTTCAACAGTTTATTATTTTATTTGACCAAGTTTGTTTTTATGTAAAGCTCACTTTTACGTAAAGCTTTTGCACTTTGTGTTTTGCTGGTTGAATGACCGTAACAATAAAGATTTGATTTTGTTGGCCTTCAGGAGAGCCCTTAAGACCTATCTGTTTGGCCTGGCCTTCCAGGGTTTTAAAACTGTTTTTAAACCATAAAGGTTCAGCCTGTTTTTCCCGGGTTTTACAAACTGTTTTATATTTTTGTAATAATGGTTTTATGTTGTTTTTACAGTTCTTGATTTTAATAGTTAATTGATTTTAGTTTGTTTTGATGTAAACCACCCTGAGCCATTTTTGGAAGGGCGGTATAGAAATGAAATAAATAAATAAATAAATAAATAAATAACACAACTGCTTTTTATTGTTTCACTTTTGGAGGATGTTTCAATTGTTTCAATTTTGGGGGATGTCTCAAATGTTTCAATTTTGGAGGATGAATACAATTAAAGGAAGCCCAGGTGGGTGCACAGCTGGGGAGAGTCAGTCATGTGATTTGCCTGGGGGGGGCAAGGCAGTGGGCTCCCAGACAACTGTCTCCCCTTGCCCTATTATAGTTACGCCCCTGAATCCAGAGTAGAGCATAGACTTTCAATGTCTTTTTGGGTGGTGGGGAGAGAATCTAAACTGGCAAAAGGAGAAACTGTTTTGGGTGAGCAACAGAGGAGACTCAGATGGCGTTCAACTCAACCTGTTAAATGTTATAACTTAGCTAGTCTTTCTTTGGTGGTTCTGGAATTTTTCCTCCCTAGTTAGAGTTACCCTTCTAAATTTCACATTAATTGGACAAACTGCCTTATTTTTAGAATAAATTAAATGTTCAGGCTTTATCATAGCAGAATGCTGAAAACCCAGACACCTGAACTGTACCGCTGCTTTTGATGCTGTGTAATAATGTAAAAAAAAAAAAAAAAGTCATCTTCAGTGCCAACTCTCCAACTTCAGAATTAATTCTCTGGAGATCTGAAGAAACCAAAACTGTGGTTTCTTATCAAAGTAATATGAGCTCTTTTAATTTGCACATGATACCAGGGCAGGAATAGGTGAAAGTTTTAAATGCAAAATTCCAAATACAATTACTTGAATTGGGTTACTACCCAAAAAGTGAAATTCAAGACCACTCTAGAGGACCCAGCTCATCTGTGGGAATGCCAGGAGAAGTTTTAAAAAGCTGATGAGATTAGTGAGATCGCTCAGTGAATTTCCCATGCCCCCAAAATCCTTCTATAGTAATATTTTATTTGTTGTTGAATAGTGAGAAATATATTGAGCCCTGGTGAGGAAATAAAAGGGGCAGTGGGTACTACGACAACTACTGTGACAAATATGTATGTACCACTTTTCAACAAAAGTTCCCAAAGCGGTTTACATAGAGAAATAAAAATAAATAATGATGGCCCCCTGTCCCCAAAGAGCTCACAATATAAAAAGAAACATAAGGCAGATACCAGCAACAGCCATGGGAGGGCTGCTATGCTGAGACTGGATAGGGCCAATAGCTCTCCCCCTGCTCAGTAAAGAGAATCACCACTTTTAAAAGGTGACTCTTTGCTCAGTTAGCAGGAGAATTCTAACTGGATAAGGGAGTTGCAGATGAACTGAAAGTTCCCCAGACTGCATTATAAAGTCTGCAGGCTACTGATCTAATGTCTTAGGGTATGGTATGAAGGTACAAGATACAGTGACTTTGCTGAAGGTCTGGATGTGGTCACTGAAAACAAGGGAGATGATCTGGGAAACCTTTCTGTGTCCACTTGAGTTCCATCAAGAAGGAAATAATTTGAGATATAAGTGCAAGAAATGAATAATTCAGAGCTTGCTATTTAAATTTCTATTGTCTGTGAGACAACAGAAAGAGGAAAAGGAAGGGTTGTTTTCTTCCATGCAGGTCATAATTAATTTATGGAATTATCTGCCAAGGGATGTGATGATGGCCACCAACTTGGATGTTTTTAACAGGAGCTTTGACAAATTCATGGAGGTCAGGTCTATCAATGGCTACTTGTCTTAATGGCCATAGGCTACCTCCAGGTTCAGAGCTGGATGCCTTTGAGTACCTTGCAGGAGAACAACATTAGGAGAGGGGCATGTCCTAATCTGATTGAGGGCTTCCGAAGGGCATTTGATGGGCGACTGTGGGAAACAGGATGCTGGCTTTGGACCTGATCCAGCATAGCTCTTCTTATGGAGGGATAAGTGACAGGGTTACAGGGTACGAGGAAATGCAGTCCTATATGCTCACATCATTATTTCATGAAAAGTTTCACTTTGTGCCACACTAGTAGGGGTGTGCACGGAACCAGGAAGCCCAATTCTGTTTGAATAGAACTGGACTTCAACCGAACCAGGCCCAGTTTGGCATGCCAAGCTGGGCCCCAGTTCAGCTTGAGACCGAACCTGTTTGGGCCCGGGTTAGAAGCGGGGGGGTCTAAATGTTTTTTTTAATAATAGATTGACAGCTGGGTCTGGCAGCCTCCAGGTGCTGCTGCCATGGCCGTGTGGGGGTTGCCAAAGGTACCCCTTTCCCTGCCAGCTCCCCAGTCTTCTTTGGGCCAGTTTGGCCCATTTACAAGTCTTTAGGGCCCTCTGCCTTCTCACGGTGGCCATTTTGAAGGCCATTGCGCGTGCAAACAGGCCATTTGCATGCCTGGGTAGTTCGGGGAGGGGGAACCTTCAGCAAAAAAACCCTCCCATGGCAGCACCCACCAAAGACCGCTGGACCAAGCTGTATGTTTAAAAAGTTATTATTATAATTTTTACATCTAGAACCCCCGAGCTGGCTCCAGGAGTTTGGCTCAAAATTGAATCAAACCAGACTCTGTTTGGCTTGAGGGTGAGCCATCGAACAGGCCTGGTTCGATGGTGAACCGGCTGTACCTCGAGCCAGTTCTCACATCCCTACAAACTAGTCAGATCACATCTGCAGCCCTGTTCTGTGTGCTTCACTTTAAGAAAGATGTAGACACATTGGAATGGGGTCAGAGCAGGCAAATGAAGATGGTCAGGAGTCTGGATGCCTGGAACCTAAGGAAAGGTCAAAGTATCTGGCTAGAAAACAGAAGACTGAGGGAAGACATGCTGTCACATAGAAGAGGGCAAATATCTGCTGCCCTAGATCTAATGAGCTTAAGTTACTAGAAGGTAGCTTTCAGATAAACTTTAGGAGAAACTGCTTAATGGTAAGAGCAATTTGACAATGGAACCAATTACTGGGAGATGGGGGGTGTATTCGCTATCACAGTGTATTCTCCATCAATGATGGAACCAACAATGACTGGACAGACATCTTTTGGGGAAGCCCTAGTTCTGAGTTTCCTGAAATTATCAGGAAATTAACAGGGGTAGACAACCTTGGATCTCTAGCTGTTGTTGAACTACTACTCCTTTTGTAGGTTTGACAAGAGCTGGATAGCCAAGGGTGCCTACTCCTAGACCTTTGATGGCTTACTAGGAGTCCTCCTGTTCTATGATTATGTGATATTTAGAAGCTTCATTTCAGCTGAGGGGTGAAGAATTCATCCAGAAGCCTGAAGGAATAAGTGGCATATGAAGAGAGAGCAAAGCCCTATTCACACATGTTTAATGTGCATGCAGTCTTTGTAGAGGGTAGACATGAATGTTGATGTGTGCATGCGTACAATCGTTCAAGTGTTATATGCAATGTGAATACAGCAGTATATGCAATCTGTTAGGGGTGTGCATGAATGGTTTGTGCCAACCCAGTTCACCACAAACCAGGACTGGTTTGATTAAGTGGCTCGGCACAATAAGGAGGCTGGATGGGGGTGGCAAGCAAATAAGTAAACTGCTTACATGGCCGGTGTGGCTGCTGGTACTGCTGCTCACTGCCGTTCACCAACCCAGCAGCCTCAAGCAACACACTCCACCCTCTTTTACTGAATCACCAGCTCAGCAGCAACTCAGTGAAAGAGGGGGGAGCACACCATTTGCAGCCACTGGGAGGGTGAGTGGTGGTGAGCGGTGGCACCAGCAGCTGTGCCAGCCAGGTAAGCAGCTTACTTACTTTTCTCGCTGCCCCTGCCTGGCCACCCCTTACCCCTGAAAGGGTTCCTCACCCCCTGTACTTGTAAAAGAGAATCCTCACTAGATTCCTCTTCACAAGGATATCTGTGAACCAGTTCATCCCAGTTCGGTGGTCAAACCAGACCAGACCCAGTTCAGGTGGACACAGAACCAGGCCGGGTCAGTTTGAATCTGGTTTGGATTCAAATTGAACTGCCCAAACCGGTTCCATGCACACCCCTACAATCTGTGTCTTCTGTTTTCAGATAGATCAGCCTCCTGTTGACTTCTAACATGAATGCATGTACAGTCCCTCACACAAGAACATGTACGTATGTACACACATCTATATGTGCGAACAATGTAATGTGTGAATAACCCAAGAAGGGTGCACCATGTACTGTACATGTTCTAAGAACAAACATTTGTAATTTATTCATGATAAATAATATACTAATATAATTTAGTATATAATTTTAATATTATACTAAATTAAATTTTAAAATAATTTAGTATAGGGTCTTCATGCAACTCCTCAGACAAGATAATTTGCCTCAGCACAGAAGTGTTTCCTTACCAAGGCAATACTGTTATGTCCAAGTACAATCACTGGTATAATTTTATCAGTGAACATTTGTGTATGTCCCCTGCTAACTGAGCAAAGAGGCACCTTTTAAAAGTGTAGATTCTCTTTATTGAGTATGGGGAGAGCAACTGATGCTATCCGTCCACAGCAGAGTATCCCTCCAGAGGCTGTTGCTATTGTCTATCATGTTTCTTTTTTAGACTGTGAGTCCTTTGGAGACAAGGAGCCATTTTATTTATTTGTTTGTTTGTTTGTTTGTTTGACAAGGGGCCATTTATTTATTTATTTATTTGACAAGGAGCCATTTTATTTATTTATTTGTTTGTTTGTTTATATCAGTGTAAACCACGTGGGGAACTTTTGTTGAAAAGCGGTATCGAAATATTCATCTTATTCGTTTTTGTTTATAATCCACACTTGAGAAAGCAGCTCCGTGTCTTCAAAGAGTGAAAGAAAAAACTTGGAAGTTATGTTTCAGCTTGAACTATCTCAGTCTTTTGAACATGCATAAAACATTAGCTGGAACTCTGGCATAGGTTAAGCAAACTGACAAATAGAATTGATGCCAAGACAACAAGAAACAATGAAAACTCCTTGAAGTGGATTTTAGTGCTTTTTAGACATTTAAATCATAAAGAACATGCTCTCTCATCTTGAATTTTGGATAAGGGTAGACTATTAGTGGGGAAAGTGAGCTGTTTTTCGAAGCCCGAGCATTTGCGATGACATGTCAGTCTGTTCTGTCGCTGTAACCTCCTGGCTTGTGTCATCCCATTCTTTTCACGTATGCATTGATGCAGCTAATCACTAGGTTGAGTGGCAAGCACCATAACTGTACTTCTTGGAAGTGATTAATCGATGGGCTAAGAGCCCACTACTCCAGAATCTTAATATAAAGGCTTCTTTGAAAAACTGGCCCCAAATTTAGTATTTCACCACCTTAAATTATACTGTATGGGTTAAAAGCCTAAAGGGTACCTGTCATGAGGCAATTTACACAGTCAATGACACACAGACCGAATCAATGATGTAGTTCTTTCCACTCAATCATACCCAGGAACATAAGAAGTAGAGTCAGACCGTTGTTCCATATAACTCATTTCCCAGATGGCAAATTTACTTTGGAGTTTCCCGGGAGTGTTGGGTGTGCTTTTGTGCATTGGGGGGAATTACCTTGAAGTCCCTGCAAGGTACTGGGGACTCCATACACGATCCAGGATTTTCCCTGCGTATTGGAGCTTAGCCCAAATTATCTTCATGCTAAAAAGTTCCACTTTCTTTGGCGGCTTTTAAAAATATTTTGAAGTACCCTCACATTTCTTCTGAGAAGTATGAAGGGGTGTGACCCTGATCTGAAGCTAAGTGGGGAAGAAATGTGACTTTTGATTTCAGGAACATGTGCACAATTTAAGCACTGCTGATTAACACACACACACACACACACACACACACACACACACACACACACACACACCCATACACAATTTCCTATACGAACTTACTTGCATCTATAAGAACTGCATATGGGAAATTCCATTTCTGCCCAAACAAAAAATGAATACACAGAATAAAAAAATCACTACAGAATTACCTGATGGTTCATAAGCATACACTTTGTTGGAAGGCTGCATCAAACGCCACTCTTGAACTCTATTTTAACCTTGTTAACTTTATGTAAAATTTAGCAGAACAGCAACAATATCGCACAGCAAATCCATACTTCCTCTGAAAAAGCACTTAAATGATTGGATTAGTTGATGATTGCTGCACTTGACCACTCTCAAATCTCTATAGTGCTTTTCTAATTGTACTTAAATGATAAATGAAGTAGGAACCATTTCAATATATACCTTATCCAATGCGCAGTTTAGACAATAATATGAAGGACTTTAAAATGGCAATTGATTTTTTTTGGGGGGGGGGGGAGGGACATCTTTGATGATACATTTTAAAAAGAGAAATAATCAAGAGTTGCTTGACTTACTGATCATGCTGCTCATTTGCCATGGTGGTTAGTGATGTCATTCCTGAATTGTCCTATTAGTCACCAAATGCTTCTTTGAAGGCTGGGCAATGCCAGTGCTGCCTATCAGCTGGTGCAGCTGTGCATGTGACAGGCAGCCTCTTTGGTGTTGTGCAACAACTTAAAACTGCCCAAAGTCATGCAGTGATGTTCCCTTTGGAGACAATGGAAGCAGCACTGTGTGACAGCAGACTTAAGTAGTTGTGCAACTGCTCACTTATACAACACTCTTAGGGTTGCTTGTCAATGGGACACCCCTGACAGTTGCATTATGTTGGCCCCATTGCACATTATGTCGGCCAATATCTACTTGATACTCATAAAGGTCATTCACACAACGAGCCTTATCATGGTAGGACAGGGCTACCACAGGTAGGGATAGTTGTGTGAAGCACCAAATAATAACAAAAGAAGATGCAAAAATATTATGGGACTTTCGACTACAAACAGACAAACATCTGCTACACAATACACCAGATATAACTGTAGTCGAGAAGAAAGAAAAACAAGTCAAAATAATTGACATAGCAATACCAGGTGATAGCAGAACAGAAGAAAAAAATAGGGAAAAAAATCACAAAATACAAAGATCTACAAATTGAAATTGAAAGGCTGTGGCAGAAAAAGACCAAAATAATCCCAGTAGTAATTGACGCCCTAGGTGCAACTCCAAAACACCTCGAAGAGCACCTCAACACCATAGGGGCCACAGAAATCACCATCAGCCAACTACAAAAAGCAACTCTACTGGGAATAGCTTATATTTTGCGATGATATCTATAATAACAACAACAATATTGATAATAAAATTCAGCCATCCCATGTCCTTGGGAAATACTCGATGTCAGGATAGAGCCCCTGGTGGTGCAGTGGTAAAACTGCCGCCCTGTAACCAGAAGGTTGCAAGTTCGATCCTGACCAGGGGCTCAAGGTTGACTCAGCCTTCCATCCTTCCGAGGTCGGTAAAATGAGTACCCAGAATGTTGGGGGCAATATGCTAAATCATTGTAAACCGCTTAGAGAGCTCCGGCTATAGAGCGGTATATAAATGTAAGTGCTATTGCTATTGCTAAAACAAACCAGTCAATAAAGGACCTGGGATGCCAGAATTTTATTGTCAATTGTTATAGATATCGTCGCAGAATATAGGTTGTTCCCAGTAAAGCTGCTTTTTGTAATTGGCTGATGGTGATTTCTGTGACCCCTGTGGTGTTGAGGTGCTCTTCAAGGTCTTTTGGAACTGCACCCAGGGCGCCAATTACCACTGGGATGATTTTGGTCTTTTTCTGCCACAGCCTTTCAATATCAATTTGTAGATCTTTGTATTTTGTGATTTTTTCTATTTATTTTTCTTCTATTCTGCTATCCCCTGGTATTGCTATGTCGATTATTTTAACTTGTTTTTCTTTCTTCTCGACTATAGTGATATCTGGTGTATTGTGTGGCAGATGTTTGTCTGTTTGTAGTCAGAAGTCCCATAGTATTTTTACATCTTCATTTTCTACCACTTTTTCAAGTATATGTTCCCACCAATTCTTGGCTACAGGTAGCTTGTATTTTTTTTGCAGATGTTCCAGTGTATCATCCCTGCTACCTTGTCATGCCTTTGTTTGTAGTCAGTCGTGCGATCTTTTTACAACAGCTGATTAGGTGGTCCACGGTTTCATCTGCTTCTTTACAAAGGCAGCACTTGCTGTTTGTTGTGGATTTTTCGACTTTTGCTCTTATTGCATTTGTTCTTAGTGCCTGTTCTTGTGCAGCCAGAATTAAACCCTCTGTTTCTTTCTTCAAGTAACCATTCTTAAGCCATTATTATTATTTCTTGTTTACACAGTCAGACAGGTGTTATTGACTGGTTTGTTTTATCCAGACATTGAGTCCTTCCCAAGGACCTGGGATGGCTGAATTTTATTGTCAGTTGTTATAGATATTGTCGCAGAATATAGGCTGTTCCCAGTAAAGCTGCTTTTTGTAATTGGCTGGTGGTGATTTCTGTGGCCCCTATGGTGTTGAGGTGCTCTTCAAGGTCTTTTGGAACTGCACCCAGGGCGCCAATTACCACTGGGATTATTTGGGTCTTTTTCTGCCACAGCCTTTCAATTTCAACTTGTAGATCTTTGTATTTGGTGATTTTTTCTATTTATTTTTCTTCTATTCTGCTATCCCCTGGTATTGCTATGTCGATTACTTTGACTTGTTTTTCTTTCTTCTCGACTACAGTTATATCTGGTGTATTGTGTGGCAGATGTTTGTCTGTTTGTAGTCGGAAGTCCCATAATATTTTTACATCTTCATTTTCTTCAACTTTTTCAATTTTATGATCCCACCCATTTTTGGCTACAGGTAGCTTGTATTTTTTTTGCAGATGTTCCAGTGTATCATCCCTGCTACTTTGTCATGCCTTTGTTTGTAGTCAGTCTGTGCGATCTTTTTACAACAGCTGATTAGGTGGTCCACAGTTTCATCTGCTTCTTTACAAAGGCGGCACTTGCTGTTTGTGGTTGATTTTTCGACTTTTGCTCTTATTGCATTTGTTCTTAGTGCCTGTTCTTGTGCAGCCAGTATTAAACCTTCTGTTTCTTTCTTCAAGTAACCATTCTTAAGCCATTGCCAGGTCTTGGTGATGTCTGATTTTCCACTTATATTGTGCAAATATTGACCATGCAGTGGCTTATTTTTCCATTTTTCTGCTCGGTTCTTGACTTGTTCTTTCTTGTAGGCCTGCTTTCTTTCATTGGTGTTGAATAGTTTCGCATTATTGACCATTTGAAGTGCATCTTCTTCACTGTCCTTGATATATTCTTCAAGGCCTCTTTTCTCCTCCTCCACTGTTTGATAGACTTGCAGCATTCCTCTTCCACCTGAGCTGCGAGGGAGGTATAGCCTATCTACATCACTGCGGGGGTGCAGAGCGTGATTGATGGTCATGATTTTTCTGGTCTTACAATCTAGCGTCTCCAGCTCTGCCTGGGTCCAGTCTATTATTCCTGCAGTGTATCTGATAACAGGTATAGCCCAGGTGTTTATGGCTTGTATGGTGTTCCCGCCATTGAGTTTGGACTTAAGGATTTTTCCAACTCTCCTGATGTATTCACTTCCAATTTTTCTTTTAACTTCAGTGTGTGCGATGTTATCAGCCTGGAGAATGCCCGAGTATTTGTAAGGTTCTTTCTCTTCCAGGTTCTTGATCTTGCTTTCATCTGCTTCTTTACAAAGGTGGCACTTGCTGTTTGTTGTGGATTTTTCTACTTTTGCTCTTATTGCATTTGTGTTTCTCTCTGTTTGTTTCTTCTCTGTTTCTTTCTTCAAGTAACCATTCTTAAGCCATTATTATTATTATTATTATTATTATTATTATTATTGTTATTATTATTATTAATTGTTTACAAAATAGAAATAGAATAGAATAGAAATGCACTGAAATCATTCCCAATCCTACTGCTCCTTCCCTGGGTAGCCCTGCTTTTTAACTCAGGCTAAAAGTGAGGAAAATGATCAAGCAGTCAAGAAATATGCCACAGACTAGCACTTGGCAGGGTTGCAATGAAATCCTTGGAAAGGATATTTAGATGCTATGATGTGTCTATACCTAGCAAGATTAGTACCATTCGGACAATGGTTTTTGCTGTGACACTCTATGGATGCAAAAGCAAGATAGAAAAAGTATTGACGCTCTTGAACTTTGGTACTGGAGAAGACTTTTGAAGATACCATGGAAAACAAACAAATGGATCATGGAACAAATCAATCAAGAATTTTCACTCGAGGAACAAATGACCAGGCTCAAACTATCATACTTCGGACACATGGTGCGAAAATCCAGCTGCCTTGAGAAGTTCATAATGCTGGGGAAAGTTGAAGGAAAAAGAGGAAGACGACAACCAGCAGCAAGGTGGATGGGCTCGATTACAACAGCAATGAATGCACCATTGAGAAACCTTATCGGCCAAGTGGAAGACAGATCATCATGGAGAGAATGGATCTATGTGGTTGCTAAGAGTCGACACCAATTTGATGGCACTTAATCAATTAATCAAAAGTGAGGTAAAAGGATGAACACATGCCTTCTGCATCACTGCCTGGTTGTGTGGTTGCTCATGCTGCCAGCAGCTGCTCCCTGGCTGCTGGTAGCCATCTTGGTCATAGAGGCCAGGTGAAGGAGTGTCCCTGTAGCAGGGAGGTTTCCTAGTGCACCATACTAATCCCTTGCTAACTGGGCAAAGAGGAACCTGAAAAGTGGTGATTATCTTTATTTAGCAAGGGGAGATCAACTGGCCCTATGCAACCCTAGCACAGCATCCCTCCATTGGC
Organism: Hemicordylus capensis; assembly: GCF_027244095.1. Taxonomy (NCBI): domain Eukaryota; kingdom Metazoa; phylum Chordata; class Lepidosauria; order Squamata; family Cordylidae; genus Hemicordylus; species Hemicordylus capensis. The sequence continues at coordinate 331,543,760 of NC_069659.1, forward strand.
TGTAGCTGGTGTCTTTCTTTTTTAGATTGTGAGCTGTTTGGGGACAAGGAGCCATTTAATTTAATATCTATCTGTAAACCACTTGGGAAATTTTTTGTTGAAAAGCATTATATAAATATTCATCATATTTGTATGCTGCTCATGTGGTACATTGTAGGATATCTGGTAGCCCAGCTTCCTTCCCCTCTCCTCCATCTCTCGCACATTGTGCTGCTCACTGCTGTGCCGCTCATTGGGGTGTGTGGGTGATAGGGCCTTGTGTGGGCTCTGGTCGAGTGGGGGAAGGCAGGAAGGTTCCTGCCATCTGCCCAGCCCTTCCCACTGTGGTCATATTGAGCCTCGAGCAGAACTTCTAGTTCATTCATTAGAAAGACAATTGTTGCTGTGATGATCCTTAGTAAAGAGGCTGAGGGTGCATTTCAGAGAATGTTAAATGTGCTGAACTTTGCAGCTGAAATCAATAGGACTTCTTTGTGGTAATCCCATTGATTTCAGTGATAATTAAGCAAGTGAAATTATCTCTGGCCCAGACAAAATAAGCAAGGTGTTCTATTTTACGATACCCATTTTTCTTTGTGTGCAATTCAAGTTTTCAAATTGTAGTTTTCAGTTGGCAGTACAGAAAGCTTGCTCAAATTTAGTGCTAAATATTTATTTATTATTATTTATTTGTTCAATTTTTAGATCGCCCTTACAGAATAGCTCAGGGCGGTTAAATAAAATATAATGAAAATAATCTTAGCATGTGTTTGCACCAACTATTTTGCTGAACATCTTCCTGAAAAGAGATGGTCAGTTCCAACCTAATCCTGAGCAATAACCATCAGTGTTCTGCCCTTGGGTATGTTTGTGGCAAAGTGAGTTCCTCATTTAGAGAACTTACTTTCCCCACACAGTTCTGAACAATAAAGGAATAGGCATCATAGAACTGCTGACAGGGAAGCACTCTTTCCTAGCTGAACTATGCATGATAAAACAGTGAAACATCTAAGGCCAGAGTTACCTGCAATTGTAGTGTCCACAACACATTTCTGCGCCCAGAATTTTTTAAAAGGAATCCACCTGCATCCAGAGATGGATAGCCTTTTGCAGTTAAGAGCATTTGATATTTTATTAATGTAATCAATTTCTACCCTACTTTTCTGCAGCATCCTATAGCATGCAATGGCTTACAAGTGCATAAAACAAATAAAACAAAACATCAATTAGCAAACAACAAACACATAAGGGAAAATACACAGAATGCAGAAATAGGAGTAGTACAGTATAAAGCAGTGAAGCATTTCAGGAGAGCAGCAACCTGCAGGCCATAAGGAGCCTATTTAAACAGATAAAGTTGCTAAGCCCATCCATGTGTGGAGAGAGAGACTGACAGATCTCCCCAGTATCTCTTCCACATTTTTAGTGACACTACCAAAAAGGTCCTGTCCCTCACATCTGCTCAGTTTCTCTAATGGATGGGATGCAGTGTAGAACACCTGAATCTAAACTTTGCATTCAGGCAGGTTTGTAGGAGAGAAAACAATTTAAAAACAATAAAAACTCTAAAACCAAAGCTCTAAAACAATAAACTAAAAAGCCTGATTAAAAAGGTATGTTCTAAGGTCCTTCTTAAAAACATTCAGAGAAGGGGGAACACTAATTTCATTAGGAAGCGTGTCCCAGGGCAACTCTAGAAAAGGCCCAGTCTCAGGACACCACCAATCGAGCAGCTCCTGTTTTGAGGAGCAACAGTTATCAAGCTCCACCATCTGGAATCTACCAAGAGATAGAAGCAGAATCAGTGCAAAGCAGTGCCTCCTATCCTCAGCAACCCCAGAAGAAGAAGAAATTCAAAGCAGCGCCCAGTTAAAGTCACCAGGGCCACTGGTACAATTTTTAAAACAGAAGAAGAAAAAGAAAAACAGTTGTTGGCACTGTAAACCAAAAGGTGGGGGAAATAAAGAGATGGATAAGCCCAGCATGCACTCTCTGTCTCTCACGTCACAGGGCAGGCCCCCAGGCCACTTGCTCTGCTGCTTCAGACTCTTTGTTCCAGTCCTCTGATGATGCTCTATCCTCAGAAGACAGACACACTAAGGTCTCTCCACCTCCCCAAATCCCCTTATATAGATTTTGAACCTCCCTCATTTTGGCTCCCCCTCCCCCGCCTTCCCCCCAGCCAATGGCGGCACGGTTACCCATGACAACACTTGATTTGTATGATAACAAGCAAACCAAGAGCTCACAAGACAGGAGATCACAAGGCAGTCGGAAGCCAGTGCCAGAAAACCAATCAGCAAAGAAAAAACACCCCTCCAAAATGACAACATTTGGAAGCACTCGGAACATTTCAATCGAAATGAGGTTGTTCTTTTTCGAGCTCCTTTTTAAAAAGGGTATTCTGTTTCAAGCTCAACATTCTCAAAATGGCCCTTTCAAAGTCAATATATTTTGAGCTAACTAACTACTCTCTAACTACTACTAACTAACCACTAACTAACTGCTACCTACTACCTCTACTACTGTTCTGTACATACCGCTTTTCAACAAAAATTTGCACAGCAGCTTAGAAAGGGGAAAAAAGATGATGATTCCCTGCCCCAGCAAGGCTCACAATCTCAAAAAGAAACACAAGGTAGACACCAGCAACAGATTCTGGAAGAATGCTGTGCTGGGGTTGAATAGGGGCAGTTGTTTTCCTCCTGCTTAGAATTAAGAAAACCACCACTTTGAAAGGTGTTTCTTTGTCCAGTTAGCAACAATATTCTCAACTTTGCTTTCATGACTCCAATCTAAAAAGTGAATTACTCATGATTTGTCCTCAATCGACTCAACCTGTGCTCTGTTCAAAAGCATTCGTTATGGAAGTGGGAAGGATGCCATTTAGGAGACGTTCATTTAGGCATGGAGTATTTCTTTAATGAGGATGGTCATCCAGCAAAAGAGCACATAATTGATTCCTAACTGTATTACATGCCTGCAGGAGCAGAATGAGACATAATTGATCAAACTGCAAATGGAAACTGTACATGCAACAATTAAATTATGGTCAGAAAACCAAAACTCTATACATAATGTAGCTATCATCTGCTGCTAACATTGTAAAGCATCCAAATTAGGATTGCATTGATCACAGAGGATATGATACATGAAATATTTTGTTCGAAAGAGAGAAAGGAAATCTTATGCAGGTAATAATGTGCCCAGACATAATTAACATCCTCTGGGCAACTGATCTTACACGTGATCTTTAGAAATGATGCCATAAAATTGCATTACTTCAATATAATCCAGGGGTTATATTTTATTTATTTATTTATTTAACATATTTTTATACTGCCCAAAACGTACGTCTCTGGGGCGGTTTACCACAAGATAAAACATTAAAACATTAGTTAAAAACAAAAACAAGAAATTTAACACACGACAAATTAAAAATTTTAAAAGAATATTCTAAAAGAACATTAAAAATGATCAAAACAGTATCAGTTAAAAGCCTGGGTGAACAGATGTGTTTTAAAGACTTTTTAAAAATTGTCAGAGATGGGGAGGCATTTCACTAGGGAGCACATTCCAAAGCCTCGGGGCATCAACGGAGAAGGCCCGTCCCTGAGTGGCCAACAGACGGACCTCTCCTGATGATCTCAATGCGCGGTGGGGTTCATAACGAAGAAGACGTTCTCTTAAATACCCAGGGCCCAAGCTGTTCAGGGCTTTATAGGTTATAACTAACATCTTGTATTTTGCCCGGAAAACATATCGGCAGCCAGTGTAACTCCTTCAATACAGGAGTAATATGGTCTCTCCTAGATGACCCAGAGACCAGCTTGGCTGCCGCATTCTGAACCAACTGTAGTTTCTCGACTATGTACAAGGGCAGCCCCACATAGAGCACATTACAGTAATCCAGTCTGCAGGTTACCAGCAGATGTACCACTGTTTTGAGGTCATCTATCTCAAGAAACAGACACAGCTGGCGTGTCAGCCAAAGCTGATAGAAGACATCTCTGGCCACTGCCTCAACCAAGGACACCAGGGAGAGACTTGGATCCAGAAGACCCCCCTCCCCCGACTGCATACCTGTTCCTTCTGGGGAAGTGTGACCCTATCCAGGACAGGCAGATCAAAATCGTCTCCTGAGTTCAGACCCTGCACAATGAGTACCTCTGTCTTATCTGGATTCAGTCTCAATATGTTATCCCTCATCCAGCCCATTACCGACTCCAGCCAGGCTTTTAGAGAGGTTATGTCCTCTCCTGATGATGCTGACATGGAGAAATAGATTTGGGTGTCATCAGCATACTGATAACACTCTGCACCAAATCTTCTGATGATCTCTCCCAGCGGTTTCATGTAGATGCTAAACAACATCGGAGACAATACGGAACCCTGAGGGACACCATACAGAAGTTCAGATTTTGAAGAACAACAGTCTCCAAGGGACACCATCTGGTACCTAGCAATAGCAATAGCACTTACATTTATATACCGCTCTATAGCTGGAAGCTCTCTAAGCGGTTTACAATGATTTAGCATATTGCCCCCAACATTTCTGGGTACTCATTTTACCGACCTCGGAAGGATGGAAGGCTGAGTCAACCTTGAGCCCCTGGTCAGGATCGATCTTGCAACCTTCTGGTTACAGAGCGGCAGTTTTACCACTGCGCCACCAGGGTTACCTGCCAGAGAGGTAGGAGTGGAACCACTGCAGAGCAGTGCCTCTCACTCCCAACCCCCTCAGACACTCCAGAATGATACTATGGTTGATAGTATTGAAAGCTGCTGAGAGGTCCAAAAGGACCAACAGAGTCACACTTCCTCTGCCAATTCCCAGTTGAAGATCATCCATCAGGCCGACCAAGGCAGTCTCCACCCCATAGCCAGCCCAGAAGCCAGTTTGAAATGGGTCTAGATAATCAGTTTCATCCAAGACTGTCTGGAGCTGGGAGACCACCACCCTCTCAATTACCTTGCCCAACCACGGAAGGTTGGAGACAGGCCTGTAGTTACTCAGCTCTGAGGGATACAAAGTGGCTTCTTCAGAAGCGGTCTAATCATTGCCTCCTATTTAAAGTGTCTCCACTAAGAATCTGTATATGAATTGCTTATACTGTCATCATCTTGTTTAGAGATATGCACGAACTGAGGTTTGTGCAATGGTTTGATGCCAAACCAGTTTGGGTGAGGTCCAAACTGGTCCGGTGCTGTGGGGAGGGGACCGAAGAGCGATTTCTTTTTTTAAAAGGAGAGAAGGTCTTTATCTGCTTTCTGCATTCAGCTTCCTGCTGCATCAGCACTTGTCCCCAGTACCTGCACATGGCACCAGCATGCACCTGGCATCCATGCATGCATGCATGCAAACTATTTGCATGGTCAGCACTGCAAATTTGCATGATCAGCACAGACTTTGTGTGCATGGTGGCGCCACGCATGGGTACTTGGAACAAGCGCTGATCCCCGTTCCTCTCCCCATGGTGCCAAACCAGTTCAGACTTTATCCGAACTGATTCAGACATCATCTGAACTGGTTTGGTGCCGAACTGGTGCATTAACCTTTGGCCGTGCATATCCCTATTGTTGCCAGAACCGGGAGTATTGAAAGACAGCACTCCCAAAGATCACTGGTGAAGACAAATTTGCTTTGAGTGATGAATGGGAGGGAGGGGTTTGGGGGCTTAAAGGAATGCAGGTAAACTGGGGATTTTTCTCTGGCTTGGATTTAAAGCTGAGCCTGAGAAGAAGTTAAGGGCTGGTAATGCTTGTCCCTTCTTCAAGACAAGCATTACAAGCACCCAAAGCTCATATCCAGGCCTGAACCTGGACACATTGTGCCAGCATCTTTAGCCGTGGCGCTCTGATACATCTTTTGTTGCAAGAGGGGATTCATATCAAAATCTGGATCCAGCTGTTGCTATGTATAGACATAGAAAATTAGCTTTCCACGACTGCAGCTGGACTGGGGTCACAGTGTGCCTAACAAACTAAATTGAAGTGTACTGCAGTTGGAAATGGCATTAATTGAATGAGTTATTGGGTGTTGAGATGAACAATTACAACAATTTGGAAACCATGGATAGTGTGAATCCATCCACAAGCAGCAAAAAATGACAGTCTCCTTCAAATTTAATTAAAGCAGTTTGCAATTTGAAGAAGCCATGGGTATGAAATGGAAAGAATTTATAGGCAAATGATGTAGAATTTGATGCACTATTATCTTCCAGGATGAGAATATATACAGCTAGAATCAAGGTTTTGAAAGAAGTGCATGTAATGTTCACTGCTGAAATATGGTTATTTCAGTCACCACTAATTGTCATTAATTGCCTGTCATTAGAAATTAAGGAACAGTGTAGCAGAAATTGCTGCAATGTGCTGAATTGCCATCTAGTCTACCTGCTATAAAAATTATGCAGTATTATGATCATTGTCTTATATGAGACAGTTAGTTGACCAGAACAAAAAAAAAAGCACCCTCCTATCATTCTTTTTAAGTATGACTGAATAATTAGCTAAATAGGAAGCTCCAAGTATTTGTTTTGAACGATGTAATTATCCAGATATTCAGACTCCAGTGGCATGCCACATTTAGATAAGTTACAAGTGGCTAGTTTCCATATCCTTAGGAGCTATGCCAGGAGTTCCCAACCTGGGTTCCTCCAGATGTTGCTGAACTGCAATTTCCAGCATCTCTAGCTACAATTTATTGTATCTGGGGATACTGGTAGCTGTAGTTCAGCAACATCTGGAGCAACCCAGGTTGAGAAATGTGCAAACAGATTCGAGTTTGAACCAGTTCAAATTCAAACCAGTTCAGCTTAAAGGTTCGAACTTGGACCAAACAGGGCATTGCATTGGCAATGCCGGTCTGAGTTCAAACCAATTAAGCCTGGTCCACTTCAAACCAGTTCGAACTTCGAAGACTCAAGCCTCCATTTTAGATGCTATCCTCCATTTTGTGTCACTTGTGTTCCTTGATTTCATTTGCTGAGCTCATGCTTCCCTGATTGGCCAGAAGATGAGTCTGGCTCTCTGGTAGGCTCTGCAATGGTGCCACTCCTTGAGAACTGGCAGGAGAACTGAATTGGCCAGAGGGGGGAGGCAAAGGTGGGGGCTCCAAAAGGAGGGAATTTCAAGATTTATTTAAAGGCAAGTCTTTGGCCTTGTAAAATCACTCTTGCTAAAGTCATCCTTGGGTTGAGCTGAGGGCTGCTGCTTCCTGCTTCCTGGTGAGAGTGTCTGCTGCCTGCAGAAGAGTTTGTTCCCTTCACTGCCTGCTTGTTTTTCTGCTTTCCCCCATCCCCTCCATTTTAAACCTCCCCCCCCGCTGTTGTGACTCTGTGTGTGTGTGTGTGTGTGTGTGTGTGTGTGTGTGTGTGCGCGCGCACGCTTCTGCTGCTGGTCCCCACCACCAGAGTGAGTGAGTCAGTGTCTCTCTCTCCCCTCTCCTGCTCTGGGCTGGTGTGGGGAGTGGGGCTAGGCCTCTAAGGCCCTTTGGCCTGAGAGGACATCTTTGGCCTGAGACGCCTCTCTAGCCCATTTCCCTCCCTAACCCCCACAATTTTTTTTAGCCTTCTTTCTATTTCTTTTAAGCCCCTGGGGTACCTTTGGGAATGTCTGAACACCATGTGGCAAGCAAAGATCACAGCAGGGTGGCAAGCAGAGGTGGGAGGGGTCCTCAAGCTGGTGCAGGAGGCACAGGTCCCCATAGCTGAGTACTTTGGCCCAGGTGAGGTGGTGACATAAAGGCTCTCCTATCTGGAGAAGCCTGCTAATGCTGAGCCAGGTCCAGGATCAGTGGCAGGTCCATCAGGTGCACTGCCGGTGCTGCCATCCTGTGCAGAGCCTGGCGGTGTGGTGGGGCTCTCCTGCCAGGGAAGCTGCTTCAATGGTGGTGGTGAAGTGCAGGGGCTTGACAGCAGGCAATGCAGCCAGATTTTCCCTCCCTCTTGTGGCCCTTCTTATCAGTGTGTGTGTGTGTGGGGGGGGGGACTTATGATGCCCAGGTCATGGCAGAGTCTAGTTCTGGGTCTTCTCAGTCTGGCTCCGAGGGGGAATGGACTTCTGCAGAGCTGGAGGGGCACCTCCTCTTCCAATGAACCGGGCCCTTCTACTTCCATGCAAGGTGGAAGGGGGGTGGGTGATGGCAGCAGGTGACCAGAAGCCCCCCAGGTCCACTGTCACCCAAAAGGCTGAAGACGGTATCCAGGACATTGGAGGCTACTCAGTGCAGTGAGGTTTGGTGGCATTTTGAGATCCTTCATGATGCCCCAACCGCTGCTCGCTGTGTCCACTGCAGGGCACAGGTCAGTTGGGGCAAGGATGCTAAGCATCTGTGGACAACTCCATGTAGCAAACCATGTGACAACATCACCCAGATCTCCTTTACTCTACTGGCAGCATTAGTACATCTAATGTGCTTGTGACTAGCGCTGACACAGTCCGTGCAAAGGCTTCCATGAAGCAAGGCACGCTGCCAGTCAAGTAGTGGATGCAGTCATTAGGCAAGAAGCGTCCTGATCACATGGCCACACATCTCCTCACCCGCCTCACAGGCGAGATGATGGCCACTTATGGCCAGCCGTTTCAGTTGGTCAAGAATGCCGGCCTACGCTGGCTACTCCAGATACTAGCTCCCGACTACACCATCCCCTTAAAGACCATATTTAGCCAGAATGTGGTCCCCTCCCTGTATGTGAGATGCAGGGAGCTTGTGTCAGCCATGCTGTGTGCAGCACTGGCTGGCACCAGCATGCATTTTACCACTGATCTCTGGAACTGTGTGAGTGGAAAGTACGCTGCTTTCCTGGCCCTAACTGCTCACTGGTGAGATGCAGAGAGAGGGGGCATCCAGTGCTGACTTTGGTTCCCGCGGATCCCACACCGCATTTTGGCACAGTTGGGCCTCCTTGCACATGGAGACCTTGGATGTCCAGCACACTAAGGAGGAGATGGCAGCCGTACTCAGCCACCAAATTGAGAAGTGGATAGGCGGGTTGCCACACCTCACCCAGGGCTTCATTATGACAGACAATGGGTCCAACATCATTGCAGCGGTAGAGTCAGTGTTGGAGTGTGTGAATATCCTCTGCATGGCACACACACTCCACCTTGCTGTCAGGGATGCCCTTGGCCTTAAGGAACTGAAGGCATCCAGGGAACAGGGCCATCACATGGTAGGTGCTGTTGCTGCCACGGCTGCGCTTGTGGAAAAGTCCCATAAGATTGCAGCTCACTTCCACCGGAGTGAGCAATCCAGGTGCCTGCTTTGCGAGTGGTAGTGTGCCCATGGCCTTCCTCAACATCTCATTCCTACAGATGTAGATACCTGGTGGAACTCCACCTTCCTCTTGTTCTAGTGCCTGCTGGAACAGGAGGTGGCCCTCAATGACCTGGCAAGGAATGAAGCCTTGGGCATATGTGACCTATCCAATGCGGAGTGGAAGCTCATTTTCGAGATGGTGTCAGCAGCACTCGAGCCCTTCCTGTTTGCCATGAAGAGTTTGTGTGGTGATACCACTCCTCTGAGTCAGGCTCTGCCCGTGGCTCTCCTCCTGGAGGAGCTGATGGGTGAACTCCAGATCTCGCTGACCTCACCAGAGGGGCATGCTCTGGCTAGAAGGCTGAGAGCCAGGGTTGTCAACAGGTTGGTCAGTGAGTTGGGTGACAGGGAAGTATGTCCTGGCTTGTCTTCTGCAACCTGACCATCAAGGGCAATATTGTTTGCTCAGATGACTTGCCCAGGTGGAGGGACCTCCTGCTCAATAGAGTTAGGGAGGAGGAGGTAATTAGGACCCACAGAGACCAGGAGGGTGGTGATGGTGTGCTCCCCAAGCATGCATGACCCACACACAGCATCAGTAGTGCAGGCGGCCCTTTGAGTCCCACCCCGTCTTCTTACCAGTCTAGCAGCGTGGCATCCCAGGCAGCAGTGCCAACACAACAGGCAGTTCCTCCCACTAAATCAGCCCAGTTGTTTAAGTGGGTGTGCCTTGGCACCTTGCACAGTTTGTGGGAGGCTCAGCCCACCAGGCCCGCCAGTGCTGCTCAATGTATTGTCCAGTACTTGGAGGAGCCTGTGGAGGAAGACCCAGAGATGGACCATGTGCAGTTCTGGGCAACCAACTGCCAAGTCTATCTGGACCTGGTGATGGTTGCTGCGCTAATCCTCTCCTGCCCATCCAACAGTGTCCAAAGTGAGAGGGTGTTTTCACGTGCTGGTGGCATGGTAAAACCACCTCGGTCCCAGTTGGACCCTGGCTTTGTTGAGCAGTTGGTCTTCCTCAAGGTCAACCTCCCTCTGCTGGGCTTCCCTGACCTGGACGTTGAGCTGGGTGAGTGATTGGCCCATAGTGCTGGTCACCTGCCCGGCAGCAGCTTCCACTCATCCCTCCCCTTCCCCCTTCCTCCTTCAGATGTGCCATATCACAGAGTGCCCGCTAGTGCTGTGACGTGGCAACTGGATATACACACCCCCACTGGCATAACCCGATGCTAAACAAGCCCCTGGTTCCACCTGACCACAGCACTCGGGGGCCATGGGTATGCACTATGTGGTTGTGCCAGTGCAGCACTGTGTATATTTGTAAATGTGTTGATTTGTAAATATGTAGATTTGTTAGTATGTAAATTTTTGAATGTGTACCTAGGTGACTTGTGTGGGAGGCAGCAGCAGGCTGGGGATTGTAACAATGTGGATCTGTGAAAATGTAGATTTGTAAATATGTACATTTCTAACTATGTAAACTTTTGAATATGTAAATGAGCGGGGGCGGCAGAAGCGGCGGGGTCAGGGACTGTAAAAATTTAGATTTCTAAACATTTCAAACTGTGTAAATATGTGCTTGTGTGGAAGTGTTTTGTGCATGTGTGTGTGCGTGAAGGTTTCTGTTGTGTGTGGATATCAGTAGAGGATTCTTTCTTTTGTGTAGATAGTGTTTTGGAAGCTTTGCTTTGTGTAGATAGTTTGTGTGTAAATAATACTATAGCTGTATAGATGGATTTGTATATACTAGTATATATGTATTTGTTAAGTGTGTTTATTTAGGCCCCCCTCTCTTTTCCCTCTCCAGTTTATTTCTGACATGCACGCACATGCACACACCAAACATGCATGCACCAGCAATGATGTGTAAGTGGTCTCCTGCCACACCACGTCATGTGTGGCCTCCACTGACTTGCCTTTGAGCCAGACTTTATATCCTGCACTTCCTCCAAGGAGCCCAGAGCTGCTTCCTATCCCTTTCCTATCCTTTATTTTTTTTTAGAGCCCCCCTCTCTTTTCCCTCTTCAGTCTAGCATGCACGCACACACCAAACACGCATGCACCAGCAATGATGACTATGTGGTCTGGTGCCACCACATGTCTGGGGCCTGTGGCCTCCAGCAAAGATGTGGCGGACCTGCCATTCTGAGGCACTTTCCCCCACAGGCAAAACGCACGCACCAAGGGAAGAGCAGAAAACCAAGGTGCATTACTTTAAGTTCTCCTTCAAGGTGGTGTGTTTTTGCCTTGCCCCTCTTTCTTTGAAATTTGCATTCTGGGTTGGTTTTACTGCCTTGCGCCGTCTTGCTAGGTCTTGTTTGTTTATGGCTGTTGTAGTCTGTGGTGTTGTGCAGGCACAGCAGCAGGTTTGTCTCTGGTGGTTTTTCTGGTTTTCAGCTTGGTGTCTTTTTAGTTGAGTCACTGCATGTTGGTGTTGCAGCCTGCTAGTGGCACAAAACCAGGGTGGGTGGTAGGCACCCATGGGTGCCAACTGCCACCCCAACCCCAAAGCAATTTGGCACTCGTGTGATTTAGGTGATTTTAAAAAATGGACTTTCCCCCCTCAATGTTTTGTGGTTTAGGGAGCATTTTGTTATTTTGGGGGCATTCTTGGGCACAGAATTCGTGCAGCATTCCACAGGAAAATTCTCAGATCCTACTGGGATCTCCAGCAGAAGAATTTTACACCTGCCTTCCTGCTAGGAGGAGGTGCTTTTGTCAGAGGAGAGTAGTGTAAACTGTGTACATGTTCTTTCATATGAGTATTCTGTGAAGATATGGATTTTAATAAAGTGGATAGAACTTTAGTTTGGATTTCATGTCCCTGAAAATAATCATGAATGTGTAAAAGTGGGAGAAGGAGAGAGAGAGTGAGAGTGAGTGAGTGAGAGAGAGAGATTAGTTTTGTACTACGTTTGAAGAGTAAATATTTGGTGCTATCTGAATTTTAGTTTGTAAATTGCTGCTTCAACAAGCTTGAAGGAAAGTTGTTATATCTAACAACCTGAGGCTTTTGAGAAACCCTATGGAAGTCAATTGGCTGGCATGGTGGGTGATGCAGTGATAGCATTTGAGAGATAGAGAAGGAAAGAGTGCAGTTGCTAGTAGCTTTTATCTATCAAATCAAAATAAAAGCACACAACACATTCCTTTTCCTGTCTCTGTGCTATTTGAGTGCTGCTTTCTCTCTATCTGTGACAGCAATCTGAACATTTTCAACTCTCTAACACATCATTTTGCACCTTCTCAGTGCTTACTGTAAGCTTTAGCCAGCATCCCTTGGCAAAGTGAAACTGAGCATAAATGAGAGAGAGAGAGCAGGTTTGCCGACATGAGAATTTTTTTTAAAAAGAGCAGCACCTTCATTTTTACTAACTTAGAAAAGCAATTGCTTTGAAGCTACCTGCTGAACTATGGAACAATTGTGAAATTATCCATACATGTCCCCTTTGTTACACTCTTTGTGGGCATAAAATGCTGTGCAACTTGTAACCCACCAAGCTGACAGAACATAGCTCAGTATCATGTATTTTGGAATGGCAGATGCTTGGGATCTGCTGCCCCACTGTTTGTGCAGGCCTAGGCTTTCAGCAAAAGCAGGAAGTTTATGGAGCCCAAGGTGGGCCTCTGTCTGAGGCTAGTGTTTGATCTGGACCTTCTTTGGCTTGGTGGGTCAGAAGCTGAGAAAATCTGGAATAAACAGTAGGGCCATTCATACGACCACCCCTACCCAGGCTTGACAGCCCTACCTGGATACAGCTGGTCATGTGGAGTACAGGGATTGGGGCCGATCCTGTTGCTTCCCCGCCAGGTAGCCTGGGTTTTATATCCAGGCAAAAAGCAAGGTAGGAGCATGTGTGCATGCCCGTGGTTGTGCGTGCGGTTGTGTGGCAGTATGGACTGCCGGCAGTCTTATTTGGGCTGCCAGTAGCCCATGCTACCATGGAGACTGGGGGAAGGAGTAGAGTGAGCAGTGCGGTGCACTGTGGCCTTCCTGGAGGCTGGGCACTCAGGTGTAAGCATGGCATGGCAAGCATTGGTCATGTGGGGGAAGGTAGGACTGGTCCTGCCTTTTCCTCCGCCTTGCTGGCCCTAGGTGTAATCATTGTGAGAATGACCTTATTGTGGGGCAGGACTGATCTGAACAAAATTATGAGTGCAAGAAATGTAAGTGATGCCCCACTACTAGAACTGATAGGACAGTCATTAAAGGTGAATGGAGGATGTTAGTCACAATGAGGCATCTTGGGAGAGAAAAACTTGTGACAATGATGGAGGAGGAAGGTTTTTTTATGCACACTTCGGGTTGTCCCAGAGACTAAACTTGCCCCCACATTCTGTACCAGTTGTAGTTTCTGGACTACGTACAAAGGCAGCCCCACGTAGAGTGCATTACAGTAGGCAAGCGTGGAGGTTACCAGCATATGTAATGCTGTTTTCATGTCATTTAAAGACCTTAATAGCAGAAAAGTGGGGATGGCCTGTGGGTGGTGATTTCACAGCAGACGGAGATATGATGGTATGATATGGGCAGGCCGTTACAGGATAAAACAGTCCAGACAACTGAGGCCTGTTTTTTTCCCCCAGCTCTCCTCCCAACCCAGCAGCCCCAGGGAGCTCTGGGAACACCCCCTCTAGGATTAGGGTGCTGCTGTTGAACACCAGGTCAGTAAATGCTAAAATATCACTTAACCATGTTTTGATTGTAGATGAGCATTCTGAACTGGTATGTGTGATGGAGATCTAGTTGGATGAGCTGGGTGGCGTTGGTCTCTCTCATCTTTGTCCTGACAGTTTTCTGATCCTGCAACAGCCCTGCCCTGTGCTGGCAGGGGTAGTCTCAGAGGTGTCTTTGGGTTTTCCCAAGCTTATTGCCTTGGGAGATTTCAATGTCCATGCTGAGGCCCCCCTTTTAGGAGCGGCTCAGGATTTCATGACTTTCATGGCAACCATGGGCCTATCTCCTAGGTATTTGGCCCTACCCATGTGTCAGGACATACTCTGGATTTGGTTTTTGCTGACCAGGGACTAAATGATCTGGATGTGGAGTAGTTTGATATAACTTGCTTGTTGTGATCATCTGATGGGGTTTAGTTTGACTGTTTAGTTTGACCCTATGCAAGGATTGTGGAAAAATTAGAATGGTCCGCCCCCCAGAGGCTTATGGATCTGCTCAGGTTCTAGACAGCCCTCAGGGAGTTTACAGTGTCCGGGAACTCTGTTGAGGCCCTAATGAATCTCTGGAATGTGGAGACAGTGCAAGTATTGACATGGTCACTCCTAAACGCCCTCTCTGGCTTGGTTGAGCCCTTTCTGCTCCTTGGCTTTCTGAGGAGCTTAGGGCAATGAAGTATCTCAGACAACAGCTGGACCAATCATTCATGGGGAATGTAACTTGATCTTTCAGGGGGAATTTGAGTCCATTGAGAACTGATAGATCTAAACCATGAGATGATTCTCACAATCGCCAAAAAGCAGGCTAAGGGAGCCTAGCCCACTTTTTGGCGAGCGTGAGAACGCATGCCACTTTTTGGCGTGCAGGCGAGCCCAGTGTCCTCAAAGTAGGTAACCTGCTTAACTAGCCCTCCCCTTTGATGAGATTAGCGGAGCAAGCACTCTGCTAACCCCATCTTTTTGATCGTGTGTTGCCATGGCATGGCTCTGCGCCGCAGCAACACACAAGGAGAACCCAGGAAGCTGAAACAAGCCTCCTGGCCCTGGGGGTCTCTCCAGGATGCCCCACACAGCCCCTAATCCCCACAGCCCTTGCCAGCTCCATGACAAAGCTGGTAGTCATGTGGACAGCCTATCCAGCCACCCAGGGCTGCAGCCTGGGTCATCTGCGGGGAGAGTGGGCCAAGCCAACTCTCCCTGCAGAACCCCCTCCAGTGAGTCTCACCGATCATGAGACTTGCCTCCATGTCTCAGATCTTGACCTGCCACAATCAGTACCTCTGTCTTATTTAAGTCGCTGTATCATGTGCCTTTAGACCAGGCCTGCTCAATTTAGAACCCCCTGCTGTTTTTGGACTACAACTCCCATAATCCCCCAGCCACAGTGGCCAAAATCCAGGTATCATGGGAGTTGTAGGCTAACATCTGCAGGAGGGTTGAAGTTGAGCAGCCCTGTCTTAGACAGTAATCAGGATGTCAGCCAGTGACTGCAACCAGTAGTGGTGCTACCCAAGTATATCTTTGGTGCCAAAATGCCTGGCACAAGGCCTGTACAACTCATAAAGAAGGCGTTTCTTTCCTTTCAAGGTAAGGATGAGGTTTACAGAAAGAAGAAGACATTTACTTGGATGTATTTGTAAAGAGAAAAAATTGCATTCTGTTTTGACAGGGAATTAAAAACATAAAGATATTAATATTGATCCCTGGAGAGCACCCAGTGTATATCGTTATAAAGCCTGAAGCTAAAAGTATATTTTGCTGACAGCAAAAGCAGAAGCAACATTAAACTGATAATGAGACAAATGTTAAAAATAAAATAGGATGCTAACAAAGCTTATATTAGTCAGTCAAGTATCATTTGTTATATAGTCACACCAAGAAATCTATATATTAGACTTGTCAGGCAAGGAAAGAGAAAGAAAACAACAACAACTGGATCTGGGGTGGGGGGTGGGGATCTTTGGGCCAGTAGCCAGAATTCCCCCCCCCCAAAAAAAACCCATCAATTGGATGGTTCTCCAATTAATGTTGCTGTTTGCCTGTGCCTGTCATGGGCATGGCAAATTTGCCCTACCAAGCCTTATTTGAAAGATGAGGCTGGTGGGGTTTTCCAATTGGTTGGAGGGTCTGGGGGCAGAGCAAGCAAGCCGTATGGAAGCATGCCCACCCTGACCCCCACTCAGTGTTTGAGTAGCATCCCTCCTTCCCACCTTGGAGAACTTTGCGGGCTTCTATGGCCACAGTTGAATTCTTTGGCCTCCATGAAATTGGCCTGAATTGGGGGCCCTTTTTAACCTAAGTTACCTCCATAGTGAGGTGCCCTTGTTCAAAATAAGCAAGTACAGTGTGGGCCTGAGGAATCCCAGATTAATGATGAGCTTGGCATGAGGAGGAGTTCTAGTCATTCCCTAGAGTAGGGGTTCCCGACCTGTGGTACTCTCAATGCTGTGGAACTACAATTCCCAATATATTGTAGCTGGGGGTGATGGGAGTTGTAGTTCAGTAATATCTGGAGGACCACAGATTGGGAACCTCTACCCTAGAAGCTTTGGGGCTCAAGAAGTCATGGTGGGTCTTCTCTACCCAGGTGAGGGGACAGGGAGCAGTCTGGGGTGGATGGGGGTGATGCTTTTTGCCCACACCTTGGCCTTTTTAGTTCAGCTAAGAAGAGCAGCAGTCAGACTCTGGCTGTGATATCGCTCCAAGCTAGGGTGTAATTGCATGTCAAAATCACAGGTTTTCCACTGAGCCATCCATGGATCTGTAGACAGGGACTTTAGACTTTAGACAGGAGTAGCAGCAAGGGGAGCAATTACGCCAAGCCCCACACATGGAGGGGGCCCCATCCAAAGTATGGGCCATACTGATCCTTTTCATGGAAGGCGGTACGATTAATCAGTTAAAATATAACCCCAGGAGAGCCAGTATGATGTAGTGGTGAGAGTGTTGGACCAGGACTGAGGAGACCCAATTCAAATTCCCATTCAGCCATGAATCTCACTGGATGACTCTGGGCCAGTCACTTATCTCTCAGCATAGCCTTCTTCAAAGGATTGTTGTGGGAATAACCATAACCATCTATACCACTCTGGGCTCTGTGGAGGAAGAGCAGGATATCAATGTTATAAACAAATTAATAATGAATAAAAGTTATTTCAGTATTTTGGCACCAGACTTTACAAAGTCAGGATAATTTAGGGGGGAGATGTTGAT
Source organism: Hemicordylus capensis (assembly GCF_027244095.1). Lineage (NCBI taxonomy): Eukaryota > Metazoa > Chordata > Lepidosauria > Squamata > Cordylidae > Hemicordylus > Hemicordylus capensis. The sequence goes on from NC_069659.1 coordinate 331,560,891, forward strand.
GCTCTAGTGACACTTATCCAGTAATTCTTCAAATTCTCTTTCCTTTGAACTAAAACCTTTCATTCACTCCTTAGATAATGCAGAAAGATGGAATGCATCTAAGACCACACAAAGAGGCTGTTCTCATGCGCAGCCTAACCCAGGCTACGATCACCGGGATCAGGTCTGATGGGGCAGTGCCACTTAGCCCTATTTTTAAACCTACTCTTCACTCTCAAGCAAGCCCTTAACCTGGGCTCCGGGATTGTCTGTTCTCTGTGGCTATTAGCCCCAGTAGACACAGAGACAGTTGCCTGACTGATTGATTGATTGATTAGGTGCTGTCAAGGCAATGTCAACTCTTAGTGACCACATAGATTATTTCCAAGATTATCTGTCACGGTTGCCTAGAGCTCATAATATTATAAAGACAATTTACAATAAGCAACTGGTTGAAGATTTTCCAAACGTTCCCTGCTTTTATCTAACTTTGCCCATATCAAGTTGTGAAGGAGAAAAAGCTTTCTCGGTCTAAATTATCCCTGATTAAAAATAAATTATGGTCAACAATGCTGCAGTCAAGTCTGACATCGTTATCCTTTCTCTCTGTAGAATGGAATCGTCAGAGAGAACTCTCTTTTGAAGATCTCATATCTGAATTTGCTGCCAAGAAAAGAAGGGGGAAAATATAACTTTAAAAATAACCTGAATAAAGCAACATTGAGATAGCACCTTTACTGGGACCTACTAAGAAGTCACAAAATCATATGCAAGCTTTCAAGTTCTACAGATCTCTTCCTCAGGTGGCACATTAAAAAGACAGATGAGGAGGATGAAAGAATTTAGGCGCCACGTAAAAGAACTTCTGACTGCACTTGTCATGATGGTCAGCCAGTAAAGAATGCATTGTAATTATGTCTAAACTTTGTATTTGTTGATATTAGTTCATGAGACATGAAAAAAAAGGTTTCAATTTGCAGGAATCCTATACTTTGCAAGTGAAACAAATAGTAAAATTCGTGTTTCAATAATAAAATCTAAGCATACTGTTGTATTAATTATGATGTCAAAAGACAGTCATCTAGCATTTTTCTGTGAAACTGAGAAAAAAGTTACATTGACACAGGATGCATTCAAACTGGCTGTTTAAATTAAGAACAATATAGCCCTTTCTTCCAGTTCAGTGCATAGTATTTTCACTGGTGTGCGGGCAAAGACATCTTAAAGAACTAATCACATGGGTTTTATTATGATGATTGTTACTAACTGTATATTATTATTTTATTATTATTATTTATTACATTTATAAACTGCCCCTTCCAGAGGCACTGGGTGGTGTACAACAACTTTTAAAAGACATAAAAACACACAATTGAAAACATAGTGCTAAAAATATATATAAACAATTCAAAAACAATTAAAACTATTTAAAACCAATTAAAATACCTTAAAAAAACACTTTACAAGCCTTGGAAGGCCAGGCCAAACAAATAAGCTCTTAGGCTCTCTTAAAGGCTGACAGCGAGCCAAAGCTGATAGAAAGCGCTCCTGGCCATAGCCTCCACCAGGGTGAGGCCTGGATCCAAGAGCACTCCCAAGCAGCGTACCTGTTCCTTCTGGGGGAGTGTAACCCCATCCAACACAGGAAGATCTAACTCATCCCCTAAATTCTGATCCTCCACAATGAGCACCTCCATCTTGCTTGGATCCAGCTTCAATTTGTTATCCCTCATCCAGCCCTTTACTGCCTGTAGGCAGGCATTTAGGGAGTGAATGCCATTTCATCATCATCATCATCATCATCATGATAAGGAGAAATATATTTGGGTGTCATCAGCATACTGATAACACTCTGCACCAAATTTCTTGATGACCTCACCCAGCGGTTTCATGTAAATATTAAAAAGCGTTAGAATGGAGCCCTGAGGGACTTCATATAATAGCTCCCATTTTAAAGAGGAACTGTCACCAAGCTCCACCATCTGGAATCTGCCTGAGAGATAGGAGTGGAACCACTGCAAAGCAGTGCCTCCTATCTGCAACTCCCCCAGGTGATACAGAAGGATACCATGGTTGATGGTATCGAACGTTGCTGAGAGATCAAGAAGAACCGACAGAGTTACACTTAGGGATGTGCAAACCAGTTCGAACTCAAACCGGTTTGATTCAAACCAGGGTGGTTCGATGGTTCGAATTCGAACCAAACCAGCCATCAGGTTCGAGCTGCACTCGTACAATTTTTATGAATTTTTGAAAATTATTTCTATTTTTATCATAGGGTATAATGGGACTCAAACCAGACCATTATTCCCTATTGTGGAGCACCCATGGGTGCCAACAACCACCCAAACCCCAAAGCAATCGGACACTCCTACAATTTTTTATGAATATTTGAATTGTTTTTAATTATTTTTCTCATAGGGTATAATGGGACACAAGCCAGCCCATTATCTCCTATTGTGGAGCACCTAGGGGCACAAATGTAGCATGGGTGGTAGACACCCAGGGGTGCCTACCACCCACAGAACCCTAAGGCAATCAGACACTCCTCCGATTATTGGTGAATTTTTAAAGTATTTTTGAATTCCCCATAGGGAATAATGAGGATTGCAGCAAATGTATAGCTTGACGTCGGGGGCAAAGGGGTGGCCTAGAGCAGAGTGCTGTGGGTGTTAGTGCCCAAGGGGGGCAAGGAAGCAGAATTATTTGAAAGGAATTGGACAAAGGGCTGATTTTTAACTGATTTTTGAAGTTTATGTGTCTTTAAGGTTAACAATGAGAGTGGATTCATGGTTTGTCATTGAAAATCTTAATTGCTACCAAAGAATCTACACTCAGAACACCTCAGAAACAACAATACCCAGTACCCCATGGGTTAGCAACCACCCATGCAGGTGGTTGGCACCCTCTATGCACTACACCACCACTAACTCTGGGCCATCCCAGCACCCCTCAAGTGGCTTTAAGTTTTTTCTCCATCGGGAAGAATGGAGGTTTCAGCAGCCCCATAACTGCATTTGGGGGGTGCTGGGGTGGCCCAGAGTGAGGGTGCCAACTACCCCCATGGGTTGCTAGTCATTTCTAGGCAAACTCAAATCATGCCCTTTATTTTAAGGGTATTTCATTTTGCGTTTGAGTCACTCGAAATGGCCACTCGAATCGAGCTCAAATCGATTCAAACTCACATCGATTTGCACATCTCTAAAGATTCAAAGAAAGTGGCAGAAAAGAAATGTGGTATCATGGCAGCCACAGATATGGAAGCTGTATTCATGCCTGCTAATTCGTGGGCTTTCTCCATCCTAGAACCCATCTGCAGGCTTATCATACAGTACATACATGCATGGTGTGGAGAGAGTGGAGAGGGAGAAGTCTCACAAAACACAACACTAGAAATGGGTCTTTCCGTGAAACTGATTACCAGGAAATTTAGGACTGATAAAAGGAAATACTTTTTCACATAGCACATAGTTCTCTGGTATTCTCTGTGATAGGATGTGTTGATGGCCACCAACTTGTATGGCTTTAACTGGGGTTTAGACAAATTTGCGGAGGACAAGTCTATCATTGGCAACTAGTTCCAATGGCTATAGGCTTCCTCTATGTTCAGAGGCAGAATGCCTCCAAATACCTGATGCAGAGAAGCAGGGGCAGAAGAGGGGGCATGCTTTTGTCTCTTGGTTGTGTGGCTTCCCAAGGCATTTGGTGGAACATTGTATGAAACAGTGTGCTGGACTAGATAGGCCTTAGGCCTGATCCAACAAGGCTCTGCTAACATCCCCTGCTAACCGAGCAAAGAGGCACCTTTTTAAACTGGTGATTCTCTTTATTTAGCAGGGGGAGAGCAACTGGCCCTATAAATCCCCAGGACAGCATCTTTCCAGTGACTATTGCTGTAGGGATATGCAAACTGGCTCAAAGAAAATCCGGTTCACCATCGTACTGGTCCAGCTCAAAGGCTTTCCCTCAAGCTGGACTGGGCCTAATTTGGCTCGACCTCAGGTTGAACCCCCTCCCGGCCATCTAGGGGCTGGTTTGGGGCTTCTAAACCATTTTTTTTTTTAAAAAAATTAACTCATTGCCATGGCACCATGGGTCCAGTGGCCTCAGGGGGTGCTGGTGTGGCCTCGGGGGGGGGGGCGGTCTTCTAAGTCTCCCTCTCCCCCTGCTGGCCTACCTCCCACAGTCCTGCAAGGCCCCTTGTCCTGTTTTTGGGTGGTTCTGGCCCTTTTCCTGGTGGCAGTGGCCGTTTTGGAGGGTGCTGTGCATGCTCCCTGGCCATTGGCATGACCTGGGTCATGACCCAGCCATGCAAATGGCCAAAGACCATGCACAGCAGCCTCCAAAATGGCTTCCGCCACCAGGAAAAAGGCCAGAATGGCCAAAAAATGGGCCGAAACAGCCCTTGCACTCCCTGAGGTTGCCACCCCTGCGGCACCATGGCGGTGAATAAATTTTAAAAAAAAAAAAAAAGTTTAGAACCCCCCAACTGGCTTGAATTTGAGCTGGGCCATGGGTGGGGGGAAGGGGGTTCAGTTCCCCAAAACTAAACATGCCCAGAACTGGGCTGGGCAAACTGATGAACTGGGAAAACTGGTTTTTTGCACATCCCAAGTTGCTGGTGTCTATCTTATGTTTCTTTTTAAGATTGTGAGCCCTTTTGAGGACAGGAAGCCAATTTGTCTGTTTGTTGGTTAGTTTATGTAAACCGCTTTGGGAACTTCTGTTGAAAAGCTGTATATAAAATTCATCTTATTTGTATTTGTACTCTTATGTTCTTATATCTGCTGGAAATAATGCATTGTTCCACTTTGAAAACAAGATCAGGTAGTTTGGACTCCAAAATCTGGGAAGAAATTCACATGAGGAGATTCTTGGAATTTTGAAAACATCCCTATCCTTAAACCACTGGAATCCAGGAGTGGGATGCTCTGTCCTCCATTTCTCACAGACACCACCTCATTCCTTTCTATTTGTATCAACATCTTTTAAATGCAAATTTGGCAACCTTACAATATATGTACAGTAAAGGCAAAGTGTGAAGGACAAAAAAGAAAGAAAATGGATATAGACACAAATTATATCTTTCTGAATGGATGCTTTTCCATTTAACACATAAAGTACAGCTTCATTGATCTGAAAGGTGTGTGGGATGAACAAAGGATCTGAATGATGAAATATTTAGAAAACAGGGGTATCATTTGTCATATGCAGAGTACTTGCATAATGAGACTCAAAAAGAAAATTGCGCATCTAGAAGCTTCGTCCAGTGCAGTGAACGGATGCAGGAGCTGATTTGTTATTGGGGACAGAGTCATCATTTAGGTCCCTGCAGGTGCCTAAATTCATTTTACCTCATTGATTTTACTTCATTGTCATTTTACCTCATTTTTAAATTTATTTTACCTCATCTTTATTTTATTTGACCTCAATTTATTTGACCTCAACTTATTTGTTTACCTAAATAAATATTTATTTGCTTTGCCTCATTTATTTTATGACCAATTTTATTTTACCTCATTTTTTAACCATTTGTCTTTGCTTTCTCTCCTTCTCTGTGCATGCTCCTGTTCCTTTAGCAATCCACTGACACACAATACTAACATGGTGCAGCTCTCCCCAATAATTATCTCTATGCCAAGAAGAGTTTTGCTTGGTAAATCTTTGTGTGAGAGCCTGTTGCTAAAGGCAGAAGAGCAAGAGTGAGAAAAAGAGATGGCAACATTACTACCCCCCTTCTCATTCAAGTTATATATAACTCTTAGCAGAATGGCTGCCACTGAAAAGCTGATCATCTGTGATTGGCTCCCACATTACATCTAATGTGTGGGTGTTATGATTATTCCACCATCACTAACACTTTGTATTCTAACACAGTGAACAAACTATTCATTGTCCCCTTTAGACTATAGACTCTCTCTTCTCTCTCTTCACCTGGACTACAAAAAACCCTGGTGCAGGCCTGTATTTAGAGTCCTGTAAAGGAGCTGTATATAACCATGTTAAATACAACTTTAGTTACCACTGCCAACACCTGTGTGGAATCTGAACTGGTTCGTCAAAGTTGAACAGAGATTACCAGTTTGACATGCAAGCTCATGACCAAGGAACAGGTTTCTGCTGGCAGCTATATTGCAAAGGTAAAATATTAATTGACAGGACTGCATATTGAATCAATCCAATAACTGAAACCAATTTTACATATGCCCTATCAAACATTTTTTCATTGAATTGTGTCCAGGGGGGGAAGTGGCTGATAAAGCCTGATCCAATCAGATCTGATGGGGTTAGGGGTGTGCATGAACCAAAAATCATGTTTCGGTTTGAATCCTCCAGAACTGTACCACCGCCGGCATAGGAAACTTGCTGAAAAGGATCACTGTGCACTTGGGCTGCACCAGGGTGGGGGAGGGGAGCATCAGCACTGGCAGCCACAGCTGGCCAGTAAGAACATTAAACTACTTCTCTCACCACACTCCCCTTTCGCACCCCCTCCCTTTTGATTCAGAACCGGTTTACCCAAACTGGGCTTGGTTTGATTCATTCGTGGACAGGGGCGTAGCAAGATTGGAGTGGGCCCAGAGACAAGATTTTGCCATGGGCCCCCCCTCACTGAAGCGCAGCTCATGAAGTAAAGAAATCTTAAATGAGGCTGAATAGTGGTAACAAAAAGCATAGTAAAATTTATATATTTATATATATATATATATATATATATATATATATATATATATATATATATATATATATATGTATATATATATATATATCTCTCTCTCCAACCTATGTGTCACAAAAAACATCATCCTAAATTATTTTTTTAAAGGTTTTGTAAATTGTGGACGATGCAAGTCGTTTAATGGTACTAGAGAAAAACATGCTCTTCTGGTAGCTTCAGGTCTTAACACTCACATCAATTTTGGCAGACGAATGCAACTGAAGGAAGCCTGGGCGGGTGCGTGGCGGGGGAGAGTCATGTGACTTGCCTCTGGGGGCCCCCCAAGGCAGTGGGCCCCCAGACAACTGTCTCCCCTTGCCCTATTACTACCATGTTGGTGGACTGAACTGCCTCCATTTCGGTTTGCAATTGAGCCGCCAAACCAGCCCGGTTCGAGTTGAACCAGTTTGGGATCAAACGGTTTGTGCACACCCATAGCACAGGTGTGCGATACAAGGAGATGGTCATAGGGGATGGCCAACCACAAATGGCATATTCCCCCTGCATTGGATAAGTTTAATGAGTTTAATTTGCATTGTCAAGTAAAGAGAGCCAGAATGATGTAGTGGTTAGTGTTGGACTAGGACTGGGGAGACCTGAGTTAAAATCCCCATTCAGCCATGAAACTTGCTGGCTGGCTGTAGCCCTGTTCAGGCATTCAGAGAGGATGCTAGTGAACATGCTTACAAGGCTGAAAGGGGGTCAGAAGTCACACACCCAGCCTCAGGGCTGTCCTTAGGGCCTGGCAAGCAGGGTGACCGCCCTGGGACCCGCTCCTTTAACCCCCATTAGAATTAATTGGAAGGGAGCCCCGCACTGGCTGATTTGCCCCGGGCCCTGCCCCCTGCCAGGGCTTTCGAAGGATGGCCCTGCCCAGCCTGTCACTCACTCTCCCACCTGACTGTTCATGCTTAGGGCAGTGTTCATTTGAAGAGACTAACACTGTAAGCGTGACGGCCATTGATTCCATGACTGGGAAACTGGGGCACCCCAGCTTCCTGATCATGGTAATGGAGGCAGACATGCTTACAGCATGATGAAGGATGAAGAGTAGGGAGAAAGAGTGAGTGATGGGCTGGGGGCAGAACTTTTAACCCCCTTTCAGCCTTGTAACTGTGTTCACTGGCATTAGCTTTGAACGCCTGAATAGGGCTTCTAGGTAAGTCACTTATCTCCCAGCCTAATCTACCTCACAGTGTTGCTGTGGGGATAAATATAGCCATGTACACCACTCTGGGTTTCTTGGAGGAGGAGTGGAATATAAATGTAAAAATAAATTAGTCCATGGAGTTGATAGGATGTGGATTGGAACCACTTGATCCTGATTAATTTGGCAATGCATATCCTGCTAATAGTGCCTGTGTGTTTCTCATGTTTGCTATATGCTGACATTTTTTTATTGCTTCTATATAATTATTTGTCCATCTATCCATCCATCAACAGCAAGACTCACTTTCCCACCTGAGGGCTTTGTTTTGATTACCTCCTATGATTTCTCACAGTTTGAAGCACAGCTTAACAGTAATCTCAGTTTAACAGCTTCTTCAAGACTGCCAGATTTTCACCTCAGAAACTCTTAGAAGCTTACAAGTTAATGAATTTTGTTTGAGAGCACAAAAAAGATCTGTGTCACCCTTGATTGTGGCAATAATAGGGGAAAGGGCTCAGATAATTTCTTTTATTATGATATTCCAGATAATTCACTACCATCTGCATTTTATTTTTTAACATTACCTACCAATGTCCTTGTGTATCACAGGTTTATTCCCAGTGTGGTATCATCTATTTGGCACCATATTTCAGAATGGCTGACATACTGCACAACATTAGAACATAGGAACATAGGAAGCTGCCATATACTGAGTCAGACCATTGGTCTATCTAGTTCAGTATTGTCTTCACAGACTGGCAGTGGCTTCTCCAAGGTTGCAGGCAGGAATCTCTCTCTGCCCTATCTCAGAGAAGCCAGGGAGGGAACTTGGAACCTTCTGCTCTTCCCAGAGCAGCTCCATCCCCTGCGGGGAATATCTTACAGTGGTCACATGTGGTCTCCCATTCAAATGCAACCAGGGTGAACCCTGCTTAGGACCCTGCTTTAACGAAGCACACACACATGCAAAAACTATGCAAACGCAGTTGCATGATGGACAGCCATTATTTCCATGGGTCATCCATCATGCTACTCTGCAATTTTGTGTACCTTTACCAAAGCGCTCCTGTACACCTGCATGCATCTTTAATCAAAATGTGCATCAAATGTTGTGCAGTGTGTCAGGCAGCATATAGAAGAATGTTAATTATTAGGGGTGAGACAAACAGACGCTCCCATTTTTTGCAGCCTCAATTGCATGCACCAAAAACTGAGAGAGGATTTTGGCAATCTGAGGGGAGGGTCCTAAAAAATTCTGCAAAAGCTTCAGTTGTGGCTTACCATTGGCTGTCCACTTTCCCCATTTAAAAATCAGGCAGAATTCAAGGGGAGACAAAATACTGCTCCAAGGCTGAACAGCCTCTGGGGCACATCTTGAGAGACCTATTCTCCCACAAGGATCTATTTTGTGTCTCATCTGAAATCCAGAGCCCAAAATCCCCTCCCCCAGTCCTAATGTCAGAGCCAATTCCCTTCCCCACATCCTGCCTCCCAGGGATGTGCAGAACCCCACTGAGAAATTTCACTTATATGGCTTCCCTTGAAAATTCTTGGATGTTTCACCTTGGGAGAACCCTGGAAATGCATTTCAAATGACATCCCCCCCCCCCCGCCAAATGTTGGCACCATACCTAACTCTTGCCTCTCTCTACTTTCCACACCTTCCTCATATTATCCCATGTACCCGCTAATACATTACTCAATAACACATAGGTCATATTCACACATAATGTGGAACCGGAAATTTAGAGGACAGATTTTTCCTCATTGTGTCGTCTGAATGCTTGCAACTCAGGTTCCACATGGTGACATGCCCTCAGTTTCAATTTTGTAACTCAAGTTTGAACCCTCGGGTTGCAGTGAGTTTTATCTCCCCAACCTGAGGTTCCGTGCAGCCAGCATGCTGTCCGGATTAGGAACCACAGGCTATGTTAGCTGTAGCCAGAGTTGAGGGAGGAAGCTCCTCCCTTCGTCCGGCCATAATTGGCTGTGCGGGCTGTCCTTCATGTCAGAAGGAAGCTCGCACAGCCAATTCCCCCTTCCCTCTGCAGTCTTGCTGACTGCAGGGAGATCACTCTCCATGATGTCTGAATTTGGATAGGAGAGTGGGGCGAGGGGGAGCAGAACTGCGGGTCTATTGGACCGGCGATTCCGCACTACATGTGAATGCAGCCAAGGTTTCAAGTGCATTCTTTCCTTGCAAAGTGTATTCTTTTGCAATCTTACAGCTTTGGAAAGAGAGTGTGTTCTTCACCATGGGAATATGCATATCCCCATATGTATTCTTCACATTCACATATATTCCTTTGGAATATATGTTTTTAAAATATTTTAAAACAGTAAGATGTAGCATTTTAACAAAGACTGAATGGAGGGACAAGTAAGATCAGTATAAAAGGTATAACATGGAGACATCTTTTCATAACTGGAGATGTCTTCATGTGATCCATAAGAATGGTTCCCATATGCAAGAGATTGCTTGTGAAAAGTGTAGCAATTGCCACCCAGATCACATGTAATGTCCTCCATGTGATGATAACAAGTATATCTGAGGATGAGTAGACTGTGATGGACCCTACCCGCTATCACTATGCCTGACAACTATCCTCCCTGATCTGTAAAAGTCGCATACCTTTCCCAAGAATTACTTTCTTCTGCATACATGGGGATCCCATTGCAGAGTTCAGCCTTAGAACCTGTATTTTGTGGGTTTCCAGTCTCATGGGGAGATCCCTATGCATGTACAGCCATATTTTTGTACCTCCCATTGCTGCTCTAAACATTGAAATGATTGGACATAGGCCAGGAGCCCAGCTTGCTGGAGTGATGCTGGCCTCACCTACATGCAGCAAACATCTGAAAAGGGCGTATGTCCAACTAAATTAAAGGGTGCCGTTGAGTCGTTTTCAACTCCTGGTGACACCTTTCACAAAATCAGTTGGACAGAATAATGTAAAATTCCAGGAAGTCAGGTAGAAAACCAAGTAGAAATACTTTTCTCGCTGCTTCACTGAGGGTTTTGCCTGCATAATGTTGTGTAGACCATTCTACCTGGTCTGAGGCTCTACGAGTTGCTGTGCCTTGTGGCAGCGTAATGCAGTAGAGAACTGCAGTCGGGGGGGACTAGTTTAGGCCCACACCTAACCATTTTTCTTAGCCTCCCCCACAAATTTTTACAGACAAGTATAAGGCTCCAGGCAGCAAGCTGTTCATCCCTCCTAATTTGTTTGGTTCACCCCCCTGAACCTTTAGACTGGCTACAGGCCTGCTGCAGTAGGTTTTTAAGCTGTTAGGCCCTGGGAAGTCACATAGCTAAGGGAGAGTGGGATCAGGTGCATCCCTCTCTCTGACAGCCCCTCACATGCACCAGACATGCTCCTCGGATGTGACATCACACACCGGGGATGTGGCCAGCACCTGCAAGGGCCAGCATGACCCTCCAGAGCTCATTACCCAGCAAACTTCATTGTCAGCTGGGATATGAACATAGGGGGGCTGTGTTGGCTCCTCTGGGTGCTGGCCATGCCCTCTGCATGTGACATTACATGCAGAGGGCATAATCAGCACCTGCAAGGACCAGCATGTCCCTCTTCATTTCCCAGCCAGCTTCATTGTTGTCTGGGTAGTTCCTTTGTTCTCTGGGATGCCGACTGGGAATGAGGCCAGCTTGAGCTTGGAAGAGGGACAAGGGGTGAGCCAGGCGGCTCAGGTTCTTCGAACCTGTCTGCCCAAATATAGCTCCACCCCTTGATCCTAGGCAAGCCCCAAACCATGGGATCAACCACTGACTCCCCCTGCAGCAGAAAGAGTATAATTAGCTTCTTGCCTGAAGCAGGCTGGACCTCATGATTTTTATTTAGTTTATTTCTTTATTTTTACATTTATATCCTGCTTTTCCCTCTGTGAGCTCAGAACGGTGTACATGGTTATGTTTATCCTTAACACAACCCTGTGAGTTAGGGTAGGCTGAGAGATACATGACTGGCCCAGAGTCATCCAGTGAGGTCATTCACACAATCGAAAACTGTGTTCTACCTGGGTTTGGGAACTGTGTGTACTCCCAATTTTTGATTGTGTGGAAGCAAGGTTAGAGGAAAAACTGGGTAGCTTTTTCTCCTACCTCGCTTCCACACAATCACTTCTACCCAGGTTTTCCTCTAACCTTGCTTCCACACAATCACTTCTACCCAGGTTTTCCTCTAACCTTGCTTCCACACAATCAAAAACTGGGAGTACACACAGTTCCCAAACCCGGGTAGAACACAGTTTTCGATTGTGTGAATGACCTCAGTGAGTTTCGTGGTTGAATGGGGATTCAAACTCAGGTCTTCCCAGTCCTAGCCCAACACTCTAACCACTACGCTATGCTGGCTCTTTATCAAGATCTCCTTGTTCCTGGTGTGCTTACTCTTGGTCACTCCTTCATCTGTCTTTTGGCTTCTTTGATCTCTGGCTTGTTCCTGGCTTCTGGCTACTGGTTTACTCCCTGTCTGCTGACTGTCTGCTCAGCATGGCCTCTGGTGTGTCTTCTGACTCCTGGTTCATTCCCTGATCCTCAACAGGTTGTCTTACCTTCCTGGTCTTGGTTTTAAGCTTCACACCACCGTGACAATTTTGCATGTGGGCCACCCCACCCCATTGCCCTCCATGACATCCAGCAATTGGATTCACTTTTCATTTTGTGTCAGTTGCTTGTCATTTGATGAGTGGACAGGACTTTGCCAATTGACACTTGAGGGCCATGTTCTTGATTGTAGTAATGTCCCCTTTAATGCATAATTTAGGATTTATTAATGTAAGAAAATGGCCAAACTCAGTTTTCTATTCATTACAGACATTTCCGAAAGCAGCTAATAAGATTTTTTAATGTCAAGCCAGAAACTGACCTAAAAATATAATTAGATCTTCCCTGAAAAACAACACTTGACTTTTGCTCATGGTATAAGATTAATGATGCTTGTGTTTTGTCATCAGAAACAATAGAAGATAAAGTAGCTTGGTATTTTCATCTCCATCTTCCCTTTACGAGACAATTCTGTGCTGATAGCTACTTGGTGGCTCATTTTCAAGCTCCCAGAAACTGTCACAGTAAAAAAATATGATTAAATTCTTCCTAGTTTTTAATGAGATGCCATTCTGGCTATCACTTATAGCATAGCAGAAATGGTCTTATGTCCTTAAATGTCAGACAAATGCAAAACCAGAAACTTGGCCCAAGTCCCAAACAGGTAGCTCCATTAAAGCTTCTGGGTCAAGTTTCGTCGCCTGAACTGGTAACCTAGTTTTCAAAGGCAGCCGAGGTTAACTGAGATTAACAGCAAATGCTGCTCTACAGCGTTTCTGAAAGCCCAGTCAAGATTCAGAGCTGCTCTCTCTGCTAGATCTTCTGACTGTATGGAATTCAATTTCAAAGTGTTCCATCAACACTCTTTTACTTTCCTTCATGGCTTTTGGTTGGATCGCTCCCTATTGTGTAACTGCAGTTCTTTTCTACTTTATTTTTCAGACATTTGTCCCAGAACTCCCTTGTTAGGAAAAAAAGCAAAAGGGTAAATGAAAGGAAGAGAGGAAGGAGAAAGGAGAGAAAAGCTATAAGAAACAGTCAACTACAGATACTGAAAAGGATGGGCTTAATACTGGAAATCAAAGCAAGTACCTCCCGCTTTTGGATAAATAGCAACCATAGGAGGACCGGATATGACACGAGGAAGGGTTAACACTTTCCCCTGTGCTATCTTTTCACTGAAAGTCTTCCCTGAAGTGCTGACACCACACACACACACACACACACACACACACACACACACACAGCTAACCATGGCTCCAAACCGGATGAGGCCTCTTGAAACAATTATTAATCAAAAGGAAACTCTTCTTGTGCACTTCCAGATTTGCTAGCTCTTAATGATGGTCTTAATGTAATACGTAGTTTGGCCCAGAAATTAAAGAATCATGGATATGCTGTCCAAGCCTTGCCTACTGTGCTCTTCTTTCCAGGAACAAGTACTATAAATAAGTATACCCTGCTTTTGAACAAAAGTTCCCAAAGCAGTTTACATAGATAGAAATAAACAAATAAAATTGGCTCCTTGTTCCCAAAGGGCTCACAGAAAAAAGAAACATAAGGCAGATACCTGCAACAGTCACTGGAGGGATGCTGCGTTGGGGTTGGATAGGGCCACTTGCTCTCCCCCGTCTGAATTTAAGAGAATCACCACTTTGAAAAGGTGCCCCTTTGCTCAGTTAGCAGGAGGCTTTACAGACAGGGCTTCTATCCCCAAACCTCCTTTGGATAGAGTGTGTGCATTCACACTCCAGCCAAACGTACCCCGAAGTCCTTTCGAGATCCTTGGACCCACTCCACACACAAATCGGACTTTTTCTTGAGAATTCTAGCTTATCTCAGTGTATTTCCGGGTTTTTAAAATGCTGGTTTTAAGCTACTTTTTCTGAAAACACCAGAGCAAATAGGGAGAGGCACTGACATAGAATCATTAGCATGATAAGAGGGATACTGTCTTTAGAAATGCAGATATAGCTCTTTACTAATCTCAATCTCCCCTCCCCCATTGGCTAGAAGGAAAACATGGAGGCACACCATGTGTACTGGCATCAAAACAAAACCTGAGAGCAGAGGGGAGGGGCTGCTTCCCTCAATGCCGTGAGTGTGATTCGAAGTGGCTTCGCTCAACATTTACCCTGCAGCATGAAGCCATGTGTGAATACAGTAACTTCTAGGGGTCATACAAAAAACATAATATTGTTAAAGTTGGATGTCCGCATGGGGACATTCCAGAAATCTAAGAAGGAAGAGCAGAATAAGATAGAGTATTTGCTATTTGCAAAAAAATAAAAAATAAAATAAAAATAGGGAGGAATGACCTACCTCCTGCCCCAAATTCCCAAATCTGAGAGAGCTGAATGTTGCATGCCTTACCCAGATTCTATCTCCAGATTCAGAACAAAGGAGGAAGAAAAATGTCCTATGCCATGGAGGAGAGCTGGTCTTGTGGTAGCAACCATGCAATGTCCCCTTAGCTAAGCATAATCCACCCTGGTTTGCATTTGAGTAGGATACTACATGTGAGCACTGTAAGATAATTCCCCTTAGGGGATGGGGCTGCTCTGGGAAGAGTGTCTGCATGCAGAAGGTTCAAAGCTCCCTCCCTGGCATCTCTAAGAAATGGCTGAGGGAGAATCCTGCCTGCAACCTCGGAGATAGGGATGTGCAAAGAACCAGCGGTGTGTGTGTGTGTGGGCGGGGGTAGTTCAAAGGCAGGGGGCATACCTTTAAGGACAATCAAGCTCCCCACCTCCAACCTAGTTTTTAACTGACACACAGTCAAAAATAGGGAGTGTGCAGAGCTCCCAAATTAGGATATGAGGCTTCTCCTACCCTAAAGTCGATCATGTGAACTGCCCTAATATCTCCGGGACTGCAGGACATCCCTGAACTGAGCTTCAGTAAGAAGTGCCTCTTCTAATGCCTTCAGAAACACAGAACAGGGCAGCAGACCCATACAGTTGTACCTATGGAAAAATAAACACCATTAATATGTAAAGAAGGAAGGAAAGAAGATGAAATGAAATTCTTACTTCAATACGATTTCCTAAGGATAGGAGAGAATGTTTGGGGTATTTGTCATCAAATATTTCAGAAAGTGTTACAGTACATTGCTCCATTTTGCAAGATCATGCAAATCTTTTGCTACCCAAACAACATGGCTCCAAAAAGGATTCCCCTTAAAACTCAACTGTGTGTTTTCACAGTTGAATCATGAAGGTTCTATTTTTAAAAGCTTGACTCCAGGTGCTACATTTGGAAAATGCCATTGCATCAGCATTTTCTTTGCATACTCTGTAGAATACTGAGCAACAGTTTTTATACTCTAAAATAAAATGGTCACCTATTTTTAAATCTATCAGTGTAGGAACAAAGATGTGTGTTCTGAAAAGGCGAGCACATTGGAGAGTTTTGCTGGGGTCTCCAGGGTTTTAATTAGCGATCTTGATAGCTTTTGTATAACACCTCTAAGGCCTCTTTTACTTCAAAATAAACTCCAACTTTTGTTCTCCCTTGATCAGTTGTAAAGCCAAAAATAAAGGTAGGTAAAGAGACCATCTTTCCAAGTTAATTAATGTCATCCTCAAATCAAGGAGAATTGTGAAATGAAGAAAATTTAGGTAAGGTTCCTCTTCTTTTTTTCTCTCCCCCCTCTCAAGCCTTTGAAAAGGGAATGGATCATTTTAGGCATTTTCTTAAAGTACACAAGCAGCATCACACATGGTATGTGTACATACACAAACACACACATTCTCTAAGGGGAAGCAAAGTGAAGTGTATCTAGATTTCCATGGTTTATTTCACTGGGTGGTGGTGGGGAAGCCCCAAATGCCTTAGAATCAGGGGCCAATATTATGGTCAGTGCTCCATCAATGTTAGGAGCATCTGCAGAAGTTTGGAAGGGACATAGGGACATAGGAAGCTGCCTTATACCATGTCAGATCATTGATCTTAATGAAGCTATGTAGGTCCTGGTGTGGTCAGTGTCTGGATGGGAGATCCATGTACAGTATGCCACCTTTGGGGCTGGGGTTGTAGCTTAGTGGAAGAGTATCTGCTTTGCAAGCAGAAGGTCCCAGGTTCAGTTCCTGGCACCTCCAGGGAGAGCTGGGAAAGATTCCTGCCTGAAATCTTGAAGAGCTGCTGCCAGTCAATGTAGTCAGTACTGAGTTAGATGGACCAATGGTCTGACTCCGTATTAGGCAGATTCTCATGTTCTTACATTCCCAGGGGTCCTTTGATGTTAAGCAATTAACCAGCAACAAGAGGACATGCTGAATGCACATCCACACTCCTCACTCATGTATTTGAGAGACCCAGCATATATCAATCTCGGGCACATTCAGATATTCTAGAGAAGCATTTGCCCAATATCTGACGATGTGAGAGAGCTCCTTATCTATAGTCACACACCCAAGTTCTGGAACTTCTAGGCAAATTCCTCTCACTCACTCCATGCTGGTTTTTCACTACTCGGGATGAAACGTTTTGTCCTGACAGACCTTCAGTCATGCATAATGGCTGGTGTTTTATTCCAGCGGTTGCATGGTTTTATTGAAGCACCATGTATTAATTAATGTGTTCAGTTAATACATTTATGTCAAACTTTTAATTTAGTTTATTTAAATGTATTGATTTAATTTAACTGTAATTAATTAATTTGTTTATTAGTGTTTCCTTCCATTAACTGCTGTCTTATTTTGTTTTAATTTTTTTGTTATTCTTTGATTTTAAGTTGCCTTGGGCATCATTTTAATACTTGGAAAGCAGGGTATAAATGTTCACAATGATATAATTTGTTGGTTCACTTAAGATATTTTATTCTTGCCCCTCCAGTGCAATGCTGATCACACAAATGATAGATCACAATAACTCTTCTTTTTTAAAAAAAATCATAAAGTAAGAGTAAACAAAAAGCAGAGCAGTATAAAACTGGACTAAAAACTGAAACCAAATTAATGATGATGATGGTGATGATGATGATGGGAGATGAAGATAACAAGAAGTGCCTGGAGATTTCTCCATTCCTCCTTTGCTTACAGCCAAGCCATACATGATACCTGAGATCAATGAGAAATTCCATTCGGTTTAATTTATTCAGAGCACTGGCACTGCAAGAGATGGTATTGAACCCTTTCCTCCCATGCTGTTTCTTCAGTCTAAATTGCTCCTCAGTGCTGTTATTAGCCCTGTGGAGAAAAATACAGGTACAGACATTGTACCTCTATTGTTACCCCTATGGAGATAATAACAGCAGCTTGAGAGGTTGGTTTAGATTGGGGGAAATGGCATATGGGGGGAGGGTTAAATACCCCTATGCCAGCACCATGGCATACATCATATTTGGAGCTCCCTGGAGCTATTTTAAAATGAAATGAAAATGATGGAAAATCTGATCATTGATCTCCTCTTTTGGTTTGGCTGTTAGCAGTTCAACAAGGTAAAGGATACATTTCTGCTTCCTTGATTGTGTCCAGGAGAGCTTCTGTGACAGTCAAAGCCCAAAAGGTGAGGATCCAATGGGTGGGAAATTATTTGGGCCCCAAATCCCTTAAAAACACCCTGATCTCAGCTGAATCTCCCCACCTGACAAGGTCTGCCAGGAAGACTCTGGGGCTATTCTTACGATCACAAAAATCTGGCTAGGAAAATCCTAGCCCGATTTTTGTGATCGTCAGAACCACCGGGCTCGCAGCTGAGTCCGGTGGTTCTGGAGCGGCTAACCCACTCCTGTAGCCCGCCCTTTAGCCCCGGTTTGTGGAGCGAGAACTCCGCAAATCCGGGCTATCTGCTCGTGAGTAGCCGCAGCTACCCGTGAGTAGACCCCCGGCGGGGAGGCTTAAAAGCAGCCTCCCAGCTCGGGGGTCTCCCTAGTATGCCCTGCGCACTCGCACGGCCCCTGAGTTCCCCAGATCCCACCGGCTCCGTCTTGGAGCCAGGCATCGTGTGGGTGGCTGATCCGGCTGCCCAGGGCTCCCTGCCCACTCATGAGCGGGGAGAGCAGGCTTAGCTTGCTCTTCCCGCTCACCGCTAGGAACCGGGTCTCACTGATCGTGAGACCCGTTCCTCCGTGTTTGTTTGTTTAATATATTTTTAGACCACTCAAACCTTGCATCTCTGGGAGGTTTACAACAGAAGAGTTAAAACATTAGTTAAAACAATATAAATGATAACATAACAAGTTAAAACATTACGAGGCAGGTCTAACGATCAGTGAGACCCACTTTGTCTGGTTTTGCGGGGAGAGCGGGCTAAGCCCGCTCTCCCTGCAGATGATCGGGAAGCCCTGCCTTGGTGGCCAGATTGGCCACCCACACAACTGCCCACTCCGTGACAGAGCCAGTGGGGGCTGGGGAGGTTCGGGGGCCACGCGCCCACCGGAAGCTCCAGTATGCCCTACACAAGCGTGCAGGGCATACTGGAGAGACCCCCGAGCCAGGAAGCTGCTTTTAAGCCTCCCAGTAGGGGGTCTCCTCGTGAGTAGTTGTGGCGTGGAGCCATGCCATGGCTACTGTTGTCTTCTGTACTGATCAGGAACCATCCTGATGCCATTCCTCACTTACGTTGTGTTGG